>NC_140510.1:6044450-6764450 GCF_964339955.1 Pipistrellus hanaki | reverse complement strand
GCACATTGAGATTGAAACTATGCGGGTCAGATGGGAGTGGCAAGAAATGATGAATAGCTAGGACCTACAACCAAGATTACTTTACCCAGCAAAGTTCTCATTTAGTATTGAAGGTCAGATAAAGAGCTTCACAGACAAGAAAAATTTAAAGGAGTTAGTCACCACCAAGCCAGTACTACAAGAAATGCTGAGGGGATTTTTTAAGAAGAGGAAGAAGAGAATGAGGAAGAGGAAGAGGAGGAGGAGAAAGAAGACATGAACAATAAAAGGGCAATAAATACATATCTATAAATATTGAATCTAAAAATCAAAGTTAAAGAACAGAAAATCTAATGAACAAAATAAACTGATGAATAAAATAGAATAAATGGGTAATATCCTAGAAACATATAATCTTTTAAGATTAAACCAGGAAGAAACAGAAAACCTGAACGTACTGATTAGCATCTATAATAATAAAAATGTAATATGCTAATTAGACCGGACAGCCAAACAATCTTCCAGACATCATTCCAGATGAAGCCCCGGTGGCAGGGGCCAAGGCAGAGGCAGTTAGGGGTGATCGTGCGGGCAGGCAAGTGGTTAGGGCCAATCAGGCCAGCAGGTGAGTGATTAGTGGTAATCAGGTAGGCAGGTAGAGTGGTTAGGGGCAATCAGGCAGGCAGGGGAGCAATTAGGGCCAATCAGGCAGGCAGGCAAGTGGTTAGGGGCTATGAGGCAGGCAGGCAGGTAAGCAGTTAGGAGCCTGCAGTCTCAGATTGTGACAGGGATGTCCAACTGCTTATTTGCCTCCAGGGATTGGGTCTAAACTGGCAGTTAGACATCCCCCAAAGGGTCCCAGATTATGAGAGGGTACAGGCCGGGCTGAGGGACCCCTCACCCAGTGCACTAATTTCATGCACTGGGCCTCTAGTTCTATATAAAAAGAAAAATGAATCAGTAATCAAAAAGTAAAACAAAATAAAAACAAACAATAAAACATTCAACAAACAAAAGTGTGGGACCAGACATATTCACAGGTAATTGCTTATTCAAAATTATTTTTTATAAAACAAAGAAGGAAAGCTTTCAAGCTCAGTCTATGAGGCCAATGTTACCTGATACCAAACCATACAAAGAAACTACTAAAATAGAAAATTATAGGCCAATATTCCTGATAGAGTTAGAAGCAAAATTTCTCAGCAAAATATTAGCAACCCAAATACAATACATTAAAAATATCATGCAACATGATCAAGCGAAATTTATTCCAGGAATTACAGATGCTTCAATATCCACAAAGTAATCAATGTGCTATACTATAACAACAAAATAAAGGAGAAAAATCGTGACATCTCAATAGATTCAGAAAAAGAATAATCAAAATTCAACATCCTTTTTATTATAAAACACTTTACAAAGTGGCTATGAAAAGGACATGCTTTAGCATACTAAAGGCTGTACAGCAAACTCATAGCGAACATAATACTCAATAGTTAAAAGATGAAAGCTTTTTCTGTCATATCAAGAGGAAGATAAGCCTGCACACTTTCTCTACTCTTATTCCACATTATATTGGAAGCAATAGCCAAGGCAATCACACAAGAAAAGGAAATAAAGAGATTTAAACAGAAAATAAAGAAGTAAAATTCTTACTATTTGCAGGTAAATAAAACTATATTATAGAAAACCTTAAACATCCCAATAGAAATTGTTATAACTAATATTTGAATAAATAAATTTGCAGGATGCAAAATTAATATTCTGTTGTATTTATACAAAAACAATGAGTTATCAGTAAGAAATTTTTAAAAAATTCCATTTACAATTAACTCTAAAACAATAAAATACCTAGCAATAAATGTAACCAAAAAAGTAAAAGACTTGTGCTCTGGAAACTATAAGACGCTGATAAAAGAAAATGAACAAGACACAAATAAAAGAAAAGGTATACTATGGTCATGTACTCAAATAATTAACATTGTTAAAATGCCCACACTGCTCAAAGCAATCAATCAATTTATTGCAATGCTTATTAAAATACCAATGGCATTTTTCACAAAAGACTTAGGATAGCTAAAGGAATCTTGAAAAAACAACAACAACAAAAAAAAAAAAAAAAAAAAAAGAACATTGTTGGAAGTATCACACTCCCTGATTTCAAACTATATCACAAAACTATTGAAATCAAATCAGTATGATACTGGCACAAAAACAGACTCACAGATCAATGGAGCACAATAGAAATAAGCCCAACTAAACTATGACAAAGAAGGCAAAATATACAAGGGGAAAGACAGTCTCTTCAATAAATGGGGTTGTAAAAACAAGACACATATAAACAAAAAGTGAAATTAGGCCATTTTCCTATATCATATACAAAAATGAACTCAAAATGAAGGAAAGACTTAATTGTAATACCTGAAACTCCTAAAAGAAAACTCTTTACCTCCTTCTTAGCAATGTTAGCTTTTGAATATGTCTCCTTGGGCAAAGGCAAAAAAAGCAAAAAAGTCAAGTGGAACTACATCTAACTAAAGCACGTTAGCACAGTGAAGAAAGCCATCAATAAAGTTTAAAGGTTACATATTGAAATGGAGGAGACATTTGTGAATTATACACCTGGTAAAAAAGTTATATTATAAAATAGATAAAGAACTCATGCAACTCAACATAAAAATTAACCAACCCATTTTAAAAAAATGAGCAGAGGAACTGAATAGACATCTCTCCCAACAAGACATAGAAATGGCCTGCAGACATATGAAGAAATATTTAAGATTACTTATTATAAGAAAAATGCAAATCAAAGCAATAGGATATTTCACACCTGATAGAAAGGTTATTATCACAAAGGAAAAAAAAAAAAAGAAAAAACAACAGGTGTTGTCACTGATGTGGAGAAAAGGGAACCTTGGTTGAGGGATTGCAAATTAGTGCAGCCACTATGGAAAAGATTATGGTGGTTCCTAAAATAATAATAATAATAATAATAATAATAATAAATAGAGCTACTGTACAACCCAACAATTCCACTTCTAGATAACAATTCAAAGAAAACACAAATAATAATTTGAAAAAATACTACTATATTCATGCTTATATTCAGTACAGTATTATTTACACTATCCATGATATGAAAGCAATCTGGATATCCATTGATAGGTAAATGGATAAATAAAATGTGGTTTATACATAGGATGGAGTATTACCCAACCATAAAATAGAATGAAATCTTGCCATTTGCAATAATATGGATGGACTTGCAGGGTGTTATGTTAAGTGAAATAACTTGGACAAAGAAAAACAAAGATTGTCTTATTTTACTTATTTGTGTATTCTTATAAAACAAAACAAATGAACAAACAAAATTAAACAGAAACAAACTCATAGAACAGATTGATGGTTGCCAGAGGGGAAAGGGTGAGGGACCTAGAAAGAGGATGGGAATTAATTACAAACTTGCAGTTATAAAATGTCTTAGGGATATAAGTACAACATAAGCAATGGAATCAACACCATCATCGTAACTATGATGACAGATGGTCATTAGATTCATTGCAGTGATCACTTTGTAAGGTATAGAAATGTTGAATCAGTATGTTGTACACATGGGCTAATATAATAAATTATGCCAATTATAATTAAAAATAAATTAATAAAAAATAAAACATCACAACCAGTTATTTTACAGCCCTTACAAATATTGTTCTCTTGTTGTTAGGTGTTTTATTGCAACAAATCCCTCCCAGAATTCCTCCATATGATATATTGAAACCTTTCTTTAACTAATTTTCTTATAATTTGTAGAAAGAAAAAAACAATTCTTAACTTAAAAATAAGTTTGAGCCCTGGCTGGATTTCTCAGTGGGCAGAGCACCAGCCTGTGCACCAAAGACTCATGGTTTTGATTCCTGATCAAGGGCATGTATCTAGGTTGCAGGTTCCATCCCTGGCCCAGATCATCAGGGTGCATGTGGGAGGCAACCCATTGATGTGTATCTCTTACATGAATGTCTCTTTCTCTACCTCTCTTTCTCTCCCTCCCTTTTTTCCACTGTCTCTAAATATTAATGGAAAATATTCTCCAGTAAGGCTTAAGAAAAAATGGTAAGTTTGACACCACTAAAGACTGACTTTCAGTCTGCTACAAGGTACTGGCTTTGAAATAAAGAAATAGTGTGGGGTCAAGTAAGGAAGCTAATTAATCACCTTCCCCCAGTATCTTCTTTAGCTGCTTAGCTACAAAGAAGGAAATCTCTTCTTCCAGCATGTACTCTGGTGATCCAGCAAACTGCTGTCAAGTTCTTGGTGGGCACCGTCATCTCTGCTGGTCTCATGGTTCTCCTGCAGTCCCTGCCCTCAGGCTCTCCCCCACTATGAGTATATGCTTTATCTGCATGTTTTCATTTTATCCATAGAATTTTCTATCCACCTCTTTCCTTCTGTTAACAAAATGGTAAACATCACAAGTTCATAGTCCCATAGACCACTGACTGAGGGAAGGCACTGTCTAGAAATATAATAAAACTAAATATTCATTGTTCTGACCAGGAGTTCACTACAATTTATATAAAGAACTATAATGCATCCTCTCCTATTTGGTCTCAGTTATTTTTTTCAGTTAATATATATATACAATAGAGAGCATGCATCTTCATTGTGTACATATAGATGGAGATAAAATGTTCACAATATGGAAATTAGAAATGAAATAGATTTGTGTCCCATTTATGGCTTTTCCAAAAATTATTCTAGAATAAACATACATATAATGCAATGAGCTTTGTCACCAGCAAGTGCTCTGTTTAAGTGTCAACAGAGCCTATTAATATTGGAGCCCTCTAGTTGTATCAAGATCATGTTTTGTTTTGTTTTTAAAGTCTTTAGGCAAAACCTATGTCATGTTTTACTTTTCAGAATCAGATAATAGGGAATATCAATGTCACTTTTAAAAAGTGAGAGGGGAATCTATGTTTACACAAAATATTTAAACACAATGATAAGAAATGCATTTTAAATAAAAGAGTGTTAGTCATATTCTGCTAAACTTTCTTGCTGCTTCAAGGACAAAGCTACAATTCAGCTTATATCATGCTTTAGTTTTTACTTATAACTTCCCTTTCATCTGAAATAAATTTCTCTCTGCATTTTTACACATAAATAAACATAGGTGCTGAGAGGTAAATACTTTTCCATCATTCATAGTGAGTAGTGGGCTCAGATTTACAAACTGAATCTGGCTGTCTTCAAGAAACATGGTTTTCCCATGGACCACATGTGATCAGCTCAGCCTAGAACTGTCTTCCTCTCCAGACTTTCTCATTGAGCTGACTTCTACCCATTCTCCCAAGTTCAGTGTAAGAGGGCCTCTGCCAGAAACCCTTCCCTGACTTCTCCTGTCCCCATAAGCACTGTGCTCCACTATCTAAGCATGCACTGGGCTGTATTGTTTACTTACTTGCCTGTCTCTCACACAATCTGTTAACTCCTTGGGAATCTGTGCACACGTAATGTATCTGCAGATTTCCAGTGCCTGGTCCACTGTAAATATTTAGTAAATTTGAAAGATAGGAAATAAGGAAGGGAGAATGTGAGAAAAAGAGGAAGAGATGAAAGGAAGAAGGGTAGAATGAACGAGGGAGGGACAAAGATAGGAAGATCCACGAAAATTCAGTGGAGCTTAGAAAATTTTTTACATCTAAAATAAAAATGTGTTTGAAGTAATATAAATAAGAGTGGTACTTATTCTCTTTTTATTTTTTATGTTTTGTTTTATTTATTGAGAGAGAGAGAGAGAGAGAGAGAGAGAGAGAGAGAGAGAGAGAGATATTTGTCATTCCATTTATTTATTTATGCATTCATTGGTTATTATATATGCCCTATCCCAGGATTGAACCCTCAACCTTGGCGTATCTGGATGATGCTCAAATCAACTGAACTGCCCATCCAGGGTGGTGATTATTCTCAATATGTTCTGAGCCTAATGACTTATTCATAGATATTTCTCTATCCTGGAGTCTATTAAGGAGGACTTGGGATATCTGTCTGGAAAATTCCAAGTGACATGCCGAAGTCCTGGGTAAATCCTGGAGGCCCCATCTGGAATTGAGTGGCATCAGTACTGTTTTACCCTCACTCCTACCTACATCTGAGGTCATGATGTCTCAGGGAATTTATTCAGGGTTGCAACCCCATACACTGCCTTCAACCTTCTGCCTCTTATTAGTGTTTAGGATTCCATCTCTTTTTCATGTATCTGTATGAAATATATCTAGATCAGGAATTCTCAGGTTGTTTTAAATTTAGAACACTTTATTCAATAAAATATACAGTGATGACTATTATAGAAAACAAAAAAAATGTGGAGCCGCTTGAGTTGAAGTAGGAGTGAAAAATTGTAGGCTGCAATTGCTATTGGCTCCTCCTTCTTCTCTTACCTCACAAGTTCATGCTGTCCAACAGCATTCTTTTCTTTACTTTATTTTTTTATTTTATTGATTTTTGTACAGAGAGGAAGGGAGAGAGATAGAGAGTTAGAAACATCCTTGAGAGAGAGTCATCGATCAGCTGCCTCTTGCACACCCCCTACTGGGGATATGCCTGCAACCAAGGCACATACCCTTGACCGGAATTGAACCTGGGGCCCTTCAGTCCCCAAGCGGATGCTCTATCCACTGAGCCAAACCGGTCCTGGCCCAACAGCATTCTTTGGTCTCCTGGAAATATAGTGGAAACCTTGTCTCTTCAAAGGGATAATTCAGCCTATTAGAATTAGGTCACATGGACAACAAGACAACTTCTCAGATCTATGGCCACAGCCCATAGAGCAGCTCCTCTCTGAAGTCCAGACTCTTCGGAATCCACACTCCAAACGTCTGGAGGTAAATTTGACAGGCTTATCATTGGCTTTGGCTAGGCTTTAGTTGATCAGTGCTAGAATCTGCACACATCTGTTTAGATGTAACTGGTCCAAGACAAAGGCCTTCAGGTTAAAGATTAAAGAAGTCATGATCTCTTAAGAGATGTTGGACCTATTTTGTACCTTTGGATTTTTTTTTTTTTGTGTGTGTGTGTGTGTGTGTGTGTATTTTTGTTTGTTTGCTTGTTTGTTCTTAACAACAGAAATTTATTTACTTTTGTTCTAGAGGCCAGGTGTTCAAAATGTTCTCTCATAGGCTCTAGGCCCATAACCCTCCTTGCCTCTCCATAGCTTCTGGTAAATGCCTGCAATCCATGGCATCTTGTAAATGCATCTCTCCAATGTCTTCCATTGTCTTCATATGACCTTTTCCCCTTGTGTCTCTATGGGACCTATCTTCAAAGATGCTTTAATACTAAAGAGCAACCATACCTCCTTTAACAAGGCATTTTACTATTATATTTTGCTTGACAATTACCTTCTCACAAGGATGAGAAAATTATTAAAAATAAACTCAGAATTGAAAAGGTCAAATATTACCCAGTGTCTTAAACTGGTTCATATGGTAAACATTTGATTAAGATCATTTGTTTAGTTGTTGTTCTGTTTTAGTTGTTTTCACTTTCTCAATCCTCCTACTTTAATTTGTCTTCCACAGTTCCATTAGCATATTTTAACACATATTTGGACATATGATTCAAGAACTTAAAAAATTCCAAGGCTTCCTAATTCTACATGATACATTCCAACTTCATAGCCTGACATACAAGGCTCTTTTATTACTTTTTGGACTTTATCACATATTGTCCATATATAAATCACACCATAACACTCAGCATCTCCTCAAATAACGTTCTTTATTGCCTCTGTGATTGTTGTTTTCTTCTTAGCTGGATATATTCCTCTGCCTCTTTATCTGCCTGGCAAGCTGCTCCATTTAATGAGATAGTTATATCTTTAAGGAGTTATAAGCTATTTTGAAGGGGACAAAAGCAATGACTATACTTGTCTGCTAATATATCAATACCAGGTATTAGGCATTGAAACTGGTACAAAATATATTTTTAATAAAGTCTTAGATTAGGTAATGAAATTTCAGAGGGGCAAAAATATCCCCAAATAACAACAATAATAGTAATAATAATATTGATAATGAAATTTAAATACAGGAGTACAGAAATTTAAAGTATATTCTTCTTCCATTATACCATGCTGTCTCCAAAGAGATGTGTGGTCAGGTAGCTGAATGAGTAGATGGATAGAGAAGCAGATGGCCAAGCAAAGGGAGTGTGGATGATATGATAGGCGATAGGCAATGAGAACATACTTTTTGAATTCAGTTAAGGCAATAAAAGTGTGTGTTCAGAGAGAAGTTTATTGAAGGAAGGTAGAGTTAGGTTAGGCAAAACAACAAGAAAAAGTGATACGTTTATGCAACTGTAGAGAGAGAAGCAGAACAATGGGCTAAATTTTACCATGCGTAAAGTGATAAAACTGTAGGCCAGTAGCACTGGTAAGATTTTAGCAGATATATACACAGCCCACCTCCTCATTTTGGAAGATAGAAATACCTAAGTGAGTGGGATATGGAAGAGTGTAGTAGATCATATGGAGAAGTCTTGTACTAAAATGACAAAGAATTTGCACATTTTCTAATTACAAAAGGATCCCCTGGGATTTTAAACACAGGTGTGATTAGGCTTATATACACAAAGTGAGGATTTAAAAATTTAGCTTGGGGCCCTGGCCAGGTGGTTCACTTGGTTGGAGTATCCTCCTATACTCCCAGAAAGGTTGCAGCTTCTATTCCAGGTCAGGGCATATACCTAGGGTGTGGTTTTGATCATCGGTTGGGGCACATATGGGAGCAATTAATCAACCTCTCTCTCTCTCTCTCTCTCTCTCTCTCTCTCTCTCTCTCTCTCTCTTTCTCAAAAACAAACAAACAGACAGACAAACAAACATCTAAATAAACAAACTAACAAAAACCACATCCTCAGTTAGTCTGGGTAATTTTAGATCTACAAAGAAGACATAAACCTGGCTCACAACTGGAATGGAAAACAGATGAAAGAGTTGGAGTCCATTGTGAGCAGGAGTCCATTCTCATTGTTCCTTTAAGAGAGTTGCAGTTTTTTGCTTCATTATGTCACTTTGAAAGGAGCTCTTTTACAATCCTGTCCATTCCAGACTGTCCTTACCAACTACCGGTAGATATTTTCCATCTTTACTGCCTTACTGAGTGACACCACCTGGCTATTGTTTCCTAAAGAAAAACTTGAGGACTCATCCTGTGCATTTCCTTTACCAGCACCTACACACAGGCTGTGCATCCAAGTCGCCAGCAGCCTCTAATCTCTACAAAGTAAATCCTGCATCTCTTTCCAGTTCAACTTCTCACCTCTTTCCAGCTCAACCACTATGGACTTATTGAGTTCATCACCATCTCACTTGGACCACTGCAAAAAGATCTAAACTTACCTCCCAGATTACAGTCTTTCATCTTTGCTCCCCACATCAGCTTTTTAACTTAGACCTGATGTCACTGCCTAAAATGTTTGTTTTTTTGTTTATTTATTTATTTATTATGGACTATTTTATTTTTTAATTTAAGTTCTTTATTGTTTAATGTATTACATAAATCTCTTTTTTTCCCCATTGACCTCTCCCTGGCCACCCCAACCCTGAGCACATGCCCTCACCTTCCCCCCATTTGTATCCATTGATTATAATATGTTTTAAAATGACTCAGTTTCCTAATGCACTAAGAATAAAATCCTAATTTTTTGCCATGGCCTGTAAAATCCTATCTAATATCCCCCTGTACCTCTTGGTATCAGTTCACTTGCCCTCACTCACTAAAGTCCCACCACGATTGATATTTTTATGTTTCCATATTGTGCTGCAGTCACTCCTGCCTCAGAGTCTTCACACCCACTTTTCTCTTCTCTCCAATTGGAATGTTCCTCTTAGAGAACTTTGCCAGAGGCCCTTCCTCATTCAAGGATCAGATACCATCTACACAGTGATGTCTTCTTCTTCATATGTTTTCCATTTGATGTTGTGAGACCATGCACAGTGCCCTCAGTACCTCCATCCAGCAATGCTTTATTGTTATTCATAATTGATTAGTGCATCATGGAACCAATATCAGAATCGAGTGTTTGCTATTATTAAGACATGCAGCCTCTCCACTCCGTAATTTCAAATATAAGCATTTTACACTAATGCTCAGATTCCCACAATCCTAAGCATTAAGGATTAATCTAATAATATTCAGTGTTTCTCAATACCTTCATTTCCTCTTTCTCCCATTTCCCAGCTGAAATTGCCTGGCCCATCACTAAGATGATCATCTTATATACCATCTTAATTAAGTTGGCCCACTCTCACTTTATCAATTAAAGATATTTGCTTGGCAGAACCATAGCTACTAAAATCCAACCTACACCTATCCTACTTTTGCTTAGTGTAGGTGGCAGATAAAAATACAAACTAAGTGGGCTGCTCCTAAGCAATTTTAAGTTTATCACCACCAACTTCAAGAGGGCCTTTCTTGTGTCCTCCTAATCTCAAAGCATTTCCTATTATTTTCAATTACTGGCTCAGGCAACAATTTAATGCCTTCTATCTTTCTTTTGACCTCTAGCTCTGCCTTTTTCCTCACTCTCAGTCAATGACCTTGCCTACTGCTTCTCTAACAATACTGAGAAATCAGAAAGTAACTTCTATAAATGCCTTCATTAACTTAACAATTTCTGGACCTATATATTTTACCTTCCTTTCTGTTAACTTAAAATAATGGACATGCTTTTATCTATAATATTAATTCATGCATTCATTCCAATCCTCTTCACCTGTCTGAAGACATCACTCAGACAACATTCTCCTTCCTTTATATTTGTTTGTAAATTTTATTCTCTCTATTACATTATTTGTATTGACTTTCTCCCAATATTACAGGAAAAGTAAAGGAAATCTCTTCAGCTTTCTTAACCATAGACACCATCACATTTCTCTTCTTTCTCCTGGCCTATAATACAACTCCTGAAGCATTATGCATACTTCTTATCTCCAGTTCCTCTTTCTCCTTTACTCTTAAACTCCCTCTAGTAAGATTTCATCTTTGGTTCTCCATCTAAACTTTTATTGCCATGGTCAATAAATGGCCTTCATGTTGCTAAACCCAATGTTCCATGCACAATCCTTGTCTTATTCTCATCAGCATTGTAAATTCTATTCTCTTTGTTAAAGTCTTCGCTCAGCATCTAGAACATCTCTTTCTTTCCTAATTTTCTACCATCTTCCTTGGTCACTCCTCACTCTCTGTTACTGATAGCTCTGTTTCTCTTTGCCCTCTTACTGTTGATGTCCCATCCTTAATAAATTCATATTTTTTCACCCTTTTAGGAATCATGTGTTCCTCCTTCAGTAACTTTAACATTTGGGGCCAAAATCTTTGTCCTTCTAACCCATATAAGAAGTGGGCTTATGGTAGGGCAAGAAGATTTCGTCGGTGACCTGCTGCTCTCCCATGCTGCCAGCATCATTGAAATAGACGCTCATATATGATTCAACCCTGTCTCTACTGAACTGGCTCCAGTAGTAACAGGCAGCCTGGACCCCTTGATTGTCCAGTTAGACAAATGCCCACAAATCCAGGCTGGGTCACTATGTAAGGCATTCTGAATATAGATTTTGCTCAGCCATCATTGAAAAGATCTGGTCTTTCAAAAAAAAAAAATAAAAGTTTTTATTGTGTTTACCACCAACCCGCTCAGTTCTTAATTTGCAAGTTTTAAAATGTGTTTAGTGATTTCATCCCGATTTAATTGCAAGCTCCATGATTGAGAACTTTGTTCATGCTTTTCTCTAGGACATTCCCACAGCCAAGAAAAAATGTCTTGTATATATTGGGAGCTCAATAAATATTTAAATAATAATTTTTAATAGAATGAATAAATAGTAGGTAGTTGCAGTAACATATCTCACCCATGCTTAAATATATATAACTCAAATAATCATTAAACAGTTCATAATACTAATAAATATAATTAAACAGTTGATAGTACTAATGATTAAACAGTTAATAATTATCATTGTTATTGCTACAAATGTTAGCATTGCTATGGTTATAATCAGTATTATTAAAATAGCATTGGTTGACAATTTTGTTCTAGATATTATCTTAAATGTTTTTTTTTTTAATTCATTTTTAGACCTCAGGAAATAAAAATTATACTCATTATTATTTTATGCTAATTTCACAATAAGGAAAACATTTGGTTTGTCTAGCCTGGTTGGACCTTTGCTTATCAGCCCGGGTCACGCAGACCTTCACCCTAACCTGATCTGTGCTTTCTCTGGGAGAGAAGTGCTGTAGTCTCTTCCTCAGCACCCACCACAGGAGACACAGAGTTTCATAAAGCCCTTGGCATAAAGGTGTGTGTCTGCGTGAAAATCCCACTTACTTAGAGTTCACAGAAAAAAAAAAAAAAAAAAAGAAAAAAAAACCGCTAAAAACCACTGTGCAGTCATTGAAGCCAGACTCAATTGTCCAGAGCTTGTCCTGGACAATTAAATGGTAAATTTAATGAAATATCTCCAAATTAAAAAAAAAATCTTATATTGTTAAACTCCTTGGAAGAGAAAATTTACACTGAAAAGAATTTCAAGCTCCACGGAAGATAAAGTTAATTTTCATGGCGAAGTGAAACATCCAGGTTGTTCCCCTAGTTTCTATTTTGGACAAGGTGAGGACAGATTAGTGTGGGGAGGAACCAGCCATCCTAAGGAAAAGGCTCTCAGCTGCTGGAGGATTTCTCATGAGTCAGTAGCTGCAATGTGCTGCGCATTTCCAGATCCACTCAGCTGTGATGGCTTTCTAGGGCTCAATTCATTTCTTATTCAAAGCAACCTTGAAGACTCTCAGAGGAAGCAATAAACAGGTACCAAATCCTCTGGCCTGTTTGGTGATGGGTTCTGGTTTACTTCATTCAGCCCTATTTTAAGCACCTTAATAAGCAAAGATTATCTTCTATTTCGGTGCTTCTGTTTACATTTGCAGAAAATATTCCACAACCTGCAGTACCTTTAACTCAAAAGTCATTTGCATAGGAAGAGAGCCCATCGCTGGTGTAATAAATGCAGACCTCATGTCTCTTTCCAGGGCCTCCTGTCCAGGCCGTTCCCCTGCTGCCTGTGGCATGGAAAGCAGACATTGTTCAACAAAAGAAAAATAATTAGTTATAACACTAGCAGCTTCTTTGATTTTTATTTTTTAATTGCTGTGCATGAATGAAACCACACTCATTCCTCGGGTTCAGGCTTGTGTCCTGAATTCAGTCCTTACGGTGTATGTGAAAGGCACAGCCCACAAGGCTCCATGGGAGGGGCGGGTGATGTCCTCTGTGCTGAGCCAGTTCTTTGAGCTTCTAATGATCTGCTTTCCTCTCTTCTGAGACCCCATGTGAGTTCACTTCCATTTAAAAACTCTCTCCTTTTATCTGTATATGAATGATGGGGTGTAAGACAGTGGTCATTAGGACTCAACATAGTAGTTTTTAAAGTATTCAGGATGAGGCAGCTTTGTCAATTTTATGTTCACTTTTTCTATCCAATTGCTTTTAGATAGAAATGCTTTTGATCTTAAAATGATACAATATTTGGAACTAATGGTCTGAAAACTGCTCTTAACTCAGCATCTTCTTACCCCCACTCCTCTCTTTGGTCATTGTATGTGTGTTTTTGAACAACTAATTTTTTTTTTTTTGATGACTACAGATATCGACAGTGTAAAGCAATGAAAATTCCCAGAAATATTGTGTCATGATTTGTGACTTGTTACCTGGTTGACTAAAACGTTACTGAGAACCACTGCCTCTCCTCCCAAGGAGATCCTGCCCATGTCCTCACATTTCCCATGGAGCCCAGTGCAGGGAGCGGGACCCACACCAATCTGCAGCAAGAGGAGGCCACCCCAGGGTGTGTCAGAGACCATGTTTGAGCTCTGGCTTAGAGAAGAAAGACACAGCCTTTCTCTCAAGACACATGCGTCCCAGTGAGAAACCTCCAACAGTAAGACTTACACTATGAAGAGAAGTGCTGGGAAATGACACACACAGATAGGAAAACTGGAGAATCAAGACAGATTTGCCCAGGAGATAAATCTTCGGGAGTGGCAGTCCCCAAGGACACGTGAATGTTAACCACGTGGACAAGAAGAAAGAGGATTTTACTAGAGGAAATGCTGTGACAGAGGCAGGGAGAAGGACAAGAGGGTGAGGGACATGCCTGTGGTGGCTGGGAGGTAGGATGCGTGCATGTGGAGAATAAGTAGAGACAATACTTAGTGAGAAGTCTGGAATGTCAACCAAAACTTGTCCCTTGAGGAAGCCATTATATCTATTGAGCCATAATTTTTTAAACTCATTATTTTTTTTAGGTGTTATTTTCAAAGAGAATTTCAAAGGACCTCCTCTGGATGGCAGCCAGGATGCATGTTCTAATATTTCAGGGGTGAAGATGGGGATTTGACCCAGCACAAATGCACCCACAAACACGGAGGTGGCCACACTGTCTTTATTTTTTTTTAAATATATTTTATTGATTTTTTACAGAGAGGAAGGGAGAAAGATAGAGAGCTACAAACGTTGATGAGAGAGAAACATCGACCAGCTGCCTCTTGCACACCCCCTACCTGGGATGTGCCCACAACCAAGGTACATACCCTTGACCGGAATCTTACCTGGGACCTTTCAGTCTGCAGACCGACGCTCTACCACTGAGCCAAACCGGTTTTGGCTGAGTCAAACCCATTTTGGCCACACTATCTTTAATAACCACGTCTGGAAGCTACCTCAACCTCCAGTGCTATGTGCACCACCTAACGGAGTGGTGACAAAGTGACATTTAAAAACAGTCTGATCTACATAGCATGATAGATATTTAAAAAATTTTAAACATGAAAAGGCTAGCATGGTCAGGATGTGCCACACTCCTGCCTTTCATGTTCCCAGTTCCTGTCAGTGCTGAGCCACCTGCCAAGCGCAGATGCAGCAGAGCAGGCAGACTCCTCAGGCCCTTTCATGGAGGAAAATAGAAATGATACTCAATTAGAGGAGATTTCCTAAACCACCTTATAGAATCATTATCTGAGAGTGAAACCAGCTCCTCTGTATTAAAGGCACTTTTCACAATGAAAAGTCATTACTAGATAACTGTAGGCTCCTGGATAAGGGTATGGAGCCATTCAGATGGATCCCTTTTCTGAGGGGTGGGGCTTGTCCCAGTTCAGCTGGTGGCTCCCACCCATTCAGAAGTGAGTGTCCAGTCTGGGATGTTGTCCCTTCTGGATCCCCTATGCTTCCCTCCACCCCCAACATTGGCCTTAGAAACAAAATGTTGATTTGCATCTGAATGATGCACTCAGAGAAGAGAATGAGTGAGATTTGCTGAATGCCTCCTCCATGCCAAGCCTTGTACAAGCTTGCATGTATGTAAGTACGATGTTTCACTTAAGAGAAGAGTGTGGTATTTGGGATGTGCCAGGATGCAGGCACACAGTCTGTTTCTGGCCCTTCCCCATTAACCCCTACAAGATTATTGTCCTCATCGCTAAAGAGGAGCCACCATTTTTTTGAGCCAGATGCAATGGCAATGGCAAGACAACAATTTCTAACAGCTATTATTTTCTGTTACAAATGAGTAAAAGTAAAACTTAGGGAAGTTAAAAAATGTACTGAGAGCATCGTAGGTTAGAGGAGGCTCTGTACCCCAGGCAGATGCTATTACTGCTAAACAACAGCATGAGGTAGAAAAGAAGTTGATCTGAAACAAAACAGAGAGGAGACAACAGCTACAGCCTAGAATACTTTCTATACTTCCTTTATTTGTCCCAATTCTCCCTTACTGAATATGGGGTACATTAGCACTGAAATAATAATAGAGAACAATGTCCAACCCTGCAGCACACACACACTCACACACACACTTGTGCCCCTATACACTTACCCACACAGCAAGCTCTTGCCTAACCAGTTTAACATTTTAAAAACATATTTAAACACTGCATATGTAATAAAAAGAAATAACAGGAAACCTTGTTCTTACTGACATGTTGAATGTCAAGTATTATGCCAACAGAGAGAAAAAACGAGCAAAAGATACTAGTCTTTAGTGGGGGAATCAGATGACTTTAAGTAGTCACCCATGTTTTTTATAGATAAAAAAGGAATTTAGAAACCATAAAAATGAGATGTGATGTGATGAAGTCATCCATTAGACACTCAGTCAGCAAATGCTTACTGAGTGCCTACTGTATACCTCTCTTCGTCTGGGCACAGGGACTACACAGCCCAGGCTCCTGCTCTCATGGAGACCCAACCTCCCAGTGAGATCTGGAAGTAAACCCACCTCCACAAATAAAACAAGTGTCATGATCTAGAGGGAAAGTCCCAGGCTCTGTGAAAGCATAGAACAGGTAGACGGGGGGCCGGCATATTTAAGAAATCCCTTCAATATTCTCCAATGCCTGAGCCAGTTCCTACCCTACCTACCACTGACCATCCTTTCTCTAACATCTCCAGCATCAACAAAAATTTACATTCCTTCATGCCTGCGATAGTTGTACTTAACTGTGAAGGAAACTCTGTATCTAACAACATAATAAAACCCAATACTTTGCCTATATTCTCAAACTTATCTTAGCCTATCTTTTAACCATATTGCACAAATCCTGTCCTAATGGCCTATACTTTGGCCCAAAGAGGTTCATTCCTTGCAAGCTTTATTATTTTTTTCCTCTACTGTTCCTTTCATATAGTAAGTGCTACCAAGTGAATAAATAAATGCACTTCAGAAAACCTGTGCATAGAAACAAAAACTCAGGATACATTTTTACTGTGACATTTATTTTCACTTACGGAAAAGTTAAAAAAAGTGACAAGTATGCTTTTCTTGAAATAAAAATATGGTGAGTGCATATGAGTTTCCCTGACATTAGCTGATGTCTCCAGAATTCCCCAAGTAAACCTTTTGAAACTGAGTAGAAATTTCATTTTTTATAATTTATCTTTATTGTTGTAAATATTACAAATGTCCACCTTTTACCCCCCATTTAACTCCTGCACCTCTTGCTCACCCCTCACTAGGCCTTCTTGAAACTATTGACCGTGCCCATGAGGTATGTATATATGCATATAATCTCTTCTCAACCATCCTACCCCCACAGATTCTTCAGTATGTTCCATGCTTCTATGTGTCTGGATCTATTTTTGTCAATTTCTTGGTTCTCTGTTCTGCTCCATTGATCTATAAGCCTGTTCTTGTGCCATTACCAGGCTGTTGTGATTGCAGTGGCTTTGTAGTATAACTTGATATCTGTTATTGTGATTTCTCCAACTTTGTTCTTCTTTCTCAAGAATACTGTGGCTACTTGCAGTCTTTTTTTTGAGTTTTTGTTCTAGATCTGTGAAATATACCATTGCTATTTTTCTGACACATTGCTTATTTCCATTTCTTTTTGTTTGGGCCTTTTTTTACTTGTTTACTTGTCTCTCCATTTGGGCTGCCTTTTTGAGTTTGTTTCTATGTGTTAGATAGGTCTGCAATGACTTCAGTTTTGGTTGGGTGGCCTTATCAAGTGACCTGTGGGACCCAGTGGACAGTCTCCCTCATCAACAGATCTGGTTGTTCTAATAATGTCCCTTTTGAACCTCATGTGGGCCTTATTTGAGTCTCTTGTTGTTAATCCTCACCCTAGGATATTTTGTCCATTGATTTTTTTGAGTGGGAATCAGAGAGAAATAGCAGTATGAAAGAGACACATCAATTGGTTTCTTCCAGCTGTGTTCCAACTAGGGCTGGGGAACTTTTTATTTTGTTTTGTTTTTGTAATTGAATAGTTGAGTCTCAATTGCTATTGGCTGATTTCTGTGTGGGCTTGCCAGGCTGGCTGATAGTGAGGCTCAAACAGCATGCATAGCACATAACGCAGAATTCACCTCAGCCGGGTTTGGACTCTGAAAATATTTCTCTGTGGATAAACTGCTTGTGAAGCTTAATGGATTCTGCTCTATTGTTGTCTGAATGTGGCCACCAGGTATTGGTTTTGGGCCTTATTGGAGGGCCTATAGTGCAGGCCAAAGTCAGATATTGTTTGTGACAAGTCCTGAGTACCCTGTTTGGAGCTATCAGAGATCCACAGCTTGTGGCTTCCTCTGCTACGACTGGCTGTGTGAGGAAAGGACCAAACTGCACACAAAAGGTCTGCTTTTCCTAGATCTTGGCTTAGAAGCAGGTCAAGCAAAGACTCAAATTGCCAGGATTTGCCTCTGACTGTAGGCTGATTGTTAGTATAAGTCATTTAATGAGCCTTAGGCTGTGGCAGTCATCAAGGTGTAAACTCCACAGATTGGGGCTGAGAGGATTTTCAAAGGGTGTGGATAATTGCTTCCTCACCCCCTGGCTGAAGCTGCCTGGATGGTAAAGGTCTGCCTGAGAAGGATGGCCTCTGAAGTATGGAGGGAGGAATGAATCAGCAGAGATACAGGCAGCTGTCCCCTGAGCTCTCTCCCCAGAGCCACCAAACCCAGATTCTCTTCATATAGCTCAAGTCCAACTGCCCTCCTTCTGCCAGAGCTCCAGGTGAATGGCTGTACACAAAACTTTGTGTGTGTTGGCCTTTTAATAAGGTGCCTGCATTTCCAGCTGTCTCTCCCTGTCAGAGAGAAACCCCACAGGTTTTCACAACCAGGTGTTATGTGGGCACCTTTCCCAGTTGTGTTGATCTGGGTTGGGTAGCCCAGTTTGGGGGTCAGACCACACACATCTCAGGGAAAGTCCCCCACAGCTGAGTTATCCTTTCAGTATCTCAGGGGCTGAGAGCCCAGCCAGTCTGCTAGAGCCTCTGCACTTCCTGCCAGTCTTAATGTGGTCTCCTCTTCATGTCCTTGGTTATAAAAGTTTTGTCCAATTACACTTCACTTGGTTATTCAGGACTGCTCTTCTATATTTTAGTTTTAATTCCAGTTAGGTCCTAGGAGAATGTCAGTGTAATTTCCACTTAATCTGCCACCTTCTTGAAATCCCTGAAACTTCATTTCTTTAATATGACCTTTTTTCCTTTTTTTTTTTCAAACAAAAATAATAACCCTGACTCCTTCTCACTCACATGTCCACTCATTTAATTTTTGAGCCTCCAAGACAGTGAGGTTCTGACCAGCATCAAATACTCTTAGGGATTAAACCTCACATCTGTTGACCCGAGAGACAGAGTGTCATCAAACTATGGCTCACTTGTGTTTCAGCTCCAGCCGCAGAAAAGTGGTGAATCAAGAGGAAGCCACAAGATGGCTGACATCAGGACCAAATGCACTGATCAATTACCTCCTACCCTGGCACCAACCAATCACTGGAAACCACAACTCTGACCATGAATCTAATTCCATTAGTCACCACAATTACTGGATTTCCCCTATATAACAATCCCCTTGGAATTCATCAGGATCCAGGACTTTGAACTTTAGGTCACTGTGACTCCAGGTGTGGGCTTATTTCTTAATTAATAAACCATTGTTTTATTTGCTGCAAGCTCCTGTTTGTGCCTTATTGGACTTTGCTGCACTAAAGGAAAATGGACCCTTTTAGTGTAGTAACACCTTCATAACTGACACTGCATTCTAGATCAGAGGGTAGCAGTTATAGTATGAAATTGACAGGAACTTCAGTTTTCTAAGTAAAACTGGGCTTGATTATTTGTTATAGGGCTCTGTACTAAAGAGTTTGGGTTTATAATGCAGAGGTTTATAATGTGAAGGTTCTAATGGAGAGAGATTGTAAGACGTCTTCTAGCAAAATCACAGAGAAAAGCCCAGGCCTCGGTGAAGGGGTGGTGACAATCAGCGAGGGGCAAACCTTCTAAAGGCCTGTGGGCACAGTGAAGGCAAGCTCAGATAAGAGAATAGAAGAGGGACACAGACAGGAAGCACAACGGATTTGGTGGTAGCTTGGATGTATTAGGCAAAGATGAGAACCCTGATTCAAAGATGACCCCAGATCTTGGATGACTTAACCAGCTGACTCTAATCCCTTTCACATACTCAGCCCCATCATCTGTGGCCAGCTGTACTACCCTCCAGTTCCTCCATGAACCATCCTCTTTCCCCAGAGAGTTTTTGCACACACACTGTTTGCTCAATCAGAAGCCAGCCCTGCCCATTCTCCATATTTCAGCACAAAGCTCCCCCTCAGGCCAGCCCTCTTTGGGCCCACACCCCCCTCATTTTTATATGAGCTCTCATAGTACTCTGTTTCCTCACACAAAACTTTTCAGTTTGTAATTATATTTCTACTAGTGGCCCGGTGCATGAAATTTGTGCATAGGGGGTAGGGGGTGGTTCCTCAGCCCAGCCTTCACTCTCTCAATCTGGGACCCCTTGAGGTATGTCTGTCAGCTGGTTTGGGGCCTAAACTAGCAGTCGGACATCCCTCTTGCAATTCGTGACCACTGGATCCTTACCACTCACCTGCTTACCTGCCTGATCACTCCTAGCCACTCTGCCTGCCATCCTGCTCATCCCAAATTCCCCCCACCCACTAGCCTTCTCACCCCCAACTGACTGCTGCCAGTCTGCTTGACCCCAACTGCCCTCTGCCAGGCTGATCAACCCCAACTACCCCTCCCCTTGCAGGCCTGATTGCCCCAACTATCTCCCCCTGCTTGCCTTCTCACCCCCAACTGCCGCCCCCATGCTGGCATGATCTTTCCCAACAGCCCCCCACTGCTGGCCTGCTTGCCCCCAAATGCCCTCTCCTCCTGGCCTGATCGCCCCTAACTGCCTCTGCCTCACCCCTGTCACCATGACTTTGTTCAGAGGATATCCAGAAGGTCTCCCAGTCTAATTAGTATATTATCCTTTTATTGTACAGATTAGCATGTTTATTTTAATATGTGTCTCTTCCCAGAGAATGCAAAGTCCATGAGGACAGAGATTCTGTCTGTGTCACTTGCCTCCATATCTTCAGTACTTATCAAAGGCATCTGACATACAGTAGTTAATAAGTTATCATTTAATGAAGGAAGGAATGAATTGCTTAATAGCTATATATAAGATAGGCAATATAGGGATAAAAAAGTTTTAAAGTGGGACAAAAATAGTTTTTAGCTATTAAATTACTACATGAGATATTAAAGTTATCATATAAATGTAAAAGTACATGGCAAACAACCAACAAGAAATGTAGGAATTGGAATTTTTGAGAGAAGTGGAGACTGGGAATAGAGATCTATGAGCGATTGTCAGGGAAGTGATGCAGACTGCCGCCCTATGACATTCACAGTCAGCCATGTGTTTCCTAGTGAGTTAAGATTGTTGCCTTCCAGGTTATTTCTCCTCAACTTCCCAGTTCAAAGACTGGATATAATGTATGAGAACAAAATCCACATTCTTTTATAAGATATCCCATACCGATTTCCAATGACAGAACTGTTTCAGAGTTCCATGGTGTGGAGAAGCGTGTGTTCCTGCCAGCATGTTTTATATGGGCAGGACAGAGTAGTAGTTACAATGAGTCTACATGTGAGCAGTGAGGCCTTGGGAAAATCAAATGGACTCCAGTACCTTATTTCCTGTGTGTCCAAAGTGGACATAATTATAGTAAGTACTTCATAAAATTGTAAGGATTAAAGCAATATTAAGTACTTTATGAGTATCTGGCACATAATATTCATAAATGTTAGATAGTGACATAGTTATTATTTTGATGCATGGATTTGTGCACTAGTGGTGTCCTTCAACCTGGCCTGTGGGGATTTGGCCAAAACTGGCAGTCCTACATTGTCTGATGGGTCCCAGAGGACACTCTGCAAAGTTGCTGTCACTTGGCAGCTCCTGTGTCTGCTTCCTGGTGACCAGTGTGAGTCATAGCTACTGGCTGGTCAGCCAGTTGGCTGGTTGGGTGGTTGGCTGGTCACTTAGACTTTTATATAAATAGATTTTTATTTAATCTTTCTGAAGCTACATTTGCAGAAATTCTATATAGAATCAGGTTAGAATGCATCAACATTATCATCATCATCACCATCACTTATTCTGGGCTTGATGATCTATATCATTATTGTTACTTTTTAAAATATATTTTATTGATTTTTTACAGAGAGGAAGGGAGAGAGATAGAGAGCTAGAAACATTGATGAGAGAGAAACATTGACCAGCTGCCTCTTGCACACCCCCTACTGGGGATGTGCCTGCAATCAAGGTACGTGCCCCTGACCGGAATCGAAACTGGGACCTTTCAGTCCGCAGACCAACGCTCTACCACTGAGCCAAACCGGTTTCGGCTATATCATTATTTTTGTTGCTGTTAAAATGATTCTGAAAAGAGCTCTATTAAAATAGCACCACATTTAATAGCTCAATTTACACAACAGGGAACTGGAAAGAAGCAAGTGTGGTGTTGAACACTGAAACAGCTACCTAGAGAGCTGGTCTTATTGTCAATTTATATCAATTGCATATGTATGATTTGCTAGGTCAGTAACAGCCTGCAAGAATTTTGAAAGCCCTAATCCTCATCTCAAGTTCAAATGTCTGCCTAGTAAAAGGGAAATTTTAGAACAGATGATTTCCTCAGAGAAGCAGGTTTATATATAAAGTAACCAGTGGTCATTATTGATGTAGCTTCTAAAACAAAACTGATTAAAATATCACATCTGCTGTACACTAATTCAATTGTAGTTGAATTCTGTGCTAAACCAAAAAATGGCCCAAGTAATTCTTCCATTGGTTTCCCTGGGTAAGCACTGAGGTAGAGAAATCTGTGAAACAAGTAAGTCCATCCAATTTACATACATTTCATCTACATAACTCTCTTCAGTAGGAAAAGAAATAAGCTATTTAGCCAGTAATTAACTTGGGATTATGAAATTGTAGCTTATTCTCTCTCTCTCCCTTCACCGTTATTATCGATTAATGAAAATTTCTTTTTTTTTTAAAATATATTTTATTGATTTTTTACAGAGAGGAAGGGAGAGAGAGAGAGCTAGAAACGTTGATGAGAGAGAAACATCGACCAGCTGCCTCTTGCACACCCCCCACCGGGGATGTGCCCACAACCAACATACATGCCCTTGCCCGGAATCGAACCTGGGACCTTTCAGTCTGCAGACAGACGCTCTACCACTGAGCCAAACCGGTTTCGGCTGATTAATGAAAATTTCTGATGGTTTACAAAGTTAAGATAAACCCATGGTTTTTGTTAAAAATACAACTACATGTCATTTACCTGGTTTTTAAAACCCAGTTTCAAAGTCATTCCCTCACATGTACAGGTTCAGTGTGGTACCTTAATAGTTGACTAATCGCCTATGATTATTTTCTGTGGGATGTGTGAGGTGGTTTTTCTTGCCTTTGGATTGTAAGGGCTTCTCTTCTATGAGAATGATGAGAGGCTTAAACTTAAACCCTTAGAAATTGGTTTCTTAGAAATCAAAGGCAGCATTTCTTGTTTAACATTCATATTTGCAAAGTACTTTGGGCTCCCTGAGGAAAGCTGAAATACAAACACTAGGCATCTGTGTAATTAATAATTTCAGTAGAGATTATGGCCTTTTTGAGTAAGAGCATATTTATACATTGACACTCATGAAAGATAGGTCAATTTCAAAACTATCCAAGATCTAACCCCACTAGATGTAAGGAGCATTCATTGGCAGAATTTCAAGGACATGGAGGGAAGCTATCACAGATACAGCCCATCTCAATCCACTCATCCCAGCACATCAGAGCTCATGTACCCATGGGACACTACTCCAGCAGCCTCTCCTGAGCACTGGCAGGAAGGAGCAGTGACAGTCATTAGGACTAAATGTGCCAAGAATCCTTCTGAAGGAATCATTTGTCTATCAAGATGAAAGCCAACCAGTACACCCAATTCTTTCCTCCATAAACAGCACATAAAGTGGATGTCTGAGTTTGCTCTGAAAACTGGCTAAGTGGTGAGCTGTCTTTGGCATGAATAATTACACTGTAGAGGCCACTTTTAATTTCAGATGATATTTCATTAAATATCTGCCCTGACATATTAACTTCTGACTGATACTAATAGCATACAACTGCACTCGTGTGGCTGCACTCACAGAGCGCTCTGCTGACCACCACTGACTTCACAATCCTACAGGCAAGTTTGCGGCTGAGTAACTGTTGTCAATCAACTTCCAGTTTTACATTTTTAAATGTAAACATTTTTTGAGAAATGTTTTTTTTTACCCAGTGTCTCTTCCTGTTTCTTTCTGTCCATCCTGTCTTTCTCTGGTTCACAAGAGAATAAAGTTGAAGATTTTTATCATGAAGATCAACCTGAGTTCCAAGCTCTGTTTCCTCCCTCTGATAGATATCCTCTCAGTCTAGCTCAGGGGAAGGAAGACAGTGCTATCCCTCTAACTGGACACGGGAAGGGACAATATGTTTTGTGACATTAGTGTCTTCCTAATTGATGACAGCGTGGGTGATCTGGGGCAGTGGATGTAGCTCCTCTGTCAGCTGGGATAGAAAATGTTAGGAAGCCATTCTTTATTGTGTGAACTTTGGCAAGTCACCTAACCTCTCTGTTCCCTAGAGAAAAATAAGAATATTAGTATCTATTGCACAGATGTTAGATTTTTGGAAAAACTATATATTCCAGCCTTGCAAAGCACATGAGCACTCAACAAATATGAATTTTTCAGAATCCAGATACCTAGGTCAGAGGAGGGGCTGAATGCCCTGCCAGGATTTGGTTTTATGGTGGCACCCTCATTAGTAACAGGCCACGTTTTCTGAAGTGAATCTGAATGTGGCCACCCCAGAGGATGCTCAAACCCAGAGGATGCTCAAACCTCTGCCTTCTAGAAGCTCGGCTAGAGTTGCCATGTAAGACCATCTGCAACAACCCTTGCATGGTTGGCAATGGTATATCTATGGTGTTAAAAATGTGTATACATGCAGACCTAGCAATTCCACATCTAGGAATCATCCAGGAAAACAATTAAGGCCCCAAATACATAGTGATAAATAACTTATCATAGATTTAAAAAATAAAAACAGAAAAAGATTAAAAATCAACAAGTACCCAATAATAGAGGAATGTAAAATAAATTATATAATCTAATACAATTTACCTGCTAATATATAACAATATGGAAAAATTCCAGAACAGAATATGAAACTAAAATAATTCTAAAACAGTATGAATAGTCGGTTTACATTGTGTCTAAAGGTAGATAGATAAAAGTCTCCATTAATTATTCTCCTGGTCCAGGCGCTGTGTTAAATGCTTTATCTGTGCCACCTTATGGAACCTCTCAATCAACCTCAGACTAGGTATTGGTTGTAAGTCATTATAAAGATTTTTTTTAAAGCAAATCTGGTAAAGCCATCAATAAGATATTGTTCCCTTTGAGAGAGGCCCGGGGTCCTGAAATGAGGTTCACTGTCCAGATGGCTGAGTCTCTCCCAGAAACATGATGGAGAAAGTCTGGGTTACTGTAGGCTATCCTGGGGTACAAGGGGTTAGGTCTACAAGGCCTCACAACCTTCACATCATGATACACAAAGCGATGCTTCAGTGTACAACTTGGCTGCTCAAAAATGCCCAGTCCAGGGATGTCAACCATGCAGGCACTGTGTGGGCTGAGAGGCCTTGGTGCTGAGAACCTGTGTGGCTCATTGATAGCTCACTGAGTGTCAGTGGACATGGTAGGGACCTTGGCCATCCATGCAGTTTTCTGATAAGAATCCCATTAGATACAATTAACATTCCTGGAGCCTTATCACAACCCCACTTAGTTAACATCTTCATTATTTTGAAAAATTGGGAAGACAGATGTTTAACCAAATTCAAAGCATAGACCATTGTGCCCCACCCCAAGTTTTCCAATTCAGAAGGTCTACATTGGGGCATCTGATGTTTGTTTATAATAAATGGCTAGAGACCACACTTTGGGAACCTTTGGTTCTGGAACAAATCAGGGGAGGGGACATAAGGGTGTCCAGTTGCCTCTCAGAATAAACAGTCAGGGAGTAGGGGGAGCTGGGAGTTGAACCTGGAGGCCTCCCTCACCATCTAGTCTCCCCACCGTCTGTGTTTTCCTCCCACTTCCACATCTCCTGGTTTCCTGCTCCATATCCTAAGCCTAGTTCATCAGTATCTGACCATCCATGAGGCCAAGACTGACTGACAAAGGCCATGCAACTAAGTTAAGATATTTAGCTTCATGAGTAACTCAGGAGATGGGGGTTAGCAAGAGTAAATATTTTGATAAGATTTTTAAAAAGGGCAGGCAAATGTTTATAAAGTTTCTTAAACTAAGGTATCTCTTTCAGTTTTAAAATCTAATGCAGTCATAAATCTCAAATTCCAATGATTCAGATTAAAAAATACATTTGAGAATAAAATATTAATTAAATTGACACACTATACAAGTATTTTGGTTATATAAAAATAGCAATGCACACTAAAGTACAGAAATACCCAAAATAGAGATTTAAATACTTAAATTTGTTCTCCTTTATTGAGTAAAATAACGTGATAGAAAGACTCCTGAGCCTTCATGCTTTTCTCAAGTTAAACACAATTTTGAAGTTCTAGAGAAAGCTCTGTATCCTGTCCACAGAATCATCCCACATGTCACACACAGAATATCCAGATGTTCCCTGGGCTGCTGGAGGGTTGTTAGTATGGTCCCATTGCGAAAGCACCTAATACAGACAGGACAGCAGGTCTTTGGCAGAAAGCATAATTCCTCCCCAGGTTTCAGAAGATGACTAATCAGGAATCATTCCCAGGCCCTAAATTATGCCAACAAAGTGTTTGTCTCAAAAACCATTCTGATTGGGAGGGCTACATATTAGAGCAAGAAAGAGCCTTTATGACATTCATTTCTTTCCTAAGGCTCCGCTTCCCACCCTGTAGTGTCCTCATTCTCTCTGTTGTACCTCCAGAGCAGGGGCCAGCTCTGCAGTCAGTATGGAATGCCCTGTCACCTGGAAAGGCCTTTCCTGAGGGAGTGGAGGCTCAAGTGGAATTTTAGATCAACAATGATATGAAACTATTTCCAAGGCTGACATAACCACCTCTGGATACAAACCAGTGTTTGTTGGAGAGGAAAACAGCATGGTCAATAACTCTACTGCAGGCAAATAAATCCGTTTTCTGGGTATTTTAAGACTATAGGTGAATCCCAAATAGATTATGGGTAGACCTTATCAGTACATAATATTTTTGTAAAAACTCTAAATATACAATATACTGTATTTATTTATCTAATAATTATTAACTTTTGCCATTGTTTTATTTCTTGGCCATTCTCCCATTTTTAAAATGGCTAATGATATATGAGTAGCCATAACATTTGCATGAATAGAATTTATTGTTTGCAAGAAAAATCAGTGGGATGGGTGTGGAGAACAGCATTCATGTAAATTAATCTTTGATTCATCTCTCAGATTTTGTAAAAGTGTATTAGATCCAGAAATGCAGCAACTATTGGGCAATGAGTAAATTAATTAATAGAGTATAAAATTGTTTGCTTGCACGATAGTTCTGTGGGCAGGCAACCACTTCAGGGACTACCATTGGTACACCCATAGCAAACATATTTGCATTTGCTCCTTCCATCTGGGCACTGATCAGTCACATCCTGCCGTTAACCAGGACCACGGACCTGCCCAGCTCTTCCCGGCAGCCACTACTAACCGGTGGCAGTTACCATGAGATTCACCATCTTTGGACAAGACAACGTTTTAAATAATTGACAAGACACAGGTTTTCTTATGCCATCATCCACCGGGTGCTATCATCCACCGGGTGCCAATCCTGAGAGGTACTCCCCTGGCTGCTCTGCTCCGAGCATCTTCAGAGCCAGCTGGCAGCTAACAATCCCTTCTCTGCATAGGATGGGTAAACCATTCTCGCCAACTGTCACCACAGCTTTTTGTTTCTTCCTTCCGTCAAAAAGCCAACACCTGCCAGCAAGCATGCTACTTCCTGTTTGGGAATGCAGCAGGGGAATGAGCAGGAAGCTGTTTCTGGCATTTTATCAAGAAAATTGAAAATAAATCACAAGATGAAAAAAACGAATAATGACTCCCAAATGGTCCCGGGAAAGGGCACGGTCCGTTGTCTGAAAGAACAGGAGCTGCCAGCCTGTGGTGCAGCAGCAGCCACCTTGGTCTCAGAGAGGACAGCAGCTCCTCACAGGCCGCTGGTGCCTCACCTGTGGCAGATGCCATGCGAGGCACCTCAGTACTGTCCTCGTCACCACTGCCAGGCTCATCAGGGCGCCTGGTTCTGCAGTTCCTGCAAACAGAGAGCCTCTGGCGCAGGGACTTATCCAGGGTCACCAGCTAGCAGGTGCCAGAGCTGAAGCCCATCCCTAAGTCGGTTTCTATCTCCTATTCCACACTTCAGTCTGAGGCGGGCACCGAACAACAATGTGAGCAAGGGCGGTCTTTCCTTCTTGAGGTCGGAGAAGTTCTCCCATTTGCAAAGTTTTTTGTTTAGTTTGCAATAAGGTCAGGGTTAAAACGCTAATGCTTGTAAACCTTTGTCTGTAAACCTTTCTGCATTGAGACTATAGGGCATAGGGCGGTGTGGTGAGGGTCCTTTGCCAAAGTGGCCTGTGTAAGGAGGTGAGGGGCATTACAGGGACAGGGGCTGCTGGCGCTCAGGGAGACAACGCATCTGACAATGGCCAGCTACAGAGGCCGATTCCCATGCCCAGCACAACAGCACAGGAGTGCAAATGAGTGTCCTCCAGCAAGTAATGTGACAATGACACTTCCGGGCCTCAGTACTGTCTCTGCTGGCTTCCCCAGCATCCCTCCCCATGTTGTGCTGTGGAACGGGTGAGCCCAATCACTATGAAGGTAAAATCATAATAATCGTTAGGAGTGTTTCTTCACTGGTAATAAGTTACCATAACACTTATGACAAACCTGACTATTTTGGTGTTACTTTATTTTGTAAGCTCATGAGCTCCTCGAGAACAAGCGGAGTCCCTACCTCTCCCCAATACACTCAGCACACAGGGCACAGTGGGGCTCAGGAACCGTCTAAGCACCATTTCCCTGTGTCTTCACTAACACGCACATACCTCCATTTCTGCCAGATAGTTAGGGTTTTTGTTTGTTTGTTTGTTTGTTTAAAACTTCTCTCAACAGACAAACCATGCAGAGCTAACAGGCTTCCTGCAAGTCTTCCACACCAGCTCACCCGGCAGTTCTCCAGGGTGAGTGACAGGTCATTGCACTTGCTGAAAACACACCTGACACAGGATGAAATATGACTCAGTTTGCCAAGATGATATTTGAAATGCTGATAGGTTTCCTTGATTTTATTGTCTGAGGCCTTGTTTTCTTTTCCTTTTTTTAAAGTTTTATTTAAAGAAACAACTAAATAATTTGTAGATACAGAAACACTTTTCAAAAATGACAATAACCCATGTAGTTGGGGAGATGCTGGCATTGCATAATGTTTTCCCATAAAAAATTCATGCAGAGGCATTCGTGTTGGTCCTTTAGATGATTTGTGCTCCATAAGCACACAATAGTATGACAATATATTTATTTAATACACTGGGTAAAACTGTCCACAATGTTAGTCTCAAAGGAGAGAAAAATACTTAAGTAGGTAATGTGATGCAGGAGAGTGAAGACTTGTGATGGAAAAGAACAAGCCAGGAGAGTCTGCGCTCTTACCCAGAACACCCTGCCTACGCCTCCCACACCAGCCTGTCATCCAGGGCTCTGAGAACCTGCATTAGATGGAGGATGGGAAGTGGTGAACCCCAAGGGGACAGAGCATGGGATCACGTCATCCAAGGGTGGAATCATAACTGAAAGCCCAGAAGATGTACAATGTACACAGCTGTGCTGCTCTGAGGCCATAGGTGATGGACAGTGCACCCCAAGCTAACATTCCTGGATAGAGCGGCCTGACAGGTAAGCAGGGCCTCTATGGGAAAGGAGAGGATGCAGAGAGAGAGTTTCAATACAAGGGCACCTGGATGGTGAGCAGCTGTTGGGGGCCAGTCCTGACAGGACATCCTGTGAAGCAGGACATCCCTGTTCTAGCTTCCTCTACTTCCTTATTCCCTTCTCCTAATGCATTGTCTAATCTGGTTCTTGGATTGAGTCTGAAACTGAAGGAAGAAAAATTAAAGAACCCCAGCTTGTCAGGCCCATGGTCCATTGTTACTTCAGAGATAATTTAATCCCACAGGGGGCTGAGCGCTGCCTTAATAGACAGGCTCTGTGAACAGCACCTCCAATCGTTTGCTTTTTTGTAAATAAAAATGTGTTGAAACTCTGGTGTCTAACAAACCTCATGTCACATCATGGGTTCTAACAGACCCATGTTGACATCGGATTAGCTAGAAAAAATTACCAGTAGGAAACAGGGGCCAGTGATGATGGTGGGGGTCTAATATTATCAGTGCAGCAGCTAAACAGAACTTTCAGTCATTCAATCAGCTAATCATTTACGGAATGTTTACAATGTGCTGGGCTCCATCTTAGGTCTGGAGATAATAAAAGTCAAAGTCTGTGCCCTCAGAGCTTACATTCTAATTTTGATGTCAGGTGACAAAAATAATATATGTAGAATATAGGGTGGGGCAAAAGCAGGTTTATGGCTGTGAGTACACAAAACAGAGTCTGTTCTTATGTTATTTTTAATAACCATTGTATTATTTTCCACACAAAAACCTTAAACCTATGTCAGCCCTGCCCTGTATAATGGCAGGTGATACACCGGTGAAGGAACCAAGCAGAGTAGAAAGCAGAGAGAGAAGGGTCGGGCCTGACTCAGAGAGTGTGGCCTGCATACACCCCGGGCTTTGGGGTCCTCATCTGTAGCCTGTGGTTGGAGAAGGGCTCAGACAAGATGATGCTCACAGGGGCTGAGGTGAAAAGGAACCACATGGCATCTGGGGAGAGGGCTGCAGGCAAAGAGAGATAGCGCAGGGCCCAGCACCGGTCTGCTGCCCGGGTGCAGCAGCGGTGAGAAGGCAGGAGCCAGGCCTACTACAGGAAGTGGGGAAGGCTGAGGATGACAGCAGAGGTGACATCGTGTGTGACCTGTAGGAACCTGGCTTTCCTTTTGATAGACAACAAAAATCATTGCACAGTTTTGAGCTGAGTAAGACCCAATGGGGCTCCTGCTGAGAAGGAATGCCTCTGGGTGCTGTGTGCCAAAAGGACGCCCATGGGGCAGGAGCTCAGGGAGAGCGGCCGAGCAGGAGGTCACAGCAGCAGGGGGCGGGACAGCCTTGGGCAGTGAAGGTGTCCTCAGTGCAGGGTGCAGGTTCTCCTCTGAGTTATGGTGAGAGATTACCGGAGAACTGTTAAACTGAAGACTTATTTCATGAGTTCACTGCCAATTTTAATCTGGACAAGTGTCTCTGGGAGCCACTGACCTCATAGTTCAGGAAGCCATGATTGATCATTGGGTTTGGAAGAGGAAGCTATGGAAAAATGAGTCTACAAAACTTTAATTGTCCTACATCGTTGGAAAATCTAGGCCCTGCTGTGAAAGGGGTCTGTTTGTTTGTTTGTTTATTTATTTCTCAACTGAGGATATTGTCATTCATTTTAGAGAGAGCAGAATGTAGAGAGAGGGAGGGAGAGAGAGAGATTGAGAAATGATATTCAAGAGAATCATCAATCAGTTGCCTCCTGCGCACTTTTTGGTGTACTGGATGATGCTCAACCAACTGAGCTGAGCCACCCAGCCAGGGAAGGGAAGGGGGTCTTTAGAATATACATTATTTAGCTGGTGCACATCCATCTCCTCAATTCTGTGTCCAGCACTGTCCAGCATAGCTTAACTACTTATGCAGCTAAGTGCTTAACATGCTTAACACAATTCCTGGCAATGGCATCCCAAATTAAGGTTAGTGGTGGAGCCATTGGGTAGACATGAGTGTTAAATCAGTGGCATAATCTTGAGTGGCAGGCACAAGAGATAATTAAAGAAGAACATTTTTAAAAATTTGATTATTGTTTTAAATTCTCTGTAATGCACTCTATTTTTGCCTACCCCTAGATCAGAACTTGCCTATTTCTATACCACTGGTGCCTGGTCTGAAGAATTTGCCAAATCAATAGGTCATAGATATTTTCTGAGCTGAAAGAGACTTTTAAAAAACATGCATTCATTGAGATTAATTGGTTTTTCCAAGGCCAATATTTTGTAAGTGGAAGTGTGTATAGACTTAATGGTATTCTCCTTGGAGAAAGAGCAAATTCTCGGCACTTCACAGTCATCAGTGAGGGTTATAGCTCCTTCAACATTTCACACAATTCTAACCACATTGTGTTAGAAGGGCCTCAAAAAGTATCAAGGCCAACCTCATGTTAACGATGAGAAAACTGAGATTCATAGAAATAAAGTGACTAGTCTAAGTTTATCTAGGATTTTTATTTAGTTTTAATTTTATTTTTAATCCTCATCAGAGTATATGATTTAGACAGAGAAGGAAAGTGGGGTGAAAAATATCAATGTGAGAGAGAAACATTTATTGTTTGATTTCTCTACACTTACAGACCTGGGATTCAACTTGAAACCCAAGCATGTGTCCTGACCAGAAATGAACGTGTGTGTGTGTGCCTGTGTGTGTGTGTGTGTGTGTGTGTGTGTGTATTGGATAACACTCCAGCCAAGAGAGTACCTGACAAGGGCTGTTTAGTATTTTTGTTTGTTTGATTTGTTTATTTGTTTTGTTTTGTTTTTTAATAGATTTTTATTGATTTTAGAGAGAGAGGAAAGGAGGGGGATAGAGAGATGGAAGCATCCATCAGAGAGAAACATTGACTGGCTTTTGACTGGGGACCTGTTGGTTCATGGGCCAACCACTGAGCAACATGGGCCTAAAAGGAGCTGTTTAGTTTTGTTTTAATTTGTATTGAAGTATAATGTAGAATTATACTACGTTTAGGAAAGGGCATATGACTCTCCAATGGAAATGACACAGAGTTCAGGGGACAACGGTCCTGCACCCAGAGGCTCCTCACATCTCCTTAGTGTTGCTATGCCTCAAGGTTAGATACTAATATGATTTTTAACAGCATAGATTAATTTTGCATGTTTTTGAAATTTATAAAAACATTGGAATCATAAAGAATGTACATTTTTATGTCTGGTTTCTTTTAAGGTTAAGTTTGTGAAATTATCATTTTGGTTTTATGCATATATAAATCAATCATGCTTATTGCTTTGAGGAAATATAAAAGAACACCAAGTTTTAATAAGCAAGAAGCAACAGAAAGGTGGTAGATAGACTCTAAAGTAGGCTATATAAAGTTTGCACCCTGTATAAAACTCCACCCATGAGTGGAAGTGAGACTTGTGGCCTGCCCCTAACATGCAGGAGGTTAGCAAAGGCTCTCCTGTGACAACACTTCAAGGTTTGTCTATCCATGCAGATGCTGATGTTCCCTCCCTGGCTTAATAAAGTAAGCTGGGAGGGCCAGGGACTGTGGGTTGAGAGCAATGTCTGACCAACAGCCAGCAAGGGACGACGACCCTGATTCTGAAATCCCTAAGTTTTGCCAACAACCTCAGGAACCTTAGAAGCAGATTGTTCCCCAGTGGAGTCTCTGATGAGACCACAGCCCACCTGATACCATGACTGCAGCTCATGATCCCCTGAGCTGAAGACCCAGATAAACTGCTTGGACTCTGACCCAAGGCACCTGGGAGATAAGCCATGGGCCTCTTTTCAGCCACTTAATGCTTTCTTCTCATTTTAGCTTCATCTTTAGAAAGGTGTTACTTAGCATGGAAAACTAATGCAAGAACTCATCTCCCTGGCTTTTTAACATAGGGTTTGTTATTCCATTACTAAAACAAAACCCTATAACACCTCAACATTCTTTTCTTGTAATCCATTTTAAGCAACCAATTTGGTAAATATAAATCATGGACTATATTAGTCCTGGATTAATACTTTTAAATTTATAGTGGCCCCATACCTCACGAAGTCAGACACAAATGGAAAACAACAACAACAACAACAGCAACAACAAACAACAAAAATCAAGCAGAAAAAGCTAAGTTTGGACATCTTAGCACAATTTCCTGGGAAGAATAATCTTAGAGAATAAAATGGGGTTGTATATTTTCAGCATGTATTTCCCATAGATGCATCTTAAGCACTTTGGAGCAATGCCAACCAGGGTGCGATGTAGATATAAGTCAATATCATTACAACAGAGGCACTTAACGCGACGACATGACTGATGCCCGGCACCTGCTTTCAGGAGGAGAAAGCTCACTCGCCTGCTCTAGGGAACACGTTTCTGATCGCCCATTTCTAGTCCTTTTCACTTTATTCCGGATTTATTGCCCTTTTCCAGCTCCAGCCCGACAAAGACTTCAGCTTTCAGCACAAAATGATATTTCAGACTCCACTAAATATATTTGTAAGACAAGGGCAGCCAACAAAATTAAACTGCTGGTACAAAGGCTGGCTGTTATTTAAAGCTGGAGAGAGATTACAGGGGATTATTACTTTATAAAAAAATATTTCAGCTAAAAAAAGCAGTGCTAGTTTCTCCAGCACTTTTGGCTGTGTGCTAATTCATCTCCCATCCTGCATGGATTTAGTCTTTCATTGCCATTTTATTGAAAAAGTCTGACAAATGTCAGTGGCCTAAGTTACAGGACACCCAGGCTTACTTGTTTATTGCTGCCGAGAGCTAGAATCAGGACTGTCAACGGGATTTATGTGTGCTGTTTCTTTGATTTCTATTGCTATGCTTTCATTTGAACCATCAGAAATTTTATCTTTAAATCTCATTTATCTTTCTGAGGGTCCCGCCTATAGATGGCAATACAAACAAGTGAAACCCAACAGTGTTACCACAGGGACATGGTCACATTTATTCCTCTGTCTTTTTAAAATGCAACATTTCATCTGTTTCAAGTTGCTCTTTTTGTATATATTTTTTCTCAGACCCTTAACATGCTTTGGAAGGAAAAACACCTGTCAAAATTAGAAATAAGAGGATAAGAATAAACTATTTTTAGATTCTTCTACGTCTTAATGTTTTCTTCTCATGTTAACTTCATGCTTTTAAGTAAAATTGTTATCTTTTTTATTTTTTCTCTCTTTGATTCTTAGTCACGAAGATATGACAGTGACATTTTTAAAATATGAATCATAAGAATATGCTTCTAAAAAGGTTCTTTTGTGCATATGTGAGCACACACACAGACACACACACACACATAAACACACACAGACACACACACACACACACACACACACACACACACTGTGCTCTCTTGTCATTAAAAGCTCTTAAGCAATTTCACTGGAAAATGTATCTAATGGCAGCATGAGTATTGTATATAGACACTGGGTGCTTGAATGGTGCTAGACCAGTGCTGGTTCCTTCAATGAGTGTTATATTGATGGATCCAACAAGTTCCCCGAGATTGGGACCATTTCTATAACAGGCCACTACAGAAGTCATGGGAAGGGTGCTTGCCACCACATTTGGTTGGAAACTTTAAATGCTGTCTAGAAGTTAGATTTGACAATATAAGAGTTTACCCTCAGAGAATGGATGGAGGTGGGAAAGGAAAAAGGTGTTCCAGCAAATGTAACAAAATATGCAGTGACCTGAGGGGAAACAGACTTGTTGCCCGTGGGGATCTGAACATAACTCAATGTGGAAAGAGGAGGCAACGGGGTCTGAGAATGATGAGAAGGAAAACTTCACAGGAAAGTAAAAATCTAGGATAGAAGGGAGTTTGGAATTAACTCAAGGGCAATGGGGAGTTATCAAAAAATGAATGGCATGAATATATTTGAATTTTTAAAAGATCACCTTGGTCAGAAGAGAGAATTAAAAGGGCACAGGCCTAGAGGCTAGGAGAGGTATATGAACACTTGGAATAATTTGATTCAGATATTAAGGTGGCCAGAATGAAAATAATCATAGTGGGAACATAAAAATTGGTTATCCTTTTCAATAAAGAGGGAATATTGCTAATCGACCCTCACACCATTGCAAAGATGGCAGCACCCACAGCCAATAAGGAGGGAATATGCTAATTGACTGTTACACCCTCAAAGATGGCAGCAACCACTCCCACAAGAGAGCAGCCCCCCAAGTTGCAGGCAAGCCTTGGATGGTAGCTGCCCAGTCTCCCAGGCCGCCCAAGGCTCAGGTAACTAGTGCTGGCCGAGGCTTGCGCTGCCAGCAGTGGCAGCAGCAGAGGTGTGATGGGCATTGCCTTTCCCTGATTGCTGGGTCACCTTCTGCCCCTGAGGGCCCCCTCATGCACTGGGCCTCTAGTATATAAATAAGACTGAAGAAATAAATACAATGTAATGCAAAAAGATTGAATAAAATGTTGATTGATGGATTCTGGAGAGGCAAGAAAGAGGAAGACATGGATGGAGCAGGTTTCTGACTTGGGCATTTGAGTTGAATGTAAAGAACTTTTCTGAGAAAGGGAAACACAAGCAAGAAAAGGTCTAGCTGTGTGTGTGTGTGTGTGTGTGTGTGTGTGTGTGTGTGTGTGTGAGGCAGGATTAAACTTGAGGTCAGTTTAGAACATACAGACTTTGAGGATTCTATGGGACAATCAAATGAAGTTGGTCCCAATTATTTTAAAGCCACTAAGATCTGCATCTCACTAACTGAAATCATGGGAATGGATGATATATCTCAGTGAGGGTGCATTCTTTCTTCAGAAAAACTAGAACTGCCATAATAAAACTGATATTTAAAGGAAACCAACACTTCCAGGGCCTCTGGTTGGATGCGGTACCCACACACACAGAAGGCTGAGAAGAAGCATTCATGCCTTAGAGCTTGTGGGGGAGAGTAAGGTCTGAAATAGATTTGGCAACGGGGCATTTCTTAGTAGTCTTGCAATGGGCTATTTAAATAGGAAGTGGAATCATTTGTTATATGGAGTGCTTCCAAATGAACTATGTCATTAATTTATTCTTTCATTAGTTCATGGAACAACTCAACTCACTAACAGAAAACTTGGAAACCAGGTCTGCATGCAATTGTGCAAACATTCTTTAAAGCTGCTTTTATCCAATATCACTCACATAGTTTTATGCATCTATTGCTGGGGGAAAGAACTAGTTTTCTACTAACTATACCATACACTTCTATCTTCATATTCGAGCAACAAATTTGTATGCATTTAAGTACTGTTTATAGAAATACTGCATTTTAAAAGCTACATAGTATAGAAAAACTTAACATGAGGAAAAATCCCTGCCTCACTTCTTCCTACTCCCAGGCTATCCTCCTCATATGCAGGTACCTTTAATTCTATCAGTTTTCATGTTATTTTTCTTCAATTACATTGAATATATAGCTATTTCTTGATTTTATCCATTTTAGATGTTATCTTTTGTCTTTCCATTATGGTAGATGAGAAATTACCTTTCTTGGACCCAGTCACATCTGGGCCCACCCTCAACCCTCACCCTCCGGGCCTCCAGGACAGGTTTGCCACTTTTTGATTAGGTTGGATTTCAAAGTTCATGTTGTTTGTCTGATGTAAATATCACATGTTGCTGATAGCTAAAGCCTGCATATTGTCCCTAGCGCCTCCCTCCAAAATTCCTCCATTGCATGCCTCATCCTAGGCCAGGTTTTCTCAGACTCACAGATATTCTGGGCCAGATAATTATTTGTGTGTGTGTGTGTGTGTGTGTGTGTGTGTGTGTGTGTGTAGTGGGGGAAGAGTTTACTGTCCTGGGTCATTAAGATGTTCAGCACTGCCCTAGCCAGTTTGGCTCAGTGGATAGAGTATAGGGTCCTGGGTTCAACTCTAGTCAAGGGCATGTACCTTGGTTTCAGGCTTGATCTTTGGTCCTGGTTGGGACCAATGCAGGAGGCAACCAATAGGTGTGTCTCTCTCACATCAGTGTTTCTCTGTATGTGTCTCTCCCCTCTCTTCCTCTCTCTCTCTCTCTCTCTCTCTCTCTCTCTCTCTCTCTCTCTCTCTCTCTCTCTCTCAAAAAAAAAAAAAAAAAAAAAAAAAAAAAAAAAAAAAAAACCTCAATGGAAAAATATTTTTGATGAGGATTAACAACAAAAAAAAGAGATTTAGCAGCATCCCTAGCTTCTACCCAGTATATATCTGTGTTGCTTCTCATCTTAATGTTTAGTTATTAAGATGTTACCTGTGGGACAAAATTATGCCCAGTGGAGAACCATTGACCTAGACTTGCTTCTTGCTAGGACTTCTGCAAGGCAGTTACCCTGAAATCACCTTGCCTGTTCTGAGGTGGGTAACCTATTTCCTGGAGCCCATATATTCCTTTTTTTTTTTTTTTTTAATACATTCCATTGATTTTCCACAGAGAGGAAGGGAGAGGGATGGAGAGCTGGAAACATCAGTGAGAGAGAAACATTGATCAGTTGCCCCTCTGCATACCTCCTACTGGGGATGTGCCCACAACCACAGTATATGCCCTTGACCAGAATTGAACCTGGGACCTTTCAATCTGCAGGCCGACTCTCCATCCACTGAGCCAAACTGGTCAGGGCCATATTTCCTTTTTACACACTTCTTTCTTTAGGAAATGCACCTTGTGCCTGCCCCCTACTATTCATACCTTTATGTAACCTCCTTCCACAACCTCACATTGTACGAGGTGGCACTGTTGAATTTAGATTCTAAAAGTTCTGTCTTAGGTAGTATTCTCTCCCCCTCTCTCTCTTCCCCTCTCTCCCTTCACCACTCTCTCTGGAGGTGGGGGAGGCTAATCGACATGTCCTCTGGTCAGCCCTATTTAAAAATCAAAGAACCAGCATCTGAAAGCTCCAGTCAAGAGCCACAGGATGAATCTTGGAAGCAGATTGTTCCGTCCCTTCAGGTTACTGAGGCCAGACCTGAGTGTGAGCTTATGAGAATCATCCAGCTAAGCCAACCCCACATTCCTGGTCTCTCACAACACTGTCACATCCATGTTACTGTGAATGCAGAATGGGGCTGCACACAGAACTTGGTATTTCCCAGGAACAGATTATCTGAAAGCCCAGAAATATAGGAAATACACAAACCTAAAAGAGTCCAGGAGACAGCGAATGACTTATGGGATATTTATGTTCAAAAGTATCAACATTTGCTTGACAGAAGCCCAGAGAATGAAGTAGTCAGGGAGTAGCAAGGCCAAAGAAAGGGGCCTTCTGAGGCAGGCTCTTCTCAGGCTGAGCACCCAAACTCCTGGTGCTCCGAGGAAGCCTAGAGCATGCCCTACTGCTGGTGCCAGTGAGGGACTGGCAGGGGGCACAGTTCAACACTGAAAGTCTTCCCTGCGGAAGAAGCAATGGGGGACTGTCTGGGCCCCTCTGCCCTGGGAGTGGCTGTGAGGTGGACACTTGAGAGAGGACCCTCCCTGGAGTTCTCATCACTGTCTCCCTGGACTCAGGTTTTTGGAAATGTAAGGTGTCTGGATTTATCATCATTCTCTCCAAGGTGTGTGCAATCACAAACAGACAGTGCTCCTTATGACTGTATCTGTTAAAAAGAGGAAATGATGCAGCAAAGTGGAAAAGAATATTCGGTGCTGGAGGGCACTAGGCAGCCACCAGGGGAGGGTGATGGAGCTTTGTTTATACTTTGAACCCAAATGATCTGACCACAGATGGATGGCCTTAGAATTAACACATATTTTATACTATACACATGTATATTTTTAATCTTCACTTGGCTATATGTTTAGCGAGAGGAGAGAGAGAGAGAGAGAGAGAGAGAGAGAGAGAGAGAGAGAGAGAGAGAGAGAGAAAGACATTGATGTGAAGCATCTATTGGTTGCCTACCCTATGCACTGTGATTGGGAATTAAACCCACATCCTCAGTATGTGCTCTGACCAGGAATGGAATCAGAAACCTTTGGTGTATGGGATGATGTTCCAACAAACTAGTCATTGGGCCAGGGCCATATTTTATATTTTATTTTGTTTTATTTAAAGGGGCCAAGAACTGATGATAAAAAGTAGAATAGGGAATTGAAATAGAGAAAATTAAGAACAAAAAAGCATCTTATTCTATTTCATGGCCCAATACAAGGGGCACTGAACCCCTCTCAGGAAGCATTGGTCACTCCCTTCTTTGCCTTACTGGACCCCTAATCGACTCTGTCCCAGCACTTACATCACAGGGTCACCCTCAGTATGTGTTATGCATCTATTCCCAGAATAGACCATTAAAGGCAGGCCAGAACACTATTTATCGCAGTCTTTCTGGTACATGAAACAGTGCCCGCCACATGGTAGAACCTGTTGAATATTTGCTAAATGTAATTATTTAGGGAGAGAGTCCATGGACTGTGGGGAGGCAGAGCCATCACTCAATAAAATTCTGCAAAAGTTTAATGTGTTTTCCTCCAGCCCCTTTTTCTCGACCAATGCCCCGTCTCCCCCAACCAGGAGGTCTCTGAGAAGTTGCCTGAGGCCCAAAGCCCTGGCTATGAAACCACAATGGCCTTGCCTTCTTTTTCCCAAGGACCCTCTGACACAGAAATGCCTCCTCTGCCATCTATTCTTTCATCCCATGAATTAAAATGATTTCCTTTCTTTAAGAAGAAGAACTTGTTTTCATTTGAAAAGATAAGAGGACAGCTTAACCTGAGTAAGTCTCCAGTGGGAGAAATTTCAAGAAAAAAAAGATAAAGGTCAAAGAATTCTGAACCTGCCAAATCCAGTCCCTGCCAGGGAGAGGCCTGCAAACATGACTTTAAGTCTCACTGCTCCTCTTCCCCTGGCCTTGGCATCTTATTAAATGAATGTGCAAGCCAAGAATCTCGTTCAGTATTTACACAGGTCACCCGCTATGTTCACCCCTGGCTTCTTAACCCCGAGAGTGCTGTGACTGACAATGGCTGAGGGCATTTTCTTCCTCCCAGGAGAACAAAGAGAACTCCTTTTAAGAGTGACAGTCTCATCCTCATTTCTACCACATTCCCAAAGGCACCTTACATCAAAGAAAGGTTAAGAAACCTGTTCTAACAGAAGACTCTTAATCCATCTCAGAAAGGTGAGAATCAATCTTATAAAACCTTTAGAGAATGACTTTCCCAATTAACCCTTTTCCATGTTTGATCTCCTAATCTTTTGTTCCTTCCTGTAAATATTCTTAACTTCCATCAGTATTTTCACAGGTATGTTTTTTACCAAAATGTATCCAAGTCACATTGAAATATCTCTACTTCTTTATAATACAGTGTCACCAATATTATTCACTGGCAATTATATCAGTGGCCTAATACCACCAACGTACTGGGAACAAGCTATAAGGATACCAGTTCTTAATTCCACACCGAAGCATTTCAAAGTCTGCAAGTGAAACTCTAGCAGAAAAAATACAAATGCATGGCTACACTAGAAAGTATACAAAATCACAAAATCTCAGACTTGGAAACACACTCAGAGTTTATTATTCTGTGTCATTCACTGCTGGAATTATTATCATGGTATCCCTAACTCATTGTCATTTATTTATTATTTGATGACTTCCAAAGCAAGGAATCCACTGTAACTTAAGGTATTTTACTTTATTACAATCCCGAGTTCCTAGGAGATTCATCCCTAAAGTTAGGCAAATTCTGACTTCTAGTTCGACTGCTTGGGACATATGAGCAATTTGGATTTTTTATGTATTAGGTTGTTCTCCAGGAAATTTAAGGCGTTTTCTCTCTCTCTTTCTCTCTCTCTCTCTCTCTCTCTCTCTCTCTCTCTCTCTCTCTCTCTCTCTCTCTCTCTCTCTCTCTCTCTCTCTCTCTCTCTTTCTCTCTCTCTCTCTCTCTCTCTCTCTCTCTCTCTCTCCCTCTCCCCCTAATTATGTTTAGAAAGAACCCTATCTTTGTTGATCTTCATAGTCCCTGATACTGTGTGTTGACTCCAGAGAGTCAATGAAAGGATGAGTGAATGAGAACATGTCTTAGTTGTGTTTCTGCAGTGAAGAGAGATGGCAGGAAATACTCTGTATCCTAAATCTCTGAGCCATCCATCACTATCTACTGCGATAGGAGTTCCCTAGAGCAATGGTGGGGAGTGGGTTTGGGACATTTGGGTAGTGATTCTCTATCTGAGGCTGAGTGAAGAGAGGGGGGAACTTCATTACTAACAAGGACTTGGACACCTATTTCCCATGAGTTAGATGGAGCTGCCAGGCCTGCACTTTTACCTTTTCACTGAGATCTAAACTTAAAACAAACAAGCAAGACAAATGTTTCTCTTTGCTTCCTTCATTTAGCTAGGGTTTTAAAAACGTGGGTGTCCAGCCTGGTAGCTCAATTGGTAAGAGCATCCCTACATGCCAACATTGTGGGTTTGATTCCCTATCAGGAAACATATAAGAATCAACCAATGAATGAATAAATAAATAGAACAACAAATTAATACTTCTCTCTATTTCTCTCTCTTCCTCCCTTTCCCTTTCTCTATCTCTAAAATTAATAAATAAATTTTAAAAATAAATTAAAATGCAGGTGTCCATTAAGTCAAGTACATTTTTTAATTACATGGGGCTTTAGAGTATAAAAAACAGGGAATAAGGTAAAATTCAATAATGCCATACCAATTAAATAAGTTCAAATTTTTAAAAACATGATATGTTTCAAAAAATATAACACTCTTAGTTTAGCTGTTGTTGTGGAGTATACAGAATAAGCTGCCAGTCTTGGGAAGGAGGATTGAGTCCCAGCTCTTCTCTTTATTTGCTGTAGAATTTTAATCAAGATATTAAACATTTATGTCTTAGTTTCTACAACTATACAATATTGGGTATATTAACACCACCAACCACACCGGGTTATTGTGAGAATTAATGTGTACATTAATTAGAATAATGCTCAGCATAGAGTACTCTATAATAATAAAAGCGTACTATGCTAATTACACTGGACTGCTGAATGACCTTCTGTATGTAATTATGGACGTCCTTCCAGGTGAAGCTGCAGCAGCAGGGCAGAGGCAGTTAGGGGCGATCAGACAGCAGGCAGAGCGGTTAGGGGCAATTAGAAAGGTAGGCTAGTGGTTAGGGTGGTCAGGTCAGGCAGGCAGGCCAGCGGTTAGGAGCCAGTGGTCTTGGATTGTGAGAAGGTGCAGGCCATCCCCATGCACGAATTGCATGCACTGGGCCTCTAGTATATTATAACAGAGTAATGGAGTAAGACATATTCAGTCTGATATAGTGATTTCTGTTATGCATTTATATCCATAGGAATGGCCTGACAGATACAGATGTGCCTGTGGGACCACACAATAGGTGCATTGGGGGAATCTTGCATCTTAGTGCTCTGGAACTATTTTCCTTAGAGATCAACCGCACCATAGTAAGGTCATCCAGTTTAGAGAAAAGATTGTTGGGCTGATTATCAGGAGATCTGGCTTCCAGACTCAGCTATGCTGTGAATTAGCTGGCTGACCCATGTTAACCAGCTAATCCAGGCCCCAGTGTCTCAGCCAGCTTTATCAACCTCACAGACATATTAGGAAACAAAGACTGAGAACTAAGGGTTCTAATCATACAAATCACTGATGATAATTAACAGGTCTAAAACCCATATTGTCTCTTTTCTCTCCCAAATAGTTCTGGAAATACTAGTTATCCTTCCTGTCTTTCTCTCCTTCTCTTGCTCCCATCATGTTGTTCTGAGAATGAGTGACCCTTTTAGTTCTAGTTGGACATTGTTAACTGGAAGTAAGATAGTTCCAGAGCACTGAGATGCAAGATTCCCTCCAAAGCATCTTTTGTGTTGTCCCACAGGCACATCTGTACCTGTCAGGACATTCCTATGGACATAGACAACGCATCACAGAAATCACTATGTCAGACTAAATATGTGTTACTCCATTATACCAGTCAGGCCTGATTCAACTCAGAGGCTTGCCAGTTTTGATCCTTGTTTTAGTCCTATACACCATTCTTTATGTTCAATGCTATAAATAGTTAAAGCGAGATCAAACAAAAAAGAAAACACACACACAAACACATAAGAAAAAGTGCAAGAGAAATAGCAATAGTCTGTGTCTGAGGTCTAGAGAGAGCACGGTGTGAGCTACAGATCTGTCTTCTTTCCCCCCTCCCAGTCACAGGTGATCTCTGTGGAGATGGTTCTAAAGCCCAGACACATCTCATTATAACAGAAAGTCACAAGAAGAGAAAATACATATTCTTGATCACAGAAAAGTGTCTTTGAGACCATGCTACAGGGATGTCCACACCCTTGCCTTCTTTTCCCAATCCTAATAATTGTTTGTTCCCCTAGGATTTGGATCACATAGTGTCCTTGCCATGACCATATCAATAGTCCTCATTCTGGCAATGTGAGGGCAGAAAACCTGACTTTTCCTAACAGCTGTAAGACTAGTATCCTTCACCATCCCTCATATAAAGTGGACTCTAGCTCTTTTATCCCTCTAAGCTTCACAGATTCCATTTTGTTCACATTCTTTTCAGAATCTGATTCTCAGAACTCAGATCTGTATCCCACAAGGTTATGATTCACATATACCACTTCTGTCTAAGAGCTAGGCAATCCACTTCTATTAATATAGCCTGCATTTATGCTAGTTGCTTTAAAATCCCTCAGTAAAGGAGACTCAGTAAAGATGGCAAGCTATATGTGACAAGTGTCCTTCTGAAATTCAGATATACTTATAATCTTCTTTTTACACTTAATGGATTCCAGCACAGAATAAAAATAAAGAAATACCACTGCACAGTCGAGGCAAATTAAAGTAGATGCATTTGACTTCAGTGATGAACTGACACTGGCCTGGAATATCAATTGCAACTCATAAAGGTCAAGTTCAATCATGGGTTTGCCTGGAGGTCTGGAAATAAGCTGCTCAGATGACACCAAATTTAGGTTGAAATTTTGCAGAGTTTTGGAGGGCATATACTTTCTTTCTAGCCCAATATGACACTCCATCAGGCTCCCTGACATCAGTACTCACCATTCTTGCAGAGCAAAACAGCCAGAAAGTCCTGAGAGGAAGAATTGATATAAAGCAAGAGGCTTGGTGCCTGGGATGTCACAAAGCTGAGTGCGATGTTTTCCTTAGACGGAGCCGACTCTGCATAAATCGCTGAGGAAGACTGGCTTAGATTCTTGGTCACTGGGTAGGGTTCTTGAAACATGTAAGTAACTGAAGTGCCAGCCTCAAAAACAGCAGAAACCTCTGCAAAATACAAGATGGGGAAGCACACATTAAGGTCTGAATTGAGTATTCAGGATATAATCATAGCTTGTTTATTGTTCCTATGCATTAGGCACTGCGTGAGGGTTTGTACATTAATTATATAATATACTTTCCACAATAATTCTCAAGTGGCAGAAATCATCAACCTCATTTCCTAATGAGAATCATGAGGCTTACAGAGGCTAAGAACCCTGAACAGGTTGCACAGCTAAAAGAGAGCTGGGATCTGCTTAGTGAAATTCAGGTCCAGTTTAATATATATTTTCAGAATAACTACCATGAGACAGGTTCATTTTTCAAGAAGCAAAGATAAAATGTCCCTGCCTTCAACATAGTATAGAGAAATTTCACTGGGACGATCTTACTTTTAAAACTGAGAGGCTAAGAATTCTAGTTTGTCTTTTTCTCATGTATCAGGAGGGTTTTAAGTGGGTTCTAATTTACTGAGAGCAGGATGTGGGGTAAAAAGGCCTCATGTGATGCACAACATAGAGGAAAGGAGGCATCCCCAAGCTGATGACATTCAATCAGCAGGAACATGCCAGCCCCAGATCTTACTGGGGCTGTGTCCTGTCCCACTGCCAGGTTAGTGGGGCCAGCACGAGACTGGGCTTCAGCACGGGGTGGGAAACCTTGCTCAGTCCCAGGGAAGCAGGGGGACCCTGTGAGGACTGTTTTCTCCTTGGGCAAATGGGAAGCATGAATCCTTCCTCAATGATCTAGAAGTGGTGCAAGGGAAATGGCAAGAGATTGATTTCTTTGTGGAGAAGAAAATGATGTGCGCAAAGCACTTAAGACAGTTGCCCACCACAGTTTGAACTCATAGGCTCCCAAACCAGAAGGCAGTTTAACCAGAACCCATTCCAACTTTCTTCATTTAAATATCTGTTTATTGACTGCACATTTATCCAAATGCTGAGATATGCTCTTCTCTGATTCAAGGCCACTCTGAAATTCCCTTTCAACTCTGTCGCTGTCCAGCAGAGGTTCCCTCTTAGAGCTTCATAGCTTAGGTCTGGCAGCACGACTCTATCATAAAGTTAGTAAGCAGGAAGCTGCACTGTCATAATTTCTCTTTCCAACTGACATGCGCAATGTTGCTTGTTCCCCATGAAATGATCTCATTGAATTAATAGCACCTAGAACATAATCAAACCTGGCTTTTGTTTTATTATTTTTTATTTCTTTTTTTTAAAATATATTTTATTGATTTTGTACAGAGAGGAAGGGAGAGAGATAAGAGAGTTAGAAACATCGATGAGAGAGAGTCATCGATCAGCTGCCTCTTGCACACCCCCCACTGGGGATATGCCCGCAACCAAGGTACATGCCCTTGACCGGAATCGAACCCGGGACCCTTCAGTCCCCAAGCAGATGCTCTATCCATTGAGCCAAACCGGTCCCGGCGAACCTGGCTTTTGTTTTCTAATTTGATTGCAAATTTGTTCTACTTTTGTGAAAACTCTATAACTGCCTGCAACTGTACCAACAAAAAAATGAAGGTTGTATATTTATATATATATTGTTAGCAAATTAGGAATACTATTTTATTTTTGCTAAAGATTCACATTAACAAGAAAATCCTCCTGATTACAGAGATATGCAGTGGAGACTTGTGACCGTGATGATGTGGGTTAATTATTAGTTTGATTCAAGCACTTTTCTTGAGTGAACTAACTTCCTTGGGGACATTTTGCCTGCCTTTTGAGCTGCTATCTCCTAGTTAACAGAAAAAAATGGTTTTCATTTAATGTTTGTTTTGTGTGCGTGTGCGAGTGTAAGTATAGAGCATTCTGTTATGTAGCATTAGAGGCCCAGTGCACGAACTTACCTAAAAATCAGTTAGGTTGTAATTATTTCAGGAAAATATAAAACACATTGAAAATAAATTTATTTCTTTTTTTAAATAAATTTCAACGACTTTTTACAGAGAGGAAGAGAAAGGAATAGAGAACTAGAAACATTGATGAGAGAGAATGATAGATCAGCTGCCTCCTGCACACTCCCCACCGGGGATGTGCTCGCAACCAAGGTACATGCCCTTGACCGGAATCAAACCCGGGACCTTTCAGTCTGCAGGCCAATGCTCTATCCACTAAGCCAAACCAGTTTCGGCAAACACACTGAAAATAAATTTAAAAATTGGCATGATATTAAAAATTTGTTCTTAAAATTTTTATAATAATTATTCTGTTGATATGTACTATTATGAGTCATTATTTAGCAATACATATTGCACTATTTCAGATAAAGTGATGTTATCTAGCATTTGCTTCAAAATAATAAAGAAAGGTAAGTGGGTGTGAGCATTTAGGTTAATTAAAAATGGCCATAATTTGATAATTACTGAACATAAATAATAGGTGCATTGCATTGTAAAATTCTTCTCTTGATCATTGTACAAATAATTTTCTTTTGTAGTAAAAAGTGTAAAATAAGTAAGTCCTTAGAAATGTAAGTATTAGACAATTTTATCATGTTGTTGTTTTTTCTTTACAACTAGTAAACTGTAAGCTAAATATACATATTACTTTTCACTGAAATTCTATTACTAAGGACATAATTTATTAATATGTTTATCACAGAGCTAGAGGCCCGGTGCATGAAAGTCATGCGGAGGGTGGGGGGGTGGGAAGGTGTTTCAGAGCCCATTTGGGCCAGATCCCGGGGATCAAGCCTAAATGATCAGTTGGACATCCTTCTCACAATCCAGGACTGCTGGCTCTCAATGGCTCACCTGCCTGCCTGCCTGATTGCCTCTTACCACTTCTGCCTGCCAGCCTGAACACCCCCTAACCACTCTCCTGCCAGCCTAGTCACCCCTAACTGCCTCCCCTGCAGGCCCAGTCACCCCAAACTGCCCTCCCTTGCAGGCCTGGTCCCTCCCAACTGCCCTCCCCTGCTGACCTGATTGCCCATAACTATCCTCCCTGCTGGCCACCTTGTGGTGACCATCTTATGTCCACATGAGGGCAGCCATCTTTTCCACATGGGAACAGCCATCTTGTGTGTAGGAGTGATGGTCAATTTGCATATTACCTTTTTATTATATAGGATTATCTATGTGTAAACACTGGAATAATCTAAAATTCCAAAATATAAGAGCAACTATTTAGTGATACTCTGTAGGTCAACAATCATCTCAAGTGCTTTGTGAAGTGCTTACTGCATATGCACCACAAACATTTGTGAAGAATTCCTGAATTGTCCACACTTTCCACATTTATAGTTGTGAAAACCAGGAATCAGAAGGTTGAGCTACACAACCATTGTCCTACCTGTAGATTGTGGATTCTTAATGACTACTAATATTGAACATCTTAATTGAACATACAGAATCTGAATATCAGCAGATCTGGAGGTAGAGTTCCACTATTGATAAGGTGAGCTCTGGTGGCAGAATTACAAGCAAGAACCATTCCACCAGATGGGATATTCTGCAACATTAAGACTTATAAATTATATAAGAATGTCTACTAAATGAATAACAAAATTCAGTATATAAAATGTAATGGACAGACATCTTAGCTACATTGAATGCAAAGAAAAGAGCTAGAACAAAATTGGATTTTCTTTTTAATTGTTGTCTTTGAGTAGATTGGCTTTTTATTTTCCTAGATTTCCAAATGTGTTACCAATTAGAATTCAAAATATCTTATCTAATGTTTTTAATTTAAAATAACTTGAATGACAATATGACAGTTATGCCCAGATTGTTCAAATAATGGTGGGGATAGAGGTGGGCTAAAGACAAGCACACATCAAAAATGGTGTTGGAACATCTGGACATACACATGCAAAACAATGAAGCTGGAACCCTGCCTCACACCATATTAAAAATTAATTCAAAATGGATCCAAGGCTGAATGTAATATCTAAAATTATAAAACACTTAGACGAAACTAGAGGCATAACTCTTCATGGCCATAGGTTGACAATAATTTCTTAGATATAACTCCCAAAGCACAAACTACAAAAGAAAAATGATAGATAAATTATTCATCAAAATGAAAAAATAAACCAAACTTTTGTTCTTAAAAAATACTACCAAGAAACTGAGAAATGGAGAAAATATTTGCAAATCATATATCTAATAGGAAAATTATATTCAGAATATAAAAAGAATTCCTACAACTGCACAATAAAAATAAATAAATAAAAATTGACAAGATATTTGAATAGATATTTCACCAAAGAGGATAAACACATGGGTAATAAGTACATAAAGAGATGTTAAATAGTAGTAGTCATTAAGAAGATGCAAATCAGCCCTAGCCGGTTTGGCTCAATGGATAGGGTGTCAGCCTGCAGACTGAAGGGTCCCAGATTCAATTCCAGTCAGGGGCATGTACCTTGGTTGTAGGCACATCCCCGGTTAAAGGTGTGCAGAAAGCAGCTGATATATGTTTCTCTCTCATTGATGTTTCTAATTCTCTATCCCTCTCCCTTCCTTTCCGTAAAAAGTCAATAAAATATGTTAAGAAATGCAAATCAAAAACCACAGTGAAATCTCATTTTACTTTTTTATGACAGTATTATAAAAAAAAAAGGCAGACAATAATGTGTTTGTGAGGATGAGGAGAAGTCAGAATCCTTATATTTTGCTGGGGAGAATATAAAATAGAGCATCCACTTTGAAAAACAGTTTGCAAGTTTCTCAAAAAGTTAAACATATGGTTACAATATGACCCTGCAATCCCACTTCTAGGTTCATATGCAAAGAACTAGACAACATAAGTTCTTACAAAATCATGTACAAGAATATTACTAGAATTATTATTCATAATAATACACACACAAAGAGAAACACCCCAAACTATCAACTGATAAACAGATGAATGAAATGTGGTGCTTCCAGAGTCTGAAACAGTCATTGGAAAATAAAAAATAATAAAGTACTGAAAAATTCTACAACATAGATGAACTTTGAAAACATGCTAAGTGAGAGGAAGCAGACTCCAAAAAGCTATATATTGCATGATTCTGTTTATATGAAATATTCAGAATAGACAAATCCTTAGTGATAGAAAGTAGATTAGTAATTTCCAAGAACTGGAGAGAGTGGTTGGTGGGGGATTTCTACTAATGGGTATGATATTCTTTGCAGATAATGATGAAAATAGTCTGAAATTAAATAGTGGTGATGGTTACACAGCTTCATGAATATGCTAAAATCCCATGAAATGTACAAATTAAAAAGTTCAATGTCATGCTATGTAAATTAAATAACATTTTTTTCAAAAAAAAGCACAAAAAACCCCTACATATTTAAATCTTATTGCCACATTATTGTATAGAATTAAATTAGGATCATATATGGGGAAAAGGAGTCTAAAAGATGGTTGGACCTCCATCTCTGATATTTATTAGCAAGTAACTACACCTCTGTGAATATCAGTTAAATGTAGATATTACCATCCTCCTTACTATGTTGGGGAATAAGAATAAATGATTTGTTCAATAATTAAGACATATGGATAAATCTCCCTAATTCTACCCCAGGTCTTTCCAGTATTTGCACACCCTGAAATACACATGCCATAGTAAGTTTGCACAGAAGACTGTTCCAATAGAAAGCCACTTTGTTCGGGACCACTGGTAGCTAATGGCACCATTTCAGTCCCACACCTTGGTTCCCAAAGGCAATTGGCATGGCTGATAGACTTGGTACAATATAGACGTGGGGACTGCTGAATATAAAGAGAATTATTTCCTTTATTTAAGGGATGGACAGGGGAGTTTGGAAACAGTGAAATATGAAACAAGCTGAAAGGCTAAACACATGTTTGTATATTTTGCTTGTAGATCAAAATAACAAGTGGGGAGCAAGCACGGAGGAAAATCCAACAAATTAAATCAAATGATACAGTGACTGGACAGTAGATAATTCATAGGAGCTTCTTTGGAGAAAGGAGCCAATGAAAAATTGGGCCACATTCAGAACAATATGATTTATGAGTTATTTGAACAATGTCCCTGGAAAAATGCAGAGCTCTACATTTTTTCCCCCCCCAAATAGAAGCTTGGCTATAGATCCCATAAAACAAAGCCAGGACACTGAGTGCTGTCACCTGGTGGTGTCCATTCTGCAATTGCTTCTTCTAGCATGCGGAACCAGTGTAAGGTTGGCATTCACAGTTTTCAGGGACGGTGCTCAGAGACTCCTCCAGCAGCACTTTGCTTCCTTTGCTACAATGGGAGCCTATCTGATGGGCCCTGTTTTATTCCAAGCTCTAATGTAGGGCACTCTGTTGGCCCTACAATTTGTACAATTACTTTTCTCCCAAAGAGCACAGTGCTCTCCAGCACTGACAAGCAAGTAATTCACACTAACTGGACAGTGCAGTTGGATGAAGAGTATGAATTATAGATTCTTTGAACACAATCACGGGTGCTCCTGTCCATAATGTTTTTAAATTCCAACAGGAAGTTGGATCAAATAAAGCATTGTTTGGCATAGGGATATATAACTGTCACCATCATATCTATCATCATTGTTTGAATATAAGTGGTGTTTAAAATGGCGCTCTTTGGGATAAAAGTAATTGTACAAATTATAGGGCCAACAGAGTGCCCTACTTTATTTTGATAATTTAAATACTCTTTTTCAAAATTATTATTTTTAAAGTAAATGATTGATTGCATTCAACATTAGTTTTTATTAGTTTCAATTCAGCATAATGGTTAGCCAATCATAGACTTCAAAAAGTGTCCCCCCTAATATTCCTGTACCCAATGGGTTCCATACATAGTTATTAAAGTAGTATTGATGCCGAAACCAGTTTTGCTCAGTGGATAGAGCCTCGGCCTGCGGACTGATAGGTCCCAGGTTTGATTCTGGTCAAAGGCATGTACCTTGGTTGCGGGGACATCCCCAATAGGGGGTGTGCAAGAGGCAGCTGATCAATGATTCTCTCTCATCGATATTTCTAACTCTCTATCTCTCTCTCTTCATCTCTGTAAAAAATCAGTAAAACATATTTTTTAAAAATCCCCCTATAAAAAAAATAAAATAAAGTAGTATTGACTACACTAGAGGCCCTATTCACAAAATCCATGCAAGGGTAGACCTTCCTTCCCTTCTTGTATATGATGTAAAGGAATCCTCTAATTTCTTTAGTTGTTTTGTTGTGTTTTTTTGTTTGTTTGTTTGTTTGTTTCATATACCTTTCCAATTTTTCTAATACCTTTTATTGAATAGAATGTCTTTACCCCATTATATTCTTCTTTCCTTTGTCAAATAGCAATTGATCATAGAAGCATGGGTTTATTTCTAGGTTCTCTATTCTGTTCAATTGGTCGACAGGCCTATTTTTTTGCCTATGCAATGCTGTTTTGATTACTATTGTCTTGTGTTATGATTCCTCTAATTATGTACTTCTTTCTTAAGACTGCTATGGCTATTCAGGATCTTTTGCAGTTCCATATATGTAATTTTTGAATTATTTGTTCTAGTTCTGTGAAACACACCATTGATATTTTGTTGGGAATTGCATCAAATCTGTAGATTGCTTTGGGTAGTATGGATATTTTAACAGTACTAACTCTGTTATTTTTTTTCATGAGCATTGTATATGCTTCCATTTATTTGTATCTTCTTCAACTTCTTTCTTCAATGTCTTATAATATTCCTAGTAGAGATCCTTTATATTCTTGATCTAACTTATCCCTAGGTATTATTTTTAATGCAACTAAAAATGGGATTATCTTCTTTGTTTCTTTTTGATAGTTCATAATTGATGTATAAAAATATTTCTGGAGATTTATTTTGTATCTGCTAATTTACTAAATATATTTAGCAGTTCCATATAGTTTTGTTGTTAATCTTCACATGAGGATATTTCTTCCATTGCTTTTCAGAGAGAGTGGGAGGGAATAGGGGAGGGGGGGAAACATTAATGTGAAAGAGGCACATCAATCAGTTCTCTTCTGCATGCTCCCAGCCAGGGAGCAGGGAGTGAAAACACAACCCATGTCCCTGACCTGGAATAAACCCAGGACCCATTCATGCTCAGGCTGACGCTACAACCACTGAGCAACACCAGCCAGGAATCCACATTTTTAAAGTGAAATATTTAATGTTCTTTTATTATAGTATCCTGACATCTGCAAATAATTACAGGATACTAATTCCTTTCCAATTTGCCTTCATTTCATTTCTTCTTGTTGTTTTATTGCTGTGACTAGGACTTCTAGTACTATGTCGACTAAGAGTGGTAAGTGACAACCCTGTCTTGTTCCCAATTTTAAGGGAAATGTTTGTTTTTTTGCCATTGAGTATGATGTTGACTGTGTGTTTGTTTATATATGATTTTATTATGTTGAGGTATAGTCACTCTATTCCCAGTTTGCTGAGTGGAGTTTTTATTGTAAATAAAAGGAGGCAAACTTTTATCAAATTCTTCATTTGCACTTATTCATACGATCAGGTGATTTTTAGCTTTCATTTTGTTTACTTAGAGTATCATGTTAACTGATTTGTAGATATTGTACCAATGTTGTATCTCAGGCATAAATGCCACTTGGTTATGGTATATGAAATTTTAATGTATTAGCTGGTTTATTAATATTTTGTTGAGGATTTTAGCATCTGTGTTCAACAAGGATACTGGCCTATAGTTTTCTTTCTTTGTAGTGACATTTAGTTTTGGGATTAGGGTGATGCTTGGAAGTATTCCCTCCTCTTGAATAGTTTGGAATGGTTTGAGAAGAATAGGTATTAGTTCTTCTTTGAATGTTTGGTAAAATTTTCCTGTAAAGCTATTTGTTCAGGACTTTTTTTTTTTTCCCTACTTCAATTTCATTAATTACTAGGGGCCCGGTGCATGAATTTGTGCACCTTGAAAGGATCTGTGGACTGATTGCTTGCAGTGGGTATAGGGTGGGTCTTGGCCCATCTTCCAGGCCCCCAGGTCCCTCTCTGCTGGCAGCCCTGCTCCCACTGCCACTTCCATGCACTGATGGCAGTGGCCCCACTTGCACCCGCTGATGGTGTGGAGCCACTGGGGCCAGCGCTAGCAGTGGGTGTGAGCAGTGGCTGTTGACACAATCATCCTTTAGGAGCAATGGGAGGTGGAGAAGGCCTGAGGGGCGATTGGGGCCAGCAGCCATCGCTTGCACCCACTGATGGTGCTGAGTAATTGGAACCAATGCTGGGTGCCAGTGGCCAGCAGCAGATGCGAGCAAAGGCTCTGGGACTGGCAGCGGGTGTGAGTGGGATCGGTGCCAGCTGCAAGTGTGAGCCTCGGGCAGGAGAACGAAGAGCAGGAGCAAAGACTTTTTAGTAACCACCAGAGGTTTGCCCCGATAAGAGCAACCCATGCCCCACCTTGGTCTGGAACCCCCACTCACCTGCTCCACCATCCTGCCATGGCCAAAGCTCACCATGTTCCATGTTCTGCCACCTGCTGCCAAAGCATGCCATGTTCTGCATGTGCCCCTGGTGGTCAGCACACTTCATAACAACCAGTTGTTTGTTTTTTTGGTTGTTCCCCCTTTCCGTCTATTTGCATATTAGGAATAGATAGATAGATAGATAGATAGATAGATAGATAGATAATCAGTCTGTTCAGATTCCCTGATTCTTTTTGATTCAATTTTAGAAAATTGCATATTTCTAGAAATTTACCCATTAGCCCAGTGGTTGGCAAACCACGGCTTGAAAGCCATGTGCAGCTCTTTGGCCCCTTGAGTGTGGCTCTTCCACAAAATACCATGCCTGGGTGAGTCTATTTTGAAGAAGTGGTGTTAGAAGAAGTTTAAGTTTAAAAAATTTGGCTCTCAAATGAACTTTTAATTGTTGTGCTGTTGATATTTGGCTCTGCTATCTAATGAGTTTGCCAACCACTGCATTAGTCCAATTTCTTGGCATATAGCTATTTGTAATATTTTCTTACTATTCTTTATTGCTATGTTGTCAGTTGTTACTTCTCTTTCATTTCTGATTTTATTTATATGGATCAACTGTCCTTTCATCTTGTAAAGTCTCACTAAAGGTTTATCAATCTTGTTTATCTTTTCAAAGCACCAGCTCTTGTTTTTATTGATCATTTGTATTGCTTTTTGGACTCTTTTTATTTTTTTTTTGCTTATTTATGATCTGGTCTTTAACTTTTTTGTGCTCTCTTGGGGCTTTGTTTATTTTTGTTTTATTAGTTCTGTTAAGTGTAAAGTTGAACACCTTACTTGAGATTTTTCTTATTTCTTGAGGTAGGTTTGAAATGCAGTTAATTTTCTTCTTAGGACTGCTTTTGCCATATTCCATTTTGAGTTGTGTTTTAATTTTCATTTGTTTCCGGGTATCTTTTAATTTCTTCCTTGATTTCTTTGTGAACCTATCCATTGTTTACTAACATATTATTTAGCCTCCTTTTCATTGTCGGTTTTTAGGTTTTTGATTATTTTTTTTCTTCTGATTAATTTCAAGTTTCAAACCATTATGGTCAGAGAAGATGCTTAATATGATTTCAGTCTTCTTAAATTCATTGAGATTTGTTTTTGTATCCCAACATGTGGCCTACCTTAGACAATGCTCTATGTGCAATTGAAAAGAATGTATATTCTGCTGTTTTGGGGTAAAATAGTCTGGAGATATAAATAAAAATAATCTAATCTAGTGTGTAATTTAAAGTCATTATTTTCTTGTTGATTTTCGGTTTCTAAGAACTACTTATTGATGTTCGTGTAGTGCTAAATTTCTTGTTATCATTGTATTACTGCTGCTGTGTCTCTTTATCTCCATCAAAATTTGCTTTATATAGCCGAAACTGGTTTGGCTCAGTGGATAGAGCGTTGGCCTGCGGACTGAAAGGTCCCAGGTTTGATTCCGGTCAGGGGCATGTACCTTGGTTGCAGGCATATCCCTAGTGGGGGGGGGGTGGTGCAAGAGGCAACTGATCGATGATTCTCTCTCATCGATGTTTCTAACTCTCTATTCCTCTTTCTTCCTCTCTGTGAAAAATAAATAAAATATATTTTTTAAAATTTTTGCTTTATATATTTAGGTGCTCCTATGTTGGGCATATACTAATATATGTTTACAAGGGGTATATCGTCTTCTTGAATTACTCTCTTTATCATTATTTAGTTTCTTCTTTGTCTTTTACTAAAACCTTTGTTTTAAAGTATATTTTGTGTACTTATATTTTCATTTAGATTTGTATGAAATATGCATTTACTAGAGGCCTGATGCATAAAATTTGTACATGGGGGTGTGTCCAGCCTGCACCTTTTCTAATCTGGGACAACTCCAGGGATGTCCAACTTCCCCTTTAGTGGTATTGGGCCTTAACAGAACGTTGGACAACGTTGGACAACCCTCTCACAATCCAGGACTGCTGGCTCCCAACTGCTCACTTGCCTGCCTTCATTATTGCCCCTAACCACTTCTTCCTGCCAGCCTGATCACATCCTAGCCACTCTCCTGCCATCCTGATTGATGCCTAACCACTCCCCTGCCAGCCTGTTGGACCCTAACTGCCCTCCCTTGTAAGCCTGGTCACCCTTAACTGAGCTCCCCTACAGGCCTGTTCACCCCTAACTGAGCTCCCCTGCAGGCCTGGTAACCCCCAACTGCTCTCCCCTGAAGGCCTGGTCACCACCAACTTCTCTACCCTGATGGCCTGGTCACCCCAAAATGCCCTCCCCTATAGGCTTGATCACACCCAACTGGCCTCCCTTGCAGGCCTGGTTCTTATCAACTACCCTCCCCTGCTGGCCATCTTGTGGTGGTCATCTTGTGTCCACCTGGTGGCAGCCAACTTGTGTGTATGGAGTAATGGTCCATCTGCTTATTACTCTTTTGTTAGATAGGATAGAGGCCTGGTGCATGGGTGGGGCCTGCTGGTTTGCCCTGAATGGTGTTTCAGATAAGGTTGGGGGTTCCCTTGGGGCGAGGGCCCAGTGGTGGTTAGCAGGCTGGACATGCCCCCTGGTGACTCAAGTGGAGGCCCTGGTGTCTTGTATGTATTTATCTTCTATAATTGAGACTTTGTAGCCTTGAGTAGAGACTTTATCCAGCCAAGTTGTGCAGAAAGCTTGGCTTCCTCCATTTCTGGGGAAATCCAAGCCTCCTGCTCACTCTGGGGCCTTAGCAATCTTGGTTAGGTTACTTTGCATATTCACTCCTGATTGGCTGGTGGGCATGGCTTGTGGGTGTAGCAGAGTAATGGTTAATTTACATATCACTCTCTTATTAGATAGGATGTCCTTTAATTTTAGTCTGTGTGTGTCTTTCATCCTGAGTTTCCTGAGTTGGGTCTCTTGCAGATAACATTATATATAGGTCTTATTTTCTTATTTATTTAGTTTCCAATGTCTTTTGATTGGAGCATTTAAACTGATTACATTTAATGTGATTATTGATATGTACATATTTATTTCCATTTCATTCTCTGTAACTATATTCCTCTTTTTTATTTTTTCTTAAAGAGGATTTTTTAACATTTCTTGTAATATTGGTTTGGTGGTGATAAACTCTTTTAGCTTCTTCTTGTCTGGGAATCTCTTTAATTCTCCTTCCATCTTAATGATAGCCTCACTGGATAAAAACCTCAATTATGTCAACTGTAGAATAGGGAGATTTTTATTAAATACAAGATACTGATTTTACTATTTTATCTATACTAACCCTGTTGTAGAAATTACTTAGAATTGCATAAGGGTCTATAAGGTTCCTCCAGGGCTAGATTCTATGAGTCTTTATTTAAAAAAAAAATGTTTTTATTGATTTCAGAGAGGAGGAGAGAGGGAGAAAGAGAAAGAAACAAAAATGGTGATAGGGAATCATTGATCAGTACACCCCACACTGGGGATTGAGCCCACAACCCAAGTATGTACCTGGCTAGGAATCAAAATGTGACCTCCTGGTTCATAGATCAATGCTCAACCATTGAGCCGTGCTGGCTATGCTATGAGTCTTTAATTTTATTATGGATGGGATAATCTGAACTGGTAAGTTCAGTGCACCCTTCATGATTCAGGTGACCCAACATAAGTGAGAGTCAACCTTCCCCAGTGCTCACTAACTCTTGGCCATGGCTAGCCTATTTGCCTTATTGCTATCCATATAGTACAATTTCACTGTCAGGGTCTATACACAATGATAATGATTCTATGTAATTATGTTGAGGAGATATGTAGAGTCTCTTAAAAGAGAAAAAATGAGGAAGACTAAATGATGGATTGAGGATTCTGCATGGTGAAGGAATAATATGACTTGGCCATAGGCTATTACATGGTATATTGGAAAACAAACATGACCAGTGTACCTTTTTTGCAAAAGGGCCCTTCATATGGTGAACTGGTGCAATCGCAGAAGTATCCACTGCGCTTCTCCACACACTTGCCGCCATTGTGGCAGATGCTGCCATAGCTACTGCAATGGCCTGGGCATCCTGGTCGGACTCCAGAGGTGACCTTGGCCCGCTCCTCCAGGTCCAGTTTCTGCCCATTCAAGAGCAAGGAACGTATGCATCCTAGAAAGCCTTTCTGTTTTGATGATGTTCCTCCTAAGTGATGAAAAACAAACAAAAAAAATTAGGTATCACAGGGTTCAGACTTTTTAAATTTAATTTTGGCATTCATAATAGTCAACTATTATTCTGTTGTGATGCTGTGGAGAAATTTTTCATTAAAGTTTACATGGAGAATTAGAAATTTGAAGAGTCTAGGGGAAATGCATTTTTTTTCAGGCTGGGAGAAACACTCCTCCCACCCTCCCACTCCCATGCACACACACACACACACACACACACACACACACACACACACACACACAAATTGTTTTTAAATGTTATAGTTCATGTGGAATCCTGTACTGTACATATTTAAGGTAGAACCCTCAAGATAAAAAAAAAATCATGATCCTTGCAAATGAAATAAAATTTATTTGTTGTCTACTGCAGACATTTCTCTGAAGTGGAACACACAGAGAAATTGTGCCTCTGGCAAAGTTAGAAGCGAGTTGTTAGGCTCCTGGAGTTAGAAATTGCTGTGCTTATGGGTGCAGTACGGTGGACTACAAAGAGGGTGGACTTTAGGACAAGACAGACATGGAATCCAACTCCATGTTACTAGGTGATCCACCACTGACTCACATGAACCCCCCATTGGCCTATAAAATAAGAATTAGTCTATTCCATGTGTATATAGGAAAGCTTAGTGAAAATATAGTACATCCTTAATCACTGCTCTTTGTTACCCCTTCACCTAAATCCTCACAATGGTATATACATATTGATCTCAGAGATTACACTCAAATTGTTATTTGGATGACACATTTCTTCTGCTGGAATGCAGAAAATGATTGCAAGCCAACTTTCAGCTGAGGGCATATTTTGAAGGTTTCAGAGACAACCACAATGCTCATTGCAAATTATCTATCAACAGAGTGAATCAAAGATACAGAATATTTTGTTACTATTTGAAACCCAGGATTCTATTAGCCTAAACATGTACTATCAGAAATATGTCATTTGAGAAACAAAAAGAAAAAAAAAAAGCTAAATCCCATCAGCAGATATTTATTTTGTGTTGAGAGTTCTGGAAAGTCCCAGAGAAAATGTATACATGGCATTAAAGAACTAAATTCCATTCTAAATGCAATGCTTTCAGCTCAAATCCATGCACAGAGGTAGCTGGAGGGCACTCAGGTCTTCCAGGTGTACATGGAGTACTACAGGAGAGGAGAAGGTGTGTTGGAGAACAAAGCCTGCCTGCCACTTATTTCTGTGTAAGTCATCTATGCTTTCTGAGCCTCATTTATTTCTAGTTCTTCATATTGCAACCTCGTTTAATCTTGGACTAGCAAATGATAAAAATATATTCCCACTAAGGTGGGCCCAGATATGAATTCCAAATGTTCAACAAGAAACAAAGCTGGGTATGTTAAAGGAATGTAATGTAAAATTTTCTGGCATCAGTTAGCTTGGCAGGGTGGACAAGCAAATAATTGCAAATGGGGATGGTGGCAATATAAGGTAGAAGCAGAGAGAATTCGCCCTTCCTTGAACCATACCAGATCATCAGACATGCAAATATATGTATGTCAGCCACTATCTGCACCTAAAGACAGAATGTTCCTAGAGGATTAATCTAGTCTCTTATCCTAAAGGAATAATAAAACTCCACTGTATTTTCTGTTCTGGTAAGTGATACTCAGGTTGGCCAGGAGGTCAAACCTAAATTGCATCCTCCCATCTATCTCAATTTTAGTGAGTAAATCTCCTTTAACCACAAGATAAATCAATTGTAAACACAGCAGATCATAGAGAAAGATTCATTCTTTCCTGGAGATTGTGTAGAATAAAGAGGACAGCACTTAGACAATCCAATGTTTTGTTCTATTTTTCCTCATTTTGTAGTCACTCCCTGTGATGGATTTAAATAACTCTTCATACGTCTTGTTAGAGCTATTTTTCTTTAGCAGAGGTGGAGAATGCAGGATCTGTTGCCTATTTTTTTTTTTTTGCGTGTGACTCAGTCTACAAGTTTATAAATGGAAAAGATGGCTGTGGTGGTTTCTCTGGCAGACATGCACCCCTTGAATTTGAGACAGAGAATGGCCCAAGACAAGAGGATCAGCTCCATCCCACATGCTGACAAAACACGGTGACACAAAGGACTATGAACTAAATGGCAATACCTGACTGCTTTTATTCTCTATGAGGGAAGAAAATCTAGAGAATTTGAGACTCCCCCCTCTTCCCCACACACACCCAGGCCCTGTCAGGTTGTCAGCACACTGCACTTTTGACATTACCTACTGTGTGTACAGTTGTGCTGGAGGCGTGACTGTGAAATTTGAATACTGTGCAGAAATGCAGCCAGTCTTCCCTCCTCCTCTCTCACAGCCCTTCCCCCCACCCAGCCTATGGATCTGCTCTCCCAGGTTCTTCTGGACCCATCAGATTCTTTCCACACCCAGAGCACACACACTCTGATTGAATCCCAGCAACAACTGTCTTCCCAGGGTCAACCCTGACTCTTTTGATCCACTCGCCGTTTTGCAATAAGAGAGATCAACCACATGTAAAAATTCCATTCTGCCAGTCCTGTTCCATACCCTTCAGAGAACAGTAATTGCAGAAAATCACACTCAAATCCTTAGCACTGTTGATATACATGAAAGATCTAGTCTGCACTCATTGATCCATCTTTGTGTTGTGACTTCAGGGCAGCTGGCATCTGAGCTGCTTGCTAATGGCTCCCCAGGGATTCATGGTCCACCTTGACTTTGGACCTCTCCTGTACTTTGAATTTATGTTGTGTGGCATCTTCCCCCATGCAGTCCATGGCTCTCCTCCTTTATCCCGACCATCACAACACACACCTACACTCATATACATGCATTCCTTAGTTCACATACTTATTTTCCTCTCTATTTATTTTAATTTTCCCATTTTTAAAAAACAAAACTATTTTAAACATTTTAGATCTGTTGACAATGAACTTGCTCTCCTGCACACCAAGACTCTGCTGCACTGAGAGGGCACATGTGCACTTCACCACTTGGCCACATCCCCACCAGGGGCACTTCAGTCACTCACAAGGCCTTTCTGGCCCCTGTACTCATTTTATTTTTCACATGTTCCTGTATACTCATATCTTTACTTGGCTGCATGTTGTCTAGAGTTTACAGAGGTTGAAAGTTAAACAACAACAAAAATGTAACATTATCCTTAAAGCTACTGAAAATCATTTAATTGAGGGTCATATCTAATCTGCAAGATCTTTGAAAATCAGAACAATTCCTGTGATTCTAAAAAAACACACAACATATTTGCTGTATGTCAGAAACTTTATAATGAACTCATCAATACTCAATGTGGGAAAAAGGTATTATCTATATTATTCACATTTACATAATTGAGAAAACTTAACATCTAAGACATTGCTTTGGCCAGAGTCAAGATGAAAACAGATTTAACATAGCATAGCCAGGAGTCAGACTGAGACCTCTTAATCTTCAAAGCCTATATACCTTCACATCCTTAAAATCCTAAATGGAACTATTTGATTAGACAATTTGGGTCAACACTGCCATTAAGAGATTTTTCCCTTCCTTTCCCTGGTGTCCTCCATGGTCCCTTCTACCAAGTAATGTACACATGTGCATTTATCCTCTTGCTTTCATATCCCTCCTCCTGACAACGTACTCCATCAGCTGGCCTCACTGGAAGCACTTTTGTATGAAACTCATCAGTTGGCTGTTGGTATTGAGACTGTTCATTGTGATGCTGCTTCCTTCGACTAAGTATGAATAAACTCTTCAAAACGTGACTCTCATCACGTCCGCCTCTCAGAAACCCTCTATGTGGCATCTGGGCAAATGTTCACTGCTTCCAGAGACACAGCTTGATCCCGTGCCCTCCTGAACGCAGGTACAGGGGCCTCCATTTATTTCTCTTGTGTGCCCTCACCACATTCGACACAGTTCACCTGAAAACAGAAATTTTAATTCCCTGCCAGTGGGGAAGCAAGAGTAGCATTTTGGGAATCTCTACAACTTTATGATTTATCAAGTCAGTATAGAATTTTCCCCAGGAGTTATATGTTGGAACAGATATAGTTTGTTTTGGCACAGATAAAAAGCCAAGACAAAAAAAAAAAAAAAAAAAAAAAAAAGGGGGGGGGGGTTGGGGGTGAGGAGTCCCATGAAAGACCAAAGAAGTAAGAGGAAGTAAAGCTACACAAAAATGAGACTCACAGGCCAACACCTTTACGAAAAGCCAGCTCTCTGATTTCAGAACATCTGGAACAACAGGGTGTTAGGTTTGTGCAGAGTGAGACTTTTCCTCACTGCTGCGTACACAGGGCACAGGGATAAAGGTGCCATTCCCATAGGTGTGTGGTAACAACAGATCCTCAAACTGAAAAATAATCAGTTCCCAGCCTGCTCGTTCTCATTCTGAGGGTGAGGACAACCAGCATACTTAGGCTGTTGTTTTCTACCAAGGCCCCATAGCAGTTCGTCCAGATCCACACCCAGATCTCCTGGCTTCGCTGCTTGCCGTGGCGCCTGTTCTTGGGCTTCTCCTGCCTCATTCCGTAGTGAGTGTCCATTAGCAGGAAACAGCCACTCTGATGGATGAGACCTCCCAGAGGGCTAAGGATGGAGGTCCAGGCATGCAGCAGACATTCCGGAGGCCACCTGTTATACAGTTCCCCCTACTCTGCCAAAATGAGGTGACCAGAAAAATCGCGTGGCTGTAAATACAACTATCACGGAGATAAAAGCCTGAACTGAAAACATAACTTATGGGAACCCAGCATGTCTGCCACATTCCAAGAGTAGTGGTGTCCAACATTATAAAATCCAACCAGCCTCTCCTGCTCAGGAAGACTCAGGAGCAAGCAGTGACACCAGTGGTGTGATGCTGAACCATGCTTTGTTTTGACTGAAAAATTGCTCAATGGCTAAAGGAATCTGGTCAGACACAACGGAATTAATATTTAAGCAGTGCCATGCTCAATCTATCCCAGGAAGGAGGACACACTAATGCATCTTTTCCTGCCTAAGAAATAACAATATCCAGTGTCTCCACATTTCCCAATGATAGGGAATGCGATTCTGCATTTTGGCTGCTCTAACTAAGTAGAGCTTGCTTTTTGCTTGTTTTGTTTTAGTTTTTGCTCTTTTTATGAACCACTCAATTATAAAAAATAGAAATATTGCAACTTCAGCATTTTCAGCCTCCAGATATTTCTAAATGGATGTATCACTGAACACGAAACAACAAAATTCAAACCGACAAACTAAAATGGCTTTCCACAGCATTATTCTTCAAGTGCATTAAGACAAATTCAATAAAGCCGAGTAACACTTGAGATGGAATTTATTGGAGAGAAACACAGAAGCAGGTGCTCTCACCACAGCTGACCTTGGTTCCACCTCAAGCCAGATCTCTCCTCCAGACCCACCCGCCCACAGCTCACTGTCTCTGAGATCAATTCGATGGGAACCTCTGGGGAAAGCTGCCGGGAAGCACTGCTGCCTCCTTTTCCCTGTTGGCTGGCAGACAGTGATCACACATTCAGGACATATGATAATTTCATAGCGACATGAAATTTTCATGAAAGCATCAAAAAATTATTCCATCTTTATATGCACATTTTAGCTTGAAAGATTCATAAATACTGCCTGAAGATAAATTAAACTTTGGCATGAATATAATTTATGAAAATTGCAAACTACTTGAATTGATTTCAAAAAGAAACACATTAAATCTTAATGACTAACAGACTTCTTCAGAGAAATAAAATGTGATGTTTAAGACGTATAAATTTTAAAAATATTTTAATAGTAAATTATATAATTTAAGTAGGGTATTAATTAAGTAAATTCTTTATAATCATAAAATTTTAATCATTTATATTTTAGCTCCTGTCAGAAATGAAAAACATAACAGATGAGAAAATAAAATATTTTGTTGAGAAAATAAAATATTACATATTTTGTTACTTTTCTTTCATCTTATGCGCTTTTAGTGATTGCTTCCCTCAGAGTTAAAAATTGTACAGACACAAATTTAAAGGAATTTGGGATTCTGTTACTAACAAGAAGGTGATGTATTGTGATAGCTGTTTAAATAAGAAAAATGAAAGAAAATGAAATCCTGTCGAGTGGCCACATTTGGAACCTATTTATATAATTGTTCTAAGACCTAAACTTCAAGTTTTATGGAAGAGCAGTTTCTTGGCTTTGATAATATTATAACATCCCCAATATTTTACAGGTCTGTTTTGTACTTTAAAGTGTTATGTGCCCTGCTCAACATTCTTATATAAAGTCATTTCTAAATTATAGCTGTAATTTCTAAATTATAGCTGTAACATTTTGATAATATTATAACATCCCCAATATTTTACAGGTCTGTTTTGTACTTTAAAGCGTTATGTGCCCTGCTCAACATCCTTATATAAAGTCATTTCTAAATTATAGCTGTAAGTCCGACCTGACCTTTCCTACCTGAACTAACGTAGCTAAAATTTCTCTCTTACTTCCCCTCATTCTTTCTCTCCCTTTCTATTTTTCTCTTACCCCCCCCCCCACCCTCTCTCTCACACACACAACCGTGTGCTCTGAAAGTAGTGTCATTACACCATTTGCCTGGCCAATCTTCACTATCCAACAATGTCCTGACATATTTAATGTGCTCGGTGACTGGAATGAATGAATGAATGAATGAATGAATGAATGAATGAGTCAATGAATAATGTCTGAGCCTTTCCAGCCCTGTGACCAGCAGTGACAGCCGGTTCAGATTCTGAGTCTCGTGGAGGGAATGAACAGCGGAGTCCATTGCTGGAGACCAGGACTGTTTTTCTGTGCGAGAGTAAGGCCACCACCCAAGGGTGTAATTTCAGGAGGATCAAAGAAGCCCCCTTTTAAAAAACTAACAGTTTCTTCTCCATGCCACTAATAATGGAAATCCATTTCAGAGGGTCAGTATATTTTATTACACTGCTAGTGATTATTCTTAGGAATTAGATATCAGCCAAAAGGGGGAGTGTGGCCCACTGATTTGGAGCCAGCACCACTGAGGGGCAAGCAGCTGATCTATTCTTTTTCTAAGGGCAAAATAGGATCATAAATGAAAACTAATAGGAGTCCCTGGATAGCTGAAGGTCATATCTGCAAAGAGAAAAGGTACAAAAAGAGTCTGAGATCACCTTAAAATTTGCTATTTGATGGCATAATCTTTTATTGCTGTGGCTAATGAAGCAAGCAAGAAAGAATTTGTATAATAAAATTTACCATTATAAATGTTTTATGACACATTTTAATCATTTTTCAGGTCCCGATAAAAGCAGTTTCCTTTGGGCCTGGTCACAAAGTAGTTTTGTAGGGTTTTTAGCATGAAGGGTGCCTTAAGATGTCCCCTACCTACAAACAGCTGGCTGTTCAGCTGCAGTCGGAAGTGGCTCTCCTCCGAAGTCTCCCTGCTCATCCTCGGGAGGCTGTCCACCTGCAGTGAGGTCACCTTGAGGTTCCTCTCGGCCAGAACGTAATGCCATTGGTTGTCATTCAGAGGAGAAGGAGACTGGACTACGAGCTCTATGGGGCCGTTCCCAACATCAATTGCAAAAGTGATCTCAGAAGGAGCTGAAACCAGAAAGGGAAACAGGTAGAAATGAAGGGAGTTGTCAGTGTGTTTAGGGCACAATAATGTCATGAATGAATGGCATACAGGGTCGTATGTCAATAGCCAGGCAAAGAGGACTTCATTGAAACCCTGCACTATTAAAATTACCATTAGTAGTAATATCTACCAAGCACTAAGCATCAAACTCTCACTTTTGCCCAGTTGGTCTTGAATGTGAGAATTCAAGTAATAGCATAGGGACCTGGGACAGGTCCCTGATAAATATGCATTTGTGCCAAGGTTCTGGGTTTCCTGTATATTCTGGCTCCGACTGTGTTCTCCCAGAAATCCATCAATACTGGATTAGCTAGGCAGCTCTGCTCCTGCAAGGAGAAGACCCACCACCTGATATATCTAGTGTTCTTTCCATGTTATGTTATAAATTCATGTGATATGAGCATTCACCCTATTGCTAGGATTAAAGAGAGAGAGGAGAGAGAGAGAGAGAGAGAGAGAGAGAGAGAGAGAGAGAGAGAGAGAGAGAGAAAGAGAGAGAGAGAGAGAGACTCAGAAAGTTGAAGTGTTTTCTCCAAGAAGACATAGTTACAAATGCTGGTGCTTGGAGTAAGACACAAGCCCCCCAACCCCCCCACTCTGGGCCCCTTCCCTGACTCTGCCCTTTTGTATCAATCTGCATTCAAGTCAGGGTATGAAGATGATGGTGGTTCTGGGGTGGCAGTGATGATTATAGATCCATGAATAGAAAGACAGAAGGAGAGTAGCCACAGCATAGTGAAAACAGTGAGCTCTGCCAGGTTCTGTACTAAGCACTGACCACAGCATCTACCATTTCATCCTCAAAACAACCCTTTAAAAAAGGCATCATTTTTATTTCCTTTTGATGGGTTAAAAAAATAAATGTGAATAATTTTCTCTAAGTTTCCTAAATAGCAAGTAGATTCTGACTCCAAAAGTAAAAGCAATCACTATATTTTTCTCAATTGAGTGTATACTATCATATTTTCTACTAGTGCTCTAGTGCACAAATTCATGCACACTGAAAGGAAATTAATTAGAAGGTAGCTGGCTGGGTGGGACTGGGCAAGATGGGCCAGACACACCCTGGAGCCAACCTCCCATGGTCCCTCTCCATCAACTGCTTCTGGGTTGGTGCAGCAGCACAAAGGGTGTCTGTGGAGTGAGCAGAATCCTTTGGGCAGGTGAGGTCCCTGTGCAGGTTGGGCCAAAACCAGCTCTCTGACATCCCCCAAGGGGTCTCAGATTGTGAGATGGAGGTTCTTGGGTGATACACCCCAGAATCGGGCTCCCTTCTCTCTGGTTCTGGGGTGCATCACCCAAGAATTGCCACTGCCAAGTCACTGCAGCTCAGCAGCTCCTGCGTTGAGCAACTGTCCCCTGGTGGTCAGTGCACATTAGCTATGATGTGCACATAGCTACCGGTCGGACAGTCAGATGGTCCCTTAGCCTTTTATATATACTACATAAACATATATATATATATATATATATATATATATATATATATATATATATATAATTACATAAAAGTTTTCTAAGTCTGAAGGAAGTGGAAAGGTAAATAATACACTGAGTCTGAGGAGAAGACAGCCCCTTGCCGTAGCTGGAATGGTCCCTTCTTTCCCAGCACCCTGAGATGGCCCCTCTCCTTTACCCCTAAAACAGAAGATGGGTATTTATTTCACAAAGTCATCAACTGCAAGATCTGAACTATCAAAGGTCAAGTACCACCCTGGAACTCTCTCTCCTTAGCTTTAAACCCTAACAGAAAGCCACTTCTGGTGTAAGAAACCCCAATCTATAAAATTTTATGTAACTGGGAGTTTGAATTGTTTTGCATTCTGGCAAATGTGAGCCCTGACCTAGAGGGAAGTAATAAGTTAAAGGCCTTAAAGTCAAACTTGAGAGAAGACTCTGGAGCCACCATGACCTGAGGTGTTTTCTGTCTTGTGCAAGCTCAGTGTTCTCATTTGTAAAACAGAAATAAAAACAGTACCTAATTGTCAAGTTGTTTATAACTAAATTCTCATGGATTTTACATTTTCATCAAATGTAAGATTACTTGCATTTAAAGCATTTTTGTACAACACAAAAGTCAAAATACAGCACCGGAAAGTACAAATTAGACATTACAACATAATTAACTCCAAATCATTGTTCATTACCCTGTGATGATAAGCCATGACATTAGCTGCTGCTGGAATGAATCGAGTGGCCTTGGGGCCTAATTTTTATTAAATTTATGTTGTGGTTATTATATTCACATTATGAAATAGTTGGCACTCAACTCCACGTTCTCAGTTCCAGGCCGTTAGGTATCAGGGATCTTATTTCACATGAAAGACAGGGGTTTCCTCCCATTGATAGTTCAGTTGTTGGAGGAAAAGGAGGTCAAAACTGCCAATAAAAGAATCCCTTCCCTTGCATGCCTCCTGTGCATTTGCAAAAAGAATACTCAGCCACGAGAGAAGCACACACACGCAGCCACTACCACTTCTGGCCAGGGCTCTTTGCCTCTTTTCTGGAGCTCTTAAATACCAGGTTTCTGTCGATAAGACATTACTTGTGCTTTCAAGGGAATATGATGAGGTCACATTATTGCAATATGGTCAATTGCCTCAATCAAGCTACAGAACACATCCATTTAGACACAGATAAATGAGCCTCCTAATGACATGTGTGAGTCTCCATGGTTATGGGTACTATAAGGGCAAGACCCTGCGAGCAGTCCACCTACACATGAGAAATCAGGGCTGCCCTGAGGGCAGCGATCGGAAAACGAGTGCACGCAGCTGAGAGTAGAGATTTTCCTCACTGCAGGCACCAGTGATTTTAACCATCAATGACAACACAGTTCTCTAAAGAACAACAACGCTTTTTTTTGTTTAAGTTCTATCCAATGCTAACGTTAGTTTGATTTTTTAATCATGTGCATGCAATCCTCCAAGAGCACGTTTTATTACTTACTATTCAAAAATATTATGTGCGAGAGGGAAATTAATACAGAGAACTCCATATCCACTGGTGACCCCTGAACACGCAGGCTCACATACACAGGGTGAAGCAAAAGTGAGTTTACAGTTGTCCGTATGAAAAAGTAATACAATAGTTAATAAATAATAATTCAAGAGTAAATTGTTTCACAGTCTCACAGCTGTGAACCTTCTTTTGTTACACCCTGTATGTATTTATTTTTAAGGGTAAGAACTCCAGTTCTGAGTTTTTGCTTTTATAATTACTGTGCTATTCTGTTTAACTAAAATCTGTTGAAACACATATGTAGAATGCACAGACACAAACTGCACACAGAGAGCTCAAGCAGTTTCAAATTCTCAGCAACTCTGCTAGATTTTTACCAAATAGAATAGCAGTCTACGATGAAGTTTCTGATAAGTTATTTTAGTGGATTATTTTTTTATTGCAGAGATATTTGAAGTTTTAGATTTAATTTTGAAAAATTTACATGGAATGTATTGCAATTTTTAATTTTTTTTTATAAAATGGATTTTTTTTGAATCTGTACCAACCTTATCCTTATGTCTAAAACAGTTTCTGACATTTATACTTCTATTACCAATGTGAAAAACAATTAATTCAAAATTTATAAAATGTACCTTTTGATAAATTTCAGAGAAAATAGGTGGATAAAACTGATTATAGTTTTTAAAATAATTTTTATGAAGTCATTCATAAATTTGTAGAATTAAGGTCTAAGGAACAGAAATTTTAATGTTATTATTGTTACTAGACAAACTAATAAGTAAGTTTACAGTTGTCCATGTAAAAATATATAAAAAGTAATTAATGTAAGTGGAAAGTATTTATCTACTATCTACTATATTGTCTTCTTTTCTGTACTGAATTATTTTTATTTACAAGATTATATATTGAATTTCCATAATAGGACATTTTACTATCTGAATTTCTATTGATTTTTATTTAACTTTATTATTATTTCCAAATATAACTTGCATAAAGGAGATAGGATGTTAAAAATGACTCATCCTGTCATCAAATGCACGTGATAAACCCAAGTTCATGGTGCAATGGAAAAGGAACAGTGGGGATTCTCCCAGGGTAGTGACACACTGTTAGTGGTGGGACATAAGTGAGGAAATTACTTTCAGAGCAAAAGTACAGAAAACGTGGAGCTCAGGTAAGAATAGAATGCAGGAAAATAACACTTTAGCTTTCCATGGAAATTGTAATGAACACATCTGGAGCTTGGAAGCTTAAATTTTACATAGGAAATACCCACGGATCAGATAGAGAACATTGCCATAGGTAGCCATGGACATTTGGGTAATGCAGTGACTTGGTGAGAGAGCGACTAATTAAATACTGATACGTAAGAATAATGCAAAAAGCTTTAGAAGGAACCAGACATTGCCATTGCTAATTTTACAGACAACCAGTGAGATTAATTTTGTGGTACAAACAGGCAAAGGTAAGACTGAAATTTCTCCTGCTGACCGGTTACATTAGTGATTCATAAAGGAAGGACTTACAGCTTATTTCAAGGCGGATGAAGTCTGTAATGCCAAGGTTTTCTAGGAAAACTCCGGAAAGAGCCGTGGTTTTAAAATAGAAGGAAATGTCAGCACTGAATTCCGCATGGAAGGTGGGGAAGTGGAGGTAGGAGGCTTCTGTGTTAAAGGAGACTGCATTCCAGAAGTGTCCTGCAAGTAAGAAAACCCTTGAGCATGGTTGACTGTTGTGAAGTGGGGCACAGAGAGCTAGGCATGTGGATGATAACCCTCAAGCCTGGGGGACTGCAGGGAGAGGGAAAGGGGAACATTTTGAACATCCTGTGCTTACGTAGTGCAGAAAGAAGGCTTTTTCATTACTACTCACGGTCGCCATAGCAACGCAAGGGACCAATTCTCCAAGCAGCTTCTGAGTTTGATCTGTTGGTATCAGTGATAACTATCTGAGTGACAGGCAAGTGGTCTTTGAAGGAAAGAAACCCAGTATCATTTGTCCTGCAAAACATAAATGTAAGACAAAAGAGGAGAAAATGTGGATAATCTAGGGACTCTTTCCCAAGACTCCTCTTTTAAAAAGTGATTTGGGTACTTGCAGCAGGATGGGGCAGGGAGGAGGATAACACAGGGCCTTTCATCTCCGAAATGTGTGTGAGAGACTAGAATGCCAATTGCAGAACCCATGGCCAGCTTCCCCAAACAAGCAGATTTACATTTTCCCTAAGTCCTTCCAGAGCTTGCTTCCGCTTACTGTGGCTGAGAGCACACACCTGCCCGTGCAGTGCTGAAATATCATGAAATGTTGCTCTCTCCCCAAAGAGACTGGCTGTCTCAGGAGCTCACTTGAAATGGGCATCACAAATCCCACAGGAACCACCCAAGCCCTTTTCAGCCACCTGCCAACAGTTTCAAACAGCTGAGGAGGCTTCTGTCACCTTTCAACTCTAGGAACAGGCAAGTCTTTACAGTTACTCTTCATTTGCTCCATGTTTTAAAGATCTTGGTTGTTAGAGACTCTGGCTTTATCTTTGTTAACTATGCAAGTAGGAAACTACTAGTCACCCAGTGACAAAAAATTTTAAAATAGGGTTAAGCTATTGATTTTTTTCTCTTTGCAAGTTGTGTTTCTGGACTACTAAAAAGAACATATCATTTAACTGAAAATAAAAACAAAATGTAGGTAAGAAACTGATACTGGATTAATAAATATTTTGAACGAGCAATTTACTAAGGAATACATTTATTTTTTCCCACACAACACTCCTATGGCAGTTGGTACAATTTTTCTTATTTAGCAATGAGAAAACTAAGGCCCGGACATATTAGGAAATGCCTAAGGTCACATGACAGTAGGGGCAGGGGCATAGCATATAATTGGTATATATCCTAAGTATAATTTGACAAGTATGTCATAAATATATGTTAATCTGAGTGGAACTGAATCATATGAGGCAGTCTGAGAACCACACACACATGGGTGGACATGCCATATGTTAAATGCAGGGTTGGTCCTCTTGCTGGTAATAGGAACTCGAAGGCAGAGTGACCTGCTTTGATATTCAGGCTGGAGCATCTGATGCAGCCAGTTAATAACAAGAGCATTAAGGCACAGATTCATATTGGTTCTTTCTCCATATCCACAAAAAAGTCACAAAACACTCAAAACCAGCAGTATATTTCATTGTCACTTTCAGCTTTCAGTTTAGAGACAACAAACTAATATTCCAGATTAATAATTTGGGAAACATGGCAAGAACCAAGTAGTGTGACAAGTGATTATGAGGATAGAGCTTTAGAAGCAGACGGATTTGTTCTGGAGTCTCAGGCCTTACCTGAAATTATAGCTGTGTTAGCTTGGGCAAACCACTTTATTTCTGAAATTCCCCAGTATCCTCAGCTTTAAAATGGAGATATATTCTATATCACAGGGTATTGAGAGAATTAAATGAGATTATATAGTCACTTAGCATGGTGTCTGATCTATGGGAAATGCTGAACAATGGGAGTACTAACACTAATTTTCATCTGAACTAAGACTTCTGTTTCTATTTGAAAGTACATCTCTGGATGCTACTTGGACACAGGATAAATTTTGAGTCTTACATTCTGATATATTTACAGGAAGAGATTTCAAACAAATTGCAAGTAGTCAAAGTAGATAGACCAAACTCACATCCTCTCTTAAATTACTTTGTATTTCTATAGGATTTGTTTCTCTCCATTTTAGTTTCAAGGGGAAATGGAAAATTCATTGAGGCTAATCACTGCCTCCCTTACATGTTGTCCTCTTGTCTACATCCATTTGATTTCCTTGTGCCAAAACATTGGGATATGTAAATAGCACTCTAAGAATAAAAAATATTTTCCAAATAAAAGAGAAAAGACAATCATATTAAGTTTGATGATGAAAAGCACATTACCAAAAGCAATATTGATCTCAAAACTAAAATAAACATATAAGTAAATGTAACTGCTCTCCAAAGTTGTTTAATGAGGTAGAAACAGATCCAAAGTCAAATGCCTACAAGGACTAGCCAAGAAATAAAATGACTTTGTGTTAGATGCTAAATGAAACCTGACACACAGCTTCACTTGTCAGGGGGAAAAGAGAGAGAAAAAGAGACACAAGAAGACTGGTAGAAAGGAGGTGTTCTGTCTAAAGGAATAATAAATTGTGTTATTCATGAATATAAGTCATATGGCTCACCTGAAATATTAATGCAAACATTCTCAATTTTTAAATCTTTCTTGGAAATTTATTTTAAAAATCTAAAATCATAGTGTGATAGGAACCAACACTGCACTGACCAATAAAATCCACATGAGAAATATGTTCAGCGGCCAGGCAACCTAGGCATCAAAAAGACTTTTAATATTTATTCATACTCTTAGGTCAACTTGAGAATAGATTGGATTTAATTCATAAGTGACATATGATTCACACCTTTGAAAGCATCAATAGGTAGAATATCTGGAGGGCGGTAGTGGATTTTAATCACAAGAAAATGATATGAATTATGGTGTTGCCTATTGATAGGCAGGGAGTCTATAGCTGTAGATTCAACTTTCTACACGTTAACTGGTGTTTTGAACCAGCTTTATTTGAACAAACAAATAAATAGACTTTGTCTTTTTAGAGACCTTGTCTTTGTTTGGAATAGAGGAGGCTCTCCCTAAGGCACATGTGTCAAACACAAGGCCCGCGGGCCAAATCCAGCCCGCCAGGCCTTGCAATGTGGCCCACACCGCGCTGTCATCACTGCACTCCGCTGTCAGTTTATGACATTGTCAGTTTATGACTGTTCAGTAAACCATTCGGCCCGCGATTTAGGCTGGATTTTAGATTTTGGCCCCTTCTCTGATTGAGTTCGACACCCCTACCCTAAGGGGACAGGGCACGTAGATACTTTATCAGTACAAAAGTGGCTGTGTTGTAATGGAAAAGCATTGTCATTTGACTCAGACTGGCATGGGCTGAATCAATGTTCCTCAGCACACTCCTTGTCTGATGTCAACTAACATACTAACTAGTACATAGTGGGGACTCAAATAGTTGTTGAAATTTCCAGTAAAGTTTGAAATTAAAATGTGTAATAAAATATTTAAAGGAAAATAAGAAAAGAAGTCCCCTGTTGCTGAAGGACAAAGGAGCAGGCCAGCTACAGATTCCAGCTGTGGAGACCTTAAGGGCACAAGGAATGTGTGTCTCAAGAAACACATGTGACCTAATAAAAATATATACATTAAGAAGAGGAATTGGGAAAAATATTCTCAGGAGCAAAAGTATGGCCAGAATTAGTCAATGTGGTCTCTTCTCAGTTTAGTGTCTGAATCTTGAGGTTTTTACCAAATTCAGAACTGCAGACGCAACAGGGGCCTCTGTTTCTTTAGTGTACAGACATGGTGAGATGTCACATGCTCCCATTTGCTTTTATCAAGCAACTAGTGACCTTATGCACAGATCTTTGCACATTCAAAAAAAATTAATTAGAAGGTGGCCAGTGGGGCGGGACTTGGTGAGATGGGCTGGACAAGCCTAGGAGCCAACCTCCTGTGGTTCCCACCCTGCAGGCTGCACCTGGGGCAGCGCTGTGGCTCAAAGGGCATCTGTGGAGCAAGTGGGGTCCCTCTGGCACGTGGGGTCCCTCAGCCTGGCCTGTGAGAATCAGGCCAAAAACGACTCTCCAACATCCCCTGAAGGGTCCTACATTTAGTGTCTGCCCCCTGGTGATCAGTGTGTGTCAGCTTTCAATTGAAGCATCTGCCCTCTGGTGGTCATTGCACATCATAGCTACTGTTTGGACAGTTGGATGGTTGTTTAGCCATATATATATATATTAGAGGCGCTGTGCATGAATTTGTGCATAGGTGTGGTCTGGCCAACCTGCCCTGATCTGAGCCAATGGGGCTGGGCCACTGCAGGGAGAGGAGCCATGGGCAGTTGGCCGGCTGGCCCAGCTCCCTGGTTGAACTTCGGTTGAACTCCCAGTCGAAATCCTGGTTGAGGGGACAATTTGCATATTAGCCTTTTATTATATAGGATGTTAGTGAACTTCTACTCTGTAAGCTTCTTTGAGGAGAGTAATTTGGGTTACTGAGTCTATAAAGAGTTGTTTTTTTCTTTTTATATCTTCTCTTTCAGTCACTGAAAAGTAACAAATAAAACATTATACATAGGAAAGAAAAACAGAAATTTAAGCCCTTGTGTGTCTTAGTAGATTAGTCTCAAGACATAATGCCCCTCATTGCCTGTGGCTTCAAAAGCAAAACTAGCAGTAAGATGCCCATAAGCAACTCTGCAAGTCTAAAGGACCATGTTATACTTGCCAATAATTCTATCCTAAATTTGCTTAAGGTAAAGATTTCCCTTTTGTCTTCCTGACAAGGATTTTCAAATAAAAGAGAACTAGGGGATTAAACGACAATTTCAAAATGAGCTGAAGTCTCATTTGGCTGTGTTCATATAAAGTCCACACCTGAGAGGGTATCTGTTTAGCCATGTCCCATACGAGCCAAACCAGAGCTGGAATCTTATTTTTAGTTCCTAGCAAAACAAGGTGATTCTGGCAGAAATTTAAAAATCAGAAACTACATGTCTTCCATAAATACTTTAGAAACTTGAAACTGTAAATCTCATCTCAAGTAGTCAAGAGAATGCAAAATTAGGTCTTATATTTATATTTATATATAACCAAAGTTTACCCAATGTTTCTTGATTTTTAAAAAATTAAAATGGCTCTCAAGATTTCATGAGTCTACAGTTGATCATAAAATACTACCACAGATGAAGATTTAGGAGGTGTAATTGATTGAGATGTTTGGAACATGAAAGAAGCATTCAGAGGTGCTGTGGAAGGTCTCCATGGCACTGCCCACATTCTTTCTCCCAGATCAGGATGCTCCTCTTTTCCTCCTCAAAGAACCATAATCAGTCTTCTATGGAAATTTCTCTCACTGATTTGCTAATTTCCATGAAATATGTAGACCTCTAACTTATTCCACTTTGGTACAGTGTTTCACAGTGTTTCCATCTTTCTTATTAAACACCAATGTTTTCTTTCCATGAATATATATTCTTCAACTGCCTACTAAGCCCTCACTTACATGTCAATGGAAGCCATTTCTACCTATTGTGCCCAAACCTGCTCCACTTGACACTTTTCACAGGGATTGGCTATCAGGCTTGTCTATGTCACTCAATTCTGTGAATAACCTGGCCCTGTGCCCTCAGTTGCTAATTTTATACCTAGGAGGCTGATCTTTATCTCTTATATTTTCCTCACTTTTTATTTTTATTATTTCTTTTTTAATTTATTTTTTTTTTGGTCACCCAACCATATATTTTATAGATATTTTTAAGAAAGAAAGGAGGAGATAGAGAGAGCTGAACATTGGTGTGAGAGAGAAATATGGATTGGTTGCTTGCCTGCCCAGGTATTGAACAGGCACCTAGGTATATTAATTGACTGGGAATCAAACCCTCATCCTTTTGTTGAATGGAACAATACTTCAACCAACTGAGTCACCCAGCCAGGCTCTTCACTTATTCTTTTTCTTTTTTTCTATTTTTTTTTAAATATATATTTTATTGATTTTTTTACAAAGAAGAAGAGAGAGAGATAAACATTGATCAGCTGCCTCTTGCACACCCCCTACTGGGGATGTGCCCGCAACCAAGGTACATGCCCTTGACTGGAATTGAACCTGGGAACTTTCAGTCCGCAGGCCGATGCTCTATCCACTGAGCCAAACCGGTTTCTGCTCCTCCCTTATTTTTGATGAACGACTTCCACCCATTTCACCTTCTTTATGTCTCTCAGCTCAACTGCCCTTTCTTCATCCCTTTGGCCTCAGTTTCTTGTTTTTGTTTTTCCTCTCTCTCATTATTATTGAATTTATTTGGGTTACATTGGCTAATAAAATTATATAGGTTAAATGATTATCTTTATATTTAGCCACTGATTTATTTTAGAGAGAAAGACAGGGGTGGGAGTAGGGGTGGTGGTGGGGAGAGAGATGTTGTCCCACTCATTCATGCACTCATTGGTTGATTCATGTATGTGCCCCAATCTCGGGAACGGGCATCTAACTCACACATTTGGTGTATCAAGACATATAAATGAAATCAAATGGTATTTGTCTTTCTCTGGATGGCTTATTTCTCTTAGCTTAATACCTTCTAAGTCCATCCATGCTGCTGCAAAAGATAACATTTCCTTATATTTTATGGCTGAATAGTATTTCCTTGTGCAAACATACCACAGGGGGTGGTATGTTTTAAGCCACTCATCTGCTGACCTGCTGATGGGCACTTGGCTGTTTCCAGATCTTGGCTATTGTAAATAGAGCTGTGATGAACATAGTGTTTCATGTTTCCTCAAACATATTCTTAAAAATAGCAGTTTCATTTTTAATTTTTTGATGAAACTTCACACTATTTTCCACAGCAGCTTCACCTAGGGTTCCCTTTTCTCCACATCCTCATGAGCACTTGTTTGCTAATTTATTGATGATAGCCATCTGAAGGTGTGCGATGATTTCTCATTGTGGTTTTAGTTTGCATCTCTCTGATGACTAGTGACTAGCATCTTTTCATGTCTATTTGCCATCTGTTGGAAACGTGTCTATTCAGATCCTTTGCCCACCTTTTCAATTGGATTGTTTGTTTTTCTAATGTTGAGTTGTTTCAGTTCTTTATACATTTTGGATTTATAAAGAACCCCTGGCCTCAGTTTTATTTGGAGGCTTCCGAGTCTCATCCTGCGCCTTGGTCTGGTTACCTAACCTGGCTCCCTGCTTTTAATCTCAATTCTTATCTCCACACTGCTTCCAGAAACATGCTTACAAAGGTAAAGCTTACAGAATTCATTTTTCATAGCTTAAAGCCTTTGAAGAGGTCTCTATTTTTTTATATGGTTCAAATTCCAAAATACTTAACATAATAGAGTGAATAAAATATTATTTAAAACCACAATTGTCTTTTACAAAGAGAAGTTCATTCTAAAGAAAATGATCCATACGTTAGAGGCACTGGGAGAATTGGGGGCCTCTATTTTTAGAATCTGCTGATGGCTTTGGGATTCAGCCAAGGACCTCACATCACTGGAGCTGAGCATCGGAGCTGCCTGTGGACTTTTCCTGCCCCTGTAAACATCAAGGTTGAGTTTTACACCTAATCTTACTTAGTCCTCAGAACAACCTACTGATGACGTTATAGTAATTACCTGCCTGTATAGAAGAGGTTCAGAGAGGTGACCAAACTCCTCAGGTGCATCATTTGCAAGTGGAGAGGCCAGAGTTTGAATGGCAAAGCCTTTGCTGAAACCACCAGGCTCTCCTGTCCCCCTGGTCTGGCCCTGCTCCCACAGAGAGCAGCTCACCTGCCCTCTCTCACCTTTAGTCTCCATCTTCCCAGGATAGTTCTGGGGTAACAACACCAGACCCTGAGCCCGGGAGCTGTTCTCCTGGGTCCCAGGCTGACCAAGCCATTTCCATTCATACAAGTATTCTTCACCCAAAATGCAATTCAATTGATTAGGCTTCAGGTTACCAATTTGTAATCATTCCCCAGGCCTGTATACTCTAAGATTACCCAGGATTTCCTTGACAGGAGTGCCGGGAGTCCACACATGCTTCACAAGCCCTCTCCTGGCTGGTTGCTATTGCAGCTGGCCCATGATTCCCATGATGATTTTACAGGGACTTCGCAGAGAGCAGCCCTGTTTGGGGAGAGGGGCCTTCAGTGTTCTCTTGTCATTTCACCTGTAGTTTATTGGCTGAGTGAAATCTCTGACTGTTCGGGTACATTATTTTGATTATCTTGTGTTAGTGTAGGTATGTTTATATACATTTCATAGGAATTAGTTTAACTTCTGTAAATAAATGTGGCCTTTTACAGTTTATTTAAGATGCTGTAGAAATATAGAAAAGTTAATAGAAATGATGGCTAACACATTTTGAGGACCAAATAGATTGTGTAAATTGTTGCCAGTACCCCCAGGGATAACTTATTTTTTTTTTTTATAAAATAGGAACCTGAAGCTCAGAGTGGCTAAGTAATTTAGAATATATAGTTAATAAGTGGCAAATCCAGGACATGATCATCCTATTACATGATAAAACATTACTTGGAATAAATTACATCTTACGCACAGACAATGAGACTACTTCCAGCAAAATGCACTATGAATTCTAAATATGAATTCAATTGTCTGAGCTCTAAATATATTACATGCTTAAATTGGCAGTGTTTTAACTAAAATTTATACAGCATATTTGCAAAGAAGATAAAACCATTTCTCATCCTCCTTCTCCTCTTCCTCCTTGTTCTCCTTCTTAGTGATGAAGACTCTGCGCTTTGGACGAAGGCAGACACTGGCATTCATGTGCAGTTAGCTGAAAGCTGCTGTGGACCTTGGAAGCAGCGCCAGGCACGGTGCAAATGACAAAGGCAGGAAGATAAAATGAGGAACTAGGCAGCACCAGGGCTCTGTCTGCGCTGACCTCACCTGTTAAGTGTTCCAGCAAGCTCTGAGCAAAAAGAGCTTGTGACTAATGTCATCCTCTGCCTATCTCTGTGGGAGGCGAACCTTTCACCCTGAGTCACAGCAGCCCCTTTGGAACTTATTTCACTGGGGTCTGTATGAAATCCTAAGGACACATCAAAGAACACAAGTGGATAATTTAGCAATTCCAAACAAGGAATCTATGCAATAGAAATAACAATTCTAAAAGTGGAAAAAAGTGTAAATCAAGATTCAAAGATGTTAATTGGCCATTCTTTTTAATTTAAAAAAAAAATCAAACTAAAAGGTTTATTGCAAAGGAATCGATATTAATATAAGAGTAATATGCTCATTAGATCGTGAGACCTTCCTGAGATCTCTGGACATCCTTCTGAACAAAAGCTGGGGGCTTGGCCAGCCTGCAAACCACCCCCAAATGGCCCTCAGCCCTTCACCCAGGCTGGCCATGCTCCCTGCAGGGACCCTCACCGAAAGGGGGGTGTGGCCAGCCTTCAAACAGCCATCAGTTCCTTTGCCCAAGTCAACCATGTCCTCCAGCGGGGACCCACGCCCTGATGGGGGAGTGGCCAGTCTGCACATGGTCCTCAGCCCCTCAAGCTGGTTCAAGCTGGCCACGCCTTCCAGCGGGGACTCCCACCCCAGTGGGGGCGTGGCTGGCCTTCAAACTGCTCCAACCCCTCACCCAGGCCAGCACTGCCCCGAGTAGGGACCACCTCCCTGATTCAGGACTACCTTTATGGCAGACTAGCCAGTCCCCACCCATGCACCAGGCCTCTATTTATACTAATAAAAGGGTAATATGCTAATTGGACTGGGAGGCCTTCCAGGAGACATTCCTGGTGTCCTTCCTGACAAAGTCATGGTGGCAGGGATGAGCAGAGGTGATTAAGGGTGATCAGGCCAGGAGAGGAGGGCAGTTGGGAATAATCAGGTTGGTGGGGAGACTAGCTGGGGGCAAGCAGGCAGAGGGGGAGGGGGTGTTGTGGCAACCAGACTGGCAGGGGGGCAGTTGGAGGTGAGTAAGGCCAGTAGGCAGAGTAGTTAGGGACAATCAGGTAGGCAGGCAGGAGAGCAATGAAGAGCCAGCAGTCCTGGATTGGGAGAAGAATATCTGTGGGATTTGGCCTGAACCAGCATTCAGTCATCTCTCAGGGGCTCCCAGATTGGAGAGGTTGCAGACCAGGCTGAGGGACACTCCTCATGCACGAATTTTGTGCACCAGGTCACTGGTGTTAAAATAAGTACTGATACAGCTATGCTGTGGGGTACCCTTTTGCCATTAAAATGGAGAGGACGCACTCATTTTCATGATTATTTAATTACTAGGAGCCCAGCACACAATTCAAAATCGCTCAGCGCCATCCACCCTGAAGTCTTCCATCTGGCCCTGCCTTGCTCCCCGGGCCCCGTAGCAGCTGTGGCCACTGCCGGCCGGCCCTGCCTCCGTCTCAAGCCCTTGAAGCAGCTTGGCATATAGGGATGATGCTCTAACCAACTGAGCTAAGTGGTCAGGGCAACTTTTTAAAATTAAAAAATCTAAAATATTTAAATTTTATAATCTATAATAATAAAAGCATACATAATATGCTAATTAGACCAGGAATCCTTCCAGACAACCTTCCAGACAAAGCTGGGGCTGTGAGGGAAGCCCACGTCCCAGTGCCAGAAGTTGGGGTAAGGAAGGCCTACTCTTTCATGAATTTCATGCATCAGACATTTAGTAAAAATATAATAAATATTTATACTGCATCTCTTTTTAAAAAAAAAAAGACTCTTAAAATAAAACCACGTAAAAAGTATTCCCCTTATGCACTTTTAAATATAGATACCTAAACCGATTCCATCAAAATTGACAATTGTAAGCACACTTGTAGAGGTTTGATATTGTCAGGTGACTAATGACAAATATTTAGTATTAAGTAGGAAGATTAAAATATAAGCTAAAATCATATTTCATTTTAATTATAATATTTTAGTATATGATAACAGTCCAATCCAAAATGTTGAATGACTATACTACATAAATTCACCTTTTAATATTAATATTGACTTTGAGTTCTATTTCTAATGCTCAAAATTTTACAATTATCTAAATAATGTGACTCCGCAGATAACTTAGAGAAAATATGATTTTACTTACAGCTTGACAGATAACTGATGTAATGGCAGCCTCAGTCTACATCTTTAATTATTTCCTATACATATAAAAAGGAGTATTTCATAGCTACGTTTTGTTTTCTAGAAACAATGTTTTAAATTGTTGATATTAGTTATTTTCCTAATAGATTATCAAAAGCTGGCATTTGTATATATAAAAGCCTAAGTGACCAGCTGACGAGCTGGTAGCTATGACACACACTCATGACACAGGGGCAGTTGCTCCATGCAGGAGTAGATACCACAGGCATGTAAACATTGAACAGACTGATGAATCTCAGAGGAGAGGGGAGAGGGGGAAGGGTGAGAAGAGATTAACCAAAGATCTTATATGCACACTAGAGGCCCACACTGGTGGTATTGGCCAACACTGGCCCTCTTGCAATCCGGGACCCCTTGGGGGAGGTCAGAGAGCCTGTTTACCCTGATCTCTGCAGGCCAGGCCAAGAGACCCCACTGGTGCATGACTCCATGCACAAAACCTCTAGTTAATAATTAAAAAAAAATAATCAGATAAGAAAACTCCTTGATGCTATCCTCAGCAAAATATCAACCATTTAATCCATCTAGAATTAAATAAGAAAATGATCTGATATGCTGGTTTTGAATGATCAAACTCTGATTAAAAGTTCCTATTCCCCATTTTTGCATTATTTCTTATTTTCTTAAGTGTGTAATGTCTTTTATTCTCTCTAATCAGATGCGCCACAAACATTCTATCTAAAAGCAATCTGAAATCCAGTCATGGAATCATTAGTGTAATTAAGTCAATACTACATTGCCTCAGGATATATACTTGAAGTGAAAAAATAATGAATAAAAAGCAGACTACCAAGTCGAGGATGCATTTGACTAGGAAGAGAGTATGGGGAGAAAGCAAATAACTCTTTTATTATTTTTCTCATTAAATTCATTTAACAGTTATTGCATGAAAGACCTACTCTGAGGAGTCCCAGATTGGAGAGGGTACAGGCTGGGCTGAGAGAGCCCCCCTCTCCCATGCACTAATTTTGTGCACCGTGCTTATAGTATATAATAAAAACCTAATATGCTATGGGTCTGGTTGGCCATTCAGCTGTTCAACTAATCAAAGTGCAATATGCTAATGATATGCTAAGGCCATTCAATTGCTCACTAAGATATGCACTGACCACCAGGTCGAATGGTTGACCAGTCTCTATGATGTGCACTAATCACCAGGGAGCAGAAGCTCCATCCAGTAGGTTAGCTTGCTGCTGGGGTCTGGCTGATCAGGACTGAGCGAGATAGGCTGGACACACCCTGGAATACTCCTGCAGTCCCCTCCAAGCTGGCCAACTTCCTGCGTCCCTTCCTGGCCACAATCATGCATCAGTGGGGTCCCTCAGCCTGGCCAGTGCCCTCTTGCAATCTGGGACCTCTAAAAGAATGTTGGAGAGCCGGTTTTGGCCCGATCCCAAAGGCCAGACCAAGAGATCCTCACTGGCGCACACATTCGTGCACTGGGCCTCTAATATATATATATATTAAAAAGAGCTTTTGTGATAAAACAGCAAAGCCCTTAACCCTTTGGATATATCCAGCAACATCCTCCTAATTGTACTGTCTCATTAAATCTCATGTGAAGAGACTGAAGGGCCTTTATGGAAGTCAAGGTTCCTGATTCTGGATTAGACCTGAGTTTTCCAATGATAAATATGGAAGGCAAATGTATAGAAAGAAAACTGTTGGAGGCTAATAAGCACTTCTAACCACTATTTGATAGCCAGGATAAAAGTAATCCAAGCAAAACGTTTAAACCCGCTACCAGAATTCAAACCTTATATCATGTTTTAAGCCATATCACTTCATACAAAAGGGAAGGAAGAGCAAAAGGCAAATAACTAAGGTACTGAAATTCAAATAAATTTGTCTGTATATTCTTATAAGTAAATAAAAGGACGTTCGGCTATTAAGAGAGCTTCACGTTAGTACTACTGCGAGGTTTGGGTGAGAAAACTCCCTATTTGGCCCATCCCCAAGTGGCACACTTTGGAACATGTACCTGGGCCTTCCAATTTGTCACTCCAAACACCATCTTTATCCCCGAACAGCATCCTTTCTATCCCTGGATAACCTCCTTCTGTATCTCTGTACAATCCTCTGTGTTCCTCCGCTATCATCCCTCATATTCAGCTGCAATCACTCTTTGTATCCGTGTGGAACCATCCTCTGTATCCCTGCACTATCATCCTCTGTATCCCTCGTTCATCTACAATCCTCCATTGAATCTCTAGATGGATGTCTGATTTTCTATTTCCCACACAGTCTGAAACTTGCCTGTACTATCTCTAGGCTGAATCTATCAACCGCTTTCTTTCCTACTCCAAGCAGTCCATCACTCTGAAGGGGCTGTATCAGAAATCACCCAATATGGAGAATCACTATAGATTGAATCACTAAATTGAACAGAAGTTCTTTTGCAATCATCGATTATGAAATTGTTATTTGTTACAAGTTTTCTTAATGTTTTTTCTTCCTGTTTAATTCTTTGGCTGGGATATAAACCCCTGGAAAAGTGACTCCATGGTACACTGATTTAGATATCTAGCTAGCTTTTCTTTTTAGGGAAAAATGTGTGTTTTTGGTGTTCATTGGGCGACATTTTTTTCTCTCTCTTTATCCATCTCCATCCTATGAGCTGCCACACTTTCACCCTCACAACACATTCATTTTCCTTATTTACTTGGGTGTCATTAAAATATATGCCTTGGCTGGTTTGGCTCAGTGGATAAAGCATTGATTTGCAGACTGAGGAGTCCTGGGTTTGATTTCAGTCAAGGGCATATGCCTGGGTTGTGGGCTCAATCCCCAGTGGGGGTTGTGTAACAGGCAGCCAATTAATGAGTCTCTCTCAGCATTGATGTTTCTACCTCTCTCTCCCTCCCTTCCTCTCTGAAATCAATAAAAAATATATTTAAAAAATTAAAAATACGTTTGGCAGCAAGTTTTTTTATTCAGTTATGGCAGTTTATTAAACCAGAATAAAGTATTATCAATTACCAGAGACTTGGAAGACTGGTGTGGCTCCCTGAACAGCCTGACAGACAAAACGAAACACACAGGCTGCCACGTCCTGACTTGAGAAGCCTGAGAGAGGGCTCCCTGGCATCCTTACTGGCCATGGCTCCTCTGATGCTGTCAGCAAGAGGCCCTTGAATTCAGCTAGAACTCGTCTCTACCCTTTCAATCATGTGACCTTACCCAAGCCACTTATCTCAGAGCCTCTGTGTCCTTTTCTGGGGAAAAAATAAACTCAAGAATTTGGGGGATTATTATATGAGAAATGAGATATATTATATTAAGTAATAAGAATAATTCAGAATATGACAGGTAACATTTTTAAAAGACAACATTATTTAGGAGTTGTAATATATTAAACTGCTATCTATTATATGGTATAGTAGCCCAAATCAGTTTTCTGATTAACTTTACCTAAAGCAAGAATTTGAAAAAATTTATAAGATAAATATATTTGATGTTTCTTAGGATCTTGCAGAATGCCAGTGATATTTATAGGTACATGAAAAAATGTTTGAAAAAATGGAAATAAATGGAAAGCCACCTTGTCCACATGTTATCCAGGAATGAGGTTGAAAAATGTTAAGGAACATGGTTAACTGTTTCACAATTGTATTAGGTTTTGTACTTCCCTTTATGGTCTGAATAACAGAGTTGAATAGAATAAAAAAATAAATGCATTTCCAGAAGCCTCTGCCATGTTTCACATCTGAATGTCTCATTGTTATTTCATTGCTTTTTCACATACGAGGAGCTTCATGTTTTGGATTCAACTTTCTTTCCTGCCTTCATTTTTTTTCTTTTTAAAATTAATTTATTTATTGATTAAGGTATCACAAATTTGTCCTCAACCTCCCATTTCAATCCCCCACTCTCCCCTCATGCCCCCACCCCCTATTGCCCTTGACCACTGGTTGGGTTCATTTCTTTTAAGTTCCCCAAATGAAAAGTGGAGAAAACAAACAAACAAACAAACAACACTTCAATTTACTTGTGTTTGGAGCAAGTAGTACTTTTCATATTATTTCATGTTTCCCTGTCTGCATACATGGAGGTTCCATCAACCTGTACTAAACTAACTTTAGCTAACTCTGGTCCTTCAAAATCTAACTAACCACTTGTCTATGAAACCTAGTTATCCCAGCCCATATCCACCCCAGGTATGAGCACAACTGTGCTTCTTTTTAGTACCGAATCCATCACACTGTTCCATTTATTGCTGTTACTAGCTTTTTATTTTCTACTTTTCCACACTCTCCTCAAGGGCAGAGATGATCATGTGCCTGCTTTCTCTGTGCAGAGAACTGCTTGGCTGGCACAGAGCAGGAACTCAGCAAACATGTGGTAAATGTCAAAGAGAGCAGTGCACACAATTGCTCTGTAACAAATTATTTCGTGGAATCGTTTATCACAAACTATGTCTTGTCCAAGGACAATGAATGTAAACCAGAGGAGTTAAATCAGAATCTCAGCCTCTGTCCCCTCATGACAATGATAGAAGAAACTTCCGGATCTCAACTAGATTTTTCCCTGAAATGTACAGCATGTCCCCATGAGGGGAGTTTAGATCATTTTTTACTTTACAAAGTTTAGATCACTTATCTGGATCCTTGGTAGGTTGGTTGTTGACCAAAACTTACACCTAAAATTAAATGGTGATTCTCCCCCAGAGATCTTTCCACAGAAAGTAGCAGATGATGGGGCTGTTTCCTTGGCTCTATAAAACATGGAAAGAGTTATGACATATGCCGTAACCGCAATATTGTAGAGGCATTGATAGGCCCAGAGTTTAGGGAAAAGACATTTTGAAGAGTTATGAGCAAAGCCTAGATGATGAAGTTAAGTAAACAGGTAAGGGGTCCAAAGGGTATTAAATTAGTGAGCAAGTCCAAGGAGGGCCTGAAACCCGAGTATAAGAGATGATCAGCTGAAAGTTCTGGAGAAGAGAGTGTGGAGGCATTTCCAAAAGATGGTCTAATCTTCCACTTTCAAGTGATGTGGTATCATTTTCCAACACTGCCTCCCAGTGCTCAGGAAATTAAGCTCAGCCCTGGTCAGTTGGTCCCATGGAAGGGAAGGCACAAAGGCAGCACAGAAGGACTAACTCTTAGAAAAAGGCTATGCCATAGGAAATGAAACAGTGAGCAAAGATCAAGAATTCAAACAAAAACAGAGGGACAGTTGAAGGTAATTAGAGCACTTCTCCTTCTCAATAATTCCTCATATTCTATTTCCCATATCAACTTCTCTGATTATACAAAATGAAGTAAAGCTATTTATATTCAAGATTGCAAATCTGTACTTTTCTAATGTTATCCATGCTTAATGGTAATTAAATAATAAGAAATGAGTGAATTAAAGCTTCTGGTTACAGAGGGTTTTAAACCTGTTTTCCTGACAACACATCCATCCCACCCTTTCACAGATAGCTCTCAAGCTTGGAGATGCAATTTATAGTACTTTCTCCCCAAATGTCTCCTAAACCCGTCTATTCAGCTGGCTATGCCTGAGTCATACTGTGCAGGAGTGAGTCTTGAGTGATAAAGTATTAGCAGAGTCACCAGTTGATTTGCAGGAATCCATGCTGCTGTGATAGAAGCCACTGCAGGGGGAAGGAGGGCCCAAATGAGATTGCCCATCCTCCCTGCAGTCAGCTTCACCTGAATTAACCCTATCAGGATTCCAGGTTTGGAGAAGCACACAGGCCCCTGGGCTCAGGCCTGGCAGCCTGCAGCATTCTGAAGAGGCGGTTCATCTAGCAGGACCTGATGGGACCAAATGTTTGCTCTCTCCTTGAAGAACTGAGGTTTTGATTCAATCTTAAATTTCATTTAAAACAGTGCTTAACAGTGAAGGAAAAGTATTTATATTTTCACTGGATTGAAAGCAGCTTGACATGGCAATAGCTAATTATATTGAGCAGCATTTGATGAAACAAGTGAAATTTAAAGGTAAACCCAAAAAGTGCTTTAAATTCAGTCAAAACAAAAATGAATTCAGAAGTGTTCTGTGCGTTTTTTCATAATTAGCGCATTGAAAAATAGACAGTTCATCTGAAGAACAAAGTAAAAGTAGATGTTATGGACCTGTTATAAACTAAAACTAACCTGTATCTGGCAAAGGTAACTTGTACAATAGGAGAGACTCTGACCTCAGCTAGCCATACCTAAGTTGCAAATTCTGCATCTGACCCTTAATAGTGTGTGTGTGTGTGTGTGTGTGTGTGTGTGTGTGTGAGTGTGTGACTTTGAGAGCATTATTTAACTTCTCTGCAATGCACATTCCTCTACCTTAGGATGCAAAGTGAAAAAATTATAAGGAATTAATATGTTGTTGAGGGATTAAATAGATGCTCAATAAATATCAACTTCCTTTGCTTATTTGTATTGGCAGTAATAGACTTAGCTGGTAACTAAGGTAGTGGGCAAAAGGAGAAGAAAAACAGTCTATGTGATTACAATCCATATCATCTTTCAACCTCCCTCCAAAAATATTATAGAAACTCTGACTAAATCACAAAACTAAATATTACATTTCATTATTTTTTAAAAACAAAATGGCCAGAATATAAAGAAGAGATGATAGAACAATGTGCTTTTCACAAATCTCAGCGATAGCCTTACAAGCACTAGAACTGGCAATTTTCACAGTTAAAAACTATCACAATCATTAGGAAGCCAAGTGTATATTGAATTTCTCATCTATGTCCTTTTCTCCTGGGGAAAATGTTAGGTGTGAATGGCTGTACTTTCCCCACACCTGCAGAAAGGCCACGATCCCATTACCATTCGTCCTTGTCAGCATCACAGTTGCAAAAGTGTCGAATGTCCAGGCAGATCTCATCCAGGCCACAGTCACACTGCTGCACTCCGGGAGGAGCACCTCCCCAGTAAGGGTGCCTTTCCTTCGACCGGCCCGTCCACCAGGTGAAGGGGACTCCATCTGAAACACAAGTATTTCAAAACTCAGGGAGCAAGCCAGAAATAACCCAGCAGGTGTCACAACACAGATAAACATGTTATAAAGAATGTGCATATCCTCTTCTTTCTTTCTTTCTTTCTTCCTTCCTTCCTTCCTTCCTTCCTTCCTTCCTTCCTTCCTTCCTTCCTCTCTCTCTCTCTCTCTCTCTCTCTCTCTCTCTCTCTCTCTATATATATATATATATATATATATATATATATATATATGTATATGTGTGTGTGTGTGTGTGATCTTCACATATATATAAGATAGATATATATATCCATATACATTTGTAGATATAGCCAATACAGAAAACATCTACAGACTGTTAGATGTTTATAGTAGAAAGGGTTAGGTCCTAGGAGCAGCACGCCTCAGAGAGAGGAGGGGGCGCTGGGCCATGGGAGGATCTGTTCCTTCCGAAGACAGACAGGGAACCCAGGCTGGCCTCCATAGCCCAGAGCACCGGAGCCTCTAGCCATAGCCCATGTGACAGTCAGCATGGAAAGTGGCAGGGCTGCTGGTGGCAGCAGAGTCTAGAAATGGTAGATAGGAGAAAAAGTTGTGGTTTGCTGTTTTTCTTTTTTCTCTCTAAACCCAGAACCTAGGAGTTTGCATTTGCAGCTACTCACCTGAGGTTTTGGTGCAGGGAGGAAGACACAGACTTGAGGTGCCTAAAGAGAGTCTAGGGTAGGAAGCATTGCAGGGAGAGATGGAAAAGCAATAGCAAAAAGTCCTGCATTTGGTCATTTGTATGTGCCCAAATCAAAACAGCCATTTTTCCTGAGAGGAGCTGACCATTCCCAATAGCCACAGGGCAGGAAAAGAAAAACCCATCCTAGGTGATACTATGGAAGGGCTCTTAAGGGTGTGTCCAGACATCTTGCTCAGTTTGGATGGTTTGGCCAAACCCCAGCATCTGCCCCCTGGTGGTCAGTGCATATCATAGAGAGCAGTTGAGCAGCCTTAGCATATCATTAGCATATTATACTTTGATTGGTTGAACGGTCAACTGGCCGACTGGGCACTTAGCTTATTAGCCTTTTATTATAAAGGACTAGAGGCCTAGTGCACAAAATTTGTGCACTGGTGTGTGTGTTCCTCAGCCCAGCCTGCACCCTCTCCAATCTGGGACCCCTCAAGTGATGCCTGACTGCCCATGTGGGGACGTAATTAATGATGAAAAAACTTGCAGCCTTTCCGCAAAATACATATATGTGGATTTAAGTGACAAGAGGTAACTAAGACAATTTCAAGTGGTAGATAATTTCCTATATTCTCTAAAGTAAAAATATATCTATACACAATAATAATATCACAGCAGAATTTAATGTCAGCATTGTTCACTAGAACCTTAGAGATCTCCTCACTCCAGGATCCAAGGAGATAACCACAGCATGTCTGGTTTTATTGCAGACAACTTGCAAATTGAGAGGCAAAACATATGCCCTGTAACTGGAATTCATTTTAAATGTTTACTTTCTTTTTATGTCCATCTACTAGGACCTGAATTATTCCTCAAGTTTTAAAATGGCTAAACAAATTAATTTTGTGGACAAACAAATCAAAACAGAAAATTGTGCAGAATCATAATTTAACACACTTGGAATAGCAGACCTCACGGAGTGTGTGTATTCAGGTTTGTGGATAGTGACTGTTACCAGAGAACTCCATGGGCCATTTCAGCAGAGCTAGGCTCTCCTTCCTAACCAGTGCAGTGAGGAAGTCAGAAGCTCTGCACCCTTCTCCAGCCCTGGGCTCTGCACAGAGACCTCTGGGTGTGTTTCCCTCCACTTAGCTCCCCAGCCTATGACTATTCTAATTATCCTCAAGAAGATAATGCAACATAAACATGGAACAGAGTTCTCAAAGCTGTGGCAAAGAATACTGCATATTCTAGACCAGTGGTCTGCAAACTCATTAGTCAACAGAGCCAAATATCAACAGTACAACGATTGAAATTTCTTTTGAGAGCCAAAATTTTTAAACTTAAACTTCTTCTAATGCTAATTCTTCAAACCAGACTCTCCCAGGCTGTGGTATTTTGTGGAAGAGCCACACTCAAGGGACCAAAGAGCCTCATGTGGGTCTAGACTATCTTATAAGGGGATTTTGAGTTTGGGGAGGAAGTGTGTGTGTGTGTGTGTGTGTGTGTGTGTGTGTGTGTGTGTGTATAAAGAGAGAGAGAGGGAGAAAGAGAGAGAGAGAGAGGTGAAGGAGAAACAGGAACAATATGCTCTTTCTCACTTTTGACCTCAGAAATTTGAGTCTATATTAACTCTTATATGAAGAGTTTTAGAAAATAATATAAACATCACAGTGGTCAAATCTAGGAGTGTTGCTAATGAGTGAACAAGCACACCATTTTGTTCTCCTCCAGTGTGAAATTTACATGATAGGTATAGTGAAACAGTTCAAGGATAGAGAAACCACAGTGTCATATAGAACACCTAACAATAAGCCCAAACTGTCTATGCTTAATTCAAGTTATAATTTCCCTAATGTAAGAAAATTTAGGAGACATCATAAAGCAGGCTAGCTATACAGTTTTATGGCTTAATCACTACAAGATGTGAAACAGAATTCAAATTAGAAATCCCTCTATAACCTTGCAATATTCAAAGACTGATAACCTGAGAAACAGGAAGTGCAATGGCTTCCCAGAGATAACTATAGCTACAGTCTCTTCCCATTGCTATAAACATCACATGCATAATTCCAAACAAAACCAGACTGGAGCTGGAAAGGTCTGTAAATTAGTTAGAGATGGTGCCACTATGCTGAAATTTTGATGTCATTAATTTTCTTTATTTTATTTAAAAGTTTAGCCGAAACTGGTTTGGGTCAGTGGATAGAGCATCGACCTGCAGACTGAAGGGTCCTGGGTTCGATTCTGGTCAAGGGCATGTACATTGGTTGTGGGCACATCCCTGGTGAGGAGTGTGCAAGAAGCAGCTGGTCGATGTTTCTCTCTCTTCAATGTTTCTAGCTTTCTATCCCTCTCCCTTCCTCTCTGTAAAAATCAATAAATATATATATATATATTTTAAAAGTTTATTAGATGTGTGATCATAGCCTTAGATTCTGGTAAACTCAATAAGCCAACAAAAGTTGTTGTTTTTTTTGCCACTTCAAAAATGTCTAGACTAATCCAAAATTATATAGTATAGTGGTTAATGGCAATAGCAAATATCCCTGCCCCATTGGTGTTGGATGTGATCTTACTATTGCTTTGCCTCTTGGAATGAGGACAGAGATGATAGGATGTAAGCTCAAAGTTTAGACAGCAGGGGCATGCGTGTTTCCACTTGGTCCCAGGGAACTTCTCTGACAGACCAGGGAACGTGTCCCATATACCCTCAGCTTCTCCTGCCTGGGCCTCAGCGTGTCTCATGAGCAAGTGCTTCCCTTCTGATCAGCAATGTGAGCACAAGAATCAGAAGTATAGGCAGTTTGGGCCTATCCTTAGGTGTTCTATATGACACTGTGGTTTTTCTCTCCTTGAACTGTTTTACTGTATCTATCAGGTGAATATCACACTGGAGGAGAACTTAGGGTCACGATGGTGTGCTTATTTACTCATTAGAAACACTAGACTTGAACACTGTAATATTTATATTCTTTTCAGCCCTTGCAATTGGTTTATATGCATATGCACTATAGCAGTATTATCAAGCACCTGCTTGAAAGAATGAGATTTCTGCACAGACCAAAGATTTCCCGCTTCATTGACTGAAGTTAAGCATTGGGGGACTAAAACAACAGCAGAGAAAGACACCATAGAAGTTAGAAGGCCAAAGGAATATAGGTAATTGCTGCAAACTGTCTCATTGCAGGATCAAAATATAAACCATCAAACACTGGTTAGTAAAGAAGATTCTGGCTGCTAAAGGAAACATTTTATATATACTCTTTCTACCTAAATAGAATATCTTTCTAAGGAAATATTTAATCAGAAAGGAAAACCACCTCATCCATATCAGAAATAAAGGTAGATGTTCATCATAGTAATCTTGGTCTCATTGTGTCTGGTCAGGATCATTAAACAAAAACATAAGTGTGATTAAGAGCTCATAAATGACATTAGAAGTTAACATTTTATAATGTTTTTATAATATTATCTTCTCCCTGCTTGTTTAATTAAAATGAGCCCATAAAGGGGGGAGGGCAGAAAAGATTAATGATACATCTTTCAAACCAAATGATAAAAGTCACTTTGCTGGGGTAATTTAAAGCTGAACTAGACAAACCTCTTCACAATGTACCATGCAGACCCTTCATGGTTAGACAAAGAGAAAGACAAAAATTAATTAACTTAAATGATTCTATTTGCATTGTTTAAGTTTTCATGTGAGAATACAACACTAGAAGCCTGGTGCATGAAATTCATGCACAGGGGGAGTGTGAGTCCCTCAGTTTAACCTGCACCTTCTCTAATCTGGACCCCTCAAGGGTTGTCCAACTGCCTGGTGGGATCTGGCCTAAATGGGCAATCGGACATTCCTCTCACAATTCAGGACTGCTGGCTCCCAACTGCTTGCCTGTCTTCATGCCTGATTGCCCCTAACCTTTTCTGCCTTCCAGACTGATCACCCCCTACCACTTCCCTGCCAGCCTGATTGATGTCTAACGGCTCCCTTGCCAGCCCAATTGCCCCTAAATGCCCTCCCTTGCTGGCCTGGTCACCTTTAACTGCCCTCCCCTACTAGCATGGTTACCCCTAACTGTTCTCCCCTGCCAGCCTGGCCATACCCTACTGCCCTCCTTGCTGGCCCGGTCACCCCTAACTGCCCTCCCTTGCCAGACTGGTCATCCCCAACTACCCTTTCCTGCAGGCCTGGATTCCCCCCAACAGCTCTCTGCCAGCCTGCTCACCCCTAACTGCCCTTCCTGCAGGCCTTATTGCCTCCAACTATCCTCCCTTGCTGACCTGGTCCCTCCTAACTGCCCTCCTCTGCTGGCCTGATCATCCACAACTGCCCTCCTCTGCAAGCCATGTTATGGCAGCCATCTTGTGTGTTGGAGTGGTAGTTAATTTGCATATCACCTCTTCATTATATAGTATTTTGCATTTTGGTAGTGTATTTTATTTGAAGAGCTATAATAAAAATTCTACCAATATGAAATGACTTGTTCAAAGTCCAAAGAGAACTGAGGAAAACCGTAGGCCCAAGGATCTCGACCTCTAGGCTACCACTGCATGGCTTCTATCCTCCAAACCCACATCCACAGAAACTCACACTTTTTTTAGCTTTTAATGTGCTAAAAGCATATGGAGGTAATGCTAGGCTTGCAGGTGGAAATAATCAGTTAGGAAAAATGACCAGTTGCTATACATTTGTGGAAGCTGATTGTACTACTTGAACACTGCAGCATTGGTATAATATCTTTAGTTTGCCACAAAGTTTCTCTGATGTGGCAAACTTAAAAGCAGTGGTTTCCAGCTTTGGAGCAACAAGAACGGAACAAGATTCTCAAAGCCACATCAAATTATAATGGGGAAAACTTGTAATGGAAGAAGGAAACCGTGAGTTAAAAGACACTGAAACTTGAGGTGGGACACTGCTATTACCATAGCTATACTGAATATAGTGAAAAACAATGAAAAGTAACAGAAAATACCCAATGTATACACACAGTCTTAGAAATAGAGAATTGCAATGTATCTGGGTACGAAAGCTAGTGTATCTGTTTTCACTGATAACCTTAATTTTAAAAAGTCCAGCATTTACTGAGCATCTAAAATATCCCAGGCAATTTTAAGCACTTTTTATATCCTAGTTCACTCAGTTTCTACCTAAGAAAAATACTTCCACCCCATTTACACATGTGGATAGAAAGGCGTTGGGTAGAGGATAAATTACTGGCCAAAGGTACCTCAACATAATCTAGCCAAAGCCACAGCAATCTCTTTTAGGTGATTGCAACAGCCTCAAAGGTAAAATGTTTGCCTCTATTATTTTCCAGCCCCCAAAGTTATTCTGAATCCTAACAGCAGCCTACGATTGTGAAGTCTGGATCAGATATGTTATCTCTCTGATGAAAACCCTCCAGTGTTACCCACTACAGCAGTGCAGTCCCAACTCTCCACTATGGCTTTAAGACCCCTCTCAGCCTCATCCCTGACTCTCCAGCCCATGCCACTGCACTGACCTCCCACAGCCGCTCACATATGCTCTTCTGTGGGTGCCACTTTCTTCCCAAGTCCTTCTCCCCGTGGGATTTCCCAGAGGTTGACTGTTTATATCATTGGGTCCTGAAATTACATCTCATCTCTCCCGCACTGGCCCTATTTAAAAGGATCTGAAGTCACTCCATTATTTTCTTAGCAATATTTACCATTACCTGAAACTGTGCTTTATATATATATATATAAAACATGTTCCATATATGTTATCCCTCATTAGCATGAAAGCAAGGGCTTTTTAAGTCTTGTTCATGACTATGCACTCAGCATGTAGAATGTTCCTGGTTTGGCCTAGGAAGTAAATAGATTTTTGCTAAATAAGCCAACGACTAAATGCCAAAAAGAAAGAAAGGAAGAGAGAGATGAAGGAAGAAAGGAAGGAAGGAAGGAAGGAAGGAAGGAAGGAAGGAAGGAAGGAAGGAAGGAAGGAAGGAAGGGTGAAAGGGATGGAGGGAGGAAGGAAGGTTGGTTTGCACAGAAGCATTTCTCACAGATGACATTAAAGAAAAGAACTGGTTACAGAAATAAATATGATTATAATGCCATTAATCTCTACATAGGTATATTAATCTTTGGCATTTTGTGCCATAATTAAAAACATTGTATATTTTGTCACTTTAGTGATCATTGCAGAGGAGTACACATCTGTGTGTGCTTATTATAACTGTGTGTGGCATAAAGAAATCACCATAAAGATAGGTCTTCACACACCAGTTCATTCGTGCATTTAACAAAATGACATTACAAGACCTACAATGGACAAGATGCTAATCTAGTTTGAGTATAAAAATATGAAATAAGTACGGACCCTGCCATTGGGACCTTTGAAATGTGGCAGATGAGAAGAAATGGTTAAACATGACCTTTAATACAATTTACAATGAAATAATTTTGAAGTAGAATTTTAATGAGCATGTAGAAATTAGAGGAAAGGGTGGCTCATGTAAAGTGAAGAATATAGTTCAAGGGGAAAACTATAAAGTTATTCTTATTTTGAAATATATTTTATTGACTTTTTACAGAGAGGAAGGGAGAGAGATAGAGAGCTAGAAACGTCGACAAGAGAGAAACATCGACCAGTTGACTCTTGCACACCCCCTACCGGGGATGTGCCTGCAACCAAGGTACATGCTCTTGACCAGAATTGAACCAGGGACCTTTCAGTCTGCAGACCGACGCTCTACCACTGAGCCAAACCGGTTTCGGCAAGTTATTCTTATTTTGAATACATCCACCACCATTTCTGTTTCCCAACCAGTGAAGTGAAGTTAGGTATCTACACTCTTCATTCAAAATAAGTTTCACATAATGTGTCACCTTCTACCATTCCAACAACTCTATGTAAAATTTTGTTCTAATTTTATGGGTAAAGTAAAGCTAATAGAGGATTAATAAGATTCCTAAGATAACACAGGAAGGAAAATTTTAATTTTGATCTCTTAGCTCCAAACCCCAATAATAATTTTAATACATATATGAAACCTATAAAACCTAATCCCATGATAGATAAAAATAAAAGGGTACCATAGGTCTATTACATGTATCAATTCATTTATTTGATTTCAGATTATTTTTGAAAAGAAAATGATCAATAAATTAATGGTAAGGTACTTATTAGAATAGTTCTAATAACTGAAAATACAATTGTTGAAATAAATTATGTTTTTAATTTCTAATTTGTAAGCAAAATTATTAAAGAAACATGCATTTCTTACAAAAATAAGAAATCTTATTTCTTAATCAAGGTAAAAGATTGTTTAATACTTAGTATGGTAAGTAAGTTTTCATGTGAGAAATCTCCTAGGAGGACACATGGTAATCTACTAGAAAATGTCCTCAATATCCACAAAGAGAATGTGATATGAAAGAATTTCTTGGAGGGCTTATAGTAAGGAGGAAGTTATCTGAGACCCTTTGGAAAAAGAAGGACTAATGTTGATGAGAAAATTTATTATTGTTAAAGGTTAGTTTTTAAATTGCTGGCTTGTTCCCAAGAGTGAAATTAAGGAAAAGGTTGACTTCATGCCCTTCCTAAGGCCCTCTCCTCCCCTAATACTGCTTCTCTGCGCTGGACTTTGGGCAAGTGCTTGATAAAAGCACTGAGAATGTACCCTCAGATCAGGGCCTGTGATACAGGATGTTGCTTTAAATTAGAGTCAATGATTCAGAGAACAGGTGAGACAATGCAGTCACTGTCCATCCTGTTTATCCAAGATGGAGAAGGGAAAGCAAGAGAAAGTTGGGTTCTTCAGCTTTATGTCCCTGCTCCACATCATTGTGCTGGTGATTTGAACACATGAGACTCTCAGAAAATAGTATTAACTAGTTGATAAAATGTGTAATCTTTTTCCCCTGTTAAGGGATAAATTGTGTCCCCCAAAATTCACATATTGAAATACCAAATCCAAATACCTCAGCTTGTCTTGTTATTTGGAGATAATATATTTGAAGAAGCATATAAGTTGAAATGAGGCTCTTAGGGTGCTATCCTAATCCAATAGAACTGGTGTCTTTCTAAGGTTTCTTCCTCTGAAGACACTGGGGATGCAGACACACTGAGGAAGGACCATGTGAGGATACAGCAAGAAGATGGACATCTGCAAGCCAACAGCAGATGTCTCAGAATGACAAAAACATTCTAATCTTGGAGTTTTTGTCTTAAGAACTGTGAGAGGAAAAATTCTGTTTTTAAGCCACCCAATCTGTGGTATTTTGTCATAGCAGCCCTAGTAAACTAAATCAGTACCATTTAGGATTTTCCCTAATTTTTGGGTTTTGAACTTTAAAATTCCTAACACAGTCAATGAAAATCCCAATGACCATTATTTATTAAAAGGGGTAAGGTATTCATGAAAGGGAATAGGTCAAGGCAAATTTGTTTGCCTGAGTGTTTTTATAACTGTCCTCTGTTATTTTGGTTTTTGCTTTTGATTGCCTCATGTCTGCTTCTCACACTCTGTTTGATTTTTACAGATAAGCCAAGCAGAAATCTGTCTGCCAATACTGAGCACAGAAGCCTGCCTGGGCCAGCCTGAGGAGGGAGTGGCAGAGGCAGCTTGGCTGTAGGATCACGCCCTCCCTCTGTCTGGGCCATCCTCACACATTGGCGGTGACAGTGGTGTTGTGGGAAGATGGCAATGGAAGCACACAAATGTTCACAGCATATGCGACAGCATCACAGTATGTAGGTTGTTCGTGAAGAAAACACCATTTGCCACCTTAAATATATATCAAAGGAGAAAAAAGGATGATTCAGAAATTACATTTTCAGTACAATTCTGTAGAATGTAAACTTACCATTAGCCTTCAAGAATTTAGCATTCTAATTTCATTGGCACAAAAATCATATACTTTGTCATGGGAAAAGGAAAAGCACAACAACATATTGCAAATGTCTGTATCACATTAAAGTTAACATTTTAATTTCTGGATATTGCTGTGTTTGTATTTTAAGGCTCCCGCAGGCATACTCTGGGGATGTAAAATTCCTGGCTCTACCTTTTTTCTTCATGTCTCATGATCTGGTCTCTACTAAAAGTAGCTCTAAAAGTTGTAGTCATCTGAAAACTTAAAATATATCACCCAAATAAATACAATAAAAAAGAAAATAAATGAAATAAAATTTAAAAGTTCATTTTATAATTCATTTATAAATTTGTGACTAAAATTTAATTTTTCTTGAAGTACCATCAGCTGCTAAGTTATTTCTGGTTTCATCAATTGTACACTGTAGACTCATCAAAGCAGGCTGAGAATTGGGAGAAACAACCAGATGTGACTTCAGCTTTGACTGGGGAAATGGGAACACATGTTTTTAAAAAATATTCAAAAGAGGAAACTGGGTCTTTCAACAGCTTCAATGACAATATTTAGCAGCTAAAATGCTTCAGATACACACTCTGAAAACAAGTAATAACTTACTCAATGCAAGACTGGCAGCACAAACCCTCCTCAAAGGAGGAGGAATGGAAGTCCCACTTTGGTGCTTGGCTTCAAAGTGTTGGGTCAACACACAGACCCAGACATCTTGGGATCATTGGATCACAAATGTTTCAAAACTGTCTGAGCTAAGAGCTTCATTGACATCTCATACTCACTGCTAATTTGGCTATCCTATACATAATTTTTAATTAATTTCTAAGAGAATCTCACTTGTTTCAGAATTCATTCTTTCCTTCTTATCCATGACTCTTCCCAAAGAAATATACTGTTCCAGGCAAAGAAAGCTACAAACAGTCCCCCACCAATATTCCAATCACTAGGCCTTTGCTTCAAAGACCTACCTCATTTTATTTTTTGTTTTCGTGTAGAAATCTTAGCCATACACTCACCTAAATTCTTGGCAGAAATATCCAGTAAGCCATACTTTGCAGAACACCATTGGAAATATTTTTTAAATGTATTTTTATTTGGTTGAGAGAGGAAAGGAGAGAGATAGAAACATCAATGATGAGAGAGAATCATTGATTGGCTGCCCCCTTCATGCCCCACACTGAGGATCAAGCCCACAACCTGGGCATGAGCCTGACCAGGAATCGAACAGGACCTCATGATTTCTAAGTCAATGTTTAACCATTAAGCTACACCAGCAGACAGTCAATATATTTTAAGACTTTACAAATCCACTTCTAACAATCTTTATTTTTTTTTTCTTGTTAAGAATATGTATCATGGTATGATTCAGAGGGAAAAAAAAGATATAATCTAAGGTCCTTCAACAGAGAAACAATTAAATAGATTGTCACATAATCCCATGAGGAACTATTATGCAGACACTTAAAATAGTCTTATGCAAAAGCCTTCCAAATTTCTATCTTGAGATTGCAATGTAGAAATAAAGTTAAAGTAAATGTCATTTAAAAGTACCTTTTAATAATCAGATATCATAACACTTGCTTTCCCCTCCATTTCCAATCCCATAATGAGTTTACTACTTGATCAGTCACTCTTTATGGGGACACTTGTTATTTTTATAGATCATATGCACTCAAGAGACAGGAACTTAATCTCATCACCTGTCAAACATTATTTTGTGTCAAGCACAGTATCAAAAAGCTGTGTATTCCCCATGGTGCATGCACAACACAGGAGACAATAACAAATTAAACACTTCTTAAACATGTATTATTTTCTAGTAATTGTAGGAGGTGATTTAGATATGCCATTCTATTTAGTACTTTTAATATTCTAGAAGGGGAGTTTTATTATACCCAGGTAGCTGGAGAGACTGAAACTCAGGGAGGTTAAACAATTTACCCAAAGTATATTAATACATAGGAGACTCTGAATGTAAAGCTGGCCTTGTCACAATCCACCTACGCTCTCACCCACAACAGGGCTCTGTCCCTTCTGTAGAGAGACCCGGGGTAACTTGTGTTCAGCAAAATCACTGACTTGACCTTGAATGACCCATGCATTCCTTTAAGTCACTGACCTCATAACAGTTCCTTAATGTTTCCAGAGTCCAAAAAGCCTAAATATTTGGTCCCTAAGGAAACTGAGAATGAAAACCCATCACATCCAATATGATTGAGTTCAGCTCTCATAACCACCAGCATTGTTCAGTAGCAGCAGCCTATTTAAAAGCAGTAGTGGATTTTGTTTGTTTGTGTTCCAGCAAATGGGCAGTTTGAACTCTTTCCTTTTCCCTTCCATAGTTTATACTCTCACACATAATGACATAACTGGAAAATGTCACAAAACACAAACAAGAGAAATAAGGGTCAAGGAAATTAATTGACTGTAACTTCTACTGAAAAATGAAGAGTTTGCTGGATCGGTTTTTATACTCCTCCCCTGCCCCTGCTGGGTAGAATGGTGGGCTTATGTACAATAGTAAAAGTAGAGAGGTCACCTTTCCCTAAGGACAGATCCAGATGGGATAGCTTTCTAGCACTAAGGAGGAGCCTAGTAAGTAATAATATTGTTATATTTTTGTATCTTTCTCATTTAAAGTTTTTATGTTTCACTTCATTTGGGCAGAGTGAGGTAGAACTGGAAATGTAGGCATTTAGGTGAGATCAATCAAACCATTGTCCTCTTTGCATCTGTTAATCTTATACTTGATTTGGTACAAAGGTGTGAAACAACCTTTAGCGATAAACTTTAAATACAACATGTGACATACATATAAATAAATCTGCATCCAAACTTCAAGGCGTTCACAAGATTTTTGAAACTTTGGGCATCCCAAACCGTAAAGCATTTCTAAATATTACTATGGAACATTATTGATACCTGTAAAATCTTCTATTAACATTGTGAACAATTAATCAAATAAGATTATAAAGAGAAACAAATCAATGCCCCTGTTGAAGATGAGTGATCTGCAAACATTTTATCCTCATCCCCCTTAGATTCACAGTTAATTTAACCAGCATGGCTCACATTGCTGACATTACATTTCCCAATACTCTTCTAAGGTTGACATCTCAGTATGAGCTGAAACAGAATGTAGCACAGTGTGTCTTTCTATTACCGTATTTTCCGGCGTATAAGACGACACACTGATTTTTTTTTTACAGTTAAAACATAGGTTTAGGTCTATAGGTATAAGACTACCCCCCACTTCAAAGAAAAGACTTACTTTGCCATCAAGATCTGCAGGTAATTTTTGTGCAATTTTGGTCTTTTGCCCCCGATTTTTGGTTGACTTTTTTTCATTTCAAAAGTCGTCTTATATGCTGGAAAATACGGTGCTTGAATTACAGATTTCAGGGCCTTACACCACACTGGCTGAGTTCGAATTTTGGGGACAGGACTAGAAGTCAACATTGTAGCAGGTTGGTCTTCAGATGACGCTATGCACACCAGGTTTGTGAAACACCATATCAAGACAATGTTTTATTTCACCCTTGTCTATATTGTCAGCAATTAAAACCAATAGTTATTGAGTGCCTCTAGTCAAGTGCAACTATTCTATGCACTAACCTGTGGCATTCAACACTACTATGTGTCCCCTAAATGTTAAAATGGTACAAAGTCCACAATTCCTCCCTCTCTCCCTCCCTCCTTCCTTTTTTCCTTCCTTCCCTCCTTCTCTCCTTCCCTCCTTCCTTCCTTCCTTCCTTCCTTCCTTCCTTCCTTCCTTCCTTCCTTCCTTCCTTCCTTCCTTCCTTTCTTCCTTCCTTCATTCCTTCCCTCCTTCCCTCCTTCCTTCCTTCTTTTTTTAAGTAACTTACTGGGATGGTATCCTATATAATGAAAGGCTAATATGCAAATTGAATGAATGGAGGACCAACTGGTCGCTATGATGAGCACTGACCATCAGGGGACAGACGCTCAATGCAGGGGCTGCCTTCTGGTGGTCAGTGTACTCCCACAGTGGTGCACTGCTCAGCCAGAAGCCAGCTCAAGGCTGGCAAGCTGAGTGGCAGTGGCAGGAGCCTTTCCCGCCTTGGAAGCAGCACTAAGGATGTCCAACTGCCAGCGTAGGCCTGCTCCCTGATGGCTCCTAAACTGTGAAAGGGCGCAGGCCAGGCTAAGGGACTCCCTCCTCCTGAATACAGGAATGTTGTGCACTGGGACTCTAGTTGGTTAATAAAACTATATAGGTTTCAAGTAAATAATTATATTGCATTGTGTGCCCAACACCCAAAGTCAAATTTTCTGTCTCCATTTATCTCCCTTTACCCTTTTCTACTCCCCCCCCCCCCCACACACACACACACACACTTCTTTTTCCTCTGGCAACCACTATATTATTGTCTGTCTTTGAGTTTTTGTTTTCCTTGGTTCTTCATTTATTGCTTTCACTTTTATGCTCCATATATGAGGGAAATTATATAGTTCTTGACATTTTGTGTCTGACCTGGCTCTTGAGAATAACATTCCAAGTCAACATAAGTCACACAATTTCTTTCTAAAAATCAAAACTTCATAAGACATGGTACCAATGCAACAGCCTTTGAGCCTCAGTATGGCAGAACAGAACTCACCTCCCCCTCTCTATTCTCTCTGAATATCCATTTCACAGCAAATAAAATTGGAATCTAACCATTTTAATTTTTCTCCCTGCTTTGTAAATGGCACCGTTTGCTAGCATGGTTATAGAAGATGGTGCTCCTGATTAAAATAATTACATAGCAGGAGCTTGGCCAAATGAAAATAAAGTGTGGGGGTGCTCATCTAGTGATTTGGAACCTTGTTGAAGAGGATAAATACCCAGGATGCTCAGACAGGGGGTGGATATGAGTAAAAGGAAGAAATCAGGCAGAGAACATTTACACTGGATACCCTAGATGTTTTGCCAGCCCAGCCCTATTTCAGAGCAGGATAATTTCCCAAGAGATGAATATTTATCCACAGGTTGTTGGAAATTTCAAAGAGCCCAACATCCTAATTTTATTTCCTTTCATTCTAACTAGGTACCATGCCAGAAAAATCTATCAGGTAATCAATACTTATTTACTCTTTGTCTAGTAATTGCCCATTTAAAAAAGTGATTATGTTTTTCTCCTATTTGCTAGCCATCCCCATATCTAGCATGGGTCCTTACACATAGATGTCCAATTGCTATTGAAGTATGGAAGCAGTATGGAGAAATAGAAGATTTTTCACTTTTTAAAATCAATTTCTTTTTGGTGGTGGTCATGTATGCAACTTGGCAGGAATATGAGGATAATTTAAACATAAAAAATGTCAATAGGCAAAGGAGGCAAGAGTACAGTGGTGTCAAGACAGCCTCTTCAATAAATGGTGTTGGGAAAATTGAACAGGTACATGCAAAAAAAAAAAAATTAAACTAGACCACCAACTTACACCATACACAAAAATAAACTCAAAATGGACAAAGGACTTATACTTAAGATGGGAAACCATAAAAATCTTAAAAGAATCCACAGGCAGCAAAATCTCAGACATATGCCTAAGTAATATCTTCACTGATAAAGCTCCTAGAGAAATGGTAACTAAGGAGAAAATAAGCAAATGGGACTACATCAAAATAAAAAGCTTCTGCACAGCAAAATAAACCATCAATAAAACAACAAGAAAGCTCACTGCATGGGAGAACATATTTGCCAATGATATCACTGCTAAGAGTTTAATCTCCTACATTTACATAAAACTCATACAACTTATCAAAAGGAAGATAAACAAGCCAATAAAAATAGACACTTTTCGAAAGAGGCCATAAGGAAGGTCAAGAGACATATGAAAACATGCTGAGTCACTAATCATCTGAGAGATGCAAATTAAAACAACAACGAGGTCCCATCTCACACCTGTCAGAATGGCTACCATCAACAAATCAACAAATGACAAGTGCTGGTGAGGATGTGGAGAAAAAAGGAACCCTCGTTCACTGCTGGTGGGAATGCAGACTGGTGCAGCCACTGTGGAGAACAGTATGGAGTTTTCTCAAAAAACTAAAATTGGAACTCCCATTTGACGCAGTAATCTCACTTCTAGGAATATACCCCAAGAAATCAGAAACATCAATCAGAAAGGATATATGCACCCAATGTTCATAGCACCACAATTTACAATAGCTAAGATTTGGAAACAGCCTAAGTGTCAATACTCAGATGAGTGGATTAAAAAATGTGGTATATATACATGATGGAATACTATCTTGTTGTAAAGAGGAAGGAACTCCTACCATTTGCAACAACATGTATGGACCTGGAGACCATTATGCTAAGTGAAATAAGTCAATCAGAGAAAGAAATATATCACATCATCTTACTCATTTGTGGAATATAATAAACAACATAAACCAATGAACATAAACAGATCCAGAGACAGAGAAGCATAGGTCATATAGTCAAACCTCAGAAGGAAGGCAGGGCAGGTTCAGGGTAAGGAGGAGAGATCAACCAAAAGACTTGTATGCATGGATATATGCCTAACCAATGGACATGGACACCAGGGGGTGAGGACATGATTGAGGGGGATGGACAATGAGGATATAAAGACACATATGTGATACCTTAATCAGTAAAGAAACAACAACAACAAAGAATTGTCAATAGGGGTGGGAGGAAAAATTTATGAGTGAAGGTGATTTTATTTTTCAGGAAAAAAAAAACAAGAAATTTAAGAAATAAAATAGGAACAAAATCAAAGTACACATGAGCATTAAACTGTGATTTCTCACAAGACTTAGAAGGATTGGTTTTAGATGAGACATTAACTTGCATTTTTAATAGGTTCTTATATGTTTCAATTAGAGGCCCAGTGCACAAAATCCATGCACATGGGGGGGGGGGGTGTTCCTCAGCCCAGCCTGTACCCTCTCCAATCTGGGACTCCTCGAGGGATGTCTGACTACCTGGTGGGATCGGGCCCAAGCTGGCAGTCACACTTCCCTTTCATAATCCAGGACTGCTGGCTACCAACTGCTTGCCTGCCTGCCTTCCTGATTATCTCTAACAGCTTCTGCCTGCCAGCCTAACCACCCCCTAACTACTCCCATGCCAGCCTGATCGATGTCTAACTGCTCCCTGCAAGCCTGGTTACCTCTAACTGCCCTCCCCTGCAGGCCTGGTCCCCCCCCAACATCTTTGATCACATGGGGGCAGCCATCTTGTGTATTGGAGTGATAGTCAATTTGCATATTACACTTTTATTACATAGGATAGAGGCCTGGTGCATGGGTAGGGGCCAGCTGGTTTGCCGTGAAGGATGTCCCAGATCATAGTGGGGGTTCCCTTGGGGGGTGGGGCACCTGGGCAAGGGGCCTGTGGTGGTTTACAGGCCAGCCATGCCACCCAGAGACCCAAGTGGAGGCTCTGGTATCTGGGGTTTATTAATATTCTACAATTGAAACTTTGCTGTCTGGAGGGGAGCCAAGCCTTCTGCTTGCTCCTTGGTGGCAGCCATTTATTTTAGGACTAATGTATCTTCTATAATTGAAACTTTGTAGCCTTAAGCAGAGGCCTGGGCTGGCCAGGGTGTGTGGAATGCTTGGATTTCTTCATTGACCAGGAAACCCAAGTCTCCCTCCATCTTTCTGTGGCTGTAGCCATCTTGGGTGGGTTTATTTACATATTTGCTCCTGATTGGCTTATGGGCATGGCTTGTGGACATTACTTGAGGATGTAGCAGAGTTAATTTGCATATTTACTCATTTATTATGTAGGATGGGGATTATCTGGGGTACACTTAAGATTTTAAATCACTAGCTGAGCATCCCTACATTTTATTTTATTTTCAACCTAGGCATGTGCCCTTGACTGGAATGAAACCCAGGACCTTTCAATCTGGAGGCTGATATTCTATCCACTGAGCTAAACTGGCTAGGGCCATCCCACACATTTTTCTTTACACCTGGCCAACCTCCCACTATATTATTATTTTGTATTGTCAGAGGAGACTTAGAAGCCGTTTTGTGTGTCTGCTTATTCATGTACATGTCCATCTTTCTCTATTAGATGAGGGACCTTAGATTGGCAGTTGTTCCCTTTTATGCATTTTTCCTCTTTCTATAGCAATGGCATTTTTAGGGGAGAACAATTATCCAGATAAAAATTGTATTTCCATGCTCCTTTGCAGAAAGGTAAAGCCATGTGACTAAGTTCTGATCAGTGGGACACAAGCATAAACGATGTGTGTTTTAAAGGCAGGGACCACCCTTGCTCCCTCTGTGCAGCAGTTTCTATGGGAACATGGTATTGAGGTGCCCAGGATCATGTAGAGAAGTCCAGGTTTTTGGGAATGGCAGTACAATGAGGACAAAGGGTCATTCTGTGAGAGACATAATGTATCTCATGCTCAAGACATTGCTATTTTTACTCTTTATTTCCACAGTCCAATGTGTTCCCTATGTAGCATCATCCAAATGTCATGAGCCACATGCTTGACATCACTCCTTCTTGTATCCTGCATAGGTGTTGGCCCAGTGCCTGACACACAGTGAGAGGCTAAATGGTGGAGGCAGAGTGCCCAGGGCTCATTTGACATCCTCCTCAGTGAAGTGCCCACTGAGCTAAGCTGCCATGTGTATTTGATCAAATATTGAATGTACTCTGCATTTCTGGAGACAGTAATAAGAACACTTTTTGTCCTAGCTGGTTTGGCTCAGTGGATGGAGCGTCAGCCTGTGGACTAAAGGGCCCTATGTTCTATTTCAGTCAAGGGCACATGCCTGGGTTGTGGGTTCTATCCCCAGTAGGGGGGTATACAGGAGACAGCTGGTCAATAGTTGTCTTTCATCACTGATGTTTCTATCTTTCTCTCCCTCTCCTGTCCTCTCTGAAATCAATAAAATATATTTAAAAAAGAACACTTTTGCCTGTGATTACAATTTCCTACTGTCTTGTCATCTTTTTTTCTAGTACACTTGTCTTTCTTTGGAAAATAATGTTTCTCTTGTCTTAAAAGCTAATAAACAATTTATGTTGGAGTTATGCCTAAAAGGTCAATGAGAATTTTCTGCAAGTCAACAGTGTGTTGTTATGAATCTTCATAGATCAGATTATGTATGGATTCTTAGTTATATTTATACATATATGTGTGTGTCTATAGATCTGTAACTATACTGCAGGACCAGTGCACAACATTCATGCACTGGGGGCAGGGGTAGTGCCTAAGCCCAGCCTGCATCCTTTCACAGTCTGGGACCCCTTGGGGGATGTCCACCTACCTGCCCATCTCAGGCCTAAGCAGGTAGGCGGATATCCCCTGAGGTGTCCTAAACACTGCTGCTGCACTTGCTAGTTGTGGGCCCAGCTTCTGGCTGAGCAGCACTTCCCCTGTGGGAGCACACTCAGCCAGAAGTCAGGCTTGCTGCTCTTTAGCGCTGCCTTAGAGGTGGAAGAGGCTCCCACTGCTGCTATTGGGCTCACCAACCATAAGCCTGCTGGCAAGACCAATTTCTGGTTGAGCACTGACCAGCAAGGGGCACCTCCTGTGTTGAGCATCTGCCCACTGGTGATAAGTGAATATCATAGCTACCAGTCATTCTGCCAGGGTTTTCCATCAAAATTTGTGTTACCAGGTTTCACTTTACTTAAAAAGAAACTGGATTGATTAGATAATAATAAATATTGAAACATTTAAGGTGCTTAATGAGGTTTGCAAGTAAATCTACGTTTTATTCAAAGAGTGATTTTATTCAAAGTTTGATTGTTAAAATATTTTAGTCTTGCCAGAGCAATGAGTCTAACAAACTTATAAGCATAAAACACTGTTTTTAAAGTCTATTTAACAGCTGAAAAGTCTATTTAATATACTGAACATTAATTTCTCAAATCAAAAATAAATTTGAATAGTTACTTTTAGGTATAAAATAATCTTCTAAAATATTAAAAAAATACATCATAATTGTCATTCTCATCTCAAACTTGCAGGCAATAGAGAGAAAATGAAACGCAGACACCTGGTCCCACCCACCTCCCAATGGGGAGTAACTCTACAAAACCCATAAGTACCCATCTCAGGCACTAAAAGGGGTAGGTGCTACTAATTTTGACCCAATAATTTCTTACCCACCAGTATTGGCCACACATACATAATTGGAGTAGCTTACATCTGCTTAGTATATAAATTCTATGTTGTCAGTGATTAGCATGTATTTGTCAATATGTCTTGGATCCAAATTATCATGAAATTGGTTGTACTCCTTGCAAGAATCAAAGTTCAAGTATTTCAAAACACTTTCTGAAATATCCTCAGATAATGAAACACTGAAACCATAGTTAGAAGACCACTTAGTATAAAATATATATGGAATGTTTAATCAATGAGGTTGCAGAAGCTGATAGTATCCAAAGGATGCATGAGCCTTTCAGAGTGACAATAGTTAAACAACTGGAGATGAGTAGTTTATTAGCAGAAGGCTAAGATCACCCATGAGAACACAGGGGATGTAAAGGGAGGAACACCCACACATCCTAACGCTCCATCTAGAATGCCCTTCTTGACAGCTAACTCACGGACACATTGTACTATTAAGCTTGACTTTTCCAAAACTCACAAGCCTTTCTTTCTCCCCCAGTTGCTTAGAGATGCTTTCTCTGGCTCCTGCACCATCTGTATTCATGTTTCTGACAGAATGGATTACTACTTAGTTGTTTATTTCTCTGCACCTGTACAGAGTAAATCACAAGAGTAATCAGCATCTCATTGAGTTTTTGTTTTGTTTTGTTTTGCTTTGCTTTTTAATTTCCATGTCGCAGGTGCCTTGCCCATGATCTATGGTCAGTGCAAGTCATAGAAATAAAGGGGGATACCTCTATCTGTACCTTCTCCCATTCCATGAGGAGCTCTTACATTTTACTAACTGCAGCAACAACTCACTGAGAAATGCACATGGATTATGAGAGATGAGTGAAATTAAGTGGTTCTATTCAAATTGGTGGGTTTCTGTTTTTGAGCAAATGATCTATTATAACATTTTCCTATGACATAAATAACTTGAAATATAAATAAATTAATACCTGCCTTATCTCACCAATGATGTGAGAAAATGTGTTGTGATGTTAAACTGTAATTGATTAGTCAATAATAAAGCGCAGAGTACAAGGAGAGTTTTTCTGAACTAAGAGTCAGAGAGAGAGGAGACAGTTTTCTTTTCTGTAAAATGGAGGTAATGGTATCTACCAAATATGGTTGTTGTGAGGATTGGACAAGGTAATCGAGCCATTGTCTAGAAGAGCATCTGGCTTGCTCAGGTTTAACTCCCCTTGTCATTGTTGTCATTTAGTTCATGTGCCAACCTTACATGAGCTTAAAAGAGGTGTGTCCCAAAAGAAAAATAAATTTTAACTGGCCTAAGCCAATTATTTTTCAGTAATTGTTATATATATAGACACATTGTACAACTCTGGCCAATAAGATGTAAAAGGATAGCAGGACAGGAGCTTAAACTAAGTCATAAGGAAGGCTTTCTTTCTGCTAATGTCATTTTTTTATATTGAGATACTGGATCTTCTACTTATGTGTATCATGAGGGTAAGGTTGAATTAAACAATCCTAGAAATTGTCCAAATTTAAAACATGTTGTAAACAAGATAGCAAATTCCTTTATTGTACAAACCAATTTTGCACTTGTTGCCACAAGCATCTCAACTGTTGCAATTCATTCAAAATAATAAGAGCCTGAAACAAAGCAGATAGAGACTGAGCAAGGAAGTCGGTTTTAAGAATATTAAGAATATGGAATATACAAGACACAGTACCCATTTGGATGTTTTGGACAAGGAGAGGGGGAGCAGTGTCTATTGGTACCTCTCTGCTGAGACTTTTCAGAGAAAGAGAAACTGCAATGTGAGGAATGACAAGCTCAAAGAATTTGGAGAGGGAAGCAAGAGGGATCCTCTAGCAGACAGCTGTGCAGGACAAAGAAAAGCAATGGAGAAATGGAGAAGAAAAGCAGTAGACAAAGCTTCGTTGGATTCCAAAAGAAAGATTTAAAAAGAAATTTTAACAGTCTCAGATAACACAGAAAACTCAGACTGAATAATAACAAAAAAGGTTGCTCTATTTAACAATGATTTGGTCCCAAATACTCTGAAAAGAATAGGTTCAGAAATGTGCTAAAGGAGGAATCATTCTGCCATGGATTAAGGAGGCAGGTCAGGTCAAAAGTTTGAGTCTGGGAAACCTGACTGCCAGCATTCAAGAAAGATGCTGTCATGTTCATCTTCACATGTCCAGCATGTACTTGACATATCATCTATACACAACAGACATTTGCTGAATGGATAAAGACAGGTGGACAGACAATAGGCAGAGTACCCTTTTGTTGAACTTAGAACACGTAAGCATTCTAGGCTGACAACCTAAATTTACATAGGGCAAATTCCAGTTGTTGCTTTATTAGCACAGCTCACCTACAAATATATCTAATAAACTAAAATGTCCTTACCATAGACTGTTTTTTTAACTTAAGAAAAATTTGCACAATAGAAAACCCCTGAGCACAGACTGCCTGTAACTGTTGACCCATAGAGTGAGTCTAACTTTTTAAAATTAATTCATCAACAATTAAAAATCAAGATATCCTACCTAATAAAAGAGTAATATGCAAATTGACCATACCTCCACTACACCCACAAGCCACGCTCACAAGCCACACCCAACAGCCAATCAGAACAAGTATGCAAATAGACCCAAGCAAGATGGCTACAGCCACAGAGAGCAGGAGGGAGGTGTTTCCCCGCAATAGAGGGAGCCAAGCTTTCCGCCTGCCCTTGCCGGCCGAAGCCTCCACTCAAGGCTACAAAGTTTCAATTATAGAAGGTAAACAAATCCAAATAGAAACAGCTGCCATCACAGAGTGAGCAGGAAGCTTGGCTCCACTCCAGGCTACGTTTCAATTGTAGAAGATTCATAAATCCCAGATATCAGGGCCTCCACTTGGGTCACCAGGGGGCATGGCCTTCCTGCAAACCACCACAGGACCCTCACCCAGGGCATCCCACACCCCAAGGGAATGCCCATCCTGATCTGGGACACCCTTCAGGGCAAACCAATTGGTACCCACCCATGCACCAGGCCTTTATCCTATCTAATAAAAGAGTGATATGCAGATTGATCATCACTCATCACTGCAACACACAATATGGCTGCCCCCATGTGGTCAAAGATCCTGCCCTCATGTGGACACAAGATGGCTACCACAAGATGGCCAGCAAGGAAGGGCAGTTGGGAAGGACCAGGCCTATAAGGGAGGGCAGTTGTGGGTAATCAGGCAAGTAGGGGTGGCAGTTGGGAGCCACCAAGCCAGCAACGGAGGGCAGTTGAAGGCAATCAACTTTTCAGGAGAGGGCAGTTAGGATTGTCCAGACCGGCAGAGGAGGGAAGTTGGGGGCAAATAGGCTGGCAGGGGAGCAGTTAGACATCAATCAGGCTGGCATGGGAGTGGTTAGGGGGTGACCAGGCTGGCAGGCAGAAGTGGTTAGGGGCAATCAGGAAGGCAGACAGGCAGCAGTTGGGAGCCAGCAGTCCTGGATTGTGAGAGGGATGTCTGATTCCCCTGGACCTAAACTGGCAGTTGGACATCCCTTGAGGGGTCCCAGATCGGAGAGGGTGAAGGCTGGGCATGAATTTTGTGTACCTTGGACTCTAGTTTACTATAAAAAGTGTGGATTTCTGGAGCCACTGGGAAAATCAGAGGATCTGGTAGTACTGAGCACACATTCCTACAAACCAGTTCCTTCATTAAGGATAGAGCTGGACTTCTAATTCCTGTTCCCATTATCTCCAGCAGCATCTTTAGGCACCAAGATCGAGCATTAGCTGCCATCTGTTCATTCACCATGGCTGGAAAAAAGATGTACCTAAATCCACTTTTTTTTTGTGGGGGGGGTACATATAGAAGAATTAAAAGGGAAATAACTATTTTACTTTTACATCTTGGGAAACCTAACAAAACCAGGGTAGTTGTGTGGTTTAAGAAAAATAGAAAGCAGCATAGTTCTTTGTTAAGGAAATATATTTTGCAACTTAGAAACAAGACAAAAGTACGGGCACATTCAAGCATTGTTTAATAGCCCATCCAATGCTTAATGTAATGCTTTAAAGGATTCTTTAAGTATCTATGGGATTAATTATTTATTGAAAGGATTTATCTTTACTTTCCCTTTATTATTGATTAGAGCCACACAACATGGTAATTTCTAGAGTTTTGTCCAGTAGAAATAAAAAACAACATCTAACTCCAAAAATAATGGTTTTGTTGTTCTATATACAGTAACCAGTTTTGACACTAACAAAGCAAACTTATTTTATGCTTTCCTGAATAACTATGTGTACCTCAAGTGGTCTTTGACGTGACTTTATCTCTGCTGGTTCCCTATTAATGACTCATATGCATCTTCAATGTGTTCATTTTATATTTGTATCCAAGTTATGCTTTTAACTTAATGAAATTGTAATTTGACAGAACGTTTTCCAAATGTTTATTGCTTATACAAATTAGGTCTAGAAGTAATAATTTTATTTATGTTAGCTGGTGAGCCTCCATAGACATTTTCATTGGTGTTCTCTATTAACATTAGGTCACACACACACACACACACACACACACACACACACACAAAGTTGGCAGTGCTTCTTTAAGCCACTATCTCTACCTACATCTCTCTGTGGGTGATTGCAGCAGGGATTTCCCAAGGAAACGTGCTTCTGCTTTTGCAAAGGCCTGGGGCAGGAGAAATATCAAATAGAAGTGATGTTAGATACTGTCACTTCACAGCTGTGCCAGGAGAGACTCTGCTCTACACTCTGTTGAACTGAACACAATTCACAGTGAGCGAGTTGTCATTATAATATAATGTTCAGAGAAGGGTGCCATAAGCTGAGGCCTGCCCAGGGTACAGAGCAGAAATAACCCATTTCTAAAGCATCTGTGTAGTCAGGCCAGAAAATGTTGAAGAGAAGCTGTCTTACCTAATACTAGACAAACATGTAAATTGACTATACCTTCCCTAAGTCTATAACCAGAGTGACTATGCAAATTAACCCAAAAAAGATGGCAGTTAATTTGCGTACATAAGGGCCCAGGGTCTGTGTCACAGGAACATCCTGGCACCCAGGTCACTGTGAGGGAAGGTCTGTATGGGATTGGACCCCCTGCCATCAATTGCAGAAAGTTGTGAGTCCGCTCCGGCCTGGTGCAGAAGTGAACCCATGAGATCAATGGCAGGGAGCTGGGGGTCACTTTGGCCTGGACAGGAGTCCCCTGCAATTGATCGCAGGGTGTGGGGGTCCACTCCTGCCCAAGAGGCTTTCAGCCTGGGCAGGCCTGGGCAGGGCCCAGCCTTCAGTTGGTGTGAACTATAGAGGAAACCTTTTCTTACTGCACATTGGCTAAGCTTTCTGTATGCCACTGGTAATATTCTTAGTAACTTGGGTAATAAGAATCCAAAAAGGTGATCTAGGGTTTTCAACCACACTTCTGGAGAAAAAAAAAACGAAGGTCCACTGCTGGAGGGCTAATAAATGTCATATCCTGTCCTCACCAGTTTGACTCAGTCTGGGTAATGCTTGACCTGAAGACAGCAGGGTCTGGGTTTGATTCTGATCAAGGGCATGTGCCTAGGTTGCAGGCTCCTCCCTGGCAAGGGCCCAGATCAGGGCTCCTGCAGAAGGCAACCAATCAAAGTGTTCCTCTCACTGTGATGTTTCTCTCTGCCTTTCCCTTTCTCTTCCACATTCTCTAAAAATCGATGGAAACATATCCTCAAGGTGAGGATAATAAATAAATAAATAAATAAATAAATAAATAAATATCCTATGAAACACACATCTTGAAAATGCATAAAGAAAGTTGTCATTTTTTTCTTGATGAAGGGACTGGAGTCCCGGTTGATGAAAACACCTTCGTGGCTTCAGTGACTGGCAGTGGCTGCAGCAGCGGGGTGACGGGCTTGGTGCCTTCCCCATATCAGCCAGGTTGCTTTCCACAAAAGGAGGTCAGACTGTGGCTTAGTCCCACTCCCCATGGGGCGAGGGCCTAAACTGTCTGTAGGGATTTCCCAAGGAAACCTATGAGGACTCCCAGTATGTGAGAGGGGGCAGGCTATGCTGAGCGACCCCTCACCCCCAGTGCACAGATTTCATGCACCAGGCCCCCAGTATATAAATAATTATTGATTCACCACAGTTGTCAAATGTTGAGCAATTTCCACTTAGAGAATGCAGCAAACACTAGTGATTAAAGAGCACTGAGAAATGGAGTGGGAACCCACTGCCTCTATAGACAGTCACACTCATTCTGAAGAATGAGGTGGTAGCAGGTGAAGGGAACAAAATGTTTGACACAATAAAGCTGATTTTTTTGGGATATTGATTCCAAATTGTTTATTAGGAAACAAGATTAAGAAAGAACCTTTGATGTTGCCCCGTTTTCTGCCCAATGAGAAACCTGCTTTAGGAAGGGAGACTTTTTAAGCATTCAAGATTTCAGGACTGTTAGTGCCATGTACCATTGTTTCTGAACAGCCTACCAAGAATGTATTCCATGTATGTTTTTGTCTTCCTCAACTACCTGTACACTGCCCATTCTCACTTCTGAAACCTAACACCCAATCTTCCCTTTCTCCTTTGTCCCAAAATGCCACGTATGCCCAATGTTGCCTCATTGTCTTTGGAATTTTCATATTTATTTAAATTCTCTATGCACACATTTAAAAACGTGATTTTCTCCTGTTTATTGGTGTCTGAATTAATTTGATTATTAGCTCAGTTAGAACATAGAAGGTGAAATAAAAAGCATTTTTTTAAGTCTCCCACACAAAGAAACCATTTGTGGTTCTCTATTCTTACTCTGTGGAATCCCAGGAAGTATTTTGCAAAGGTAGTTCCAGGAAGGACACATAAACATCAGTGTCTGACATCATAAGCAGCAAAAAATTTACATCCCTCTTGTGCCAGTTAACCTCTTTGTGCCTCCAGGCCTTAAGGATGCAATCTCTGCCTCTGCTTACTCTTCCATGTTCCTTACAGTGGTTCTCCACCTTCCTAATGCCACAACCCTTTAATACAGTTCCTCATGTTGTGGTGACCCCCACCCATAAAACTATTTTCATTGCTACTTCATAACTGTAATTTTGCTACTGTTATGAATCATAATGTAAATATCTGTGTTTTCCAATGGTCTTTGGCAACCCCTGTGAAAGGGTTCAAGACCCACAGGTTGAGAACCTCTGGTGTAGAGCCTTAGACCATCAGAAAATATAGATATTTACATTACAATTCATAACAGTAGCAAAACTACAGTTATGAAGTAGCAACGAAAATAGTTTTATGGTTGGGGGTCACCACAACATGAGGAACTGTATTAAAGGGCCTTTGCATTAGGAAGGTTGAGAATCACTGCCTGAGAAGCTGCCCCTGCAGATCGGCCCATGGAAGCACCAGCAGAATGTTGAGAAGAGAGGGAGGTCAGGCTATTTGTTTTGCTTCCTCTCTGATTGGTAGAAATACCAACAGTTGAACTTCTTAGCTGAATCCAGCTTTTCCCTGGGAGCCCTCTTCCACTGTGCCACCTCTACTTCCTCCAGGTTCCGGGGGCACTGATGGTCCCCCATGCCTGCTGGTGTCTGGGTGCCTTCCCTTGGAGTGTTGGTATCCCCAAAGCCTTTTCATTTTAACTCATTTTGAGTTCAAATCTAATTGATACAATGATAAATGTGAGTAAAAAGTTTACTTGATTTTCTAAGTTATTAACTATAAACTCATAAAACACTATAAGCTCAACTGTAAATATTTATGTGATTTAGAAAACAGCAACAATGCCAAAACACCATATGGGCCAAACTAATTACTTGACATACAAATTCTCCTTATTCAATTGAGTAGTTTCTATATTCATCATTAGTGATGTAATTTTTATTTTAAATTTTATATTGCCAACATTGGATAATATATGAAAAGTTATTCATCATTACTTATAATTTAAGATATTAAAATTTGGATAATAATATGTAATCACATTTGTATGAAAAGAAAATTTAAAATACTTGAAGCTGATGAACTCTTTGTTTCATAAATGAATTTTAAAAATCCAGACTGATAAAGAAAGATATGCTTATTTTATAGAAATGGAAGTGAGACAGAGGTGTGTTAGGAATACTTAGTGCTATTGGATGAAACACTGCTGAGAACTGGAATCTAGTTCTCCAATCTCCATTGCCTTCTCCATCTCAGAGTATGCTTGCAAGGCCTGGCCATGGCCTAAATTTGAATGTTATATGGACCATCAGTTGTATAAGTGGTTAAGACATATCAATGATGGGGTGCATAAATGAAGCTTAGAGATGTTTTCCAAATTTTATCTACAGTTATTGCACCATGTGTTGGTTTAAATAATATAGTATGTGATGCACCTCAATAAATTAGCAATATCTCTTAGACATATTTTTATCCCCACTTCTTGAGAAATGGTATTTTCCATATCAAAAATGCAACTGTAGCCTTGGCTGGTATGGCTCAGTTGATTGGAGCATTATCTCATACACCAAAAAGTTGCAGGTTCAATTCCTGGTCAGAGCAAATGCTCAGGTTGTGGGCTTGATCCAAGGTCAGGGCATTTATGGGAGGCAATGGATTGGTGTTTATCTCTCACATCAATATTTATCTCTTTTGTTCTCTCTAAAAGCACACACACAAAAAAAACACTATTTCAAATGCTGGTAGAAATTTTTGGAGGGATCAATCTCTGCTCTCTTTTCCAATCACAGGTCACCTGTTGTCATCACAACTGGATAGAGTTGCCCTCTCTCCTCAGTGTCAGTGAAAAGTTATTCATCATCACTTAAGGGATACTAAAACTGTAACAAGTAAACATTTTTTGGAAGAAAATGCACATATTATCGGGTTTTCATACAAATGTAAATTCTCTCAAAAAAAAAAATTACCCTGAAATTAGTAATACAGCATCATGTTTTAGCTGTGGTTGAAACCTCATAAAACTTCTTTCTAAATGATGGACACCGACTGCAAGTCACATAAAATCAATTATATTTACTAGTAACATTTGGAAAGGGGACATCTGCCATATTGGTGATTCTCTTAGCTATCAGTGACAAAATCTCTGACGATGCCTAACTGCAACTTAGAATTAGAGCTGCCATTTCACAACTCTCTGATATCAAGGCCAAAACTACAAAGACTCATTATTCTCTTCTTGGTCTTGTATCTGTTATGCAGGTGGGAGAAGCCGACCTGGGCAGAAGGATCTGTTTAATATTTCCTTCCCCTGAGAAAGAGCCATAATAAAAGTCTAAAGTAGTCTCAAACTGAAATATATCTTGAGAGGTGACAGGGTGGTAAAGCATGTTTGCTGGTAGTTACTTCATTAGTTACAAAGGCAGTTTGATTCTAGGTCTTTGAACATATTCAAGTTTTACTCTAATTTTTACAGCACTCATTTTATTAGAGACCTGGAGGCCCAATGCACAAAATTTGTGCATGGGGGGCTGTCCCTCAGCCCAGCCTTCACCCTTTCACAATCTGTGACCCCTTGGGAGATGTCTGACTGCTGGTTTAGGCCAGTTCCCACAGCATCCCTCTCACAATTCAGGACTGCTGGCTCCTAACTGCTCACCTGCCTGCTTACCTGATTGCCCTAACCACTCTGCATACTGGCCTGATGCCCCTAACTGCTCGCCTGTCTGATAACCCCTAACTGCTAGCTTGCCTAATAGCCCCTAAGTGCTCTACCTGCCTTTTTGATTGCCCCTAACTGCTTGCCTGCCTGCCTGATTGCCCTTAACCACCTCTACCTTGGCCCCTGTGGTTCAATCTGGAAGGATGTCCGGAATGACGTCTACAAAGTCCTTTGGCTGTCTGGTCTAATTAGCATATTACACTTTTATTATTATACATATTCTCTCCATTTTATCAAATTTGTATTCCTCTATTATTATGATAAATTATTCATATTGCCAACCCCCATTCATCAACCAAATATTTTGAGAGTGCATTCTATATGCCAGACACTGTTCTATGCACAGGAGATACAGCACTGGACTTAAGTAGAACAAACATGCCTTGCCAAATGGAATTTACATTGTAGAAAGGGGATTTCACACACACACACACACACACACACACACACACACACACACACCCCTTAGTGTACACTAAAGGCCTGGTGCATGGAATTCATGCACGGTGGCGGTGGATGTCCCTCAGCCCAGCCTGCACCCTCTCCAATCTGGGACCCCTCAAAGGATGTCCGACTGCATGTTTAGGCCCAATCCCATGGGAAGTCGAACAACACTCTCACAAGCTAGGACTGCTGACTCCCAACTGCTCACCTGCCTGCCTTCCTGATTGCCCCTAACTGCTTCTGCCAGCCTGATCACCCTCTAACCACTCACATGCCAGCCTAATTGATGTCTAACTGTTCCTCTGCCAGCCTGCTTGCCCCAACTTCCGTTCTCTGCTTGCCTGGTCACCCCTAACTACTCTCCCCTGCAAGGTTGATCGCTTCCAACTGCCCTCCCTTGTAGGCCTCATCCCTCTCAACTGCCATCCCTTGCAGGTCTGGTGCCTCCCAACTGCCCTCCCCTGCTGGCCATCTTGTGGTGGCCATCTTGTGTCCACATAGGGGCAGGATCTTTGACCACATGGGGACAGCCATATTGTGTGTTGGAGTAATGGTAAATCTGCATATCACTCTTTTATTAGATAGGATAGAGGCCTGGTGCATGGGTGGGTACCAACTGGTTTGCCCTGAAGGGTGTCCCAGATCAGGGTGGGGGTTCCCTTGGGGTGTGGGGTGGCCTGGGTGTGGGTCTTGTGGTGGTTTTCAGGCTGGTCATGCCCCCTGGTGACCCAAGTGGAGGCCCTGGTATCTGGAATTTGTTTACCTTCTACAATTGAAACATTGTAGCCTTAAGCGAAGGCCTGGGCTGGCCAGGGTGTATGGCAAGCTTTGCTTCTTCCATTGCCAGGGGTAACCCTAGCCTGCTCTTTCCAGCTCTATGGCCACCGCCATTTCTGTTTGTATTTGTTTACCTTTTATAATTGAAACTTTGTAGCCTTGAGTGGAGGCTTAGGATGGCATGAGCAGGAGGAAAGCTTGGCTTCCTCCATTGCCTGGGAAACCCAAGCCTCCCTCCTGCTCTCTATGGCTGTAGCCATCTTGATTGGATTTATTTGCATACTCATTCTGATTGGCTGGTGGGTGTGACTGGTGGGCGTGGTTTGTGGTGTAGTGAAGTGATGGTTAATTTGCATGTTACTCTTTTATTTGGTACGATAACACTATTACATAATACAAACATATTCCTCAAAATCATGGGGTTGGAAAGTCTAACATCAAGGAGCTGGAGATCTGGTGACTGGCTATACCCTAATACACTGGAGAGAGATCATCACTTTGTCTCTTCTCATTCATTAGTTCCCCACTCTCATGATCCAGCCACCTCCAAAAGGCCTTGTCTTCTAACACCATCATATTAGAAATTTTGGCTTCAACATGAATTTGCAAGGTGAGCACAAACATTCAGTACATGGCCAAGTGGTGTTTCAGTCAAACTTCAAAGTGATAGAATGTATTAAACAGCTAGGTTTTTGGAGAAGGTTTGAGGCAGTAGGACCAGCTGGTACAAATATGTCACCTTGAGAGCTGGAGGAATGACATGATTTCGATTGAACTAGGGAGCAAGCCTGAGTGAAGAGGGGAGTGGCTTCTGGAACAGGGAGAGGAGGGAGGCTGCCAAGCACTTTCAGGCCCTTGCAAGATAGCTGTAAACATTCTGGTATTCTCTCTTCTGCGTTTTCTTTTGTGTTTATCCTCAGAGAAACATTTTAAATGGTTTGCTAAAATGTTAAATATAAAAGAACTTCTCTGAACTATCAATTTGTAATACTTTAAAATTATTTCATGATATAAAAGTATTTTACATAAACACATTTAAGGACTGTACAAGTGTCTGTGTATTCTTCCAATGGACAGGCTTAAGAGAACAACTATAACCCCTGGCATATTCCTATAATAAGGACATAATTAGTTTCACACTTTATGTTTAAGCCTTCCCTTGTTAGGTTTGCTTAGGGCTTTGAGAAAATCTGGGAAAATGTTACAAATTCTTTACTTGGGCTTTAGTGATCTTTTCAAGCAGGCCTATGTTTTCAGATGAGTCCCAAAGCATCCCCTGCTGGAATACCCACACTTGGAACAGCTGAACTAGAGTTGAGGCCACCACTTCTATACTGGTGAATTGAGATGTATCAGTGCATTATGGGTGGAAAAAGAAATTCTTCATGTTATTATCTGAATAAAGAATATGAAACCGAAAGGACTTAATAGGAGCTCTTCTTGTTTGTATACCACAATCAGAAACAAACAAATAAACAAAAACCTCAAGAGGCAATGCTATTCAGAGGGTGACAGCCATCAGAATTCACTCACAATTGCCTACAGATATATAGCCAGCCTTTCACAGCTATGAAAGCTCAAACCCAAATCAGGGCAAATGACTTCATCTCGATTTTATCCTGCGCAGAAGAGGGGTGTGGCATTCACAGATGTGGCTGATGCCCCTCAGCCTGGATCAGCTGTGGTGCATCCGGAAATGGAAGAAACCTTTCCAAGAAACCTTCATTTTGTGACATAAAGAAAGAAAAAAGGAAGGAGGAAAGAAGTGAGGAAAGGGAGTGTCATTTAAACAGATGTTTGAGAGCAAAGAGGTATAAAAGCTTTGTTTCACTTTTAAGTAAAATGCACAGGTGCTCGCCCTGACAGAGGAGCAGCTGGCACATTTAACGTTGTAATGTAAACATCTGTTCATGTTCATGTACCAAAATAAGAGCATCCCTGGTAATGTTCAAAAATGCATATTGGTTGTAAAATAGTATTTTTTTATATTCGCTAAAGTTAATGGCACAACCTGGAAGAGATGATGGGGAGAAGGGGCAGATCAATCCTTTATGCACCCAGCTCCCTGTCACACTGTATCTCATTTCTTTGCCAATCATCTTAAATTAGGTTGCAGCTTACTAATAGCTGCTTTTATATAAGGAGAAATTTCATAGCAATTCTGCCTCCCCGGTGCTGTGCAAAATTGATACAAAGTAGATATTGCTTGATATGCAGCTCTCCAGCCCCTTTTGAAAGTCTGCTGATCTTTCTCTTTAGAGCAAATAAAGCTGGTAAACTCAACAGCCATGGGATTGGCACTATTAAATTCAGGGACATAAAATGAGGCACCAGAGGAGATAACTTCCCGTTCACAGGACTGCAAAAAGTCCACATCCTTAAACAATTGCCTTAGCTGCTGGAGTGGAGATCATGAAACATCTTTTCTATCAAGAAGCCCCTCCCCATCAAAAGGGGAGGGAGTGCAGCAGTCCTCAGTGGGAAATCATCACCGGAATTCCACGTGCTTCTGAGGACATGAATGCTCATGGTATGTGTGATTTTTATAACAACTGATTGCCCCCCCTATAGTCAGATATTCAACATAAAGATCCCCATTTTACACAGAATAACTTGGTTTTCTTGCTGTTGTTTTTCTACTAAGAAAAAAAAATGTATTAAACTTTAGGAAGAAGAAGAAGGGTTGCACTGGGAATACCCAGAAAGGCTGAGAAAAAAAATAACACCAGCAGGTGATAGATATGTGATAAAGCAAAGAACAAAAAAAAGCAGCAAATTATTACTATATAATAAAGATTATAAGTTTATGAGTGTTCACTATAGTTATTATATATGTATCAGAAAAGTTTCCAATAAGATGTTAGAAAATAGGGTAAAAAACTCTCCTGGAGTTTATCATACAATTGATTGTATGGATTGAATTGACAACTCATGGCATAGGAGAAAATATTTTCAAATTGTATATCTGGGAAGGGTCTAGTAACTAGAATACATAAATAATTCTTACAACTCAACAATGCAAAGATAAATAACCCAATAAAAATGACAATTCTTTTGTCATTAAAAGTTCAACATTTTTTAATATTACAAAATATTAAAATATTATAGTTTAAAAAAATGCAATCCAAAACCACAGTGAGATACCAGTTCACACCCATGAAGATGACTAAAATAGAAAAGATAAATACTGAAGAATGTTTCAACAATGTGATGAAATGGGTCCCTTCCAACAAACACTGCTGATAGAAATCTGGAATGGGGCAGAGAACACTGTGGTGATCCTCAAAGAGTTAGTCATAGAGTTACCATGTGACCCAGCCATTCTACTTTTAGGTGCACATCCACAAGAACTAAAAATGTACGCCCATGACCAAATTTACACATGGTGTTCATAGCAGTGTTTTTCAATCAGGATAGCTAAAAAGTGTAACTAACCAAAATGTTTGAATGATGAACAGATAAACAAAATGTGGTATGTGCATTAGAATATTATCCTATACTAGAGGCACAGTGCAGGGATTTGTGCACCAATGGGATCCTTCAGCCTGGCCTGAGCCCTCTTATAATCAGGACCCCTCAGGGGATGTCAGACTGCCAGTTTGGCCTGATCCCTGCAGGCTGCTAGGTGGGGATGGAGTGCAGATTCAGCCTGTGGGGATCAGGCTGAAACTGGCAGTCCAACATCCCCTGAGGGATGTAATAGTGCATGAAGCAGCAGGCAGGCAGGAGCCTGCACATTGCTCCACTCATCCTGGCCCCGCTGTGCCTACTGCTGCCACTGCTGCCATTCAGTAAGCTCAATGAGCAGTGCTCCTGCTGTGGGAGCACAATGACCACTAGGGGGCAGCTTCTGCATTAAGTGTCTGCCCCCTGGTGGTCACTGTGCATCATAGAGACCAGTCAACCCATCATTTGGTTGTTTGGTTGTTCAGTTGTTCAGTCACTTTGGCTTTTATGTAGATAGAAAATAAAGAAGTAATATGCAAATTGACCTTCAAGCCCTCACATCACAAGATGGCCACCCCCACATTGTCACAAGATGGCAGGCAGGGGAGGGCAGTTGGGTGCAACCAGGCCTGCAGGAAAGGGCAGTTGGGGATGATCAGGCTGTCAGGGGAGCAGTTAGGTGTCAATCATGCTAGCAGGGGAGTGGTTAGGGGACTATCAGGCTGGCAGGCAGAGTGGTTAGGAGCAATCAGGCAGCCAGGCAAGCAAGTGGTTAAGACACAGCAGTCCTGGATTGGGAGAGGGATGTCTGACTGCAGGATCAGGTCTAAACCAGCAGTTGGACATCCCCTGTGGGGACCTAGATTGGAGAGGGTGCAAGCTGGCTGAGGGACACCCCTCTCCCCATGCACAAATTTTAGGCACTGGGCCTCTAGTTCAGTTATAAAAGGGAATGAAGTACTGATGATATAGCTACAATTAATGAGTCATGAAAATTATAAGTGAAAGAAGCCAGAAACATTAGGCATTATATTGCATGGTTTTATTTATATGAAATATCCTAATAGGGAAATTTATAGAAAAAGAAAGAATCTTCAATTATTAAGCTGTGGTCCTCCATCCAATGTATAGATAGATACTGCATCTAAACCATATAAGAATGAAAGAGAATATATCTGGGTCAGAATGATATACTGTGATTACAATTTGTATATTTCTCCTCCTTGTTCTAAGAACTTGATGAAGCTTCTGTGCTTCCAGTCTTTGTGGTGATTTGTCTTTTCTTGTTTTATACTCTCCAATATTGCAGCTAACAGACATGTGAAACTATCTCAACTTAAATTTAAATTAATTAATATGAAATATTTAATTTCTGATGGGCACTAGCCATCCAAGTGATCTGGAGCCCCATGTGGCCAGAGGCTACAGAATTGGAGTGTGGAAGGGACATTTCCATAACCACAGATTGTACCATTGGACACACTGGCTACAAATCCAGATCCTTGGGAGGAACAGAGGCAGAAACAGTTACAGAAAGGAAGGAGATGTCTGTCCACAGGACAGAGCAGGTCTCTCATGCAGGCTAAATGATGCCCTGAGAAACAGGAAGTCTTCAGAGAGACAGGCTTGTGGACCCATGATGGTTGGACCCTGGGATTCAGCACTTGTGGCAAATGCAAAAATTTTGGTCCACATCACACAAAAATTATCAATGGAATGAGTCACTTGCTTGGACAATAAGACTAGTGATTATCATAAATAAGCATTTTCAAGACAGTTTTCCTTTATGGAGTATTGTATGAGTGTCTTAATTTCTCATGCCCAGAAAGGATTGCCAAATAATCACCAAAAGTGTGTATTGTTCAATCATCTCTGGTAGTTTCAGTTTGCAATAAATAAAATACAAATTTTTTTCTAATTATGCTTATTAAAGTTTATGAAAAGTTTTATATTTGATACAAATTAGTCTCTAATGAATAACTATATATACACACACACATACATACATATATGCATTCATGCACACATACATATGCATCTCTCTCTCTCTCTCTTTCTCTCTCTCTCTCTATATATATATGTGTGTGTATATATATATATATATATATATATATATATATATATTACGTTCTTATGAATATTTAATCTATGAATTTTCTAAGTCCAAGAGTAGCAGTAGAGAATGAGGGTGAATGAGGCCTGTTCAAAACAAAACATCTCAGGAATAGAAATGCTCCCATTGCCCCTGACTTCATCAGACCACCATCCTTTCACCTGAGTTACCTCACAATGTCAAATCTGTGATGATGCAGATGAAGAAGTTACCTTAACAATGGATTTGAGTGTGTCACACTTCTGTATTATGACCCACTTACATAGGAAAAACCTATGGCCTTAGCATACCAGAATGTGGCCCCTGCTCACCCTGTTGGCCAATAGTCTACCATTCTCTCCTCTTTAAGCCTTACACATATCAAAATGCTCTCCACTTACTGAGAGTCTTAGTGCATATTGCATCCTAGGGTATGCCTCAGTTTCCTTAATAACATTAGGATGCTAATAGAACCTTTCTCAGGGTTGTTGTTCAATGATCTAACCAAAGTGCATAGAATACAGTAGAGAGGTTAAAAAATTCCAAGTAATTGTGCTTTGTTGTTAACAGATGGCTACTAAGCTGCCTCTGCTTTTGAAACAATTGCACATCTGAAAGAGCCCCCAGGAAGTACAGGCCATATGCTAAACTTTTGGAAGGAAGCTGCTTTTCTTTCTTCTTCTTCTTTCTCTGTTCTTTCCTTTCCTCCCTCCCTCTCTCCCTTCCTTCCTTCCTCCTTCCCTCACTCTTTCCCTCACTCCCTCCTTTTTTTCCCCTCTCTTCCTCCCTCCCTCTCTTTCTTCCTCTCTTTTTTCTTTCTTCTTCTTTATTAAATGAAGGATTTTCAGATATAGTTATCAAATTACTCACCTAAGATAAGTCTTGTTGAAGTGGCCAGGAAAAAGTCAGTATTAAATAGATAAGAAGATATCATTGGATCCAGAATCAGGGCACCAGCCTACAATGCACCTGACACTACCTTTCAAAATTGTCCTCATTGAAACCAAGAAAGTCTGAGAATCTGTCACAGATAAGAGGGGCCTAAAGACACATGACAAGTGAATGTAATGTGATGTCCTGGATGGGATCCTGGAACAGAAAAAGACATTGGGCAAAAACTAAGAAAATTAAATAAACTATAGGCTTTTGACAATTATAATTGCTGATAAGAATTTATTAATTATAATAAATTTATTGTACTAAAGTAAATGGAGCAACTGGGTATAGAATATATGGGTACTTTCTTTTTTAATCCTCTCAATTTTTCTGAAAATCTAAAACTATTCTAAAAAACATAGACTATTAAAAACTCGGGTATTCATAATTGCTAAAACTTGGAAGCAGTCAAGTTGTCCTTCAGTAAGTGAATGAATAAACAAACTGTGATACATTTATCAAATGTAATATTGCTCAGTACTTAACAGAAAAGTGCTATCAAGCTATGAAGAGATATGAAGGAACCTTAAGTGAATATCACTGAGTAAAAGAAGCCAATCTGAAAAGGCTATATACTACAGGATTCCAACTGTATGACATTCTGAAAAAGGCAAAACTATGAAGACAGTAAAAAGGTCAGTGTCAGAGGACCCTAATAGACACTTCTCCCAAGAATACAAACAAATGGCCAACAGATGTATGAAAATATGTTCAATTTCACTAACTATTAGGGAATGCAAATCAAAACTACAACTACCTAATTGGCTATCAGCAGATGAGTGAATTAAAAAACGGTGGTACATCTACACAATAGAATACTATGCTGCTATAAAAAGGAAAGAACTCCTACCATTTGCAACAGCATGGATGGAGCTGGAGAGCATCATGCTAAGTGAAATAAATCAGTCAGAGAAAAATAAATATCACATGAACTAACTCATTTGTGGAATATAATGAACAACATAAACTGATGAACAAAAACAGATCCAGAGACAGAAGCATCAATCAGATGCTCAAACCCCAGAGGGAAGGTGGGGCTGGGGGCAAGAGGGAGAGATCAACAAAAGGACTTGTATGCATGCATATAAGCATAACCTATGGGTGCAGAGCAGACAACAGGGAGTGAGGGTGAAGGCATGATTGGGGGACAATGGGAGGATAAAGACACATATTTAGTACCTTAATCAATAAAGAAAAAAACTATGAAGAAATACCACCTGACACCTATTAAAATGTCTATTATCAACAATCTATAATAATAAAAACATAATATGCTAATTATACCAGACATCCTTTTGGACAACCTTCTGGATGAAGCCAGGGCTGCAAGGGAAGCCCGGGTCTCAGGTGCCAGAGGGAAGCCAGTACCAGCAACCAGGGAAGGAAGGTCCACTCTCACATGAATTCCATGCATTGAGCCTCTAGTAGAAGTAATAACAAGGGTTGGGGGAGTTGTGGAGAAAAAGGAACCCTCTTTCACTATTGGAAATTTGAATTGGTACAGCCACTATGGAATACACTATGGAGTCTCCTTAGAATTTAAGAATGGGATTACCATGTGACTCAGCAGCCACTCCTCTGGGTATCTACAGGAAATTTTTTAAAACATATACTCACAAAGATATACGTACTCCTGTGTTCATTGCAATATTATTCATAGTGACCCAAACATGGAAACAATCAAAGTATCCTTGGATAGAGAATTGGATAAAGAAGATGTGGTACCTATACACAATGGAATAATAGTCATAAGAAAACATGAAATACTGCCATTTGTGACAACATGGATGCCTATTGAGAATATCATGCTAAGCAAAACAAGTCAGACAGAAAAAAAACACACACATATGATTTCACTTATATGTGGGATATGAAACTGAAAGCAGTAATTGTAAGAACAAATCAAACAAAACACATAGACAAATGTAACAGGATGGTGGTTACCAGAAAGGAAGGTGAGCAGGGTGGTATCACAGAATTTTACAATTGAAACCTGTCCAATTTCATTAACTAATGTCACCCCAATAGATTTAAATTTAAAAAACAGGGCAGAAAAGGCCAGTGGTTTTCAGGATTAGAGTGAATAGTCAAAACACAGAGGCTCTTCAGAGCAGTGAAAATACTCTCTATGATACTAAAATGAGGGATACATGCCATTTTATATTTGTTTAATTTTATAGAATGTACAATACCAAGAGTGAAGAACTGTAATGCGAATTATGAACTTTGGGTAGCAATAATGTGATAATGTAGGTTCAATTGGAACAAATGTGCCACTCTGGTGGAAGGTTAGGAAGTTATGCATTTTGGAGGAAAGAATGTATATACAAAAATGTTGTACCGTCCTCTTAATTTGCTGTGAATCTAAGCTGCTATAACAACCTTTATGAAAACATGAACCTCTGAGTTGTATAAACAAACCCACAATAGAGTAGATGCACAACTGTGGCTTGGATTCAGTTAATTAACCTTTCTGAGATCTTATTTCCTTATGCAATGAGATGGTTGAAATAAAAGTATTTTCTTTCTCAGAAAATTCTAAAAGCCCATGAATTTGAATAGGGAAAGAAGACACAATTATAAAATGATGAACTAGTGATTACAAAACATCATTTTGTTGAACCAAATCTTAATCTTAAAGTTAAAAGAAAAATGTATTTTGCCCTAACTGGTTTGGCTCAGTGAATAGAGCATCGAGGGTCCCAGGTTGGATTCTGGTCAAGGGCATGTACTTTAGTTGTGGGCACATACCCAATAGGGATTGTGCAGGAGGCAGCTGATTGATGTTTCTCTCTCATCAATGTTTCTAACTTTCTATCCCTCTCCCTTCCTCTCTGTAAAAAATCAATAAAATATATTTTTAAAAAATTTAAAAATGTACTTTTTTAAGTATGTAAGTATATATTTGTATGTGTTTATGTATATGTGTGTGTTTAATGACATGATGCTATTGAGAATTAAAGAATATAACTTATTCCTTGACTTATTCATTTTAGATGCTATAAAAAAGAAAGAAAAAGTGGACTGCAACTTGGCCTGTCTATGGCTGTCTTCATCAGTTTAATGATGGGTGGATGAAGGGTACACTTCAATGAATTTTAAAATAAGCTCAACTTCCTATATCCTTTCTGATAACATATGGGACAATAATTCAGACCAAGATGGAATACCTGGAGAGAGGATATTTAGAGCCAACTGTGGTACTATGGAAGAATTAGCTTTTCACTAGCCATTTAAAAAATGCTTTTCACTGAGAAGCAAAAGATAAAAATAAGTAAACTTAAGATAATATGGAAAATCAAAGAAGTTATTTCTCTGGGATAGAAAAAAATTTCAAGCATTTTTGTTTGATTTGAATTGAAATTTTAAGTCAAAAGTGCAAGAGGAAGAGGTGAGATCAGTGGTATTAATTTAGAATTCCCAGGTATTTTTTATTAGTATGCAAATGAGCCATTATTTAGGGTCAAAGGCAAAATAAAACTTTGAAGTCTTCCTCAACCAGAATCTCAAAAGGAAGTGCTCTCAAATATACAAAACTTTCCACTGATAACAACTCACTTTTAATAGAAATCATGCTGGTCATCTTTCTCTGGACCACCTGAACAGGGATGACTCTCTCTAAATCTACAGGATAAAAGAGTGAAGGCTTTGGAGTTCTTCTCCAGGTTCTCCTTCTAGCTCTACCTCTAAACTGATAAAGTAACTAAACACATTACTTTACCTTTCTTCAACTTCAGTTTCATAGTTTTAAATACTTTCACCTAGAAAATTTGCTTTAATAATTAAAAGCAAAAACCTACACAGAAACACCATAGTACTGAGCAGTCTCCACTCCATCTAGACCTACCCAGAAAAGAGCTGAGAGAGGCAGCTTGTCATCCACTCCCTAGGACAGCCTTGTGATGGTACATGAGGACCAGCAGTGTGCTGGGCCAGACTCTATCTGTACCTGCTGTGGGCTTCTAGTTCCTGGGCTGACCAGCTCCCTATAATTAACACATTTTTCTAAAGGTATGCTTCATATCTTACTTGGTGTGGGGGATACTTGGTCTCTCTCAAATGATATAGAAGTGTCTGATAGTTCAGGTGCATATTTTAAAGTTTATTTCAAAATTGATATATTTTTCCTGTATCCAAATTCTTCAGGTATTCTCCAGGGCATTCTGCTGTCAGTGTGCACTGGGCTTATGAGAGCCGAGTGGTAAATATTCAGACATTTTGTGAGCTGGTTCTAAAACATACACATTATTAAAAACTAAGGGTCCAGTGCATGAATTTGTGCACCTTGAAAGGAACTGTGGTCCACAAGACTGCAGTGGGCACAGGGCAGGGGGGGCCTCAGGCCATCCTCCATGTCCCCACCTGGTGCCTTCTGCTGCAGCTGCTGGTCCCCTATCTTCCAGCAGTCCTGCTCCCATGCGCTGACAGCATGGAGCAATTTTGGCTGGCACCAGCAGCAGGTGCAAGCAGGGCCAGTGCAGTCAGAAGATAGGAACAGTAGCTGCTGCCCCAATTTCACCTCAGGAGTAGGGGGAGGTGGAGAAGCCCTGAGGGACAATCGGGGTTGGCAGCTGTCACTTGCATCTGCTGACAGCTCTGAATGATTGGGGCCAGTGTCAGCAGTAGGTATGAGTGCCCGGCAGGACCACAGTGTGTGTGAGCAAAGAATTTTCACTAACTACCAGAGGCTTGCCCCAATGACAGCAATCTGAACCCCACAGATTGGGTCTGATGCTCCCACTCACCTGCTCCATCATCCCACTGTGGCCGATGCCCACCGTGTTCCATGCTCTGTTGCCTACTGCCAATTCCTGCCATGACCCACACACTCCACTTAGTGGTTAGAACAACATAGTGACCTGTTGTTTCATTGTCTCACCATTCAGTCTATTTGCATACTAGCCTTTTGTTATATAGAATAAAATTATAGATTCCAAAATGGTGATGGAATAAATGGAAGTTACATTGACACTCTCCCAGAACCAAATTAGAAAAAAGAACTAAAATACAGAAAAACCATCCTGAATAATCACCTGAATACTAACTGGAGAGAACCCTAAGAACCAAAGTGGGAATTAACTAGAGACTGGGAGAAATTTCAGAGAAGATCAACTGCTGACTGGACGCCCACAGACAGCCAGCTAATGTTCCAGAGGGATTTACTAGTTATGGGGGATTCCAACTGAGAACTTTCAGTTCTAAAACCCAAGCTGTACCCCCTATCCTATTTGGTGGCAAAAAGCTGCAGGATTGCTGTCTGCCAGGGAGAAAGGGCTTGGATTGCAAGTACCTCTTAAAGGGCTAACCCACAAAATTTTGTGTGCAATAACTCCCATTGGGTTCTGGAAGAGGAAGGGCAGAGTGCAATGGAGATGTGTGAATAGAAACCAAGTTTGAGGGCTCTGGGGTTGGAGTTTAGAGGGCAACCATGTTAGTTCCCTGTACTATCATTCCCTCACAATGCAGGGGACATCTTTCTCCAACAAACATTTGCCATCAAAGCAGTGTTTGCCTGGGGGGAAGGCAGTTTCCACACTCTGTTATAAGAGCTCTCATTCCACCCTGTGGTGTATAGCCTGAGGCTAATCAATTATTACTGTCATTGTGATTGTAGGCAGATGCAGGTCTCTGAAGGATTTGCATCTTTGCCTGATCTAATCTGATCTCCAGAGCTAGGAAAAGCAGACCCTGATGCACATCTTGGTCCTTCCCAAAGGCACTCAGCCATAGCAGAGAGTACCACAGCTATGGATTGCTGATAGCTCCAAATATTGTACTTAGGGCCAGGCACAAACAGTATCTGGCATTGTCCTGTGCTGAAAATTGGGACTCATAGTACACAGACACAACCCAAATTAGGCAGCCAAAAAAGGTGAAAGAGAGAGATAAAAGCAACCCCTAATGAAAGGCCAAGCAAATTCTCCAGAAGAAGAGATAAATAAAATAGAGATAATAAATTTATTAGACATAGAGTTCAGAATAATGATGTCAAAGATGTTCAGCAGCTTGAGAAAAGATATAGTAACTATGAAGAATGACAGCACTAATAAATAACACACTGGAAGAAATACACAGAAGATTAAGGGAAGCTGAGAATTAAATCAGTTTAAAAGAAGACAAGGTAGAAAGAAATAACTCAATCAGATGGTTTATTTTGCTGTGCAGAAGCTTTTTATTTTGATATAGACCCATTTGTTTATTTTATCCTTAGTGTCCAAACAGGGAGGGTGGGGGGAACACAATTTAAAAAAAAGCAAGAGGACAGCTTAAGGTAGCTGTGGGACAACATGAGACTTAACAATATTCAAATCACAAGAGTGTCAAATTTGGAATAAAGTGAGCAAGGAATAGAGAACATGTTTGAAAAAATAATGGCATAAAACTTCCTTAACCTAGTGAAGAAAAAAATCACACAAGTTCAGTAGACACAGAGAGTCTAAATAACCCAAATAAAACCATGCCTACTCACATCATAATTATAATAAATGCCAAAAATTAAAGACAAAGAGGGAATCAGAAAGAGAAAAGCAATTTGTTAGGTACAAAGGAGCTCCCATAAAGCTGCCAACTGATTTTTCATCAGAAACTCTACTGGCTAGAAGGGAATGGAATGAAGCATTCAAGATAATGGAAAGCAAAAATCTGAAACAAAGATTACTATATCCAACAAGGCTATCATAGGCATTGAAAATATATAGTGAAATAAAGAGCTTCCCAGACAAAACTAGACTAAAGGAGTTTATCACCACTAAACCAGTACTGCAAGAAATGTTGAAGGGATTGCTGTAACAATAAGAAGAAATACAAACAGGGATAAATTTAGACATACAGAATTAAAATGGCAATAAATAAGTACCAATCAATAATAACTATAATTGTAAGTGGGTAAAATGTTCCATTCAAAATACATAGGATAGCCGAAGCCGGTTTGGCTCAGTGGTAGAGCATCGGTCTGTGGACTGAAAGGTCCCAGGTTCGATTCTGGTCAAGGGCATGTACATTGGTTGTGGGCACATCCCTGGTGGGGGGTGTGCAGGAGGCAGCTGGTCGATGTTTCTTTCCCATCGATGTTTCTAGCTCTCTATCTATCTCCCTTCCTCTCTGTAAAAAATCAATAAAAATATATTCAAAAATACATAGGATAGGTGAATGGATATGAAAACATGATCCAAATATATTAAATCTTAAGAAAACCACCTCAGAATAAAAGACTCACAAGGGTGAGAGTGAAGGGATGGAAATTAATATTTGACAAAGTAGGCAAAAGCATACAATGGAGTTAAGACAGTCTCTTCAATAAGTAGTGTTGGGAAAATTGTATAAATATATAAAGAAAAGAAACTAGACCACCAACTTACACTATACTCAAGAATAAACTCAAAACTGAAAAAGATACTTACATGTTAAGTTGTGAAACAATAAAAATTTTAGGAAAAAACAGGCAGCACAATATCAGAAGTCACTCATAATGATAGGTCTATGGATATGTTTCCTAGGGCAAAGGAAACTAAGGATAAAATAAAAAATGGGACTACATCAAAATAAAAAGCTTCTGCACAGCAAAAGAAATAATCAACAAAATAAAAAGGAAGCCCACTGTATGGGAGAATATATTTAGCAATGATATACCTGATAAAGTGTTAATGTCCAAAATATATAAGGAACTCATACAACTTAACAAAAGGAAAATAAATAATCCAAACTAGGAGGTCATGGATCAATTCCAGTCCTGTAACATGCTCAGGTTGCAGGCTCAATCCCCAGTTTGGGGCATTCAGGAGATAGCCAATCAATTATTCTCTCTCATCATTGATATTTCTATCTCTCTCCCTCTATCTTCCTCTCTAAAAGCAATAGAAATACATATTTAAGAAAAATTAAAATGGGCAAAGAACCTAAATGGGCACTCTCCAAAGCAGACAGACAGATAGGCCAAGTGACATATGAAACAAATGCTCAAAGTCATCATCAGAAAGATGCAAATTAAAACAACAATGAGGTATCACATCACACCTGTGAGAATGGTTACCATCAACAAATCCACAAATGGCAAATGCTGGCAAAGATGTGGATAAAAGGAAACTCTAATACACTGCTAATGAGAATGCACACTGGTTCAGTCTTTATGAAAAACAGTATAGAGTTTTTCATAAAGATTACAAATGGAATTTTCTCAAAAGATTACAAATGGAATTTCCATTTGATCCAGTGATTTCAATTCTGGAAATATGTCCTAAAAATACCAAACCACCAATCAGAAAGAATGTATGCACCCCTATGTTCATAGCAGCACAATTTACAATAGTTAAGATATGGAAACAACTCAAGTGCCCATCTGCAGAAGAGTGGATAAAAAAAGCTATGGTGCATGTATACCATGGAATACTATGCAGCAATAAAAAAGAAGAATCTCTTACCCTTTGAAACAGCATGGAGAGACCTGGAGAATATATGTTTGGTGAAATAAGCTAATTAGAGAAAGACCAGTATCACATGATCTCACTCATGTGGAATCTAATGAAAAAAATAAACTAATGAACAAAATAGATACAGAGGCATAGAACCATGGAACGGACTATGGAATCTCAGAAGGAAGGTTTGGGGAGGGTGGGTGAGTGGGAAGAGATCAACCAAAGGACTTGTATGCATATGTGCTTAATTAATGGACACAAATAAAAGAGTGGTAAAGGCCTGAGGGGAGAGGGGAGGAGGGTTAGAAGAGGTTGTTGGGGGAAATGTAATACTTTCAACAATATTTTTTTTAAATAAAAAAGAGATAAAGGGAATAGCTTTAAAAAATAAAAAATAGTTAATTCTTAAAATAAAATAAAATTATATAAGCTAACAATTAATAAACCATGTTACTAAAAACAGAGGAGATACTCTTAATTATTTTTCAGTTTTTTTTACTACAATACATTTCACAGCCCTATGTTCTCAGGTTATTTTTGTCTCTGTGACTGCAGGACTGGAATGCCACAGAACCTGTGCTCTCCAGTATCTCCCAGCTCCACCGTTTTGCGGGCCAGTGGCCTGTGGCTGCACAGTGAGGCAGTCACACCATGGGAGCTGGCAAGCACCACAGACATCTCACCGACTGTCTAGACCTCAGAAAGTGTTGAAGAAAATACTACAATACAAATTATCTGAAAAGTGTGTCCTGCTTCAGCCATGATATTTAAATAATATAAAAACAGAGCAAATACTTTGCTAGTATTAAAAAAAATTATTATCCTCTGTTTCCCCGAAAATAAGACAGTGTCTTATATTAATTTTTTTCTCCCAAAGTTGCTCTAGGTCTTATTTTCAGGGGATGTCTTATCTTTCCATGCACTAGGTCTTATTTTCGAAGAATGTCTTATTTTCGGGGAAACACGGTTATTCATCAAAATGCCTCTCACATCACTGACAAACAAGTGCAGGTCCAGCAACAGCCTTTTTGCTTCACATTCACATTCCTCATTAACATAAATGAAAATGTCAGTGATATTCATGTTGGAGCTGAACTCCTCAAAGAGGTTGATTATGAAAGCAAGAATTTGCAAAAAATCAGCATTCTGTGAGAGTCACATGACTACATGAAATGTACAATAAGATTCATGTTTTTACTCTTATTTATAAATTGTATGCTATGCATTTTTACATAAGTAAATTGTGTATATATATATATATATATATGTGTGTGTGTGTGTGTGTGTGTGTGTGTGTGTGTACTTTTTTGGAAGGCTAATATGGCACATTTACCATGGACACTACAAAAATGTGTCTATATGTTGTTTACGTGCATTATAGTGAAGGAGCCATATCTTCTCATATTTAAGGTCCTTACCAATGTTTCTCCAAACCATACAACTATGTGCTTGTTCCAAAAGGCATCCAACTGCTTGGCACTCACTGTGGAAGAGAAGCGGGTGCTGGGTGTTTGACTGTCTGCAGGTGAGATGACGGGAGCATGCATTCCCGGGCAGACTGCCTAGGCTTCCGTCCCAGCCCTGCCGTTACCAGCTAATGTCTGCAGACAAACGACTTACTTGGTGCCGCATCAATGAATAAACCAAAAAGTACTAAAGCTTAAAAACAAAACAAAACAATAATTATTTAAAATCACAATGCTGAGTCTGTTTACTTGCTAGGCCAGGGAGAGCTCGTTTATGAAGGAGAAAGGTTTTTACAAGCTGGAAAGGGAAGGTTGTGCAATTATGTTAATTCAGCAATAAAAGCCAGCACTCAGCCGGAGTGGGATGAACCTGTAAGTCTGCACACAGTTGGTCTTAGGAGCTCCCGTTTGGTCCTGGCCAGGCCAGGATCTTTCACGAGGGCCGGTAACGAGGCCAAAGCTCATGGACCCACATGGACTTCAGCTCATTAGAGTCAGTGAGATGAATCACAGCAGAGAAATCTCCTGGTTTTGTTTTCCTATATTCGTTTTATTTTGTTTGCCATGTAACCCCATTTAAAATTATATATTAAATTTAAAAATGTTAAAATACCTAGAAGGAAAAAATGGCTTCAACCTATGGAGAACAGATCTGGCTACGCCTGTGATGTGACAGTAGGGCTCAGAGGGGCCCACGATGAAACACTTTTGTCACAGACATGGACTCCATAGACGGTCAGAAGGAAAGTCACAGTGTGAGAAAGTGCTTAGAATGCGGCACATAGTCAGTACTGGGTGGATGCCAGGTGTTCACATGTTTAGAAACTACTGAGTAAAATACTGAGTAAAATCCAGCCTCGCCCTATGTCCCAGTGATCCAGCAGTTATAACCTCAGACTCTTCAAATTAAGAGGATACTGTCATCTACAATATCTATCTTTGTAATATCAGAGCTTGGCATAGATTCTGAGATTATCACTGTTAAACTATTCTGCAGAAGCAATAATATACCTGGAATTTTTTTTTCTTTTTTTACATTGCATGAGATCAGCTCTGAGCATAGTTAAAAACGTATATACATAATCTTTACTGTTGAAAGTATTTCAGATGTCCCCATTTTTCCCTCCATTGACCCCCTACCCTGCTCCTGCCCCTCCCCAGGCCTTCACAGCACTATTGTCTGTGCCCATAGGCTCTGCATATATGCTTATTAAGTTCTTTGGTTAATCTCTTTCCTCCCCTCCACTGCTTGAAAATATAGTTGGTGTATAATACATTTCCCTCTGAGATTCATCAGTCTGTTCCATGCATCCATTCCTCTGGATCTGTTTTGTTCATGAGTTTATTTTATGCATTAGATTCCACATATAAGTGAGATTATGTGATACTTGTCTATTTTCAATACAAAAAGCACAAATATGGATTTATTATATGCCAAGTATATTTCCAATTTGTCCTAATTTTATAGAGAGGTAATACACAGAGAGGTTAAAACTTGTTGTCCAAGTACAGATAGCAAGTTATCAATGAAGCCGGGATTTGAACCTGTAACTATGGAAGTCCACAACGCATGTCCCTGCCACTGTGGCATGCGGCCTTCTTCCCACACTGAGCATTTGTCAGTGAGGAATTTCAGAGCTCTGTAAAAAGATGTATGTGTCCTAGAAAAACTCCTCTATTTGATTTCAAAAGACCTGATGGATGTCCCCTTTGGGGAATCACCAGGAAGGGCTGAGAGCAAGTAAGAGGAGCTAAACTGAGGAGAGGGCTATTCGTCAGCCAGGACGTTCTTCAGAGACCATGGGCGCCAACCGCTGGCTTCTGGGCAGTTTGTTCTTGGGTTCCTGTCAGTAAAGTCAGAAGATAGTACCGTAACTGACTCTAATCTCCTCATCTGCACACAACTGTGGAATAGTTTTACTTATTTTATCTCAGTCTGTGCTAATATTACATTTTCCAATGTTAGAAACAGGAAAATAAAAATAGCTAAAATAGAAAAAAAATGTATTGATTTTTAAAAAGCAGGTTTTTTTGTACTAACACTTAAACCTCAAGGCCTTGCCTCTAATTCATATCACCTGTGAGATCTATCTGTATCTCTGACCCCACCAGAGGTCAGATCATATCTGCCTACATGCATTTCCCAAACTGGGTGCCTTAAAAGAAGATCCCATCCAGCCCTGGTCAAGCTTTCAGATAACACAGCCCACAGCCAATCAATGTAACTATTCCTAACTCCTAGCCCTCAGAAAGTAAATGATGGAATAAATATGTCTTGTTTTAAGCTGCTAAAAAAGAAATAAAATAAAAAAGGGGTCCCCACATTTTCCTGTAAAGGACAAGATAACATATTTATTTAGACTTTGAAAGCTACATTATCTCAGTCGGAAGTACTAACTTTGTCCTGCTAGGGAAAAGCAGTAATAGGCAATGTATAAACACACAGTGTGTCTGCATTTCAATCAACTTCATTTACAAAGTAAACAGGGACCTTTGCCAAGATGACAACTTGTTATTTCTAACAGTTTTCTGGGCTGCCCTTTACATGTGGCTGTGACCCCACTAACCAGGGAGTGTGGCTTGGACTGGAATATGTCAAAAAGCATAACTCACATGTCAGACACCTCAACTGGGGTCCTTAAAACAGCTGGGGCCTTCCTGTCCCTCCTCTCTACATGTGTCTCCTGTCACTCAGCATTCTAGCCCCCACTGATTACCTGGAAGTTAAAGAGATTCCAATGCAGAAGACAGAGAACTTGCACAAAGTTACATGGTGAAAGCAAGTTACAGGACAGACCTATTGGGGAGGAGACACAGGGGCTGTCTCTTCTGGAAGAACAGCATGCACCCACAGGAATGGGAGGGTTGGTGGTGGCACCTTTTACAAAAAACCCACCATAACACTTACCACATAATGTATGGCAAGGTAACGGTGTGTGCAGATGTACCAAATCACGGGAGTTTATAGTCAAAGTGAAAAGGAGAGGGACCACTGAGAAAAGGAAGACTCCACCCCCTAAAGTTCATTAAGTTATTTGTTTTAAATACATTTTTATTGATTTTTAGAGAAATGGGAAGGGATAAAGAGAGAGAGAGAGAGAGAGAGAGAGAGAGAGAGAGAGAGAGAGAGAGAGGTTTGGCTGCCTCCTAAAGCCTGGGCATGTGCCCTGACAGGGAATCAAACCTGCAGCCTTCCCATGCACCAAGTGATGCCCAACCAACTGAACCATAATGGCCAGGGCCAAAATGGTTAAGTTTTGAATAAGCACCAGTCACTGCGCTAGAATGCCAAGGATGCTCTAGACAGCTAGGGCTCTCTCTCCAAGTTCACATGATCTGAGAAGTAAGGGCCTGGAAAAAATAATTTCAGCAACTTAATTCATTCTAGTGTAGACATTGGAATAACCAAAGAACAAAAGGGTCACACTGCAGGGGGTTCTGCCTGGAGAGGTTAAGGAAAGCTTTGAGGAAGAGATAATTTTAAAATAAAATAATAAGGAGGGGTTGACATGTTGGACCAGACATAGGGCTGATCTAGACAGAAGGGCGGTGCATAAAGCTGGGGAGACTAGCAGAGTTTGGCTGCTCAGGGGAATGGGAGGTGAACATGAGGGAAGGAGTGAGGGAGGTGAACTTCAGGGAAGAAGTGCAGTTGGGAGAAGAGTCAGGAAGTCTCCAGTGACAGACAAAGATGCCATCCATCCAACCTTGCAGGTAAACAGCAATTGGATGCAGGGATTCAGAATGTTAAACAGCAGTGCAGAACAGACACTGGTGAAATGAGAAATGAGACAGGGATATCTGTGTGAATGCTTTTATAGTATTACAGGCAGAATTGATGACAAATTGGGGAGGGGACACACATTTGAACGTGTTTGTGTGTGTGTGTGTGTGTGTGTGTGTGTGTGTGGACAGCTCAGTGAAGGGAAACTGCTTCAAAAACTTAGATGAAGAGGGATAACAGTGGTGATGAAGGGTAGGTGAAGAGACAGCAAACATAAAGCATGTTTTCTTATATAAATACTAGTGGCCGGATGCACAAAATTCATGCACAGAGGGAGCAGTTCCCTCAGCCCAGCTTGCCACCCTCTCTAATTGGGGACCTTTTGGGAGATGTCCGACTGCCAGTTTAGGCCTGATTCCCCACCCCACATTGGGCCTAAACTGGCAGTTGGACATCTCTCGCAAAATCTGGGACTGCTGGCTCCCAACCGCTTACCTGAATGCCTGCCTGATCACCCCTAACTGCCCTTCCTTTCTGGCTTGATCTTGCCCCCAATTGCCCTCCCCTGCCAGCCTGGTTGCCCCAACTTCTTTCCCCTGCCATCCTGATCTCCCTTAAATTGCCCTCCTTTGCTGGCCAATTTGGTTCTAATTGGTCAGTTTCTATGTAAGTCTGTGTCAAAAGCTATGCCTCCTAGGCAGCTAATGTCTCCTCACAGTTGACCCAAATTTGGTTCTTATTGGCCAGTTTCTATGCAAGTCAGCATCTCTGTGCCTCTCAACAAGGCCTTATCAGAAAGGTGGGGCTGATCAGTAGTCCAGGTGGAGGCCTGGAGAGAAGTAGACGCAGGGCTGCTGGTCAGGCTCGAAGGGAAAGAGAGAGGCAAGTGCTAGTCAAAAGCTGCTTCAGATACTTCAGACCAGCCCCTGCTTCTTTCTTCAGGTCTCTTTCTGGGCCTGATTCAAACCCCCCTCAGCAGTCACTAGGGTCACCAGGCCTGCAGCCTCAGTAGTCAGCTGAGGCAACCCAGCACTGGCTTCAGGATGGTCAACCTTTAGTCATGATCAGTCATTATACTCTGGCTCTTTATTATAGATATAAGATCACTTTTTTAAAGCTGAATTCTGAAGAAATCCAAAGAATTAACTTGACCTTCAATAATTAAATAATTTTACCTGTAATAATGAACCTTGGACTGACCAGGCATTTTAAACAGATATAGGCTACTCTTCTTATAATTTGAATAAAGAATTCACACTGGGGCTGACTATAAAGTTTCTCAGCATGTATTAAATGCATCTCTCTTTTGTTTCCCTTCAAGTTATGAAAGTGATGCCAACTCATTAATTACAGTGTCTCCAGTGAATAAAGATAAAGAGCAGTAACAGAGAGGGAGCATAAGACTGAACAGAATGTCGTGTTAGCTTCCTGTAATTTTCCTCCTCTCTGCCCAGGGTGAACATTCATTGTCCCATAATTGGCACAAGTAGGCAAAATAGAAGAGAAAAAGATAACAATGTTCATTTTGTTTCTTATAGAAGTCTCTAGTATAGTGTTCAGAGCAAAACCAATTGAACTTTAAAAAAAAAAAACACACACACAAAAAAACCCAGAAAAACAAAAAACAACCATGGAGATTGTATATTGGGACTGAAATGGCTTTTGATCTATAGAGATAAACAGATACCACTAGCCCCACTGCCCTCCTCATCACACAACCCCCCCACACACATACACACCTATACACACAATGTTGTTTTGCATTGCAGATCCTTTGTTAATGGCCCAGCTTCACTGAAATCCATATATATCCTCTGCACTCATCTTAGTTTGGCCAATTCCCACTCATCCTTCCAGACTTGCTTAGACTTTCTCTTAAGAGCCCAGTACCAGGACAGGTCCCTGTGACTACCTCCATGCCAACAATGACTATTCTGTTTAATCTGCTTATGATTCATCTCTTCCTTTAGACCACAGCTCCCTAACAGCGCTCTTCCTCATGCTCCAGGAATTAACGTAGACCCAGCAAAGAGTAAGGCTTTAGAAATAGTTACTGAGCTGGATGTGGTGGGATGCAAAGGGGAACTAGCTTTGGTGCTGAGAACAAATATTATTGCTATTATTAATATTCTCAGGAAAGGAGGGTGGCAAGGATTGATGTGTTCATTTACCTAATTAGGACGACCAACCTAATTAAGAATTCCTTATTACTGGGTATGAACATTACTCACGTGTAATTATCTGCTTGCTATTATTAAAATACATTGCCACTGAATTTAGTATTTTCACCACCTTTTATTTTTTAACGTTTCACAGCTAACTTTACCTATGAATTATCATATTGCATTTTCAATGGGTGTAAGATAATTGACCTTCTCTCAATGAGGCACCAATAAGTTCACCCTGTGATAATTAAATCTCAGATGGGAGCCATTATTTAAGGGTAATGGATTTTCATCAGTTTGGCAATACATTATTGTTTAACAGGTCCATCCGACTCTACACTTCACACCTCAGCTTTTAATTCCCCCCTAAGAAACTAGCTAAATGCATGTCCCGAAATAAACTCCGTCCTTTTCCAATCATACCAGGGTACCCCCTTCCTGCATTTAATTAATTGCATGATTATTTACCTCTTTCGGGAAGCCAAATTTCTACCACTTATTCTAGAGTTCCAGATCATTCTATCTGCCTAACTCCCCTGTTCTATTTTTTTCTCAAAAATTCATCAGGCTTACTGACTTTCCCCTGAAATTTGCCTCACCTTCTATCTCAGCTACTGACAGTGCCCTAGATAGGAGTTCAGTATCTCTGACTTGCACTAAAAGGCCAGTGGCCAGTGGCCAGCGGCCATCTCCTGTCCTGTCTCCCCCCTCAGCCTCTTCCCTCAATTCCATTTGGCTGAGAATTCTAAAGCAGAAACCAGGCCATGTCACATGGCTCCATGGACCATTCCAAACCCCCCCCCCACCCTAAGGCTTTCAATATTCTTATTGATTAAATAAACATGTCAATAAATAAGCCACCAATTCCAAAATATCACTGCCAAAGTCTTGTTTATAATTGCATTTCAACAAAACAAAGACCAATGAGTGAGTGTTTTTCTTGGCAGCTCATATAGAGTTCAATTCTATATGGGATTTGAAACAGAGATTGATAGATCTCAGCAGTGAGTATCTTATAGATAATGATGTGTGTATGCAAGGAAAACTAAGGTCTAGAAAACGTGTGACTAAGTATCCACCATGTTTTTCATGAACTCAGCAGTTCCACATATTTGGCCCCATTAGGTCAGATTAGTGCTAATAAATGTACTTGAACAAATTGCTCACTTGTTGAAAACACATTCTGATAAGTATATGTCTAATTCAATAGAATCAATTTGGGGAAAATTAACTTACTAAGGAGAAATCACATTTCCTAACATTGTATTATGTAATTTTAAGTACATGACGACTAGTGACTATTCCTGATTCTCTGCATTCATTAAAATAAGAAATAGTTTTATAGGACAGAATGTGTGCTTTAAATGAAACAGCTATTTTTCATAACAGGCTTTTGTAACTCAGCTGGCTCTTCCTGTTTGTTACTTCAAGTTCCTCAGTAGTTTCCATGCACCGCAGTAGTAACCTTTTCACATCAATATTCTCTAAGCACTTCAGAAAGGAACTTAAGGAAAATGTAATTCTGGTTGAAAAGGAAACCCCTGAACCATAGTGAAATTCCCAGAGCAGTGCATTGTTTATATATCTATTATCATATTTCAATATTTCACACGTACATGGTCAGACTGTAATATGATAATGTTGAGAGGGCACTGAAGAACGTTAAGCACAGGCATCTGGGTAATGGGAACCACACTAAGAGAAGAGCTGTGTTCAGAAATGGCACAGGTGCCCATTAATCAGGCTCCTCCTTACTTGGGTTCCTCACACAGAAGCACTGGTGTGGGCATTGCTAACGTGCACTGCAGCCCCATATCCCACATTCAAAGTTCCAGAAAGTCATTTCTTGGTATCTTAGTACTCCTCCCCTCTGACACCTCAGCCCTCGCCACCCAACTAGTCACATACAAACCTAGAAGCAACATCACCACCAACGCAGCTGATTCTGTCCCATCAACTCAGCTTCTGTAAATATCAGAGGTTATTTTTCCAGCACTCACAGCTATAGACTTCCAAAACTGTAGAGCTAGGCTGTTCATTATTGTAGTTGCATGAGGTGATTTAATTAGGTTTAAACTTAAATGAATTAAATAAAAATTAAAATGTAATTCCTTATTTACAGTCTCTACATTTTCTATGGAGCAAATGACCACCATATGAGACAGTGTAGCCACACATTTCTACCACTGCAGTGAGTTCTACTGGACTTTGCTGGTTTAGAAAATGTATTTAGAATCTTAAATAATTTTACTAATAATTAATAGTAAGTCAGTAAATATCACATTACTTCTCATAAATGCTGGTGCTTATAATTACTCTCTATTTATACAGATTTTATCTAGGCTTCCAAGTTCCAATGTTTCATCTATGCATTGACACATAACCAGCCACCCATACATTAATGACTTTGAATAACTATTTTATTTCTCATAGTTCTGTGGGTTGACCAAGTCTCAGATGACCAATCTTCTTATAGTCTCACTTGCAATTTCTCATCCTTGTGATGAGATAGCAGCTGAAGTGGAAATGTGAAATGTCCAAGAGGACTTTACCCCCAAGACTGACATGTGAAAGGAACTTGTGACTGGAGCTTGATGACTGGCATGCTGGAAAGGCTGAGCTCCGGAGGGAAGCCGGCCTCTCTCTCTCTCCCTCTTTCTCTTTCTCTCCCTCCCTCCCTCCCTCCCTCCCTCCCTCCCTCCCTCCCTCCCTCCCTCCCTCCCTCTCTCTCTCTCTCTCTCCCTCCCTCCCTCCCTCCTTCTCTCCCTTCCCATCTGTATATACCTGCCCAGGTCCGCTCTCTCTGTAGGTGGGCTGTCTTCAGAGAACATAAAATCCATCTTCTAAGTCCACCTCGTCAGTGCAGGGTTCCAGGAACGTCCTCAGGGCACTTTGCTTTCCAATGCTGCTGCTTCTGCTCCTCACATGAGTGCTAAGTTGTTCTTTAGGTGTTCCTGGAGTTCATACTTCCTGCCCCACCTCCATTCCACTAAAATATGTTGAGTTTCTTAAACAATGAGATTGGGCCCTCTGCATCTCAGTGTGTGTGTGCCTCTCACAGGCTGCAGGCACTTAGCTCAGTGCTATGCACAGAGTAAGCCATTAATAAAGAAAATACTGAATTGATTCTACCCTCCACTACTATCATCTCTCTTCAACAGCAGAGAGTTTCTATCCATTTCCATCCATTTCTATGCAGGGTGTATAACAATACAATTTAGAGTTAGATGGGCCACCTTTTAAGTCCCAGATCCAACACCCCATAGCATCATATTATTTCTGAAACAACTGTATGTTATTCATAATCTGATCGTGGAACTGATTTCAGTCTATAGAAAGTTAATTATAGAGCAAGAAGTAAACAACAGTGAAGGCAACACAAGCAAAAATGAGAACTGGAAGAGAAATTATACCATAAGACTGCTGGAACTTGTATTGCTTACCAGTTCAGCATTTCCACTTATGTGCCATTCCCTGTTTCTTACAGGAAAACTCAAAATGCAGTACACACACACACTTTAGATGTTGAGTGTCTCTAGACTCTTTAAAGGCATTTACTATATACACAAACTTGCCAATGAAGACTGCCTACAGAATGAATTGCACTTGTTTTTAAAAACCTCAGTTGTAAGCAGTGCAATTTGCTCTACTGAAAATCCAGATCTTAGCAATTCAGGATTGAACACCATAAAACTGCTTTTGTTGGCAGTAAAAATATTTTCACTACCTCAAGTCATCACAAACGCCAAATGTAACTATTTTTCTTTCAATGCAGAGATGCTGGGATATTCAGACTCATAGCCTACAAGGAAAAATAATTTATCAACTGCCTTAGCCTTTGACACAAATATTTCTATAGGTGATTGAGATGATCTATGTGTGTACTAAGAAATAAAGTGTAAGCAGAAATGAGCCATTTAATCGTATTTATTCTGCACAGCCTCTAAAATAGTGAAGTAGATGAGATCTCAGACAGGAAGTGGAAATAATGTATCTTCTTTAATTTATCTGAGAAGGAAAAGGGAAACAAAGCCCTTGCATCTTGGCAGCTGGAATTAAAAGAAGCATCTGGGGGATTTTCATCCAGGTGCACATTGGCTTTCAATTAATTTACATGTTAAAGATCAAGAAGCCGGATTAACCAGTTTTGAAGATTGTGTACCTTGGAGGTTAGCTAGGAAAGTACTCAAATGGAGTTTTAATCCCTGTGGCAGATGTGAGAGGTGGAAGTGGCAGTAAGAGCAAAGGAAGTGGCTTGGGCTGCCTGCTACTGATTCCCACCGCAGCAATGCCCTGTGATCAGCAGGGAGGCTGATCAAGGCTCTGGGCTTAGGCAGCATAGGTCAGAAGTCAACTCCCACCATTTAATTGCTAATAACCATGGGTTAGTTGTTTTGCTTCTCAAACTTTTTTTCTCCAAATGTAAGATGTACATAATGTAGTTCCCACCATGCAGGTTTGTTGTGAGAATTAAACATATATGTATGTAAATCTCTGAGTACACTCCCCGGTACAAACTAAGCATTAATAAGAGCCATCTATGATTATTATCGGCATAAATAGTTTCATTTAATCACTACAACTAAAAGCATTTTGCAAGGTGATACTATTATCACTTTATATTTGATGAAGTTAGCCTCAAACAAGAGGCAAAACAAGAAAATAAAACAAAACAAAAAACACCAATAAAACACACACACACACACACACACAACACAACACAAAAAACAAAATGATACCCAAGGTCACATCGTCTATTTGCAAAGCCCATGGTTTTAAGCCAGTATGAGCAAAAGTCTCTTGGGCAATGCCCTGGCCAGGTGGCTTGGTGGGTTGAAGGGTTATCTGCTATACCAATAAGTTGCAGGTTCAATTCCCTGTCAGGGCACATAGCTAGGTTGAGGGTTTGATCCTGAGTTAGGGCACATGCAGGGGACAATAGATTAATGTTTTTCTCTCTCTCTTACTCCCTTCTTCTCCCTAACATCAATAATATATATCTCCTGTGGTGAGTATTTGAGAAAAAGTCTCCTGGGAAGAAAGATGGTAGTTTCCAGTGTATATAACAAAATTGGCTCTCCAAATAGAAAACAATGGCTACACCCTGACCTTGGTAGAGAGAAGGAGATATTAAAATTTTAACACTGCATGCATTCAATAGATAGTTTTTGAATAAACGAGGACATGGTTAGTATAAAGAGGCTCAGGCAGTTTTGCTGAAATACAATGACTTTAGCACACACTTAGTAACTATGATCCTGAGCTCTGCTCTTAAAGCCCAGGGTTCCCCTACTGAGTGTGCCCTGAAACAGGAGGGGAGGGGGGCATGTTACACCAGTTTTCCTGCTTCCACTGAGTAGCCACAATTTCTCAACACAGACAGATGGCTCCTGTCATTTCAGGGAGCTTCTACCAACACATTTAGCCCTTGCTCCCTTTCCCCCACCCAGACTCTAAACTATGACAGTGGGTCTAATGGGCTGTCACTTTGCTAATTTACCTATTAATTTTGCAAATGATCTGTCTACAGGAAGATAAAACTTTTCTTTTGGAAATACATTCTTAAGTAAAATCTGGCTAGAAGGATCCCCAGGCCTTGTGCAAAAAGACTAAATGAATTGCCCAGGAAAGTATTCCACAACTTACTATCTCCTCAGTAGCTTAATGCAGATAAAGTGATTATGTACTCTAAGGAGTAAGGTGATTTCTCAATCATTAAATGTTTCTAGCCTGATATTTTGGAGGATTGACAAGTGGGCTATTTTTTTTTCTCTCTTCTATCATGGAAATGTAAGAAAGACAAATATAGTACATGTATAACCTAGTGTGTCTAGAATTCAATGGGAAGCATTGAATTTAAGATGTAAAAAGACACACATATTCCCTTATTTCTGGTGATTAATGAAACAAACATAAACATAGTGAAATTATTAGAAGATTTTGTATTCTTCCTGTTTGAAACCTATGATGGACTGACCAAGTAGTCTACCATGCCATCCACATCATGTTCTGGAAAACGTGGGGGCACACTGGTTCTCCAAGAGCTGATATTCACAACTCAGCCACACTCTGCTTGCATACACTCCTCAATTATTTACATTAACTGGGAGGAACACCCAGACTATTCTCTCAGTTTTGGAAAATAGTTGATTTTATCCCAATAAAGTGTTCTCAAGTTAAAAACAAACAAACAATAACAACAACAACAACAACAACAAAACCAGACATACACACATTCATATGCATACATGCCACCACTGCTCATATCACCCTGCAGAAGCAAAAACCTGCAAAACCATCTTAATAGTTAAGAACATTTATGATGATCACTACAGTTTGTAAGCAAATATTTACAGCCTAATTGAAACAATTTGTTTTGTTAAGTACCTAACTCACTTGTAACCTCTTTTTTACATCTCTAATTAGCCAATATCTTATTCTGTAGCTGGTATCAAGATACCATTTAGTTCAAGCCAAGCCCACACTCTCTCAAGTTAAACAATATATAATTAGCACCTCCTGAAATGGCACAATGAGGACCTTGGTGAACTCACTTTCTCTCTAAAATAATAATAATGCAGGCAAAACAACTCTAGCCAATCATTTCAGAACTCTGGTATTTAACATGAGCTACAGAAACAATTCAAAATCACCTGTTCTAGTGAAACTACTGGAGGAAGACAGGGAATGTGAAGCTCAGAAGCCAGGGAGCTCCCCAGCTTATGATATTGCAGACAATGGGAGATCTGGAGCTCCATCAACTACAAGATAGTGCACACAGACCACACAGGGGCTCATCTAGAGTGCCCAGTTCAGGTGACTGGAGAGCCTGAGCCACCTGACCTTATAGGACACCTATTACACAAGGCCACTCAATGGATTCCAGGAGACATAGCAGCTCTACCCCAATACTTAGAAACAAACACAGGATAGTAACCTATGGAGATAAAGAACCATGTCACAAATAAAAGAAATGTAAACAAGCAAACTACTGGATACAGAGTTCAAAATAGTGGTTATAAGGTTACTCAAGGATCTTCATGAGACTTTCAATGGCCTTAATGAGAACATCAAGGGACTTAGTGAGACTTTCAATGATTTTAGTGAGAATGTGAAAGGCATCCTGACTAGAAAAGGACCAGTCAGAGATTAAGCATACTTTAACTGAAATAAAGAAGAATTTACAGGGATTCAACATTGGAGTAGAAGATTCTGAGAATCAAATCAGGGATTTGGAATATGAGGAAGCAAAAAATGCCCAATCAGAAGAGCAAAAAGAAAAATCCAAAAATATGAACATAGAGTAAGGAACCTCTGGGACAGCTTAAACATACCAATATTCACATCATAAGGGTGTCATAAGAAGTGAGAGAACAAGATATTGAAAACCTATTTGGAGAAATAATGACAGAAAACTTTCCCTACCTGGTGAAAGAAATAGACTTATAAGTCCATCAAGTGCAAAGAGTCCCAAACATGAGGAACCCAAAGATGCCCACCTTAAGACACATTATAATTAAAATTCCAAGGGTTAAAGACAAAGTGAGAATTTTAAAAGCAGCAAAAGGAAAGCAGTTAGTTACTTACAAGGGAGTGGCCACAGGACTGTCAGTTGATTTCTCAACAGAAACTGCAGGCCAGAAGGGAGTGGTAAGAAATACTCAAAATGATGAATAGCAAGGGCCTACAACCAAGATTATTCTACCCAGCAAAGCTATCATTTAGAATTAAAGGTTAGGTAAAGAGCTTACACAGACAAAAAACAAACAAACAAAAAACTAAAGGAATTCGCCGGGACCGGTTTGGCTCAGTGGATAGAGCGTCGGATTGGGGACTGAAAGGTCCCGGGTTCGATTCCGGTCAAGGGCATGTACCTTGGTTGCAGGCATATCCCCAGTAGGGGGTGTGCAAGAGGCAGCTGATCAATGACTCTCTCTCATCGATGTTTCTAACTCTCTCTCTCTCCCCCTTCCTCTCTGTATAAAATCAATAAAATATATTTAAAAAAAAAAAAAAACTAAAGGAATTCATCACCACCAAACCAGTACTGATAAAATTTTAAAGTGTAATTCGTTCAGCAATTAACTTTAAAAATCAAAATTAATGAACAAGGAATCTAGTGATTAAAATACACTGATAAATAAAATAAAACCAAAGACATGGAAACATGTAACAGAATGACAAATTTCAGAGGGAAGGGGGTGTGGGAAGATATTAACCAATATGCATTCTCTGTGGATACAGATAATAGGGTGGTGAAGGCCTGGGCAGGGGCAGGAACTGGGTGGAGGGGGACAATGGGAAGATAAAAGCGGGACATCTGTAATATTTCCAATAAAGATTTAAAAAGAAGAAGAAAACACCACCATCAGAACACAGTCAACATTTTGTCCAGACTTGTATTTCCCTGGGAAATCTCTCCTTTCACAGGGGGTGACTATATACTTGAACCGGGAGGTTGGGGGGGCAGGGGAGAGGTCAATTCCGGGACATTACCAAGCAGCAGCAAGGGCTGGCAGCATCTTAGCTCCTAAGGTTGTGATTTCATCTGGAACAAACAGCTTACATGGAATTTAATGGGAAACCTGGGCGAACTAGGAGACAGTAAAGACTTTAAAATAGCTCCTATATGCCCTGGTGATCTCAAAGCCAAGGCTGTGCACATCCCATCAAAGACCTGGGAAAGAAGAGACACCAGTCACTTGTACTTTGCCCTGCACAAGCGAGAAATAATGGCAAGCCTGTTTAAGATTCCTGAAGTTCAAATGTGTGCCTTTTCCCACAGAAGCCCTTGTCACAGAGTGGCAGATAGGCAAAATATGTAAGGAAATCTTCTGATCAGTTATTGTTGACTAAGGTGTAGCCCCTAGAAAACCAGGTGAAGCACCCAATTAAGGATAAGATAAGATTGCCACCACTTTAAATTTAGAAAACTGTAGAAACTAGTGTGTCCACAAACTAGAGAGAGAATGGAGAGAGGGAGAGCTTGCTGTAGAGTTGGATGGATACTGAACCACCTGAGCATAGAAAAAGCCATGCATCCAAAGGAATTAGCAAAGAAATGTATTTTGCCCTGGCAGATGTGGCTCAGTTGGTTGGGCATAGCCATGTGCACCAAGGGGCTGCCAGTTCAGTTTCCAGCCAGGGGATATTCCTGATTTGCAAGCTGGATCCCTGGTAGGGGGCACCTAAGAAGGAACAGATTGAAGTTCTGCTCTCACATAGATGTCCCTCTCCTCCCCCTTCCCCTAAAATTCAATAAAAAAAAATCAGGGTGGAGGGAGGAAAAGAAAGAAATGCAACTTTGATTTGAACTTAAGAAAAACAATAAAATAAATGGGACTTTTAGCCAGAATCCCGGGTTCCAGGCTGAGCTTTTTCACTTATCTGGATTAATGATTGAGGAGAGCTCCTCAGCATGCTTCCTCAGCTATAAAATAGAGGTTAAAAATGATGCAGGTGCTATAGGCTTCAGCATAGGTGGCTGTTTTGTAAATCTGGAAGAGCTTTTGATTCAGAAGAAAGGAGCATAACTGTGGTAGTGATGGTTTTCAATGGCAGTGGAAAACTGCGGTGGCTGGCTCTTCCTGTTAGGGAAGGATATGGCTCCTGGGTCTCAGACCTTGCTTTTCCAGGTTTGTGTACCAGAAGGTGGGGCCACTGCTTGGCTGAGATCCTGAGGATATCTGTCACTTGTCGTTTGCCAGAGGTGCCTCCTGCGGTGCCTTGCCAATGCCTGCCTGGTGGTGGTGACTTTGCCTTTGGCCACTTATCCTCAATTGCCCACAATTTGGTTTCCTGCCTGAAAGGGTTTTAGCAGAGATTTTATTTATTTTTTTAAAATATATTTTATTGATTTTTTTTTACAGAGAGGAAGGCAGAGAGATAGAGAGCTAGAAACGTCAATGAGAGAGAAACATCTAACAGCTGCCTCCTGCACACCCCCTACTGGGGATGTGCCCACAACCAACGTACATGCCCTTGACTGGAATCAAACCTGAAACCTTTCAGTTCGCAGACCGACGCTCTACCACTGAGCTAAACCAATTTCGGCTTTAGCAGAGATTTTAACATGTCCTGCCTATCATGTGTTTGAAGGGAACTGTGCATGCAGCTCACTTTATTTTATAAACATTGACCAGATGCCTTCCATCGATTAAGCACTGTGCAAAGCCATGGGATGGCAGGGCACTCTAACACGGCTCCTTCCTGAGGGAGCCCCTTTTCTGGTGAGAAGGGACAGAGAAGCAACAGGGGGCAGTCAGAGCTGGAAAGAGAAGTGAGCATGAAAGGAACCCAGAAAAGCCAGGTATCCAGCCTGTGCGGGCAGACGAGGGGGCTGCAACAACCTGCACATGGCTTCCTTTGCTTAGCAGTTTTCAATTTGCCATAATTTTCACTTTTCTTTCATCACCTTGGGAGTCCTTGTTGGGCTAGGCAGCACCATCTCAGCAGATGACACTGAACAAGACTAAGCATCAAGTCTCACAGCGAGTGCAGCGCCGCCCTGGGGGAAGCACTCCTGCAGGCATGGGGCAGGACCCCAAACCCTGCTCCTCTGCGAGAGCAATGGCAGCAGGGTCTGAAAGGCAAACAGGGTGGTGGTGTGTGGGCAGGCTGAATGGGCATCTCAGACAGTGGTTTAGGAAGCATTTTACTTAAGGAAAGAGGTTGGGGGATGGGAACTCCAAAGGGAAGGGCAAAACAGCACTGAGCCAAGGGGGCACTGAGATGGTGGAGCAGGTGAGTAGGTGCATCAGACTAAGGTGGGGTGCTGGTCACTGTCATCGGGCGAACCTCTGGTAGTGAAAGTTCTTTGCTTCCATGAGCTGTGGTCCCACCAGCACTCATAACTGCTGCTGGCGCTGGCCCTAATTGCTCCATGCCATCAATGTATATGACCACTGGTGGCAGGAGCAGCTGGCAGCAGACAGGGGACCAAACAGAGGGCCATGGTGGAAGGGGCTAGGCAGGGTGCAGAGGATGGGCCATGACCCCCTCTCCTGTGCCCACCACAGCCTTGTGGTCCACAGATCCTTTCAAGGTGCATGAATTTGTGCACTGGAACCCTATTATAATAGTAAAGATGTAAAAAACATCAGCACCTTATTGTTGAGAAGAAAATTTGGGGCTTTGAAATCAGAAAAATAACTAAGTTCAAGCTCTACTTTTTCCTATTTTAGCTCTCTGACAGCAGAAATTCCTGATTCTCTCTGTGCCTCAGGTGCTTCTATCTACACTAATAAAAGAGTAAGACAAAAATTGACCTTACCGTCATGATGCTTACCGTCATGATGCCCACCAACCAATCAGGAGAGAGTATGCAAATTAACCCAACAAAGATGGAAGATTAATTTGCATACACATGAGCCTAGTGGCCGGGGGCAAGGTAGGAAGGCACTGGGCCTCTGGGCAGCATGGGAAAGGTGGCTCCGGGTTGGCAGCCAGGGCATTCTTTGTGCATAGGACCTCTAGTATAAAGTAAAATAAAAAGCATATGTGATCATTAAATAATGTAATGCACAAAGCAATTAGCCTTAATCAGTGAATAACATTTTTATTATCTTGGGAGAAACTCTATTTTATATACAAGCATATTCCAAAAAGCAAAGCCTATTTGAAATAATACCATGTAGCCTTAAAGAGACATTGGTTAGCTTGATAGCTGAAATATTCAGGAAATCAGGCTTAAAAGCAGAAAAAATGTAAATAATACCTTCACATTGATCATGACATTGCCTTCCTACTGTACTGCTACTATCCTATCAGGAACTGCAGATTCTTAACTAAGTACTGTTCATTTTGATCATCATCATCATCAGTACGATTCCCACTATTGTAATAATTGAATTGCATCCATTCAGAAAGCGCATTCTCAGCACATGTTAATCTTCCTAAAATGATCCTATACTTTAGCAGTGAGTATTCTAATTGTTCAACTAAGACAATATGGTTATTATTACTCATAAGCTCTATGCTTCTTAAAACAGGTACCATTTAAAGTCATCTGTGTCTGGCTTATTAGCAATGAAATGAGCACACAGTTCCCCAGTTCTATGGGTGAGAGATCTCTCAGGAATGATTTTCTTTAATCCTCACAACAATTGAATTTTACGGGTGAGGAAACTGTGGTAGAAAAGGCATGGCGCTGACACAGGGTCACAAGCTCAGCTCATAAGCAAAACTGACATAGAAATGCAGAATTGCTGCTTATTTTGCTCATATTTGTTTTTGAGACAAAAATTGGTTTACATTGTCTAATAAGCTTATTTTTAAATCTAAATTGTCTTGAAAATCCCAGATATGTGCTTTTATAGCTAAACTTAACTCAGCACCAAGAAGAGGTAGAAACTTTCTTAATATTGTTTGACAGTGATCCTTATGCTGCTAATTCCAGCAGTGATGAAGTAAGTACCCTGTGGAGACAACTTGTCCACAGAAAGAACCAGTCTTCTGTTTACAGGTATCCTAAGTATTTCCTCTGCAGCAGATTGGATCCAGGCTTGGGAAATATGACAGTACATTAAAAACCACTAATCTCTGCCTTATCTAACATGCATAAGTACATTATAGCATATAAAAATCAGCACTGAAGAAAAAGAAAATAAGAAAAAAGGGCTAGAGAGTGTTGGGACCAGAAAGAGTAGCAGTTTTTAATAGGGTAAATAGAGAAGGCCATGCTAAGATAATTATATTTATGCAAAGTTTGGAAGAAGTAAAGAAACAAGATATGTGATAAATTGGAAAAGAGATTTGCAGACAAGAAAATAGCAAGTACAGAAGTTCTAAGATGAATTTTAGATTTTATGCCACAATGCAAATAACAAAAGAAACATAAACAAATTGAATTTCATTAAAAACTTAGCATCAACAAGTGCTATCAAGAAAATGAAAAGATGACCCAGAGAATTGGAGACAATATTTATAATTATGCATCTGATAAGAATCTAGTATCCAACAACTCAGCGACAAAACAAACAACATAATTTAAAAATGGGTAAATGATTTGAATAAATATTTCTCCAAAGAAGAATGTTAATGACCAACAAGCCCGTGAAAGATATATATATAATTGATTATTAAAGAAATGAAATAAGAACCATAATGAGATTTCACTTCACACCTGCTAAGATGGTTATACTTGAAAAAGTGTGTGTGCGGGGGAGGGAATAACAAGTGTTGGGTGAGAGGTAGAGGCTAAGTAGATCCAGAATTTGGAAGACCTGGGAAGTCAGCAGCCTTGCTTTGCATGAGACAGGGAGACACTGGATCACTGAGTTCAGGAAGGCACAAGCGCACACCAGCCAGCTTATGTGTAGAGAATAAGCTAAAGAGTGTGTTGGGAAGAAGCAAGAAAATTCATTTAGATAGCATTTGTAATAATCTAAACAATAAGTCTGGAGAGTGATAAAGATGGTGGTCTCATGCACTGATCCGGTTCTTCAGCATGGCCTGCAGGGATTGGCCTGAAACCAGCATGAAACCGGCAGGCATCCAACATCCCCTGAGGGATGCAGTAGTCAGGGGATGTAGTATGTGCAAAGTGTCAGATGAGCCTGCTCTGCTCATCCCTGTCTGCCTCTGTCTTCAACCTCTAGCTATGGAGAAGTGGGTCCTTAGGGCAGAGCTCCTGCAGCCTCGCTAGGGATTCAGACTGAGGCTCAAATAAGTGGAGTGAGTGCTCAAGGGGCACCTGGCCTGAATGGGGGAGTTGGGGTAGCTGTGTGGTGAGGCTGCCCAATTCATGTGCTATCCTGCAAGACCTGGGGTGAATCACATCTGATAGGAGGAGGTGGGTGCTAGGGACAGAGTTCCTGGTCTCTTTTTTCCCTCACTCTGTCCCTTAGTCCTGGCTGCCTGGGGAGGACATGGCTGGAGAGATGGACAGAGGATAGGGATGCTGTGTCTCCAGAGCAGTGGCTGGGGAGTGGCAGAATGTGGGCTATTGGCCTGGCCTCCCAATGCAAACTGCAGCTCAGCCCCACCTGCTTGCCATCTTTCATAGATATGATTAAGAATGTTATAATCATATATATATATATATATATATATATATATATATATATATATATATATATATATGGTTAAGAATGTTATAAATGACTGACAGAGGGGAGGGGGCTTGGGGAACTAGGTGAAAAGGCTAAGGGATTAAGAATTAAAATTGGTAGCAACATGCTAACATGCTCTAGATTGTTTGGCTCAGTGGATAGATAGAACATTGGCCTATTGACTGAAGGGTCCTAATTGGATTTCAGTCAAGGGTTGCAGGGTTGGTTCCTAGTAAGGGGCATGTAGGAGGCAGCCAATTGATTACTCTCTCTCTCAGCAGTGATGCTTCTATCTCTCTCTCCCTCTCCCTTTCTCTCCAAAATCAATAAAAATATATTTTTAAAAACTTGGTAGTAATAAAATAGTCACAGAGATATAAATTACAGCATAGAGAATATAGTCAATAATTCTGTATAATAAACCCTTATATGCAAATTGACTAAACAGTGGAATAATGGGTAGAATGACCAGTCCTATGATGTGAACTGACCACCGGGGGCAGACACTCAATGCAGGAGCTGCCCCCAGCCCCCAAGCTCTGATGGCTGTGAAGGTGGCAGGCAGGGCTGGCAAGTAGGCAGTGCCAGGCCAGCCAAGGCAGGTGCAAGCGGGGCGCCAATCACCCCGCTGGTTGTCCTACAGATCAGGCAAGCCTAGAGACCCTACCCATGAAAAATTTTGTGCACTGTGCCTCTAGTGTTGTTATAACTATATAGGGTGCCAGGTGGGTACTGGAAATATTGGGGTGAGGATGCTATAAAGTGTATGATTATCTGACCACTATATTGCACATATAAAATTAATACAGAATACTATGTAAATTGCAAATGCAAAAACTTTATGAGAAGGCAGGGGGAAAAGAGAAATCAAGGATATCACCAAGCCAAGGTTTCTTGGTCTGAACATCTGGCAGAGCCAGCTGCCATTTAAAAAGTTGGGAAAGAATGCTGGGGGAGCAGATGTAGAGAAAGAAAATCAGAAAATTATTTTTGGACTTTTGGAGAGACCAATAGGCAGGCAGGCATGCATATCAATCTCATGTTCAGAAAAGGCACCTTGGCTGGAGAGCTAAGTCAAAAGTCTTTGTCTTGTGACAAAGCTGTAACCCCAATGTCCACTTCTTTTAGATGTGAGGAGAAAAGATAAACAAGAAGGTAGTGGAAGCAGTCAGGTAGGGAGGCATGAACTGGAGAGTGTGTCTTACAAGTCAAGCAGAGGATGTATTTCAAAGAGGAGAAAGTGAGCATCTGCACCAGACACTGCCAAATCAGAAATACTCTCCCAGCGCCACAGGGGCTTGGCAACCAGGGAGATCATTGGTGGCTCTAAGAGGAGTTCTTTAGAAACTATGCATTCAGAACTGATTGTGTAGTGTCTTCTAAATCAGGTCCAGGTTCTGATAATTTTTTAAAAATTAGCATTTGCATATTAGCTTTAGCTATGCAACTGTTATATCAAATGTGGATGTTTAATATGGTGAATATATGAACCAGGCAAAAAAGGGAATCGAAAGAACAGACACTAACCCAGTCACATGAATCAGTGGGATTTCCAGGGAGGCACACCTGGGAAGGAAAGAGGAACTGTTAGCAGCCACGTTGCATGAGGGGCCCCTCTGGAAGTGGGGCCAGGTGTGAGTAAGACGGAGGCGTGACAGAGCCTGGGCGTCCGGGCAGAGAAAGTGTCCTTGTGCTTCCGAACCTCTGTCTTAGCAGAACAACTCTGAGTTTCCTACCTTTTCCCTGCATGATTACTTAACTCATACCTTTTTTAAGAATTTAATTGACCCTTAAATGGACTAACTTATTTTTAACTTTCACTACTCTCTTAGTAACAAGAGATTTGAAATCATGCAGTTGATGGGCTAATTTTTTATATAAACGCATGAAAAATACAAATAGCTTTTTAAGTCACACCAAACATTTTTGTATTTCACACCTTGGAAATCCCTGAGCTCAAACACACAGTATCAGAAAGGACTCATGAAGGAAAATGAGATAATAAATAATAAGTATTTATTTGCTTAAAAAAATAATTGATTTGAGAGGAAGAAAGAGAGGAAGGGAGGGAGGGAGGGAGGGAGGGAGGGAGAGAGAGAGAGAGAGAGAGAGAGAGAGAGAGAGAGAGAGAGAGAGAGAGAGAGAAACATATGCCCTGACCAGGGATCAAACCAGAAACCCAAGCTCTAACCACCGGACTACCCAGCCAGGAGCAACATTTAAATACTGATAAATTATTTAATAAATGATATGCAAGAAGAATAAATAAGAAATTGACTGTGAAATCAGGAAATAAGGGAGGGAAGATGCAGCCAAATCTTGGTACAGACACTATAGTTGAAGACCTCACTCTACCTCACCCAGTTTGCAGGGCAATTATGCTCCTTCTAGTAAAGAGTCAACACATGGCCACGTTACTCTTTCCCCTCAGTGCCTCTGGAACACGCCATGCTAAACAGATGCTCCCAAACCTTTCATTAAGTTGCTAAAGATCTCTCAGACCCTTGCTCCTCCCTCAGCGGGGCCTTTGAGTAAAAGTCTGAAGCCAAGGTGCAAGGTGCTCGCCCGTTTCTTCTGGAAGCTCCGGATGGGGAGGGCTCTGTGGATACTAAGAGGTGAAGCCTTCTCTCTCTGACCAGCTGCAGCCCAATGACTGGGTGCAAAGGGGTGAAGGGCAGGGAAGCTCATAGGGCAGAGCTCCAAGGCCAGGGGTCTCGATGAAGCCTCACTATTCGTCACTTACGTTTGGCCTTTATAAAACGCAGTCTCTGTGGTATGGCTTCGCAATTCCACGGTGGAATAAAGGTTCACAATTCTCATTTGATGGCTGCCTTCCATCATGCCCATCTGCTGCAGGGCTTTCCTGTCAACCCCCACCCTTCGGCCTCTTAGTCCATGCACTGGCCTTGGTCAGCAAAGCAAACCTGTCTCAGGAATGCTGCCCTGATCCAGGGGGAATGAGAAAAGGCCAGCAGGAACAATTCTCACCTTTTCCCTTCCATCAGCACAGATGCCATTGCTGCCATTAAATTTTCATTTAGTGGTGCGGGAGGAAAAAATTGAAAAGAGAGAATAGATGTGGAAATAGCTACTGCTTAAAAAATGCTGCCACAGGGAGTGCTTTCCATGCACTATTAATGTTAATGTAGTAGAATGGCCCCATCCTCTTAATTAGATGCATAATTCTTAACCTTTAGGTAAACTGTGTATTCAAGCATGATGGAGGATGAAATGAAATTACTGCTTCCCTGAGGCAGGAGAGACCACTCGGACAAAGACCCGGGGCACTACGAATAGCTGGAGGAGGCATCATACTTATTTTGACTGAAACGGCACAGAGGGCAAGCACCCTGTTCATGCACATGGACGCACTGGAGCCCAGCACTTTGCATCCACACCCTGAAATGCATAGGATCCCGAGGACACTGAGACAGGAGCTGTCCGACCAAGGACATAGAGCTGTGTGGCACCCAGAGCACAGGTGGTGGGTGAAAGAATTCCCTGAGACAGATGAGGCCTGGGACCTCCAGCCTGCACCTGGAGCTTTCCCTTGTGAGCCCACCAGCATGGTAGTTTTCTTAGCAAACCCCAAGAGACACATTCAGATCACCTGTCAGCACCCGCCTCAGGCCGATCTTCTCTCTCTCTTCCCTTGGTTCATCTCCCCAGCTGCCAGGGAGTTTCAAGTCCTTCATCCTAGCCATGGATTTCTGCCAGTCTCTAACTTCCCAGTCAGTTTTAATAACTGCCCAGTTATTTTAGCGTTTCCAGCATCTTTTTCAGAAAGCACCCCCAGCTGCCATCAACTGTATTGTTTTAATGGTCTGAGCAATAATCTCGCCTTAGGTGCTGTGATTTATACACTGTTACCAGAAGACCTTTGGAAGTCAGAAAGGATGGAAACAACTCTCCCACATGGAAACACGGAGCCTCAGAAGAAGCCACAGTCCTGGAGGGCACACACTGCCGCAGGCCCTTGGAGGTACCTGGGCCTGGCACTGCAGGGCAGGCACCAGCCTCCTGGCCCAGAGCGTCCCCCTCCATCGGCCATGCTGGCTCTCCAGCTCTCAGACCACTGGTGTTGACATTAGCATGGACTAACAGTGAAACTCTAATATTAACTGAAAAGTAAAGCTAAGGTTCATATTAATAAAATATTTGATTTTAGCTAAAACTAAGATTTAGGCTTTAGGTATTTATGCTTTAATGAGGATCATAAGTTAAACATAGTTTGTAGTATTTTTGAGGTCTGATATGGTTTTATTTGGTGAGCTACATAAACGATGCCTTGTACGGTAGATGAGAAGGACAAGCAATGCTGCAAGCAGGCCATCTCATTTCAATTCTTGTTTGGGTGTGATTTTTTCTATGTCCCCCACTGTGTGATGGGCACTGACGTTATGCACAGAGTATGATTTCTTTATCTTCCAGGTATATGAAAGGATGATAATTTCTGGTCCCATAGGTGACAGAAGGGTAGCAGAATATGCCACCGCACATATGCCAATTTCAAAGGATCATTTAGAGCTGAGGGCTATTAAGAAACAAAGTCTTAGAAAGTTCCTTGCTCTTCCGCTATTTTCCTAAAAGCAGGACATGCATTTTCAAAAGCTCCTCCTCCTCTCCAAGGAGAAAATGTAATAACTGGAGACAACTGGAAGACCTATCAGCCTGGAGATGGCATCAGAGGGATCACATAACTAATCTTACCAACTAGCCTTACCAACTAACCTTAGCAACTAACCTTACCTGCTAGCCTTACCAACAAGCATTTTCGTCCAGACTTCCTTCCTTTGTCCTATCATTTCTCCACAAATGTACTGTGTTTCTTGTTGTTGTTGTAGTTATTAAAGATATTTATAAGCTGGAGCCCTAAGACTCCTATTTGAATTATCATAATTGTGGGTCTCTCCCACATGTCCATGAAATATACATGCTGATCCACTTCTGTTCCTTTTACTCTCATTAATCTGTCTTTCATTCCAGGGGTTTCAGCCAAGACCTCAAACGTTTGAGAGAAAGTTTTTCTTTTTTACATGTTTTATTGTGGGCCCTGAGTTGTAAGCAGGTGTGACCTATGTCACTCCTAGACTGCAGAAGGTTGGGTCACCTTTCCTCTTCTAAGGTGACACTTGAGACAAGAGCAGCTCCACCACTCTGGGTCCAGGGGAGGGAGGGGAGAGCCCTTGGACCCCCCAGGATGACTATCTTGCCTACTTGAAAAAATGAACCTTTGTTGTAGTCAAATCCGTTGTTCTTGCTCTTTATGTTGTTGTTGTTGCAGTACCACCTGCTGCGACTGATAAAGGAATACTAATTACTGGTTTTCAAACTGCTTTTTGACCATACCCTCACATGCATTTACATGCCAAGAAGATTATTTGACGACCTACTTTGTACTAGGTGCCAAGCTGGGCTCTGGGTATTCAAGTGAATAGGACTCAGTGGTTATTCTTGAATAATTCTTAGAGTTGGAGAATTCTCATTTGGAAAATAATTTTAATTTAAATGTTATCAGCGAGGAAATACATGTCCTCTGTGCCTTTTAGCTGCCAACAAATTACCATCCCAGGGCTCCTACCCCACCCTATCCACCCTATCCCCTCAGTTAAGAAGCCCCTGTGGGTGGCACTGTTGGAAATGGTCTGCCCATGGTAATGGACTTCGGTTTTCAACACCATCATCACTTGAGGCTCTTGAGAAATCATGTCTCCGTGGTTGAGAATCATTTTTCTTCCATTAATGATACAAATGAGACAATATGCAGGATCCTGATTCAGAGATAATTCCTCAAAAGATTGTTTGCCTTTCCCTCCCTCCTTTCTCTCTTCCTCCCTTCCTCCCTCCTTTTACCCATCTTAATCCTCCCAAGGTGGTTTTAGCAGCTACTCCACTATCTTGACATCTTATCATTTCTAAGCTCAATCAAACTATCCTGCTGAACACATAGATGGATTATTAGTGTCAGCAACTTCATTTCTAATTTTCTCTTTATCTGACTCCTTCTCCCCGTCTGGAAATTTTCCCAGAGAGATTTAGTTTTCTATTCTTGCAGGCATCTTATGAAATGATTAGCCAGATGGATTTTGGACTGAAGTCTGACTGTATCTATATAATGCAGGTTTCCTAGGGAAAATCTAGTCACAGTCTTATTCAGTCCAAGGGAATTTGTATAACTGGCATTAGGGCAGCTAGTGACAGGGCAGACTTAAGAAAACGTTGCTTTTTCTTGTCCATGAAACAGAATTTAATTGTAGTAGCTTTTTTTTTTTTTTTTTCCTAGATGGGTGTGTATTTCTTTAGATATGGCTAGGGTCATGTGGTTCTTATTGTACTTAACCTCTTTCAACCTCAGTTTGTTCATTAGTACTAACCTAAACCTCATGAAATTATATGGATTAAAATGAGGTAGTTTTAGAATTCATCTTTTCTATAAACTGAAAATACTTATTGAAGTATCCTGGCACATTGCAAGTATTAAATCCAAATGCTGGGCTTAATGCTAATATATTTCCTTTTCCTTTTCCCCTACATTAAGTGCCTCCCAGATAGGGATAATTAGTAAACTGAACAGAAAAACAACAATAACAATATATACTAATAAGTACATATATGAGGAGTATACCTGTGAACAGATATGTATAAGTAAGAGTTTGTTATATATATATATATATATATATATATATATATATATATATATATACACACATATGATACTGTAACCAGCTACATGCATCATATATAAATACTAGAAGCCTGGTGCACAAAATTCATGCATGCGGAGGGGGTATGTGTCCCTCAGCACAGCCTTCACCTTCTCCAATCTGGGACATCTCTCTCATAATCCAAGACTGCTGGCTCTCAACCGCTCGCCTGCCTACCTGACTGATTGCCCTTAACCGCTTCTGCCTGACAGCCTGATTAATGACTAACTGCTCCCCTATTGATCTGATCGCCCCTAACTGCCCTCCCCTGCAGTCCTGATTGCCCCCAACTGCTTTCCCCTCCTGGCCTGGTTCCCCACAATTGCCCACCCCTGCAGGTCTGATCTCCCCGCCCCCCAACTGCCTTCCCCTACAGGCCTGGTCCCCCCCAACTGCTCTCCCCTGCCAGCTATCTTGTGGTCACCATCTTGTGTCCTCATGGGGGCAGCCATCTTTGACCATATGTGGGTGGTCATCTTATATATTGGAGTGATGATCAATTTGCATATTAATCTTTTATTAGATAGATTACTCTTGTCAGTGAACATGTATGTCCTCAGTTGGCAGAACCATCACACAGAACAAGTGTGTGAACTCAGGACCTTGATCTACTTTTCCTTCATCATCTTGATCTGTGCTCTCTCTTCTCAGAGCATAGTCTTTAAAGTTAGAGCTGCCTGGGCTCATTCCACTTTGTCTGTATATCGCTATTTCCTCATTTATGAAACTGAAGTAGTAACATCTTATTCACTGGTTAAAGTGATACTATACTTTTTATATATTTATTTTTATCTTTATAACTAGAGGCCCAGTGCACAAAATTCATGCACTGGAGGGGAGGTGTCCTTTTTGTAGTCTGGAAGCCCTCAGGGTATGTCCAACTGCTGAGGGGACCTGACCTAAGCTGGAAGTTGGATATCCTTTGCGCTTCCATGGAGGCAGGAGAGGCTCCTGCCACTTTTGCTACACTTACCAAATGCGAGCCTGGCTTCTGGCTGAGCACACTGACCACCAGGAGGCAGCTCCTGCATTGAGCAGGATAGGGTTGAAATCCTGACATCCCCTGAGAGATCCCAAATTGAGAGAGGGTGCATGCCAAGCCAAGGGACCCCACTGGTGCATAATCAAGGCCAGGGAGGGATGCAGGAGATTGGTCATCCAGGGAGGGACCACGGGAGGGCTCCAGGGCATGTCCAGCTTGCTCAGTCCAAGTCAGCCGGACCCCAGCAGCAAGCTAACTGGTTGGAACATCTGCACCCTGGTGGTCAGTGTATATCATAGCAACTGGCTAACTGGTTGTCTGTCTGCCCCCTAGTGGTCAGTTCACATATAGTGAGCAGTTGAGCAGCCTCAGCATATCATTAGCATATTACACTTTGATTGATTGAACAAATGACCAGACAATTAGCATATTAGGCTTTTATTATATAGGATGTAGCTATCAAAAAATTTTAAAGTTCCCATGTAGATCATATTATATTTCTATTGAATAATGTTGTTTTGTAGGCTACTTTGTTTATCATATCCAATCACTGTTATTTTCTTTCTAGTTCTATGACTCCATGCTTCTTATCTCTTTCCTCTACCACTGACAGAGAAACCTAACTAACTTCTTTTCTGCTATCTCATCTGGACCCAGTCAGTTCTCTCTCTACAGCCAATTGGTCAAGCTTCCTATTATGCCACCCTTCACTCAGTCCCTGTGGGTGAGTTCACCCACAGAAGCCTGCTGCCCAGCACCTGAGTCAGAGTGGCCCGCCCCACCCCTGTCCTGCCCTCCTTTCTTCCCACTTTCTCAGCCTCCTCCTCTGCAAGAAGCAGCAACTTAAGCTGTTTAGTTCCCAAATCCATCTTCTCCCCACCCTCCGAAGGTGAATCACACTGGTCTGCTCCATGCTTTTCCCATCACAATGGCTTTTCTCTCTCCACCAGTGCCTTAAGGAAGTGATACCTTTTCTAGCCTATCCATGGGATTTATCCAAGCAAAGGTACCTCCTTTTCCAAGCATTGTGCACCTCACTAACATGTAGGCGCCGTCTCTAATTCTGCTGAGAGTGACACAGGCTCCTTCAATACAGTAGCCACTGTGGTCAGCTCCATTTGCTCATGCATCTTACTCCCTGGAAAAGCCTGCAAGGTTGGTGAAAATTTTGCAGATGAGAAAACATGACTCACAAATTCAAGTTTTGACCTAACAATGGCTACTCTGCAAGTAAATGGCAGAGCAGGGAATTCAGGTAATTTTGTCTTCAGACCTGAAAACATTTCTACTGAGTCACACTAAGGTTATGGTTTAACAATCTCTACATACACAAAAGCGCGGGTACACACATGAACGCACACACAAACACAAACACATACATGCACTTACACATGTGTGGAGAAAGGCACACAGGAATAAAAACACTATAATTCATCCATTCTGCCTTTTGGCAAAAAGGAGAGGATGGTGAACATTGTTTACAAAATCACCTCTGACATTTCAAAAAAACGTAGCTAAACTGAGAAGTTAAACTTTAAAGTGTGAAAGTTTCCAAGCATTTTTGTTCTATGGATACCATTATGTTATTTTTGTCCTGTTCATTCTTAGAGATGGGGAAACTGAGGCCTAGAGATTCTGTGTGCCTTATCTAAAATCATGTCGCTGGTTCCTAGACCATGGCACCGCAGGTCTGGCTGCTCTCCCTTCGGCCTGGGTGCCTGAGGGCTCAGGCAGAAGGAAGTCCGGCTGGGGTGCTGGCTCAGCCTGCAGCCTTTGCAGACTGCTGGGCTCACCTGTAGCTGCATTCCATGTCTGACTGAACGCATTTGTAAAGCAAATACTGTAACAACGTAATAACTGCTGTCAGGTAAGAATATTTTATTCTCATGATTCTTGGCTTGTTATGGCCTTGGGAAAGCTTCATACCTTCTCTGCACAATCAGGTTTCCATAAGAAAGTATATTCTGAGACGACCAGGTACATGAAGGTGTCAAAAACCATCACCTACTATATAAATAAATTATCATATTTCACAGCCTTACAAGTCTCAAAAAGTCTCTTTTCAAACCAAGCCCTCTAGTTCTTTCCTGTGACAGGACAGTAAAACCTGAGCACACATTTTACCTCACTCTGCGCACATTAGTACAGAGGCTCAGAATGTCTGGGAACAAAGGACATTGGAGATCAGCAACTGTATTCAACCTACTAAGATTAAAGCTGCAAGCTGAGAAAAGGGAGGCCATAAAATGTACCTTTCTCGGGGTCACAGGAGCCGATGATAGCTGATACAAGAGCAGTGGGCAGTCTGACTTCCTGCTTAGGCTCCCCATGGGGAGTGGACTAAGCCATCAGTTGGACATTCTCTGAGGGTTCCTGGACTGTGAGAGGGCGCAGGCCAGGCTGAGGGACCCTGCCCCCACAAGTGCACGAATCTCATGTACTGGGCCTCTAGTTATGGGATAAAATGCTGAGCAAGACAAAGAAAGTTCCCTTTTCACGGAGCTCACTTTCTGATGGAGGTAGACAGTAAAAAATAAATAAATAAATAAATAAATAAATAAATAAATAAATAAATAAATAAAATAAAACACACAAACAAAGAAAGAAAATTGGAAGAAAACAACAGGTAGTAACAACCTTTATGCAGAATATTAAAATGGGATGAGGTGGCCAAGCAGGCTGGACTCGTATAATAGCTTCAGTTGTAGTAAATGAAAGTTGAGAGATAAGCATGAGCAGAGGAATGCAGCCTCTGAGCAGAGAGATCGCGGGTGCACACCAGGCGGGAGGACCCTGGTGAGGAGCAGGATCCGGGGAGGCCCTTTGGCGGGAGCGGGAGCTCAGAGCCCTCAGAGCTCCCTGCAGCACAGGAGGGGCTCTGGGTTCCACTTCACAGGGAGGGGACGCCTTGAAGCTGGGCCTAGCATCTCACTTAGAAAGATGGTCACTCTGGCTGAGTGAGATGCACGCTGTGGGGGTGGGTCAGGGCTGAAGGGAGAAGGAGCAGGACCAGATGCTTCCTCTAATGCGGAGGCCAGGAGCTGTGAGTGACGTGGAAGCGGTGAAATGGGGCAGAAGAGGCTGGAGCCACAGTCCCTCCGGGTACAGGTTTGGCATTTGTTTGTGTGCTGCCTGGGACTGAGATGGGAAGAGGAAATGAGTCCTGCGCTTTCACCCTCAAAAACCAGGTAGATATGACGCTAGCCATTGCGATGAAACACCGGTTAGTGGATGAGGCTGGGTGGAGACCTGGGCTAGCTCTTCACAGCTCTGAGGGATGGGACCGCCGTGTGGAAGGTAAGTAAGCCAACAGACCAACAAGAGGCAAGTCCCCAGATGAACTCTTTCACCCCCTCACATGACGGGTAAAATAGCAGGTGCACCCTGAATGTCTACTGCATGCAGCACCCAGCAGGCATCTGTCATAGATGCTTCACATCAGGAAACTAAGGCTCAGAAAGGCTATGCCACTTATTCTGTATTTCACAGCTAATCAGTACAGTTTCACATCAGGCTGGTGATTCCACAATCTGTGTTTTCCATGTTGTTTCCACTGCACTACAGGCTAGAACTGGGAAACAGGCCTCTCCTCCCCACAGGCACCTTGAGATAAATAAGTGAGCATGGTTCATGCAGGGGTGAGAAAACTTAAAACATCTTACCCAGGATCTGAATGAGGACCTGGGGCAATCCACAGAGGTTATTTAAATATCTAATGGTCTGAGCAGCCATTGGTTTGCAGCCAGACACCTACTCTGTCACACACTTTGTGGACAGTTTTATTTTCCTCAATCTACACCCAGTTCCTCAGCTCCGGGGAGGCACAAGTCTTCTCTATAAAGCCCGCCTCTGGTTCTGACTCAGAGAGCTGTGGGGACACTAGTAGGGAAGGTGGCTCTCATGTGCAGTGATGTCACGTGATGGTCTCTGGTTTAAGTCCTTCGGTAAGCTCCTATAACCACATTTTAGCAGGTTACTTTGAGGGCGACAACAGAAGTCTCTGGAGGGTGAAATGGAGAGTCAGACATGAATTAGCTCTGACTTGGGTTTGACTCCCAACACTGCCCTCTTCTGCTGTATTTTCTTTGCCTGGTTGGTTATTCTTTAATGGTTTTGAAAACAAGGTAGTTTTAAAACATGTCTGCACATGTCACTGCAACATGGACTCACATCCTCCTCACTTTGGATGTGACAGCTGGGCTCAGCCTGTCCTGTGCTGCCTGTTCTAAGCCAGGGAGTTTCCAGGGTTTGACGCATAGGAGCTGATGGACAGACAAAGGTGCACTTTTTCTTGGATACCTACATCCTTCTTGCATTGTTCCCTTTTCTCCCTCTGGGAGACCTTCCATCTTTCTCTGCACGTTATTTAGGAATGAGATGAAGGTTAAAGCCAGAGACATTCCTTTGAAACTGGTCTCTGGCACTTAGCAGCTAAGACCTTGGGGAAACACCTAATTTCTTAGCACCACCCCTCCCATCAGTAAGCAGAAAGTGATAATACAAATGCATTAAGATCACTGAGAGGATTACATAAAATACCGTTTGAATCACCTGCAGAGAAAAAGTGCTCAGAAGCTGAGAGCCAATGGCATTGGTAGCATTGTCGTAAAAAAGGCACATCTTGGACCCACGAGTGTCTTGATGGAGTTTAAAGTGCATAGAATGGAAAAACCTTTAGATAATAAAGGTTTGTCATGTACGGCCCCGCATTTGTTGTGCAGATGCCATGGCATACGTTTGAGCTTCTGATTACGCTGCTGCCATGACCAAATGGCTTTCAGTAAGTAGCATGGTGGCAGGCTGTGTGCTGAATGAAGCATGGGCTTTGGGTCAGTTCCACCCGCATGCTCTGTGTGTGTGTGTGTGTATGTGGAAGGATGGAAAGAGAGCAGTTAGAAAGCAATGAGGGAGGGAGGGAGGAAGGAGAGGGGGTGGGGAAGAAGAGGAGAGGGATGGAGGAGGAAGGGGGGGGAGAAAGACAGGATGGATGGGGCAGTGGGGGGAGAATACTTATAGATGTTTGAGAGGAGAGTAAGGGAGAAGGCGTCTAGCTCTCTGCGAACCTCTCAGAGTGTGGGTGGGGGAGGAAGAAGGGGCTGCAATAGCAACATGGGGGGTGGTGTTGTCAAAGGGCCTCATTTGGTTCCAGCTGGGCAGCTAGCACAGAAACAAAGCCATGCATCAGAGGCAATGCCAGGCAGGCTCTCAGGATCAGTGGCTGAGCTGCACTCTGGGGACCAGATGTAACTTCTGCTCTTAGGGGCTATCAGCTGCTCCCAGTTCACCAGGGACAGGCAGTAACCAGACATACCTCAGTGCTTAGCACAGTGTCAGTACCTGGTTTAGCCTGACATAAACAGACATTAGCTCTGGGCTTTGAAACAGAAGAGAAAGAGAAATCCTGTCCCAGTAACTTCCTTGCACACTTACAGTAAAATCCAATCTTTAGCCTCACATGGCCTGGTCTCTGGGCACCCACCTCCTTTTCCTGTCACCCTTGCTCCATGTTCCCTCTCCCGAGCTGCCCTGGTCTGGTGCCGATGATGCTCAGCCTGCAGTGCAGACCTCCCTCCAGGATCCCACAGGCCCCACTCTCCCTGAACCAGGACTCTGGCAGCAGTGGCAGGACCCCTCATGGCCAAGAGAGCCTTTCCCACCTGCCTGTCTGCAGGAGAGCTCCCAGCCTGGTCACTCTCAGGCCCCTGATGCGACTTCATTTTGTCTCACATTGTCCATGAACTGATGATGTGTGTATGAGCACATGCATGTATTACATGTATATAATATGCATGTGTGTTTGTGTGTGTATGTTTATGTGCAAGCGTGTATACCTGTGTGTGAGAATAGGTATATGTGCATGCTTCTGTGTGTTTGGTTTGTTTCTATCATCCCTGCTACAAGCATGTGGACAGGAATTGCTTTTATTTTTCAGTGTCTCATTTCACCTCACCAGGAAAGTGTGTGGCACAGAATAAAGAATCAATAAATACTTGTTGTATAAAAGGAAATGCAATCATCTGTTAATGGACCAAGTATTGAGGACAAAGTGTTTTACGTTTAATGATCCCCAGAGAACCTTGAAGCACTCCTTCTTTATCAGCAATGTGACTGTGCTGCATCATAATTTCTCACTGAGATTTCTCAAAGTAATGATTAGCTATGTGCACATGGAACCTGAGGATCTATTTACATGAGTGCATTCATATATCTATTTGGGAACACAAAGAGTATATGATGAGTATGTGTGCTGATACACAATGTATAGTATGTAAACATGGTGTTTGTATATTCAGACATACTATAGCATATATTCATTTAGAGCAGTGGTTTCCAACCAATTTTTGGCCATGCCCCACCTAAGCATCTCAAAATCCTGAAGCCCACCCCCCTATAACATAATTCTTATTCAAAAAGTGAACTCCTATCAGCCTAAAAGGTTATTAATTTGGTCTAAACAAACTTTGAAGGAACATGGCATCCATAAAAGGGAAAGTAAAAGAATGCAAGGACAGTTAAGTACCAAGGAAAAATTATTAAGAAATTGTTAAAAATAATAATAATATGAAGTGATATAAAAAATAGCAAATAAAGTTTCAAGACATAATAGAGAACTGAAATGCATAAATATATATATATATATATATATATATATATATATATATATGTATATGAGGCCCCTAGAACCATAAGAAATGCAAAAAATTAACTCATTCTTAATTGCCCCCCTTTAAAAGTCAAATTTCCCCCCTGTGGGGTATGGGCCCCACAATGGGAACCACTATTTTAGAGTCTAAGTTATACTCCACAAATTAATATATGTAGCCAATAGCCAATTAGATATATGCTCACTAAACTATCATCAGTTAAGGTTAAAGAGGAAGTTGATAACTGTGGAGTACTTTAAAAGAAACAGGATTTTCCTTCTTCAGCATAAAAAAAGGAAGCAGTTGCCCCCAGGTGGAACCATTCACGTGCTGCCTGGGGACATGAGTAGGGTGACTGTGTGGCCAAGAGGCAGGGAAACAGGCTAGAAGGGCACTGATCCTTAATCCTATGGATAAACTTGAACAGAAACTCCTTTGAAAGACTGACCCGAAATAAACTCTGGCCAGCCTGTCTAGCAGCTATGTGTTTCAAGATTAGGGTGTCTACTTGCATCAGCATTGACTTCTTACCTGTGATCTGGGCTCAGAGCTGGATAGGGGAAGGGATCCCAAACCGCCTCTTGGTACCCAGTGCGGTGAGTGTAAAAGATGCATCCACCCAACACTCACACCAGAAAGTAACTCACCAGGGGATGCCCAGAGTCAAGAAGATGCTCCATTGTGCTACATCCACATAATGGAAGACAGTTGTTAATGAACATCTGGCATAAAGTCATACATATTGACTTTTGTACAGTGAATGATGTTTGTACAGTGTGTGTGTGTGTGTGTGTGTGTGTGTGTGTGTGTGAGTGTGAAATTCAGAGGGTAAAACAACATAACAGAGGCCCCACTTGGGCAGATAAGGAAATGCTTGCTCAGCTCTTCCAGACTGAGGGCCAGGTAAGGTGAAGTGGGTCTCCACCATCTCCCCTCTGCTCCCTGGCCTTCCGGGGGTAAGCGTTTGGCTGAAATTAGGGGATTAGTACACTAACTGCATGTATGTGCCTGTTATGAACTGATTGTTTGTGTCCCTCCCAAATCCATTCACAGGGTGGGAACCCTACCCCTCAGTGTGAGGGTCTTAGGAGGGGGTGCTGGGGAGAGTCCTAGGAATGGGACTGGTGCAGCTCTCTCCCCTTCGCCCTGCCATGAGAGTATATGAAGAGAAGTAGCTGTGTGACCAGGAGAGGCGCCTGACCAGAGCCCTGCCTTTGGGGTAGCCAGCCTGAGGATTGGTGATAGGAGCCCTGCGGTCAGTGCCCTGGGCCCTGGCTCCGGGATTCCTGTGCACATTACTGGCTGCCTCCTGCCCATGAGGAGAGCACACCCCAGCTGGCAGGGTGAGGAGTGAGGGGTGAGGGGTGGGGCCACATCTCCAGGAGGCACTCTATCCACAGCTCCCCCTCCCCCAGTGCCACAGGCACTGCAGCTGGAGGCCCAGGGCCCCTTAGGCTGTGGCCCATCCTAAGCTTTTCAAGCCAACTCTCCAGGAGAAAGAGACACTGTTTGAGCATGCCCACTGTCCTCCTTCCTCTCCCTCCTTTGTCTCAGACCCATGGGAGAAGCAAGGGTGAATGAACACTTCAAACCTCAACACACACACAGTGCGTTCCAGCTGTGCTTGGTGCATCTCCATGTGGCCAAGCATCCGGAAGGATGATACAACGCCCCTCTGCGCTGGGGGGTGAGAGTGTTTTCTTGCCTGAGTTGTGATCATTATAATCATCCTATTTTCACATTCAAAACAAGGAGGACATTCCCCTGAGCTTGTTCCCCACCCCAGCACAAGTTCGGGGCCTTCCTTCTGGGCTGAAGGCTGCGCACAAGGACAACAATAGTGCTGCGGAGTATGCTGGTCATGCACCGCGGTGAGAGCACAGGCTCCACTTCGGCCCTCTTCCCGTGGCCTCTGCTGCTCAGGGTTCTGAGCAAACGGTGAGGAGGTGAAAAGGAAATGCAGTTATTTGCACAAAGTCACATAACCAGAGAGAGGAGCCAAGCCCTCACTCCCACCATGGCCTGCTCTCAAATCCACGCCTCCTGCTCAAACATCCACATAAAGTAAAGGCAGTGGGGGCAGAAAAATAAAACATGTGCGACGTCCATGGGGTGGCCACGCGGACGGCACAGAACGCAGATGTTGCAGGGGGTCCCAGAGTCACAGCAACATGCTCACCTCCTCCCTATACCCCCAAACCCAACCTGGGAGACAAGGAAGCTGCACCCTAAAAAGAGGGTGCACTGGGTTTGAGACAGGGGCTTTTGCATCTAGTGCTGAGCCTGACCTGTGCTGACGTGAGGGCCGGAGGGAGGGAAACAGGGACAAGACACACTGACTCTCCAGGCAGCCCTGAGGCAGGGGAGGCCTGTCCCCGCGCTGGGGTCTCAGCCTGAGCACTCGGTGCACCCAGCCCGCGCAGTAACGGATTCTCCCAGTGATAATACTGAGTCATCAGGAAAAGGTTACATTTTATATTCGGAATTATCTGCTTAAGAAGGCAAGGAAGCGTGTAATCTATTTGAGAAAGATTTTCATTTCAAATAGTAGAAACTCTTAAAAGATTTCTGGTGCTTAACGGAATAAGTGGCAGTTATCTGGGAAATTCACTCGTGTGGCACAAGGTCTTCCCTAAGGATCCTAGACCAGGCCGCTGTGGGTTACATTAGGGAGGCACACAGGCCTGCTCCTTCTGGACGGCTCATGGTCTGGTTCTCCAGGCCTTTCACAACCCCTCACTCCAGTGCTGGGCTCTAAATCACATGACCCTAAAGATTCCTCACACTTTTTTGGCCAGCCCACACCCCATGGAGGGTAGCTTCCCATCCCCACCCACACCCCTGCCAGGAAACAGATGGTGAGCTGTGTTTACAATGCCCACTGATGCCCAGGGTGGGCACAATTATTGCCAAGCCCACCTGACATCATGTGGAATCCCTGGGTGTTTTATTAAGCAGTTCTAGGAAATTTCTGTTTGTTTTTGTTCTAGTTCTTGCAAGCATGTTAATATGAAATAAACTATTCACTGTAAAAATAACCATCAGAAAATATTAAAAAATAGGTCTATCTAATTTTCTAAAAGCAAGTTCTAGTTTCATAAAATGCATCTGCATGGAGGCCTCCGCATTTCGGGGAGCACACAGGACCTGTTACCAGCGGCCTCATTGCCTCACACTGCGCCCCCAGTTTCCCCCAGACAGAAAGCCTGGCTTTGGGTGAACGTGCAGAGAGCCTGTGGCCTTCCCCTATGCACGTCTCTATGTGCAGTTCCAGGGCTCGCTTCAAAGTGCCACTGCTCTCAAGGCACTTTTCATGGTCACTGCTGGGCAGGGTGGGTGAGGCCATCCCTCCCTTTGGAAGATGAGGAGGGACCTCAAGAGGCAATGGAACTTCCTCTTGGTCCACCCTGGGCATCAGTAGACTGGTCCATCACCGTGCTCTCCTGGCAGCCTTTCCCTCCGGGCTCAGTGCAGCCCCCTGTCGGCAAACACCCATCTTTGTGACAGTCCGGATTATGGAGCCCTTCTGCCCACTGTGGCCACCCGGCGTGATCAATCAGAGCAGCAGGGCCTGTGAGCCTACCTGGTGTGTTGAGCAGGCGGGACCTCCTGCAGTAGTAGGCCACCTCCTGCTCACAGTGCTCAGCGCTGTCAATCACAGCCTCCAGCTGCCCCAGGCTGCCCCCGTAGTCCAAGACCATGGAGTAGGGCTTCTCCCGGCTGGCGCCCTGCACACGGGTCAGCTCTGTGTTGTTGTGTTGCACCGAGGTCCAAATCTTGTCCTCTGCCCAGAAAACACAGCCAGAGGAAGGGGTGGTTAGAAGAAAGTTCAGAAAAGGATTGCGCTGGCAAACAGGCTCTTGTGGACAATGTGGTGGTGGCTCCCAGGGGAGCCGCTGCTCTGCTCATGCACAGGATTTGACCAGAGAGTTTTTGCTCCTCACAGAGCTCCACTGGGGAGAAAGGAAATCAGTAATCTTAGGAGCTGATGCTTTGGAGCCCTGATTCCACAGGCTGCAAGCTCGGCATCTAATCCCATTATTTCATGTTACCAAGAAGCCCACGTGCCCAGGTCAGAGGTGGGGGAATGCAAGAGTCAGGAGGCTGCTCAGGATTGCAGTTAGTGACTCAGCAGGAATGGAACTCCATGTATCAGTCCTCCAAAGCCCTCCATCTACTGACCACCCCTCATCCCCCACAAGAGGAACACCACCAGCCATGGGTATCACAGAAAGCCACACCTTCCAGGGCGAAAATAAGACCCATACACAGAGTTTCTGTAAAACATACAGGTAACAAGGGTAGACTTTGGCCATCTCCACTGAACTCCGAAGCACTTAGCTGCAGTTTATTATGCATCCTCTGTTTGCCAAAAGTATTTGTGGAGGCTTACAAGAAAAGAACATGCAGAGGCGAAGACCTTTAAATCAGGGACCTTTAAACATGCTTTGCCCAGAACAGGGAAAACGAAAGGCCAGGAGAGAGGAGAGGAATGTGAGTTCTAGAAACTGGGAGATCTGTTATGAAACCTCTTTCTGCTGAGAACAAGCTTAGACAAGTCACCTCGCTATCTGAGGGCTCAGTGTTATCATCAGTAAAATAAATAAATAAATAAATAAATAAATAAATAAATAAATAAATAAATAAATAAATTCAAGAACAGCAAAACCACCTATCTTGTGGCAGGGCTATTACTATGGAATAACAACCAAAAAATATAAAGTTTCAAGACACTATATGGGAGGCATCAGACATTCTGTAATAATAACTCAGGGCAAACATTTACTGCAAGTGGGTGTGGAATTGAATTCTGAGCATACTTAGGAATGAAGCCAAGGAGGACAGGGGCATCTTGGAAAGCTTTTGTCATCTGAGCATCTTTACCGCAGTGACATCACTCCTTCTCCTTGGTTCTCAGGGCTGAAGAGGAGCCCCACATAGAGAACACCTGGCTCTGTCACCCTCACCTCTTCAATCTTACAAATGCACATACCCAGGTCTAAGAAGTAAATAAAACAGCCGGAGGCCTATTGGACAAGAAAGATGAGCACATACACTGCATGCAGCCCCAGTTGATCACCGCCACTAACAGGCAAGGTTGTGATCTGGGGTAAGAAACTTCACTGCCTTGCACTGCAGTGCCAGCAAAGTAGGGGGAGAAAAGAGAAAAGGAGAGTTTGAGTTTGGTTTCAATAATCTCTAAAGTATTTTCCAACTCTCAAAAAGGACATGTTTCTTTCAGCACAAAATTAAACTGTGCTCAAACACTCCAATTCATCTTAAGACTGTTTCCTAAAGCCAGCCCACTATAACCCACCTATCTCCAATGTTTAACAAAGGCAGAATTACATTTTCTAAAAGTCTAGAAAACAAATCAGGATGGATTTTGTCTTTGAAAGTAAAAATGGTACATGTAAAAATAATGTTACACAGGTAATTAACAAAAAATCTTTAAAATGCCAATATAGATAAATGCAGATAAAATAACTAAAGACAAGCAATTGATTAATAATACATCACTGTAGAGGGACAAAGAAAGACTGACAGTTTTGACATGTCCATGGTGCTGAGAAGCAGAAGAGGAAAACCAGTCCAATAATGATGTGTCGCTGCCTCATACTAGAACATTCTACACTGTAGTGTTACCTCTATATTTTTACCTATGTCTATACAGATATTCAGATATAGATATGTAGATATATGAATGCTCAGAGAGACAAGTAAATTTGTCCCCAATCTTATTGTGTCCAATCTATCTCATTTCAAAAGTGATCTACATAGCATCATTAAATCATATGGATTTAGATTTCCCTTCCAATGAACACAGACATTCATATCTCTATATTCATTCACCTAATGGTTCATACATTCATTAATTGATTTTCTTATTCATTTAATAATTGACTTATTTTGCCAAATTCATATTATACCTTTGGCAAGATGGAAAAGAAAGCTGTGTCAGACAATCTTTCATCTTAAAGTCACTACTATTGCCAACTCTGCCTCCGGACCCTGAGGGTAAATTGAAGTTTTAATAATTCAACTATTGGCACATATTGATCTATGCAATCTACAGTAGTTGCACAAAGACACTAAGAGCTTGAAAGCACTCCACAATTCACTTAGATGTCACAGTATTAGTGACAGGATGAGAGCTGATTACTGGAAACCTAGGTCTCTTAGTTGGTGTTCCTTTCAAAGACACCTTTGTCCTCTGATAATTTTCTCCTGGAAGATAGCAGAGTAAAGACGGAAAGAAAATGAATAAATTGGTGTTATTTTTCCCAGCCTCATTGGTAGCAATGTAGGTTAAGTCCTGACTCTGACACAATAGCAGAGGCCAGTGGTCAGTGGCCCCGTGAGAGCCTCGTGGGCCAGCTGCTGCTCCCTGCTCTCGGCGGGTGCTGTGGTTTCGGCTGGGGAAGGTCCATGTGAAGTAGCTCTGAAGGGTTCTCAAACAAGTAAGATTTACTCTAAACAGTCCATTAGGTGGGTACAGGGGATACATTCGCAAACCCACAGATGCTTGTACTAAAACATGGCCCTTGAAGGTAAGTATTCAAGATGGTCTTTTGGTGCATGGGTGGGTGAAGGACAGTGTATGTGGCCAGGCTCTGGAGTCAGAAGATCTGGATTGGCATGCCAGCATGGCACTTCCTGGCTTAGCAACCTTGGCCAAATGATAACTTCCCTAAAGTTCTGTTTCGTCTTCAGTAACATCTGAAAAGCATCAATGAGGCCGACTATACAGGGTGGTTGTAAAGATGAGTGAGGGGATTTCTGCAAGGAAGCCCATTATCCACCAAGTGAACTGCATCCCACAGAGATTTGTGCTGCCATGTACATAAATGCATCAGTGTCTCACAGGTGACCAGTGCTATTCTATTAGCAACAGCATCCAGGAGAAGGCAGGTGGAGAGTGGCCTCAGGTAGTTCTCAGAACGGTGTGTCAGTTCTTTCCAAGAGCACAAAGTAAGAGATGCCTTAAGAAGAGAGAAGGTAAACTTAGCCCAGCCTTCCCTCCCAAATCCATAAAAATTCTTGAGCAAAACACACCCATTTCAAAAGACCCAGAACAGGAATTGCTTTATTTTTGATGTTTTGGGAACTTCACACAATTCAACCTACAAAGATTGCCTATAACTCAAGAAAGTCCAATGTCATGTGGGAATGAGAGTGAATCATCTAAATGCTAAGACTGGAAACTCATTTTAAAATCAAGTCCTCAAGGCTCCAAACACCAGCCTCTGCTGGCCTGCCTCCAGACCAGACCCCAGCACAGGCATGTAGCACAGTCTCTGGGGAAGCCTCCAGTTTGCAAGGTGTCTTAAGACAGCTGGCATTGTGGACATATACATTCCTTAGAACCTGGGCTCTGCCGCACGCCAGCTGGACAAGTTACATCACCATCTTTGGTTTCCTTCTTGGAAAGCAGGGCTTGTAATATCATTTTAATTAAATCCTATATAATAAAATATCAATATGCTAAGTGCCTGGTCATCCAGTCATCTGTTCAACCAATCAAAGTATAATATGTTAATGATATACTAAGGCCGCTCAACCCCTCTCTATGATGTGCACTGACCACCATGGGGCAGATACTCCAATGGGTAAGTTAGCTTGCTGCCAGGGTCCGGCTGATTGGGACTGAGCGAGATGGGTTGGACAAGCCTTGGAACCTTCCCACAGACCCTTTGTGGCTGGCCAGCCTCCTGTATCCATCCCCTCTGGCATTCAGCCCTAACCTCAGCCTGGCCTGAACCCTCTCTCAATCTGGACCCCTCAGGAGATGTCAGAAAGCCAGTTACAGTTCCATCCCACAGGCCAGGCTGAGGGACCCCACTGGTGCACTGGGCCTCTAGTAGTATTATAATATTTTATATTAAAATTATATCTTCTACATAGACACCTAATAAGTTGTTGAACATGTAAAAGAGTTAAGAATTGGTACATTAGAACTTTTTCTTTAATACACTAGAATTGGGACCTCATCCTCATTCCTTAGAGAGTTGGGGTGGGATCTCATCTGGCAAAGGAGGTTAGAAACCAGGATGGAGTGCAGTTCCTTTACTACAGTTGCTGCTGTACATGATAAATTATTACCATCTGTTCAATTATCTTTTCACTCTGAAATAGCCTCACGTCTGTCTGTATTTATTGGTGTCCCTTACATCTCCTGAAATTTCATCAGCAGAATATGTTGTTTAATTTCCATAAAACTAGAAACCTGAAAAAAACACTGATACTGTCATTTTGCTATCCCCTATCATTCATCCTATTAAGGGCAGAAGTAGAATATTGGGGATCAGCTAGAATTGTAAGAAATATTAATCATGCTCTGTTAACCATGATTGTTTTATTCTGATTAAAGAAGGCACATTCGACCCTGGCTGGGAGCTCACCTGGAAATACAGTCCCCCTCCCCATCAGGAGCTGCCTATTAGCATGGAAATATTAACCTTGTTGCAGAAGCTAGGATTACCAGCCCTTTGAAGATCCCCAGCCATTTGCATACCACAGACCTTTGCAAATCTCCAGACCAGCAAACTGCCCATTTGGATACCTTTTGCCTATGTCCCCTTGTAACCTTTGTCCTTCCTCAGAATATAAGCAGCTGGCTTATGTTGGGATGCAGAGCAGATTTTATGGTGACCTGCTGCTCTCTCACACTGCTGGCAGGATTGGAATAAACACTCAGATGCTTCAACCTTGTCTCTGCTGAATTGCCTCAAGTCATAACGGGCAGCACGGACCCATTATTTGTCTGACTACAACTCTGCTATTTATCACCAATCAAACCCATGATAAGAAATAATTCTGGCTCTCTACCTGCTCATAGCACACAGGTATGGAGTTATCCAGAACAAGTTTTCTGCTCAATAGCGGAATGCATTTTGAAATTTTGAAATAGAAAGAATCTGTTCAGTTCAATAAGTATCTCAGTTAGTCTAAAGAAATAGTTATTATACATTTAAACTATTTGCCTTTTCCCTCCAATATGTGGTTTGCATGTATGTTCTCCCATTTCATAGGTTGTCTTTCCGTTACGTTGGCTGCGCAGAAGTTTTTTTTGTTGTTGTTGTTGGATGTGGTGCCCCTTGTTGACCTTTGCTTTTGTTACTTATATTGTTGGCGTCATACCCAAAACACTACCAGCAATGCTGTTGTCCAGGAACTTCTTCTCAGTGATTTTTCCTGGGAGTTTTATGGTATCTGGTCTGATGTTTAAGTCTTTAGTCTATTTGGAATTACTTTTTTGCGAGTGGTATAAAATAGAAGTCTAATTTCACTTTTTCTGTCTGTGGTTTTCCACTTTTCCCAGCACCATTGATTCAAGAAACTATTTTTTTTTCTCCATTGGGTATCCTTTGTACCCCTGTTAAACATGAATGCATTGTAGTGCCAGGGCTTATTTCTGGGCTCACTATCTGTTCCATTGGCCTATGTATGTATTTTATAACAGGGCCATGCAGTTTAATAGCTACAGTTTTAGGGAAATAGAAAGATGTTGTTTAAAGCCACAAATTTGTAAGTAAATACATTCGGGAGACATAATGCAAGCTTAGCGCTTACTCAACACTTTCATATTATAAACTTCAAAACAAATTGCTAAGAGACTAGATCTTATTCTCCATAAAAAGTATGATAATCATGTGATATGTTAGAGGTGCTAACTAACACCACTGCAGTGGTCATATTGCAATATATAAATGTATGAAATCAACACACTGCACACCTGAACCAATGTTATATGTCAAAAGCATCTCACTGCATTTTTAAAAAATAAAAATAAAACATTTGTTTTTTAAGAACATCATTTAGCCATAATGATCACCCACTGATATAAATGGGAATGAGCTCTTGACCATGCACCACAGGACCTGTCATGACACCTTTATAAGTAACGGAATTGCAGGTCATCTGCTGTCAAATAGCATGTGTGATAAAGTTCCAATGCATCATTTCAAAGACTTAACAATGCATTGTTATGTAGATTAGCAAAGCATTCTTCTAATTGCACTGTGGATTTTGCTTCCAATTCTAGTCCCATAAAGCTATTAGGTCTAACATGCATTCCTCTGTTCAAAGTTGTGCTGAGTTAGTGCCCTGCTTGCCACTAGCATACATACCCAAGACCATATGCATGGCTGAGCTCCAGTGTACACATCAGAGTGTACACAAGAATGACAGACATCTGGCACTGCTATAAGTACTCTCAAGCTCATGAGTGGTAGGGCTGCATGGAGTTCTGCTGAGGGCAAGGTGGGGTGGGGGCTGATAGAGAAGAGAAGCCTGACAAGTGGATACGGTGCCCTTTTTCCTTGAAAATAAACTATAGATGGATGGGAGTCTATCCTATGGCCAAGGGGACCTACCCTAGCATTTGGTGCCTTGTAGGACTTCAGGAAATCTTGTCCAGTGATCAGGTTAGTCAATCACTGTCATTTATATTCTGCTGGGTTCTCTCCCCCAGCATTTCCAAAGCTGCTCTGTTATGTGATGGTCCAGATTTTAAAAAAGAAATTTCAAATTGTAAGATCAATACACACATACATTCAACAACAACATCGACAAGAGAAGTGAATGCACCAAGTCCCAGCAGAGAAGTTATGGTGGAATATTCTGCAACATTGTGACATATTCCCAAGTTATCACCCAGATAGCACTCTGTGACCTCACCCTCCCAAGTCATCACTCAGACTGCCCTCTGTGACCTCACCCTCCCAGGTCATCACTCAGGCAACCATCTGTGACCTCACCCTCCCAGGTCATCACCCAGATAGCCCTCTGTGACCTCACCCTCCCAGGTCATCACCCAGACTTCCCTCTGTGACCTCGCCCTCCCGGGTCATCACCCAGACAGCCCTCTGTGACCTCACCCTCCCAGGTCATCACCCAGACAGCCCTCTGTGACCTCACCCTCCCAGGTCATCACCCAGACTGCCCTCTGTGACCTTGCCCTCCAGGGTCATCACCCAGACAGCCCTCTGTGACCTCACCCTCCCAGGTCATCACCCAGACAGCCCTCTGTGACCTCACCCTCCCAGGTCATCACCCAGATTGCCCTCTGTGACCTCGCCCTCCCGGGTCATCACCCAGACAGCCCTCTGTGACCTCACCCTCCCAGGTCATCACCCAGACAGCCCTCTGTGACCTCACCCTCCCAGGTCATCACCCAGACTGCCCTCTGTGACCTTGCCCTCCAGGGTCATCACCCAGACAGCCCTCTGTGACCTCACCCTCCCAGGTCATCACCCAGACAGCCCTCTGTGACCTCACCCTCCCAGGTCATCACCCAGATTGCCCTCTGTGACCTCGCCCTCCCGGGTCATCACCCAGACAGCCCTCTGTGACCTCACCCTCCCAGGTCATCACCCAGACAGCCCTCTGTGACCTCACCCTCCCAGGTCATCACTCAGACACCCTCTGTGACCTCACCCTCCCAAGGCATCACCCAGACAGCCCTCTAGGACCTCACCTTCGGCTTCCTAGTGGCCTGCCTGAGTGCCCTTAAACTCATTTCAGGAGCTGAAAACTCACATTTTTTTTTCATCATTTTGTTCCTGTCATTCCAATTGATTGCTATTATTATTGTGATAATCATTATTATTAATAATAATAATTACAGATGTTGCAAGTTGTTTCATCTGTTACCATGGTGATCATTCTTCAGAAAACATAATAAACAAGATTTAAAAGGAAAGAGGGGCAAAAAATAACTCTGATTAATAAGACCTCATTCTATACACATATTTGTCTCTTCCCAGAGCAAGAAAAAAGTGCAATTTTTCTATCCTAATACTTAGAAGGAACTCTACAGATTGTCAATACCCAGCTTAATTGAACTTAAGTCACTGTTGGAGCTGCTTAGAGTCCTTTGAAAAATGTGCCAATTCACTCACCCGCCCACCCCAGTAGGGCAGGTCTATACTAAGGTCCCAGGGTCACTTCTGGTGTTGACAGAGTGGATTTCCCACCCCAAGAGGAAAGGCAGTGTAAATAACCCCCACACTGTCTCCAAGCGCATTTCCATGCACACATCTACAGCCTCCTGGCATTTCTTTTGTTTTGCGTTGAGCTTATTTAATTTTTCGTATGTTCCTCTCTTATCTCCCCTTTAGATCACAAGCACTGAGGCCTGGTGAATGTCACCTGGCAGGCCTTCTGTGGATGAGGGGCAGATGCTGCAGGGGACGCTGGGGCTCAGGCTGTTGGACCAGGCAAGGCTGTTCTGCCCATGGGCTTCTAAGTGTGGCAGGGACATTGATCCCCTCGCCCCCAATACTTCCCACCCCCACCCCCAAGCCTCAGTCTCCTCAGCTGTAGGCTGGAGATAACCTGGCCCAGGATGTGAGGAATGAATAAAATGCACAGGATGCACTGAACAGAGTACCAGGCTCAGAGCATGGACTCCAAACCACAGATGACCTGCTACAGGCGCTCTGATCCAGGGAGGATCCCCAGGGACCACTAGCCTTTAGGAAGGGTTATGGGAACCCGAGCAGAGGAGTCAGTGACACCTTCCTCTCCACTTAAAGGAAAGGGAGACAGTGAGTGTAAAAGAACTTTCCACTTCTTGGCAAGAATTCGCGCCAGAGCCATGCCCCGTCCAGGAGGATTGGAGACCATGCAGGCCTGCTGCCCCGCTGCAGCTCCGCTCTGGGGCTCTGCCCCTGGGAGAGCGCCTGCCTGGCTGGGGTGGCCACACCACTCAGCATCAGGAGAGGCCAAGCGTAGGCCAGGAGCCAGCTCCCGTGTGACCTCACTCCACTGCCCACAGGGGCCACACTGATGACCTCCACTCAGCAGGCGAGGTGTGGCTTATCTCCCTGCTTCACCCAGCTGTACTTTCTGTATAGCTCCTGGGAGTTTCTCTCTGCCTGCTTTAAAATAGGTGCCAGCATCAAAGAGACCTGGGGAAGTTTTGGTCTTGGAGGGTGTGCTTTTGAATGGGCTCCAGGCACACTGCATCTGCTTGTTTGTTTATTGTCTGCTGGGTTACTCAAGGAAAAGCATGGGGTGCTGAGTGTGTGAGGAGCATCATGTGTGTGACTAAAAGGGGAGGATGAAGGTGAAGGGCACTCTGAACCCTGAGGGCGTCCCTCGCTGGTTCTGAGAAAGTCTTATCCTGGCTGGGGCAGGAGGAGGAAAGGCTGAACTCTGTGCCCAGCCTCTGAGCAGGGGGTAGGGGAGGCAGGGGCTCCAAATCCAACCCCCTGCCAGGGAGAGGGCTGCGGGCTGGTGGCAGGCTTAATCCCATCTCACATCTAAGTGATACTGGCCACACTCTCCACTCTCTCTGAGCCCACATTTCCTCAAAATACACGTGAGAGAACCTCTGCCTCCCAATGCATCATGTGAATTTACTGTGATCAAGCAGAAGACTATACCCCATCCCTGGACCACTGCTTCACAGTAAGGACTGCCTTCCCTTATTCAGAAGAGCTGATGTGGCTGAGACTGAGCTCAGGCAGCCACAGGCAGTGGACTGGCTGCAGAGGTCATGCCTTAGCCCTAGCAAGGAGTCAAGGCCTCAGTCCCCTCTCGTCCCACCAGCTCACACACCTTCTGTTAATGAAAGGTGTTGGTGTTCTCTGCTATATGGATCTTATGCTCTACTTCTGGAGATTACTCACAAAAAAGCACCCTCATATCTGAAGAGGACAGTGGGATGATCTGTTTTTCTTTCAGCGGACACATCTGCTCTGGGGTACACACGTGCATGTTCTGTCTGTGTTCATTAAAATTGCTTCACATAGAGAAGGCCTATTGCTCTAAAACAATAAACAACCATCGTGCCTAGTTCTTAATTTCCAAAAGCAATTTGCTGCAAAAGTGAACTAAACTTCTTTTATTTTTTTAAAAATATATTTTATTGATTTTGTACAGAGAGGAAGGGAGAGAGATAGAGAGCCAGAAACATTGATGAGAGAGAGAGTCATCTATCAGCTGCCTCTTGCACACCCCCTATTGGGGATATGCCCACAACCAAGGTACATGCCCTTGACCGGAATCAAACGGAACCCTTCAGTCCCCAAGCCGATGCTCTATCCATTGAGCCAAATCGGTTTCGGCAATGAACTAAACTTCTTTAGAAAACAGCTGAATCTGAGACTAGGCAGGGAAAGATCAAGGTAACATCTTGGAGCATCTTGTGCTAAAAAGCTACAAAACACTCCAGGATTATGGAGGCGTGTAAGAAAGGCAAAGGAACAAAATTAAAAGGACCATAGCTGGTTACAGCAAGGACAATTTTAACATAACTATATAAAGATAATAGTAACATTTTAAAAAAATGGAATAACATGTTTTTAGTAGCACAAAAACAGGTGGAGGAGGATGAGAAATGGTGAAGAATACAGAATGACTGCTACAAATGTAGGAAAATGTAGAATTAGAAAAATGATACGACAAATTCTGATGTAATAAATGACATAGGTTGGGATCATTAGCAGATTTGGAGTAAATGTTGGGGAACAGGATATTACAGTCCACGTAGTTCACTTATTGAGTATAAACTATCTTCATGATCCACTAAAAGGATCTGGCCATCAAATCCATCATGTGAAAGGTGCTTCTATCCTAATAAAACTATGAAAACAGAAACTGCTGCCAAGCCAGTGTTTCTCAGTGGTTGAGCAATGACCTATGAACCAAGAGCTCACTGGTTCGATTCCTGGTCAGGGCACATGCCCAGGTTGTGGGCTTGATTCCGGGTAGGGGCATGCAGGAGGCAACCTATCAATGATTCTCTTCATCATTGAAGTTTCTATCTCTTCTCCCTTCCTTTCTCTCTAAAACAAATCCCCCCCCCCCAAAAAAAAACAACAATAACAAAAAACTGCTATAAAAGACATGATAGAGACAAGATAAACTATATATTGTATATTAATTTAATTATTGCTTATTTTTATTTATGGTTTTAGTATTGTGGTTATGTGGAATAATTTCTTTAAGTTTAAATTATCAACGTGTCTACAATATTTATTTTTAAATAATTTTGGAAGGAAAAGGCAACTTATGATAAGGATTAAAGAAGAGGGAAAATAATGAGAGAGAGACAGATATGAAGGCAACACAAACATGCAAATGAGACAAAATGTTTACTGTTGGAGAAGACAGGTGAAAACTATACAGAAGCTCATATCAGTACTTTTTTAACTTTTCTGTAGATTTGGACACTTCAGAATAAAAATAAAGTGCTTCACAGTAAGTGTTCAGAGCTTTCCTACTATACTCCAGCAAATCCATATGGGGGTTCTTTTACACATTCACAGAGGACACACATAGACACACACAGGCACGTACCCCCAGCATGCACACATGCAGACACACACAGATACACACAGACACACACTCACAGACACAGACATAGACACACATGCAGAGACACACAGAAACACCACCCACAGACACATACATGCAAACACACACACTCACAGGCATATACAAATACAAAAACACACAGGCACACTCATGCAGATGCACACAAACACACACAGTGACAGGCATGCAGGTGTACACAGAGACACACACTCCCAGACACAGATACACACAGACATAGGCACACACACAATGTAGACACACACACATGCATGGCTAAGGACAAACTGGCAACACAATTATCAAACAGCAAAGATTATTATCCTATTCAACCTCTGACACCACAACAGCACATTCACACTCAACTATAACTACTGGTTAGTGATGTTGAATTGATATTTGTGTACTATTTTAGTGTGTCTAACATGTGCTCATGAAAGTCATTGCTTGTTATTTTAATTACTGCATCTCCAGTAATCTATATAGTAAAAGCTTAAGCCACCATTATGGTGGAATAAACAGAATGACTGGTCGCTATGATGTGCACTGACCACCAGGGAGCAGACGCTCAATGCAGGAGCTGACCCCTGGTGGTCAGTGTGCTCCCAAGGGGAAGTGTTGCTCAGCCAGAAGCCTAGCTCACAGCTGGGGAGCACAGCAGAGGTGACAGGTGGCAGGAGCCTCTCCCACCTCCACAGCAGCACTAAGAAGCAACCAGCCAAGCAGGAAGGAGCAGCGAACTGGCAGGCAGTTAGGAGGGAGGGGTTCCAAACTGTGAGAGGGATGTCTATCAAGGGGTGCTGGACTGTAACCTTGAATTACATTGATTATTTCAAGTTATTGAATAACAAGAACTTTAAACATATATTTTGTTATTAATTACAGTAGAGGGAACTGAGGAACAGGGAGGCCAAGTAATTCACCCAAGTCACACTTGACAGAACTGTGAAGTACCAGCATTGGGATTCACACTATGCTCAAGATCTTGTGCACTTTGCTGGGTTTGTTAGATGTCTGTTGATTAAGGAAATTAAAGGGAAATAGATAGGAAGTGTGACAAGAAAAGAAGTTTCAAAGAATAAAAGAATGAGGGCGTGGTCTAAAGAAGGAGGTGAGCGGAGGATATTCCAGAGAAGCCTAACTGGACATAAAGCATGAGTGCTGCTCAGAATACATACAGCTCCCACTGGCAACCTATGTGGAAACTGTCTACCTAGCCAGTGTCTAACCCACTTCTTTTACAAAGAGATATAACTAGCACATATTCAAACACTGGGGCACATAGCCTGTAAGGCTGATTTGTGTGGCTGTGAGGGGCATCCACATGAGGAGGAGTGGTAGAGACAACTCTGAGATGTGTGTCTGTTCTGCTGCCTCTATTTCACAGCTGGGATCATGGCTGCTTGCACATCTTGGCTATTTTATTCTCTGGGACATCTAGACAGACTCTGACTCATCATCTCTCCCTGGAATCCTGGACTCAGAGCAAAAGCAAACAGCAACAAGCAAGCTTTCTGAAGATACCCTTGACTCCCACTTACTGTTTCATCTTCTGATCAGATGCACAGCAATCCAGGAGCCTTCCAGTAAGGGGAAGGCACCTGCTCACTGCTCCTCCAAATCATCATCCCCTGAGCTCCACAGCGTTCCTCTTGGTTCTCTCTGCCTGGCCCTGCAACACCCACTTATCAAGGTCACACCTGTTTATCAGCCCTAAGTCTCTCAGGAAGCCTCTCCTGATCACTCTGGTCTCTGAATGCTTTCATCATCTAGGTCTTCCCAGGATGGTGGTGATGTTGACTTCCATTTCAGAGGCTTTTAGAGAGTACCAGAGATTGTACCAATTGTACTAAGTGCTTTGCTCATTTAATTGTATTTCATCTGTACATTAACCCATTGTACAGATGAAGAACTGAGTCACATAGAAGTTAACTCTCCTTGGATTCCATGACTGTTGGAGTACCTTACATCCTATGTAACTCTACAAATTATACAGAATGGCTTCAATGAAAGTGTTTTAAGACTGGATATTAGATATGAGATTCTTTGGTGTCAGGGTCAGTGGTTTATAGTAGCTGGTACAGAGCTGAGCACAGGCCCAAGACTGTGTCCCAATCCCCACAGCACAGAGGAAGAGTTCTCCAGGGATCTACAATGCCTGCTGTGAAATGTCCAACAGGAGGCCTTAGGATGAGCTCTATGTGCAGCTGTTAAGATCAGCAACTCTTCAGTTACTAAGTACTGGGGAGAGGACTGAGGAAGGGGACTCGCATGTTAAGCAATGTGCTAACCAAGTTATATAGTTATTTCCCAAAGTCCGGTGTCTTCAGGTATTTGTTAAAATGCTATTTCTTATTACTGTTCTATACCTACTGAAGAAACATTGTTGGAAATAGCCTAGAAAATTACATTTTACTCATCTTAGGTCATTCTTTGAAGAAATAGAATGTAAGAATCTTTGGTGCTTTTAAACTTCATCTAATATTCAGAACAACTTTGCAAGGTGGGTATGACTATCCCCATTGACAGATGAGGAAAGTGATGACCACGGAGATGAGGTGAGTGGAATAGAGACACCATTCCTTCAGGCTCATCCCTCTAGGACCTTGCTGCAGTGGCACTGCCTGATGGGTGGGGCACATGGCCAGGGGAAGGGACAGTTTTGTTTAGACAATGGGTGTTTCTTTTCTCCAGAGCCTCTATTTCTCCTGGCCTAGCACCCCAAGAACGGGAATCACAGGCCTAGCTCCACTTTCTGGGCAACATATGTCAATTCATGTGACCTTGGACAACCATTCAGCCTCAAGAATTCACTAGCCCCCTATGTAAATGAAAAAAAAAATGGTGCCTTCTGCATGGTTTCTGCAAAACTGAATACCATCAAGAGAATAAAGTATCTTGCATTGAGCCTCATACTAAATGCTTAACTAAATATTAGCTATTTATTTTACAAAATGCAGCCAGAGGGCAGCCCTTCAAGGGCAGCTTCTCTCATCACCATTCCCAGTTTCCCAGCTCCCGTGATCCAACCATGGCCTCCTTTGTACTATTTCTGAAGCGTCTTTTGGCTTCTAATTTATTTCTTACACCTTGTGAGACATATCTGTTTGCATTTTTTGTTTGCTCTCTAAACTGTGAGATCCTGTAGGACAAGGATACACATTCATTTGATAACCTTAGTGCCTTACACAGTCCTTGCTCAAAAGTTTACTTGAATTACAATTTCTAAATGAGCAACTGAATAATGGAGTGAGTGGGTCAATGAATGCATAATATATAAGTAACTCAACACATAAAAATAAATGTGGAAGTAAACAAGTGAAAGACTTATTAAAGGAATGCAAGACATCTGAGAGGGGGTTAGTAAAGGGGATGAATGTAAGAATAAGCGTATAAATGAGTGGGAATCACACTGCAACTATGCCTGCCATGGGTCTGAGCCTTCTTTTCTCATTGCTGTGGTTGGGATCAACTCTCCGAATGAAAGGAGTTTCTCTGAAAGCCTGTTACAATTATTGGCAACTCAAAGGTGACAATGCTTTAATTTCAGGATAATGCTAATCTTTATGACTTAGTAGTTTCATTTAATGGCCCCATTTAGCAGGAGATTATGCCGCCTGCTAGCCCACAGAGACCACTTTAAAGCTCAGGATTTTCACACATGCAGGTCCCAGCTTGGCCTTAGAGAACAGCCTGCTGGAATACTTATGCAGTCCCTAAGCCTTGGCTGACAACATAGGGTATTAAACAGGGAGAAATACACTTAAAAAGATCTTCCTCTAAGCTGGGATCTTTTCCTTTATTTACAAAAAGTCCTCCAGACAACACTGCATGCACAGAAAACAAGTGCTCTTCCCTCTGAAATACAAGTGTTATTCCAACTGAATAAATTGCTAGTGAGCCACAGCAAGAGTCACCCACGCATGATTCAAAAAACAGGAGAGGACAAGTTTAGCAGGGACTCAGCCTGTAGCCCATTAAGAGAGTGAATATGTTTCCAAGGGTTAAAGAGGGGAAGAAGAAAAGGTGAATATGACCTTCATGTCCTTACCACCTGCTCTGTCAGTCACTCTCCAGCATTGTTGAGATGTTGTCATGTAATGGACCACACAGCAATAGTAAACAGCTATTACCATCACCCTGCATATGCAGACAGAGAAACTGAAATGCAACAGTCAAGGGCCTTGTCCATGGCCCCACAGACAATAATTATAATAATCTCTAATTATAATTATTTGGAAGATTCAATAAGTACAGGCATTGTTCTAAGGCTGCTAATTAATGCATTTGAGCTTGTATATCTGTATAACTATGCCCTTCAAAAATTGTAATCCATAAATAAGGCTTGGGTTTTTCACAGATAGAAGAAAAGGGAAGGGTGGCAAGATATCTGTGTTTGTACAAGCTCATCCTGGCTGCTGCAGAGTGGGGAAGGCTGGAGACTTGGGGTTTTGTTACCACAAGGACATGAGACAATATAGACTCTGTGGAGTTGGGGAACTAAACCACAATCATTTCCACATGTCCAGTGCCTCATGAGTCTCTGGCCTCGCAGACAGCCAATGCATACTGAGTCACAGTGACAGAGGAAGGACTGCCATCCATGTTTTGGTAAGAAGCTCTGCATGCTGGAAGGGGCAAAAGCTTTAGATTTGATAGCTATAAGGAGATCTTACTTCTATCATTTATCAGCCTCATTAACACATTTGTAAATCAAAATCACTCCAGCTGTTCCACAGGAATGACACTTGGACAAGTACCCAGTAGACACTCAACACAATTATGTAGTCTGTAATAAAGTGACACCTTTCTGGCAAGATTCCTTCTGCAGTGATGGCTATCCAACAACTTATGATAAAAACAAACTTGAGGACTTGAGCCCAGTTTGTTCCTGTAGAAATGTTTGTCAGACAGTAAATTTAATACTGCTGACAGTATTAAATGCTGAGTGCGCTCATGTGTGTGTGTGAGTTGGAAGTGTTTTTGGTGGAAATCTTAAATAAATTGCCTATAGAAGGTACAAGGATAGAACTTCATTAAAGACAGACATGACACCACTACTAAATTATACTTTTTTAGTGTAAAATATAACTATATACTAAGTTATATATATAACTATATACAAAAATATACTAAGAATCTCAGAGAGATATGCATGTGCCGGAGTAACTCTTGTTTCCTCTATACTGCCAGATGCTTGTGTCACCCACTCCTGAACTGTGAACTCACTGGCAGTGGTCTTGTTATAGAATAGTAGAAAGTTCAGAAAATTCCAAGACAAACTGACGAGGGAAACTAAGATAGACAGTTAAACAGCAGTTTGTGTCCATCTAGTAGCAGGTATACCGGTCAATAATGCGGACTTTATAATCAAAGAAAACACGGTAATTTCAAGAGAAACATCAAAAGTGCTTTATTCTAAGTAATGCCCATCACTAACTACACATTTCCCTATCTTTCTGATAATTTGTGGATGCAGTCCCAATAGAACTTTTCTTGTTTTGAGGTGAACCATTCAGAGACCCAGTTTTCCACTTCTTTTATATTATTTGAAGTGCTGTATGAAAGTGTATGTGCCATGGATTGGAAGTAGTAATCTGAAGGAGCAAGGTCTGGTGAATATAGGGGGTGGTTTAATACTTCTCAGACAAGATCTTTTAATGTGTCTTTAACTGATTTTGAAGTGTGTTATGATGCGTCACCATGAAGCAAAATTACTTTGCCATGTCTTCTGGCACATTCTAGTCATTTCACAATCAAACAGTGGTTCAAATTGATTATTTGTTGTTGGTTGGATTAATGGTTTCTCCTGGTTTTAGAAACTCATAATACACCACACCTTTCAAATCCCACCAAACGCAGAGCATTGTCTTCTTTCTGAAGTGATTTTGCCTTGAAGTCCATGTTGATGGTTGACTTTGATCAACCCATGATTTTGAGTGTTTGTGGGTTCTCAAAATAAATCAACTTTTCATCACCAGTCACAATGCAAAAAATATTTTCTTTCATGCTGTTGAAGCAACGTTTTAATGAAAGAAACGTTGACTTGTAGGTTTTCCATTTGTCTTTCATTCAGTTGATGTGGCTCCCATTTTACTTCCTTTAAAATATTCCCCATTGCTTGTAAATGATTGAAAATTATTTGCTGAGCAACATTTAATCTTTCTTCAAGTTGTTTTTGAGTCTGACATAAACCTTCATCTTATAATGCTTATAATTGTTGGTCTTCAAACTTTACCATTGACCTGAACATTCTTTGTCTTTCACATCGAAATCTTCACTTTTAAAGCATTTAAACCACCATTTTCAAGTATCTTGAGATGAAGCATGTTCACCACAAGCTTCCCAAAGTATATGATAACTTTCAGAAGCACTTTTCTTCAAAATAAAGTAATGAATTAAAACTTCCTGCAAATGCTCTTTTTTTGGCACGAAATTTTACATTTTAAGGGTAAAAATATCTATGATGTTAACACCTTCAGAAAATTTGACATATGAAGTTTTGAAGCTTGTTGTCAATACAACAAAATACCATACGTATCAAATCAAGGCATATATATCAACATATGTGTATCTCTATCTATTGAAAAAATCCGCATTATTAACCAGTACACCTGGTAAATCCTATCTACCCTAAACAAGGACATTTAAGAGTAAATGGTTTGCACTTTTCCCCAATAGAGGGTAAATAGCTTAAATCACCCCACTCAAGGAGACAGATAGCAGAAATCCAATTAAGTGCCATTTACCAACCAGACCCAAGGACAGACAAATTAAGAGAATAAATCTCATTTTGGTACATCAGGATAAAGCTGATGAATATTCTATTTATTGGCCCCTAAGATAGCCCCCAAACACCTAGACTATAAAATGCTGCAAATGAAGGTCCCATTGCACTTTTCTGCCAAGGAGCACCCCTGCCATTCCTTTCCCCTCTCCTTCCCCTACAGGCACTTGTCTTCTAACCTCCAAGGGACCCCATGAGAATTGAAACCAGGAAAGCAATAGGCAGCAAGACAGCTCACCCCTGGGTGGGCTAACTGCCTGCACTGGTCTCCAAAGTCCCTCTCCCATTTTTCTCTGACCTCTAGTGAGCCAAAGTAGCCCATCTTAAGTTCTCCTAAACTGTATTCTAGGCCTTTCCTTGTTTCACAAAAATGCTCACCTGCCTGAGTTCTAATGACAGACTTGGACACTGAAGTATGGCAAGAAGGAGACTTTTAATACATTCCTGAGAGCTGTTGTCCTTGGGTTGTGTAGGCACACCCGAGGCAGCACCCACAATCCATTTATCCAGCACTCCTCAGATTCCTCTTGGCTGTGCACTATGGGGTCACATGTTTCCTCATATGTTGCCTAGGTCTTGCTGTCTTCCACTGGGCCATTTAAAAAAAGGGCTGAGGTCTTTTCTAGTTGCCTCCACCTCCTCCTTAATTTTGGGGGTTTCCACCATGATGCTGGCCCATGTCCACAGTTCTTTGCTTTTATATCCTCTTTCCTCCCCCCCTCCATTTTTTCCTGGGGAAATTCAGTAGCCATTTCCATCAAAGCTAACTATGTGGAGATGGATCACAGAAGCCCACTTTCAACACTACCTACGTAACTTTTGCTGCAGCCAATACATCCTTGCTTGCTTTTCTACATTTTGTCTCTTGATTGAATTTTTCTTCAAGAAGACAAGAACCACGGTCTCCTCTCTATACCAGTAACAATCTAACTTTGGAAAAAAGGCTGACACCTGTTAGACCTAACTGGATGGACATCTTGCTTTCTGTTAATAGCCTGGATGATAATCTATTATCTGCAATTACCCTGCACTGTTATGTGCAGGCATATTACAGAAATTCTGGTTTCTCTACCTACTCCATTATGCATTCTTCAATGAGTTTTAGTGAAAACAGAGCCTGCCTCCAGACAGTGAGAAACAGAGCATCATATCAGTGGTAATGATAAGATTAGAGACTGGTAAGGTAGTTTGATTATGAGCTGTTTGATAATGGAAACAAGTTTTGCTTTAGAGATCTGACTAAACATTCCTTGCAAAACTCCTTGCAATGCCTCATGATTTCTATACAGGTATGTGTGCATGAAATTGGCATTGTATTCACCAGAATAAGAAATAAATGTGTTTTTGTTATTGGTTCTAGATGAACAATTTTGCATATCAGTATGCATTTATACTCTACAGAGGAAAGACAGTGTGTGGCTGGGACACATTTGTTAACTCGTTGACAAGATGTCTTGTTAACATTAAAAATGGTAAAATGTACGCTTAGTAGAATAACTTTAAATGTCAATTTCTAAGGAAAATCTTGTCAGGGTGCCTCATCCTCTAATTCGTCTTTATTGATACTGGAAGCTTCCCCTCAGAAATGCTCCCTCCAGGCACCTGTGGCATAGGGATCCCATGACAACTGAAGAAGGAGTAATTCTTTGTTGCTGGCATGAGGAGATGGCTGTCCTCTCAGGCTAGGGTGACTATATAGATACCATCTACACTGTGACAGTGGAGGGTAGGAGAGAGGACTCCAGTGAATACTGGATTTCTTTATTTTATGACCTCTTCTTTTTGGGGCTAGGAACTTTGCTTTTATTCTAATCCTCACATTTATCTTGAATGGAAGATATTTTTTAAATATAATTTCCACTTTATTGATAAGGAAACCAAGGTCCAGAAATGATAAAAGGCTTGAATGTGCCGGCACTGGAATTTGAACTCCAATATGATTACAAGGTATGTGCTACTCCCACCAGTCATTCCAAAGAAGGCCTTTGGGGAAGAATAGGTAGCCATGGAAGGGCTTCGAGGCAATGAAGAGCAGTTGAACATTTTTACTCTTACATTTGCATAAGAGGTTGCAAAGAGTGTAGGACTGCTCAAGCTCAGTTAAGATCAGACATTGAGGCAGAATCTACAGTACCAAACTACTGGATTAATGAAATAGGACCTTAGTCTAAGACAAGTTATGGGAAGGGAGAAGAAGAAAAGGGGAAAGTTAGAAATTAATCTTTAATTTGGTTGTGTTAGCTCAGAGTTTTTTTTTGTTTGTTTGTTTGTTTGTTTTTTAGTTGATTTTTTTAGCTCAGAGTTTTGATTATACTGGGTCTCATGAGAGCAAATGTAAAGAGATTCTTCTCACCCTGTCCCTCACTTTCCATAACAAGCTCAGAGCCCAATGGGACATGCAAGTAAACAAGGGTGGTTATAGTGAAGTGTGACCAGTGCCATGGTGAAAATATGTAGAAACTGAAAGGAAAGCTGAGACCAGAAGCATCCAGATGGCCGGAACCCTGGTGTTATTAGGTAGGGCTGTCCAGAGAAACAGATCCAAGATGATGCAAATATATTTTTAAATCTCTTTCTTTCTCTCAAGTATGAATATGGATATGGAGGCTTGGTAAGTCCAAAAATCTTCAGGGTAGGCCAACATGCTGGAGATCCAGGAAGGAGTTGCAGTTAGAGTCTGAAGGCCTCTGCTGGCAGTCTTGCTTGAGGGAGGTCAATCTTCGTTCTATGAAGGCCTTGAACTAACTGCATGAGGCTCAGCCACATTTTGAAGGGCACTCTGCTTTACTCAAAGTCCACTGATAGAAATGTTAATTTCCTATTTAAATCACCCTCACAGAAACATTAATGATATTGTGTGAGCAAATACTTGGGCAATGTTGCTCACCAAGTTGAAACATAGAAGTAACATTGAACCAAGGAAAGCAGGAAACCCCTGAGAAGCCCCATTCTCATGTCCCAATAACCCACAGGTCCTGCAGGGGCCTCAGGCCTTCACTTGTGCCACTGTTACTTACTGTGCCCCTCCTTTCCTTCACTCCTATCTTTTTCCTTTGCACGGATCCCAGTGCCCAGAATTCCCTCACTTCCTGAGGGCATCTAACCTGTCCTGCCAGCCCACCTCACATGCATTTTTACCCAGCAGCACAATTTGAGGTCCTCACTGGATTCCTTGTTAGTTAAACACATCCCTTCCTACTTGCCCAATCAGGTTGGCAAACTAAGAATGACTCAAACTTTGCATCATTGGAGGGAAGTGTCCACATCCAGGCCAGGAGACATTTTCTCTGAGAAACGGCACAGGACCCAGATGTCCCTTTTAATGAGACATGACGTTTTAGTGTGTCACAGTTTCTCCTAGTTGTTTACTTGTCCTTCAATTATTCATCAATTGAATGGCATAGCCTTTTAGTCAGTTAGTTCCCCAAGTCAGCATTCTAACGCATTTAACCTTCTTTGCAGTCCAGGCTTCTAGACAAGGAGGCATTTTCTGTTTCAGGTTGGAGTCTATTGATTAAGTTCATGCTTTATATATATTTGTAACGTATGTGAGTTTTGCCTCAACACCACCTATGATTCTTGATGAATTCTAATCACTTTTCCACAGCCTTCTTTGGACAGCTCATTAAACAGGTTAACATGGGTATTTTCTGTTTACCCCTCCAGAGGCACTTTACCCTTCTGCAGCCTTCCCTGAGCTATAGAAGACTGACTGGAAGCCTTACATCAGTGAATGGCCTTGCCTTCTGAGTTATTGCAGGGTTTACTCAGTGGAGAATAGGAAGGAGACTGGAACAAACCAGGAGGGGCTGAGGTTATGCTCCAAGCTCCTTGGTGGTGTTCCCATCAGGGAGGGCACAGCTCCTCCACATGCTGCCATCCTTTCTCCTCTCACATCTACAAGACTGATGATAACAGCCCTTCTCTTACAAGCTCTGTAGCATGAAACCCCCCACCCCATTTCTCCCTGCATGCTCATGCCTGTGTAAACAATTCTCATGTGAACAAGCCATTTGCTACAATTATTGCCCTCAAGATAGGGGAGCTGTGCTAATGGGCATGTGTGGTATGAGGATGGTGTCTTGTTGTTGGTGCTCAGAAAAGTGTTTATCTCTCACTTGCGAATAGTGAATAAGCCCGCATGCTTAAGAATTCTTGGATTAATGCCGGGACCGGTTTGGCTCAATGGATAGAGCATCGGCTTGGGGACTGAAGGGTCCCGGGTTCGATTCCGGTCAAGGGCATGTACCTTGGTTGTGGGCATATCCCCAGTAGGGGCTGTGCAAGAGGCAGCTGATTGATGACTCTCTCTCATTGATGTTTCTAATTCTCTATTTCTCTCCCTTCCTCTCTGTACAAAATCAATAAAATATACTTAAAAAATAAAGTTTAAAAAAAAAATTCTTGGATTAAGCAAACTCAAAAAGGAAAAACTCATGGATACAGACAATAGAATGGTGATTTCCAGAAGGAAAGGGGTTGGGCAAAGGAGGGATAACTGGTGATGGAAGGGCACTTGGGGTAGTGAACACACAACACAATGTACAAGTTATGTATTGTAGAATTGTATATATGAAAGCTGTATAATTTTATGAACCATCTAGAGGCCCAGTACACGGAATTTGCTCAATTGTGGGGGGACACTCAGCCTGGCCTGCACCCTCTCACAGTCCGGGAGCCCTGGGGGCATGTCTGACAGATGGGCCTAAGCCATTGGTCAGATATCCTTAGCATTGCTATGGAGGCAGGAGAGGCTCCCACTACTGCCACTATGTTCACCAGCTGTGAGCCTGGCTTCTTGCTGAGGGGAGCTCCCTTTGTGGGAGTGCACTGACCACCAGGGGGCAGCTCCTGCATTGAGTATCTGGCCCCTAGTGGTTAGTGAACATCATAATGATATGTCATTTGCATATTAGCCTTTTATTATATAGGATACGCTGTAGACCAGACTCCCTAGAACCATAAGAAATGCAGAAATCCAGTTAACTCATTCTTGAATTGCCCTCCTCTAAAATCAAATTGCACCATCCCCCACCATGGGGCATGTGCTGCACCTTGGGAACCACTGGGCTTGACCCCTTTCCTCTCTGAGATTCATTTCTGAAAACATACCATATACCATGAGTATTATAATCTCTTCTCCGCCTCCCTCACTGCGTTGTCATAAGGAGGTTCTGAGCTAATAAACCTAGAAATTTTTCATCAAGTAAGTGATGTCTGAACGGGAAGGGACTGTTATTTTTAAGCTCATGGGTACCTTTGCAGGTAGCAGGTGCTGATTAGGGGAGGAGGGCATAATTATTTCTTGGGACTGCAAGCTTTGGAGGGGCAGGCTCTGGCCAGCAACCCTGCTGTGGTAGTCGTCCCTGGAGGCACTGGTGGAGGGGGGAGAGTAAGGGGCGACTGGGCTGAAGGGGGAGTAACTGTCAAACCTCCCAGATTGGCACCATTCTTTAAATTGTACCTGGTTATTTGGCAGCTGTATGTGGTAAGGGTGGGGCTCCAATCTCCTGGTTCAAGAGACCACATCACTTTATTTTTGACATTTTTTTTCTTTTCCTGGAAATGTCTTCCTGTGCCTCATCTAGCAGCTGCCTCTTTGCCCAGGTCTTAGAGACATAGCCCTCCTTTCCAATGGCCCACCCACTGCACAAGAGTCTGGGCTGGGCCCTTCCTCTGCTCCCAACACACATTATTCATACCTTGTCATAGCCCTTGCATTTTAATTGTTGCTGTGTCTCCCTCAGGATCAGCCTGAGCAGATGAAAAGAGGACACACACTAACCTGACCAGCTCAGGGAGGCCTAAGTAGAGGCTTAAAACTCAGAGTCCGAAAGTAACCACAAGGGATGATCTGAAATGAAAAGTTTTTAATTAAAAGCAATTTATGGCAGGTAGTTATGTCCTAGGCTAGATTCTTCCCTGACAAGTTAATCTTTACCTGAAACAAATCTGTCTGTTTTTTTTTGTTTGTTTGTTTGTTTTGTTTTTGTTTTGTTTTGTTTTGTTTTGTTTTTGCATCTACCAGAAGATGTCCTTGGAATGTCAAAGAAGTTTCTGGACCACTCAAAGCACAGTCACCTCTCTGGGGAGACCACAGATTCTAACATTGTTATTGAGTTAACTGTTGACTCTTATCTATACTGGCCTATGTGTGTGCCAGGCCAGTGTGACTCAGTGGCTGAAGACTGACCTAAAAACCAAAAAGTAATGGTTCCATTCCCAGTCAGGGCACATACCAGGGTTGTAGGCTCTATTACAAGTAGGGGGGATGCAGGAGAAAGCAGATCAATGATTCTCAACATTGATGTTTCTATCTTTCTCCCTCTCTCTTCCTCTTGGAAATATGTCTATCTTTTTACTTTTTATCCAATCCCAGAAGTTTCCCCACTTTGCTTTCTCCCACCTCCCTATTTATCACCAGCGGATTTCATGTAACCTACTTACATCTTCTCTTTTAATTCCAATGTATAAAATAAGGTACAAATCTGCCATTCTCTGGAACATTTTTTTCAGTCCATTGAGGTTTTGCTTCCCAGTAATTGTCATCAGCTTGGCACAAATAAACTCAGAAAAATTCTCTACAGGTTTGGATGTTTCTACATTGATACTGTGATGCAGACTGTTCTTGAAAAGACAATGCTGTGGCTTGAATTCTTTCCCAAAATGTTTGTAAAGTCCTGACCTCCACTTTGCAAATTCAATAAAATAAAGATGAAGTTATACTCCATTAAGTTGGGCCCTAATCCAACATGACCAGCGTCCTTATACAAAGAGGGACACAGTCACCAGAAGATATGGCCACTGTGACTATGTCCCATGGAGGCAGGTGACCGCCTTCCCCAGGCAGAGATTGAGGTGCTGCCTCTATGAGCCTAGGAAGGCCCGTGGACTAGGAGCTAGGAGGAGAAGGAAGGGTTCCCCCTCCAGGGTTCAGAGGGGCCTGGCACTGCTGGTTCCTTGGTTTTGGATTCTGGTCTCAGAGCTATGAAACAATGTACTTCGTTTTTTTATTTGTCTTTAAGCCAGTTTGTATTTTTATTGTAGAAGCCTGGAGAAAATAATGCAGGCACAATTTCTTATTAACAAAACTAGCAGTTTGCACAGTGTCTGGAATGTGCACTTTTACATTGAGCTGAAATGAATTGTAAATCATTCAGATGTGAAAAATAGGTCAAATGTGTATTCCTGCAGAAACTACTTTTTATCTCCCTCATCCACGGCTTCAGTCCATCCTCCATCCAAACCGGGGCCTTCTCCATCTCTCACCCACTAGTCCTGGGCTCAGTGGTGCAGTATTGAGTGTGACATGCTGTCAAAATCTGTAGAGGCCTTGAGTCAGTCCACTTCATCACTAACCCTGGTCAGCCCCCAGGTTACTCTAGAACTGGCCTTCCTCCCTTGCCCAGGCCACACTGCTGATAGCCCCGGAGACAGTGGCTGCTGGGGTTTGGGAGTCTCCCTCCAGGGCTCCCCCTGCTGTCATGGTGGCTAGAAACATAGGCTGAGACCTCCAGGAGTGCACTGTGCCCACAGAAAGGAGCTACTGTTTACCCCAAGGGTACGTTTTAAAGAGATACCTTTGGGGTTCACACGAGCTGTTTTCCCTGTCTAACCCTCAGGACTTGTATTTGCAAATATCTGCAAACTTCCTAGAAATTTCCCCTTCTGTGGGCCTCACAGTCCCTCTGGAATGTTGACTGAGGATGGCCTGTGAGACCACCTGGGCCCAGATCCTTAATAGAGCTCTGCAGAGTCCAGGAGTGCCAGCTGCTGGTCAGGGTCGGGGGGAGATCCCAGAGTGTGGCCTGGCAGGGCTATTTATTCTACTGGTGGCATTGCCCACGGGCAGAGAACAGCAAATTGGTGCTTTCACAAATGGGGGCTAAACGCAGACCAAGCCCCCTTTTCTCCTCCTCCACCCCATTCCTGCTCTGTCCACATCCTCTCATCCTTCTCCACTGAACACTTCCTGCCACACTTGTTACTGTCATAATTACTCATACTTAAGAACATTTAACATTTTACAAATAAAAAAGTATGGAATTGATTATCATATATTTATGTACAATTTTTTTTCTCAGTTAAACATAAGATTCTATAATTCAGCCTGCACAGAAGTTAATTTTAGAAAAAACAACAACACAACAACCTGTGTACTTTCCATCTGGCTGTGACCAAATGCCATACTTAAAAAAATGCCCAGCTATGCATAATGAGACCTCGCACCTCAGGGACATGACTCCTGTGGGTCACATCTGCAAGACGGCACACTCAAATGCAAGCAGACATTCATCTCCAGCAACTCCTGGATAAAACACCAACATGAGCCTGAGACAGATCTTCCCAAAGGCACACAGAGATTCCATGTCAATGAGACTGTGAATTAACCATACCTCTGTGTCACTGAGCTTACATGATTTTATTTGAAGTGATTTTTATTGATCTTTAGAGAGAGGAAGAGGAAGGGAGACAGAAATATCAATGTGAGACCACAGCACTGTTCAGCTCCCTCCTGCACACCCTACACTGGGGATGGAGCCACCACCTGGGTGTGTAGAACCAGCAGCCTTTCTGTTGCATGGAACAACCCCAACCAATGGAGCCCCTGGCCAGGGCTGAGCTTCATTAGTTGAGAGTTTTAAAACTTATTTTTTATTTAATGTATATATTTTAATTTTAAAACATATTTAAATGATATATGGACAAGTCTATGTTAGTCTATTACCGGTAACTTCACAACTTTAAAACATATTTTTCAAAATACATATATTCATTAAAAAAAAGCCACAAGAAAATTCTAACAAAATAACAATGGCAATCTCTGGATTATGGCTAATAGGTGACTTTAACATTTTCTTTAACCTTTTTCCCTTTAAAGTTTTATAATTGATATTGATTTATTTTATAACAAAAATAAAAGCACTTTTTAAAGTAAAACATAGGCAATACAAAGTAATTAATGTTTAGTGATACACATTATTATTGAGCCAGAAGCTTTTGTTTGCTTCTCAAGTCTTGGCTATTAGTTCCAGATTATTACCTTGAGCAAGCTGTTAAATTCATATATTCTCTTTCCTTCTACATGTGACAGAGGTGAGGCAATCTATCTCAGAGTTAAAAAATAATAATAACAGTAATCTCTCAGTTCCGTTTCCAAAGGTGGTAGGAGCTGATCACATATCATGGATATTTGCCTTATTCTGCAGCCAAATCATGTCCTTGATTTTGGTGAAGTATGGTCCAGGGGCAATGTGCATCAGACTCTCTGGGAGTACTTAGTAAACATGCATGTACTGAATTAAAGATTTTAGGGCAGGGAAGTCTATATGCTTAGCAAGAATCCCCACAGGTCAATATATTAATTACATCCTATATAATAAAAGGCTAATATGCAAATAGACCTAACAGTGGAACAACCAACCAGTTGCTATAACATGCATTGACCACCACGGGCTGCATGAAATATGATGGGCGTTGGCTGTGGCAGGATGGTGGAGCAGGTGAGCGGGGACACCAGACCAAGACGGGGTGCTGGTTGCTGTCATTGGGGCGAGCCTCTGGTGGTTACTGAAAAGTCTCTGCTCCTGCACGCCACAGTCCTGCCCAGTGCTTGCACCCACTGCCAGCACCGGAGCTGCCATTCATGCCCACTGCCAGCGCTAGCCCAGCTTGCACCTGGAGCCAGCACTGGAGCCTGTACTCACATCCGCTGCCAGTGCCTGGTTTTTTTTTCCATAAGCAAGTGTGAGCAGTGGCTGCTGTCCCTGATCACTCCTGAGGGTTTCCCCACCTCCCCCTGCTCTGAGGGGCAATCCTGGCAACAGCCACTGCTCTCACCCACTGTGGTGCCAGCCCCAATTGCTCCACTCTATAGCAAGTGCCAGTGGGGCCAGCGCCATCAGTGTGTGGGAGCTGAGGCTGCAGGGGCGGGGCTGCCAGCAGTGGCGGGAGGGGCCAGGTGGGGGCTCAGAGGGTGGGCTGAGTCCTGCCCCTGTGCCTACTGCAGTCTCACAGCCCATAGTTCCTTTCAAGGTGCACAAATTCATGCACTGGACCTCTACCTGAGTTAATAACTAGGATCCACAGAAAACCCTACCTAGTACTGTTCAGGCTGTTTAGCATTTTAGTTAACCAAAACCTTCAAAAGAAAACAGCATCATAATTTATTTATAAAGCTGGGGAGAAGCAGCTAGTATATATGTATATTGCAGATAACGAATTATGGAAATTCAATGAAATGGCAATCAATCCCATGAAGCTAGCATTTTCTGCAGAAAAAGATGTGGCCTTTGTATTCAGATGGGCAAATTGCTAAGTGTCCTTAATCACCATTTTTGAAAAGGTTTGCTTGCATGTCTACCTGTGATTTTTGCATTCTGTTGTCACCAATTTTACTGCCTCATAAAGGACAGTGACTATGTCTTATTTCTCTGCATTTCCCCAGAGCCTTGCTGCAAAGGAGCCTGGGGCTGGAGGACTCAGTGAATCTCAATAGCTCCCTGGCTCCTGTTTCACTGCATGGCTCTGCTGGTTCTCCAAACGAGGCTGGGATCCCCAAACCGTGGATGTGGCCATTATCACACTCCCAATGGAGAATGCACTCGCCGTGCTATGTTTCTGGGAAATTATTACATCAAATTGTGGCTTTGTGGAATTATTTTTCAAAATAAAGTAGTGATCAGACAGTTTCTAAACCTATGAACCAACTGACTCTGACTAGGTCCCTCTGCACTTTAGAACAAAAAGGCACCATAAATAAAATCTCCAGAAAAAAAAACAAATATCCCAAATTGATTTGGCTCAGTGAATAGAGCATCAGCCTATGGACTCAAGGGTCCCAGGTTCGATTCTGGTCAAGGGCATGTACCTTGGTTGCAGGCACATCCCCAGTAGGGTGTGTGCAGGAGGCAGCTGATGGATATTTCTCTCTCATTGATGTTTCTAACTCTCTCTTCCTCTCCCTTCCTTTCTGTAAAAAATCAATACAATATATTTTAAAAAGAAAAAAAAATAGCTCACTTTCCTCTTCCCTTAGGCATCTATGGATAACTGGTCTGACTGCTTGTTCCAATACACAGGGATGTGCCTAATCCTCACCGCTCTGAGAGGTAGCAAGTGCTATTCATTCGATGTTCTGCAGCGAAGCTCAGGAAGAATGCCGACTCCTGGTCCTCAGGGCCAGGCACTGACCAGCCCTTCCTACCACCTGAGCCCAGCTTCCTGTAAGTGCTGAGTTTTGGTTTTTGGTTGGTTGGTTGTTTTCATGTGCTTTCTGGTTTTGAGTTCTAAGACAGAAAATATCCATGACAAGTTCTATGGGAAATGCTTGGTAATTAAGTCTTGGTTTTGGTAGAACATGAAGACTATTAATAAGTTTTCTTCTCTCATGAAAATAACCCAGCTGCTAATTCTATCATTTACTAAAATTCCATTTCCCGGGAACGTGGTCTTTTCTTTGCAAGGGAGTCACTAGCCACGGAGCCCCCTGGGCCATGAGCCCTCGCCCAGCAGATGGAGCTGACCGAGGGCCGCACCTCACCTGTGACGTTGCAGTGCACACGGAGAGCTCCCAGCGGCCCGCTGCCATCTGGGTCAATGTGGAAGAAGCCCGCCGTATTCCCTCGGTGCCTGTACACCTCGCAGGATCGCTCGTAGAGGGCTGGGGAGACACAAAGGCAGCAGGGAAGAGAAGTTGCAGGGCTCTGCATATTCCTTAGATGCATCAGTGACTTCTACTTCTGCAGACTGTTAATGTGGACTTCCTTCCTTCCCCTATAACCTCCACTTCCCTTCGAGTCTTAACAAACCAACATCCCCATACTTGATGGAGTCCCCCCCTCCATTCACCTTACCAGTCACGCTTTTTACCAGCTAGGAAGTCACCCCCTCCTAGTGCCCCCCTCCCTGGACTATGACCTTCTGGGTGCCGATGGGTGTGTCCCTCCTAGATGCCTGCATAGTGTGTTGAGCTAGGAGGACCAGTGACAACATGTGAGAGTGGTGTGAGTGTTGTTGGCAGACGTTCCATCATCTGGCAGAGTGCCACCTTCACAGTAGGAGTTTGATCAATGAATGAAAAACCGAATGGACACATACAGTCATGACTTTATACTAATAAAGTAAAATGGTGCTATCTTATTAACATCTGCCAAGAACTCAACTCGGTGACTGATGTATAGTAGGTGCCCAATCAAGTTTATTTTAACTTGCCGAAACCGGTCTCATCGATGTTTCTAGCTCTCTATCTCTCTCCTTTCCTCTCTGTAAAAAATCAATTAAAAAAAAAGTTTATTTTAACTTAATAAGCATTTACCGAGTCCTTAGCATATGTCAAAAGTGTTCGCCACTAGACGACAGAACATGAAGGCGATCAGCCTGGGCCTTATGAAGCTCCCAGCCTCGTTGCTGCCTCAAAGGTCTGTCTGTGTTCAGAGAGAGGCAGGCACAGGGCCCCGAGATAGACTACCTTGACCAGATGGGAGAAACATAGAAATCTCATTACACCAACATAAATGAAGCTGGGAGGGTGTGAATGAGGCATCTGCTGCCTTATGCAGGAGAATGCAGGAAGTTCCCCGATGCTTTAGACAAAATGGTATAACTCTGAGCAGCAGGTACACATCCAACCGTGTCATCATCCCATGCTTAAAAGACAGTGGGTCCCAAAAGCCTTAAAGATAAAGCACCAGATCTTCACCTTTGTCAATGTGGCCCTGTGACGAATGTCCTGTCCTAGGAAAATAAAGCTGCAGTTTGTCATGATCAAGCATGAGGGGTGCCTCAAATAATTCATTACTGATAAAATTCTAAATCTTGAGAGGGTTTGAGCGTTTATAAATTAGAGTGAATTCAAGGTTATCTTTGCACTCATGGACTTCTCTCTTGCATCCATATACACTTTCTGAACTGGGGAATAAATGAGAGAGTTATAGTTCCACTCTACATACTGACCATAATATACAGCTGGTTTCTCTTTCCGCAAACCTAGTAACACTTTGGGTATGTGTCTCGTGTGTGGAAGTCATCTCTAGGTGTGGTGTCTCTCCCCAGCCACTCCCAAACTTCCAACATACCAAACCTGTGAATGGGTTGCTGCTGTCTCACCCAGGCATTTTGGGGGGTTACACAAGGATTAAGAACAGAAGCCATTGCTGAAGCCGGTTTGGCTCAGTGGTAGAGCGTCGGTCTGCGGACTGAAAGGTCCCAGGTTCGATTCCGGTCAAGGGCATGTACCTTGGTTGGGGGCACATCCTCGTTAGGGGGTGCGCAAGAGGCAGCTGGTCGATGTTTCTCTCTCATCTACGTTTCTAGCTCTCTATCTCTCTCTCCCTTCCTCTCTGTGAAAAATCAATAAAATATATTTAAAAAAAAAAAAAAAAAAAAAAAAAAAGAACAGAAGCCATGGGCCCAACGGGTGTGTATGGCTCAGTTGGTTGAACATTTGCCCATACACCAGGAAATCACTATTCAATTCCTGGTCAGGACACTTGCCTGAGTTGTGGGCTCCATCCCTGTAAGAGAAGCTGATTGATATTTCCCTTTCATCAATGTTTCTATCTCTCTCTCTCCCTTCCTCTCCCTGAAATCAATAAAAAAAAACATTTTTTTAAAAGAGCTCGAACACTGGAGTTAAAGTGGATCGTTTTGCATCACAGGGCTACCACTTACACCTATTGGAGGTTGGAAAAGCCAATTCACCTGTAGGCAACCACTAAGCTAGCTCATTCTATCCTCACCTCTTGGTATTCATTTCTTGCTCATGAATTCATGCCCTCCCTTGAGTGTGGGCTAGACTTATGGATGTTTCTCTAAGACAATATGACAAAAGGGATAAATGTCATTTCCAAGACTTGATTATGGAAAGACAGTGGCTCCTACCTTGGGTGATCCTGGATCACTCACTCTGGGGAACCGCTATGCAGAGGCGGCCCTGAGGAAAGGCCCACATGAGTGAGCATGGACCCTCAGGAGATGTGCCATGGGAGCGGTCCCTGATGCAGAGCTACAAGCCAAACCCTGCAAAGGCTGCAACTCTCGCTGACACTTATGTGTAGCCTGGTGAGAGGCCCAGCCAGAACCATGCAGTTTACTAGTAAGTTGCTCAAGGACCCAGAGAAACTATAAAGTGGTGGAGTATTATGCTAAGTGAAATAAGCCAGTCAGAGAAGATAAATATCTCATAATCTCACTCATCTATGGGAAATAATGAACAACATAAACTGATAAACAAAAACAGATCCAGAGATAGGGAAGCATCTATCAGACTGTCAGGCCTCGGAGGGAGGGTAGGGGAGAGGAGGGGTAGGCAGATGATATCAACCAAAGAACTTGTATGCATGCATATAAGCCTAACCAGTGGACACAGATAACATGGGGGTGAGTGGTGGTGGGTGGTTTTGGGAAGGTAATGGGGGGATGAGGACAAATATGTAATACCTTAATCAATAAAGAAATTAAAATGCAAAAAGTATGTACGATGATGCATAAAAAAAGTGGCGGTGTCTGTTGCTACATTTTGCTGTGATTCATGGTGCAACAATAGATAGCTAATGAACTCTCAAAGCACCAGTTTTCTCATGTGGAATAGGTATAAATGTATCTAGGTACAATGTAGTGAGGATTCAAAGAGATAATCCACCGACAGCACCTCACACAGTGCTTGGCACATAGAAAATTCATGATATATATGGTAATCACTATTGCTATTATTATTGCATTGTTTAATGAAATGTTTCCTCTTTTTGGTAAGGTTTTTACTTGACATTTTTAGTGATGACAAGCCTTGTGGGTTTTAGATCATGAATCACAAGGCTTGTTATGAAGGACTTATAGACCCAACCGTCCTTCTGTGCAGAGATGTCGGCCTTTAATTCCTAGTTCATTAGGGTTAGTTTAAGCTTTTTGCTATTTCAATTGTGACATTTTAAGGTCCATAGAGTTTTTATTCTTATAATAGAGTTATATTCTTCCCTCTGAACATTTCCTTTTTAATATTATGCAATTCTTGATTCATTAATGCAATATATCTCTAATATCTGTGAAAATATTAATTATAACATAGTTTCTTTGACATTTTCATCTCTTTAAAACACACTATTTCCCCGGGATTGTGGGTGTGTCTTTCATGTTAGACTCTCTTCTGCAATGCCAGGTCCTCTTCTGTAGTCCTCTCATATTAACAGTAGTCTAAATTACTGATTGCTGCAAGCAAATATGGGTAGTCTGTCCTCCAAGGACTGCCCTGTAGTATTACCTGGATGGACCACATCTTGGGAAATCCCCATGTTAGTGTCTTCAGTGCTTTCTCTTGGTGTTGTTAGGTTCTATAATTTAGAGGGTCTTTGACATGTGATGTGGAAGGTGGAAGTGACACCGCACACACATTTATTTTATGATTGGAAAGTCAGTGCAGGGCATGAGGTACTATTATAGTTACACATGTTGTCACTTAGCGGCAGACCTCAGTTGTTAATGTACATTGGCCACGCCATGCCAGCTGCTGCTCCAGATGGGCCATCTCTCCCTCCAGCTTCCCTGACTCCCAGCCATGTAAGTGTTTAGATCTCTATGATCACCCCATCACTAAAGTTGAAAGATTGGTTGTGGTTAAGACTCAAGGTGCTTCTCTGATCAGCTGCAGGCTGAGCCATATAAGGAAATTTATATCATTCACTACTGTTTATGTGAAACTTTAGAAGGAAGTGAAAGTAATACATATGTTGAGTCCACCCACACTTCCAAGAAGTATAACCCCACTACCTATAAGCTACATTGCTCCTCCTGTACTGCTGGCCTCACACACTGCAAAAGAAGTGAATACAAATTTATTGATGCCCTCCAGACTTCTCAGTAACTTTAGCTAGGCTCTCAGAAACTAAATGAAAAATACATAGTTTTTGACCTCAGGTAATTAATGGTCTTGAAGTTTACCAAAATTAACCCCAATACAAATAGAAAAATATTAAAAGACCAATTTCTATAAAATAAATAAAAACTATTTAAAAGTCTCCTCTATAACAAGACATTAGAATCATAAGGTATCTATTAAAGTGTAGATTATTATAATGCTACTTATACCTCTCCAAAGCATAGGGGGGAAATAAATCTTTCAAATAGTTATTCAGAGTGAGTGATGTAGTAGGCAGCTAGACAGAGATGGGCAGAATAGGAACAATAGGCTAGATACAGAAGGTCGCCCAGGGCCTAGCAGTGGTTAATTGGTGACCTTTTATCCCCTAGTGGTCAGCAAACTGAGGCTCAAGAGCCACATGCTGCTCTTTGGCCCATTAAATGTGGCTCTTCCACAAAATACCAGGGCCTGGGTGAGTCTATTTTAAAGAAGTGGCATTAGAAAAAGTTTAAGTTTAAAAATTTGGCTCTCAAAAGAAATTTCAATCATTGTACTATTCATATTTAGCTCTGTTGACTAATGAGTTTGCCGACCACTGGCCTAGCATATCAGCTGGTGATGTGGTTTATACCCTCCCCTGAGCTTTCCTTTCCTGGCAGGTCACTAGTCACGTGGTAGACCCCTAAGAGGAGAAACAAGAGGCCAGAGAAGAGCATCATATGACTCCCATAGAAGGCCTTGATGACCACTTTAATGGCCTTTCATGACTACTTCCTTTAATCATTAAACCCTCAAGACAATGAGGTCTGATCCACACCACATCATCTTAGAAGTAGAGCCTTTGACCCCAGAGAACAGAGACAGAGTTTTGGTCAAACTGGAGAAAATATCTAAGCCTCAGTTGTGTTTTAGCTCTAGACCTAGAGAAGCAGCAAAATCAGACAGAGCAATGCTATGGCTGACATCAGGATCTGATGCAATGACCAATAACCCTCTCCTAGTGCTGACCAATCAGTAGAGACCATGACCTTGAAAGGACACACCTGGACAGCTGATGAATATTCTATTGAAATCCTCTCCTGAAAATTGCTGCCTTTAGAAAATAGATACAACACCTTATGACAAAGAACCTAGTGCACTCTTTCTTTCTCTCTCTCTCTCTCTCTCTCTCTCTCTCTCTCTCTCTCTCTCTCGCTTTGGAACAAGCTGCACCTTTCCCTCCTTCCTTCCCTCAGACGTACTTTCTTTGCCTTTCTCCTAAGCCCCTAGGGCCCTTCTTTTGCCTCTGCAATATATTTCCTAAGTCCATGCAGCACAGCTGGCTGGCTCAGTTCTTTCTAAATAAACTCTCACTTTTATTTGATTTCTTGGTTCTGAATTCTTTTCTCAGTTGAACTCAAGGATTGAGTTCTAATATTCTGGTGCCATTCACCATTATCAATAAGCCGAAAGGTGATCCCCAAATACAGCCAAGACTACACCAATAAAGAAAACTTCAGATTCACTTGTGAATATCACTAAAAACTTACATAATCAGCAGTTAATGCCAAATAGTATATTTTAAAAAGACATAAAGGCCAAGTGGGGGGTTTAATCCAAAAATGCAAGAGAGGTTCAAAATTATCGTCTATCTATCTATCAATCTATCTATCTATCTATCTATCTATCTATCATCTATCTATCTATCTATCATCTATCCATCATCTATTTAGATATATGGAGAACAATTAAATTATCATCTCCACTCGTTTAAAAAAACATTCTATGTGTTATACAAGTTCTGGCTTGGCATCGGAGGCCACTCTAGGACAACCATCAGTTTTCCTGCTGGAAGAAGATGCCCAAGGAGGAAAAATAAAAGAAGCTTTGTAAGTGGCAAGATTTGTCTCCCTTACAAACAGTGAGTGCTAGTGCTGATGGGAAGGCCTGGCATTATGGGCACACAAAGATCTGTGCCACTAATGAAAAGGACACTGATGGACATATTAACATTCTTTAGAACAGATTTTTAAATTAATATAAGCAGATATAAAATGTAGCCAGACAGGGCAGTTAAATCAGTGTTTTCATATTTAAGGAAAATAGTCCGAATCTAGTCCTGGCAGCTAATTTATTGCCTAAGGTACAATTTAAAATGTCCTTGTGAAGCCCATTCTCATTAAAAATAATGATAGTATTCGACAGCAAAATAGTTTTATTTAGACTCACCTTTTCAAGTACCAAGGTCAGAGCTATGGTTTTTCTGCCTCACCACTTACATTCGTATTGTAAGACTATAGGCATAGATATAAAACGTAGATGACAAGTAAATAGTACTTTTAAGGCTTTAAAAATGTTTCCGTCTGATTTCCTTCCTTGTTCTCATGTCCCCAGAAATCTAATATTTACCAAGTGACTGCATATTTAGTTATAGATGTACATAGGTCTATAGACATAAATAAGATCAAATTATTTCTATAAATAAATGCTTGAGAATCTTTTTTGCATTTAATAGCTACTTAATGTAATTTATCAAACTCCTTGTGCAGTAGGTTTGCCTTGGCCTGGTTTTAATTAGGAAAAAAAAATGTTAAAACTGATGAGATTTCTGAAATTAGCTAAAAAATGTCAAGGGATTCAAGTAGAAAATAGATATTTTGATGTCCCAATCTGCACATAGTTGGTACAGGCTGAAAATAGACATAGATTCTGTAACATTTTCACTGCTTAACTAGAGGTTAGTGGTGGCAGAAGCAGGCTAGTGGTTGGTAAAGGCTGGGATGGGAGTGAGATGGGTGTGTGGCTATTAAAGGACAACACAAGAAGTGCTTGTGATGGAATGTTCTGCATCTTGATTAAGGTGCTGATTACACAAAACTACACATAATAAACTTGCACAGAACCATGCACACTCACTCACTCACACACTCCCCTACATACATGCACACATGGGAGTGCATGTCAAATGGAACATTCTGAAAAAGCTTTGTGCATTTTACCAATGTCATTTTCCTGGTTTTGATGATATACAACAGTTATACATGATGTTACCATTGGAGAAACCGAGTAAAGGGTATATATGATCTCACGATACAATTTTTTTTTTCAATTTGCAATGAATTATTTCAAAATAAAAGCTTTATAAAAAGGGAAAGATGAGCCAACAACTCCACTTCCAGATAGCTACTATATTGAAATAAAAACAATGTTCCCATTGAATTCTGTGCATGAATGTCCATGGGAACATCATTCACAACAGCTCTACAATGGAAACAATCCAAATGCCTATCAACTGATGTGTGGTAAACAAAGGTGATATTTGCATATGGGAAATATCCTTTGAGCCGGAGAGGATGAAGTGCTGATGTGCCCCATGACACATACCGATAGATCCTGAATCCTGAGGACATTATGTCAGGGCAGTGGTTGGCAAACTCATTAGTCAACAGAGCCAAATATCAACAGTACAATGGTTGAAATTTCTTTTGAGAGCCATTTTTTTTTTTAAAACCTAAATTTCTTCTAACACCACTTCTTCAAAATAGACTCTCAAAGGCCGTGGTATTTTGTGGAAGAGCCACATTCAAGGGGCCAAAGAGCCAGATGTGGCTCTTGAGCTGCAGTTTGCCAGACCATGATGTTAGGGGAAAGAAACCAGTCACAAAGGTCATATATAGGATGGCTCCCTTTAGGTGAAATGTCCATATGTTCAGACAGACAGTGTCCCATGGCTGCCAGGGGCTAGGGTAGGGGTTGAGGGGTTGGTCATCAGGAGTGAGGAATTACTGCTAAAGTGTACGGGGGTTCTTCCCGGGGTAGTCATGATTGTACATACAACTGTGTGAATATACTAGAAACAACGACCTTCTACCTCTTAAATGGGTGAAATTTATTATGTGAATTATATTTCCATAAAGCTGAACCAAGCTGGGGGCAGGGATTAGGTCATGGGACAGGTCCCAGAAGGTGCTCCGGATTCCTCCAGGACTGAGTGCCCAGCACCTGGGGCCCTGTCCTTTGGCTCACGGTGTTCATAGAGCAGCAGGCCTGTCAGCTTACCTCTGGTGCATCCCAAAGCAAAGTGGTATGCCTGTGTCCATATTCACCTCCCTCCCAAACCATACCAATATTCCATTTTCTTCTCTAGAACCCATAACACTTTCAGTGAAACAAAGATAAAATGAAGCAACAGTTGCTAAATAGAGATTGAAAATCTTGTCTTTAATATGCCTGTTTATATATTCTGTCATCCTTACCCGGTGATCCAATGAATGAACCTATAAAATGGACAGTGATGACCCCCAATAATGTGTTGTATTTAAAGTAGAAGTATGCACACATCCTTAATATGACCTTCCTCATGCCCCTTGTGCATGTGCAGTCAGGCCAGGTTATGGAGTGCATGGAAGGAAGTGGGGAATCTTCTGCCGTGTGCTCCGAAGGCCAGCCGCCACTGGGGCCCTGAGCATACAGGATACATGGATCCAGGGACTCTGTTCTGACTCAGAACCTCTGCACATGAGGCTGTAGTCACTGAGTTTTAACAAATCTCCGTGATTCTCTTGCAATTTAAAACCTAAGAAGCCTTGTTCTAAATAAATGTTGACAGCCACACCCATTAAATAGTGACATTTATCAAGAGCTTTTTACCATTTTGTCATTTGTGGATTCCACACATAAACAAAAAAGACTGAGTGCATGTACGAGGTCCTTCAGGGACTGATCAGATTTGTACCTCATCCCGTCCCTATGCTGGGTTTAGAGGCAGGAGCTAGGGATCCGTAGGTGAATAAGACATTGCTCCACTCTCCAAAGGTAATTCAGGTTCAGGAGGAGGTTAAATTCTACTTTTCACTAATCTGATGACTTTTTTGAAATTGGCTCTTGAATATTTCTGTATTTTCAGAGGCTAGCCTCATGTCCTGTATGTGTTCAATACAGGACAGATGCTGAATTTGGAGGGGTCCTGGGAAGGCCACATGCATCCTTGGCAGAGGCGCCCTCCTGAGAGACTGGAGAGACTGGGGCAGAAACAAGTGCAGGACCCTTGCCGCCCCAAGGGAGCGGAGCACTCAACCAGGCAGGCCCAGGAGTCAGGGCGGGCTCCGCATGCTGAACCTGAAGACCAGGGTCCTGTAGCTCACCGACAGCTCCATCTGTCTGGGCATCGTACTTGATAAGAATTAATTAGGCCTCAATTAAAGAGAAATAGGCAGACATGCTATTTTCTGATGAAGGAAATACTTGTTTACAAGTTGATTTAATACCATGTAAAGTCTAAGCCTTACCTATATCTATCATTGCCATCCAAAATACATTTCAAACTACACAGACTCCTTAACTGCAGGCTTTTACACGTGAAGAGGCATAATAAGGGGGAGAGGGGTGGCTTGGGAACAGTAATGGAGATGGTGTCACCCTAAGTCCGTGGATCCAGGATTGAAAGCGCCATTGGTGAGTGGAGCTTCCCGGTGCGGAGCTCCAACCCCATTGTTTCAGTGACACACTGGTCCAGGAGGCCCCTCTGCGGCCTGTCCACTGCCCTCTCTGCTGCCCTCTCTGCTGCCCCTGGGAGGGCCACACATCGGCCAGTGGATCCACATCACCATGGAGCGTCCCTGCTTGTTTTATGGGAGTCAGCCTTCACTTCCATTGACTGGCTGCCTCCTGCACGTCGCCTACTGGGGATCCTGCACACAACGTAGGCACCTTCCCTGAGCAGAATCAAATGGTGACCTCCTGGTTCATGGGGTAATGCTTCACCACTGAGCAACACTAGCTGAGCTGCTCATGGGTTTTGGAAATACAGCCTTATTACTGTTCTAAGTTTCCGTTTTCTTTAACATAAGAGGGTGTTGCTAATAGCCCTGAGACTGTGACATCATACCTGATAAGAATTAATTAGGCAACAATTAAAGAGAAATAGACAGAAATACTTTTTTTTTTTTTTTCTGATGAAGGATACACTTCTCAGAAGGTTTGAAATAAACTTATAGTCAAGCACATCATTGGTGTTTAAATATTGTCAGTTCCCGCTCCTCCTCTGCCCCGTTCCACAGTGTCCTCTGTGGACTGAGAACATCGGCCTGCAGGCACAGCCAGCAGCCTGGCCGGGCGAGCTGCGGGTAAGCATCCTTCCTCCACATCGGTTGTGGATTCCACACATAACTTCTGCTCTGCAGGTACTATACTGATAACCATAATAGTTTTACTGATTTTGAGGAATGTTAAGGAAAAAAAAAATCAATTTCTGTTCCATTTCATGAAGAAATGGACATGTCACCACTTACAATACCTGGTATAACATGGAATGATGAGGAAATGTTCAAAGTCTAGTTTATATTTTACAAAAAAAAAAGTCAGGCCTGCTAAAAATAGCCAGGATGCTCAATACACTGGTGTTGGGCCTGAGCAGCTGAGTAGTAGTGTCCTAGGCTGGCGAGCATCCCACAGCCTCCTCCACCCCCCCACAGGTGACAGCATGCATAATGGTCAGAGGCAGGATGGCATGGCACCTGTGGGCTAGTTGCCCCAGAAGAAGTGAGGTGGGGACATGGGCCCCTCTTGCTCATATGAGACCCTAGAGGCTTCTCCTGTGTATTTTCTCATGTTTCCTCCCCTCCCAGGCAGGTGGATGTTCCCAAGGTCGCAGAGGATGTGAAGCCATAAGCAGAAGTGGCCCGAGTCTCCATGGGACTGCACACTCAGTGTGCTGTGTGACAAAGGAAGCTTTCCCTTGGCTGAGCTTTGGGGATTGTGATTGTTTATCCTCTTTAGACAGTCTACCTTTCCCTTGCTCAGTCACTGGGGCATTGCTCAGCGCCCGGCCTGGCAGCTCGGTCTCTGGGAGGTGATTTCTGAATGTCCCGCCCAGTGGCAAGCACTTCTATCTGGATGATGCACAGAGTTCTTACACTGTGAGTGAGCCTCAACCAGGCCACCCCGCTGAGAAGGGGCAGTCTGCGAACCTGACATTGGTTTGGCTCTACTCTCCTTATTCTCTCCTGCTGCAAAGCAACAGAAACTCATAAAAGAGTTATACTGTGGCCATAGGTTTCTAAACCTGTCTTAAATAGAAAGGGAAATAAGAAAATCCCAGTGAAGGTACCTTGAGAACATCCCACCACTCTTGCTCCTCTGTGGGCGAGCCCAGAGCCTCTGCAAGAGGCCAGGCGCTGGATTAAATCACTTTTTTGCCCTTGCACACCATAAAGACTGTCTTCCTGTACAAGTCGGTGAATTTCTATTTTTTTAACTGTAAGAGGGCGTTTTACAGTGAAAATGTGTATCTTTTAGTATGAGCAGTCCACATAGTATTTGACACAAAGATAAACCACAATGCCCCACGCTGCTCTTACTGGGAGGATGTAAGGCTTTGTTACCCAGGAGACTCATGCCTGAGATGCCAGTCTCCATCCAGATTTCACTGGAAGCCTCTAATTCCCTCCCAGGTTTCCCTCACAGTTCTCCGCACCCTCCCAGGGGTCACAGAACACCGCTGGTCATGAGCCACGTGACCTCCAAAAGGGAAACCCAGACATAATCTTTGGGCTAGAGATACATTTATGATAAAGCTACAGAAGCTGAAGCTGCTGGCCCCCTGCAAAGCCCAAAGGTAACCTGGCAGAGAGCTCACAGGGTTCTGTGGCTGTGCAGACAGGTGCATTAGCCAGGTTTAAGCAGGGGAGTGGCCGAGGGGAGGGGGCCAGGGATCTGCAGGTTCCAGGGCTCAGTGGGAGTTGGCACGCAGCTGTAAGGCAGCTGTTTTCCAGGGGATGCTGGAGCATGCAGTTTAATCTGGAAGGGGAAACGGGTATGAGATGAGGAAGGAAAAACAAGCAAACCCTTGAGCATTCCCTGATTCCAGGGGGACCCATGGAAACCGGGAGGGGTCCCACTGTCTGTCACTGCCCATGCCAGCAGGTGAGGGCAGCGTGCCTGCTGCTTCCCTCCACCTTTCAGCCCTCCACAGGTCTCTCTTGAGGTTTCCCCTAAGTAGAGATAGCTAGGAAAGAAAATGGGGGCAATACAACTTAGCCAAACCAGGTTGACATGTTATCAAGCTACCCATTTTGTAAAAGTAAGATGTTTAATGAGAATAGGTTAAAATAAAAGATTTAACTCCACCTGGCAAATAGCGCTGCCTCTTTCTCCTGCCTGCCCCACTGCCACCTTCTCATGACAGGTCCCTCTGGAGATGCCACAGACACTGGGATCCAGGAAGGGGCAGGCCAGAGAGGGTGTGGTCCGCAGTCCCCTCAGGGATCCCAGTGCTGCCGCTGTGATTTAGGGGCTCCTGCTGCCAGGGCCACCTCAGGAGGGTGCCAGCCCAGCATCTGGCACCAGAAGCACGGGGTGGGGGGGTGAGGGGTGGTTGGGGGAGGAGGTGCTTGCTGATGGGGATGTAACCAGACGCTACCTCTCGGGACTGCTTCTAAACCACACATGTATGTATGAACTTGACAGGAATTTCCCCATTTTTAACCACATGCGTAAAAGTATACAAGGTATAAGGGGTATTATTGAATGTGTATAGAGATTCAGATTTACAAGATGAAAAAGTTCTGGAAATGGATGGTAGTGATGGTAACACATAATGAATGCATTAAATACCACTGAACTGTACACTTAAAAATGGCTAAGATAGTACATTTTAAATTGTACGTATTTTACCTTATTACAAAATGGGGAAAGGAATCAAGTTTGAAAGCTTGCTTATAAACATCTGAAGATATTCCTAAAATAGATATATTTGGTACTAAGGATACCTAAAAGATATTCTATTGTTACATTGTTTTACATCAAAGTAAAAAGCAGTGGCTGTTTTGAAAGTTTATATGACATCATCCAAATTAAATGTGATGCTGGATAGAGTGTTATCTAAATCAGCAGCCGCCAACCTTTCAGACCTCATGGACCACCAGTGCTCTGAGGACCACTGGTTGCCAACCGCTGCTCTAAATGATTGATATATTGATAGTTAAAAATAGAGAGAGACATCAACCATACTAGAGGAAAAATGAACTATCATTTATTCTCTGTAAAAAAAAATTATAAGACAGCCTAGCTGGAATGACTCAGTGGTTGAGTGTCGACCTATGAACCAGGAGGTCACTGTTTGATACACCATCAGGGCACATGCCAGGGTTGTGGGATCAATCCCCAGTGTGGGGTGTGCAGAAAGCAAAAGGTCAATGATTCTCTCTCATCATTGATGTTTCTATCTCTCTCTCCCTCTCCCTTCCTCACTGAAGTCAATTAAAAAACAAACAAACAAAAAAACACAAACACACAACAAAGACCACTATAAAACATCATGTAAGAAAGCAACCAAAGAAAAAGTGCTCAAGAGATATCCTATCTAGTTAAGAGGGAATATGCTAATTGGCTGTCACACCCTCAAAGCTGGTGGTGCCTAAAACCCTCCTGGAGTGGCAGGCATGCTGCATGGCTGGACCTGCCCCTGGGTGGGTCTGGCTGCTCTGAGCACCTGCCTCCTGAGTCCCACAGTCCCCTCAGCCCCCCAGCCCCCCATGGCTGGCCCAAGGCACAGGCAACTCAGGTGGCAGCTGCCCAGCTGCCCAGGGCCACCCTAGGCTCAGGTAACCCCGGCTGGCCAAGGCTTGTGTTGCCAGCAGTGGCAGCAGCAGAGGCATTATGGGGTGTCGCCTTACCCTGATCACAGGGTCACCTCCCACCCCTGAGGGCTCCTGGACTGTGAGAGGGGGCAGGCTGGGCTGAGGGATCCCCCCTCTAGTGCATAAATTTTCATGCACCGGGACTCTAGTAAGGGAATAAAGTACTATAACATTGTCAGAGTGGATAAAAATATTCTAAATTTGGACATACACATGCTTGTTAATTTTTAAAAAGTTGCCATTTATAGTGATGTGTTTTTTTATTCTAAAAACAATTTAGAAAATATAAGCTTAAATGGGATCCCCGGAATCTTGCAGCTCCCAGGACCTCTGGGACTGCGGTCTGACCAACTCAGAGCAGGGAGCTGAGCCCCGTGCAGGCCCCTGGTTCTGGGCCCCACGTGGTGCTGCTTATAAACATGGCAGAAGTGTCTGAGCTCCTCTGGCTGGTGAGCAGGGGCCTTGGGCTTTGTTTGATGGCACAGACCTTCCTTCCGCTGTGAGCTCACAGGAAGTAGAACAGTGCAGGCAGGAACTGAAAACCAGTTCAACCACAGGTGCCAGACTGGGAGAAGCTACCCATCACTGCTGACTAGTCCCTCTCCTGTAAAACAGTGATAATTACGTACGGACTTGTTCTGAAGACTAAGCGAGCCATCGGAAGCATGCACGCACACTGCCCAGTGCCTCAAAGTCCTGTCATGTGAATGCCCCACTAGAGGAGAGACAAACCACCAGGAAGCCAACGGGCCTGAGAGGAGAGACCTGACGGGAGGGGAGCAAGGACAGGCACTCGGGCAGGGGCAAGGGCACAGTGACCACAGCCTCCCTTCCAGCCGCACCCCAAATGAAGCAAGCTCGTTCTGCGTGACAGGGAGCTGGGAGAAATTGAAACTCCCATCTGATGTACAGGAAACATCAGTTACCATGTTTCCAAAGCACCCGCATTTTAACCTTTGGGAGTTACACAGAAGAGTCACCAGCTGTGGTGCCAAGCATCTCAGAAAGCCGGCCTATGTGAAGGAGCCGGTGAGAATGCACCTCCTCTGCAGCACATCCATGCGGGACGGGCCTGGGCTGGGCTGAGGGCTTGCTGCAGTGGGAGCCCTGATGGCACTTGAGGCCTGTCCTGCTGGGAGCACACCCAGCATCTCACACCCAGCATCTCACTGTCTTTCCAATCCGGTGCCTCTCAGGCCTCAGTGGCCTCCCTGCTCCTGCCTAGTCTGTGCTCTGGGAGTGTCTCTGATCCTTACCTGTGAGCTTTCTTTCCCTTTTTGTTCCGTTTCAGCTTCCTGAGAACTTCAATCTGAAGTTATCCAATTTCCCACAAACTCTCAAGCACTTTTTTAATTCTGAACTTTGCCTAAACTTTACCAATATTTCACAGAGTCCTTAATGAGATCGTTTTATGTTGTCATGTTAGAAAATTGAAAATGGGAGAGCTTTGATTTCTGAGAGAAATCACATAGAGGAACCTATGCACTCACTTTTATTTTTTCTCCTAATTAGAGAATTGGGCTTTTTTTAAGCAGGGAGAATGATGGGAGCCGAGAAGACTATCACAGAAATAGTATTTCAAGCTTCGCTTTTTTCCTCTTCCACTTTATTCCTACATTAGCAGGATTTTACTTTATAATTAAAAACTTAAAATGAGCCCTTAGCCGGGTTGGCTCAATGGATAGAGTGTCAGCCCATGGAATGAAAGGTCCCCAGTTCAATTCTAGTCAAGGGCACGCTCCTGGGTTGTTGTGTCCATCCCTGAACCTAGTCAGGACACATGAAGGAAGCAACCAATAGGTCTCTCTCTCTCTTTATCATTGATCTTTTTCTCTGTGTGTCTCTTCCCATCCCTTCAACTCTCTAAAATATATATATATATATATATATATATATATATATATATATATATATCCTCAAATGAAGATTAAAAAAAAAAGGAGAACTTGAAATGATCTCTACTAATTCTATTGTATTTAATAAAAGGCTAATGTGCAAATTTTCCCCACAGGTGGGATTTCAACCAACCAGGAGTTAGACATGTGCTAACCACCAGGGGATGGCATGGAGCATGGTGGGCATTGGCGACTCAGCACTGGCTAAGGGCGGCATTGGAGGTGCTGCAGGCCCCAGTGGGCCCTGATGAGAGTAGGACTGTGGCAGGATGGTGAGTGGGAGGCATTAGGCCATGGTGGTGCAAGCAGGATCCCCGTCACCCTGCAGATGGCGATTGGTGGCAGGGGGGACAGGGCTGGCTGGCAGGTGGCACCAGGTCAAGGCAGGTGACAGTGGGGGCCCCAATTGCCAGACCAGCCCTGATCACTGGCCAGGACTAGGACCCTACCTGTACACAAATTTCATGAACCGGGTCTCTAGTAGAGAATAAAAAAGATTCATGCTGTTCAGAGAAAATTTTTGAAGCATTAGCAAGTATAAAAGAGAATACCCCTGCTCTAAATTACTTGTGGCATCCAGCCTGGCCATGCCCAGCCTGCTCTCTGTAGTCCATTCCACCAGCCTGAGCTCCTGTTCACCCCCAAGGCATTTATCAAGACCCCCAACTCCTGCATTAATGCTCCATGATCCTTTAGTGAGATCTTTGAGGAGCAGGCATTCCTTCTGTCTCCAGTTGCTCCCATCCCCCATGCCCTCCCCCCCTGTGGGAACACTGCCATCCAGTAAGGCCTTTCTCCTCCTCATCATAGGAAAGTGCCCAACCTTAGGGCATCCGTACTATTCTGAAATCTGAAATTTTGCTATTCCATTACTTAACAAAGAATCAAGGGTCTTGTCAATCTCTTCTGATACATAGAGTTTTGTCCTCTAAACTACTTTAAGGCAATATATATGTATTATTTCTTAATAAAATAGGAACAACATTCTATAATGCCTGGTGGCTCTTAGCAAATGACAGCAGAGCTCTGAGGGGTTGGTCCTGCTCTTAGCATTAGTTATACTTGTTCATGACAATAGAAAGATGCAGTCTATTTCCATAGTTCTATATTTCTTTCCACAAAAATGACAAATTAAAAAAACACACATTTATTTTCTGCTTTTTTTCACAACCTCCTAGTGCTGTCATTGGGTCACAGGCCATCTTAAGGAGAAGCCAAAGCACAGGTCCTACTCAGAATGCTTGTGGGCTCCTGGCATCTCCAGTCTGCAAGTTATGTAACGACCATCCCATTGAATGACCATTTCATCAACATGCAGCAGTGAAATAAAGTGTGAGCAGCCCGGTTCACTGGTTTCCCCTTCCAGCCATCACATCAGCAGGATCAGGGAGATGGGATGAGGGACGATTGCCAAGGCCTTCATCATCACATCAGCTGCCAGCAGGGAGTCAGTGCTGCTGAGAATTGACTTTGACATCTTCTCCTTGACAGACTAATAAACTCAGTTACATGTCCTGCCATGATGATGGACAGCTTCATTTCCTTTTTATATTTTCGACATATATTTACTTACACAAAGTCCTATTTATGTTAGTGTCTTAAAATCATACATTACAACTCTGCCAACTGAAAGACGATTTATAAGTCAGTTGGGGAGTCAGAGGGGCCTTGATGTGGAGATCTTTAAGAACGTGTGCTTTGAATTCAAAGCAGTAATCTCAGTTCTTTCATCAAATTAAAAATAGAATATTTCTCTTTATGGACAGACAGGAAGGCTGACAGATGCTGTGGAGTATCACATGATGTGTTGTGTTTTACCTTCTCCCAATAGAGAAAGCATGCAAATACAGTTCAAGGAAGTGCTGACAAGTGCAGAATCAGAACTCCATCCTTTCAGCATGCATTCTGCACGTGCAGTATTCTGGACATGCTCGGTACCGGGATCTGCTTGTGGAAAAGCCAAAGTGCCTGACCCCAAGGAGCTGAAACTCCTGGCAAAGAAACAGCAAAAGATGCAACCAGTGTGCATGGGAAGGAGACACTCAAGCAGATGCTGAGGTAGAACTCAGAATCACCTGGAGGAAAAGTCAGGAAGGACATCAGGGACAGAAAAATTGTGTGATAAAAAGAAGCTGATGTGTTTAAGGAATGAAAAGTGGATCAGAGCTGCTATAACATGGATACACAGGGGGCCATGACTGGGAGCTGTTTGTGATTCAGGAAGACTCCAATTAAAGAACCACACTCACTGAGCTGAGAAGCAGGTCCTAACATCAACTCAGTGGAGAGTATGAAGCTGAGTAATAATATACTCAATATACTCAGAGTTATTTTTAGAAAATAGTAACCAAAATAAAGTTTTAAAATTATATCAGAGTTTTACTAACAACAGGTAGAGTACAATATACCTGGAGAAACATTTGCAGGGTACTCACTCTGACAAAGTCAGACAACCACAATATCTAGGTTTTAGACTTACTCAGGTCGTGTAACCAAATGTCCTTGGCCTCTCCATTCAAAACTGCTCTGAGCCTCGAGTCCTTTCTCTAAACACTTGTCCTGCACCAAGGTTACAGTGAGAACACAATTATGTAAATATATAGCAAGAAGGAATCTGTAAGGAAGGGTTAGAATGGAACTTGTCAAAGAGTTTTCACGCCCACTGGTTCATGAATTCATCCCAGCAGCAATAGGGACAGGTCCTATTATTTTCTCTGGGCATATGACACAGTGAAACTCAAATTAAAGAAATAACTTGCCACACACCACAGTGTCGTTGTGTTGTAGAATTTTAATGAGTGAAGGAGCATTTTATGAGTTCTATCTCTCAATTACATAATCAAAATATATTTTTGATGCTTCAAATTGAGCATACCCAGAATTCCCTTCATATCATGAAAATTTATAGTCAAGTCTCATTCTGTTATTTAAAATAAAGCTGATAAGTTATTATTGATAAATCACACTCTAATTCTCTTATTGCTTTTAACTCTTGTTATTCTTTGATTTGCTCTGTTCCAAATGAAAATCACAGTGGTTTAATTTAACCTAATGTTCCAAGGTTAAGACCTCTGATGTTTTCATCTGTTTTGTTTTTAAAGGTTATTTGAGGTAATAGTGAGAAAAAGTACTCAACTGTTTTCTAAACCTTAGGCGAGAGTTGGACTATATAATAGATGACAATATTATTCTGAGCGAGAACATTAGGAAAAAACCAAGATGAAAAGAGGAACTGTACAGTGTGATTCCAACACCCCCCAGTGAATTAACATGCTCATTCTGATTCATTCTGCCAGAGCACATAAGATTCCTCTTCCGCGGGGACCATGTATAATCTGTGTATAACTTACATAGTCCCAGGAGGAATATGAATTATAAGAAGCATATGACTTGCTGAAGGTCATTGTGGCAGAGACAGATCTGACCCAGACCTCCTGAGCCTCAGGCTCCTCTTCTTTCATAGCATCGCACCTCTCAGCTCTTCTACTGATGGCAGCTCCTGCTACTTACTTTGCAATCTGCAATGAAGCAGTGTCCCTAGATCTATATGATTTGGGAGTATAGGGAGATAAATTATCAAATGTCTCTTACATGAAAAATATCCCTAAACTTCCAAAAAACATGATTTTAAATATAGAGTAGAATCATTTAACATAGAAATGCCAAATCTCAAACATTATGCTAGATATTTTCCATTCCTTTCCTTCAATCCACACAATAACTATTTCAATGAGTTATTACTTTAGAAATCAAGCTACCAAAACTGAAAAAAATATTTGTCCAAGACTAGAAAGCTTTAAATACAACATAGTCATTCTGGATCCACAGCTGAGGCACAGATGGAAGATCTGTGCTCATGTGTTGAGTTTAATATGTATGTATCCAAATCTAGATTACCTCTAACTCATGGGACATATTTGATCTTTGTTTTTCTTGGGTAATTCGTCTTCTGTTGATTGAAAGTAGAAGTAAATGCTGATTCTTACGGCTCAAGGTTCAAAGTAAATATAGAGGTTCTCTAAAGGAAGGCAACATCAACAATTAAATCATCTCTACTTAATGACATTCTCTCACATTTGGGGAATTTTTTTATTACTTTTAAGGACTTGGAATAAAGCCAAAACTTGTGATTATATTTCTTGCACTCTGTCAATGCAATGTATTTGAAGTTAGCTGTGCTGTAGTCTCAATTAATGAGGGGAAAGTGTTTTGAGAAAAATGAAGGAAAGAATAAATAAAACAAATTAACATGTAGGTAGTGACTGTGTGGAACTCTTAAATTGTTGAGATATGTTCAAAAGGAAGAAAATCAATCTGAGGTGAATATATATATATATATATATATATATATATATATATATCCTTCATTTGTCCCTCTCTATGATATGAAGCTTTTAAATCTTGCATGTTTCTTAACATATTTTTTTCTTCCACTTAGAAATTTTATAATGTTATGAGGAAGTACTTTCAAGCCATATAGATCTGAGTTCAAACCCCACTTCTACCAGCTCAGTGGTTTTAAACATTTTGGCTATAAGGGATGTTTATTGATCTACTATGTAAAAGTAGATGCCAGATATACAGAGGAATGCACAAAAATTTACAGTTTTGAAAGGAAAACAAGAACCAAACCTTACATTTTAATATGGTGCTATAAGTTCTCTGTGAGTGGATGCTGAAAGAACAGGAAAAGCAACACCAAGAAAAGATCTGTGTAGACATCTCCCAGGAATCCACAGAAGGACTCAGGCAAAGAAAGTAACAAGGATTCTTTCTGGTCAAGAGATTTGCATATGTGAAGACCCAGATGTTTGAAGAATTGTCATAGTCAATAAGATGAGAGTAGAGAATATAAGGGGGCCTCAGAAATTGAGATGATTTATATAACCCTCTGAGTACAGTTTATTGACCTAATAAAAGCTCAACAAATGTCCATTCTCTTCTTCTTAGGCAAATGCTTTGAGTGAAACTCAAACACTCTCCATGCATCCTTATTTAAACTCCATCCTTGATTCTCTCCCTTGAACAACACTCTCCTGAGAATTCTCTGCCTATCCAAGCCTGGCTCTTATTTTAGTCCTGATCAATCCTTTACCAACTCTTTCACACTCAGTTTAACCTGCTCCAATCTCTCCCTTAAAGGAGTAACTACCACCCTGCAGTCAGTCTGATGCATGTAATCACACATTGTTTATTAATGGGTATTAGACTTTTCTTCTGAAAGAGAGCATAACAATATTAACAACAGGTAATAGTTTTGAATTGTTTCATCCTGACAAAAACTATCAGTTAACAAATTCTCTTGAAACAGAAAATTCCACTACATTCTAATACTGTCTTAGGTCACCTATAAATGAAACAAACAAACAAACAAAACCTGGTTTCTTTCTTTCCCTTATTGGGTTTTCTCCAATTTCTTTTTTTTTTTTTTTTAAACCTATCTGGTCATTCAATAATCACCAACCATGTTGATTAACTCATCTTCATATATTACCTGTGGCTATCATTTGGGCATTTGTGTTTATAATCTACTAGAGGCCCAGTGCATGTAATTTGTGCAAGGGGGGGGGGAGTGTCCCTCATCCCAGCCTGCACCCTCTCCAATCAGGGACCCCTCAAGGGATGTTAGACTGCCCATTTAGGCAAGGTCTCAGTAGAATTAGGCCTAAGCTTACAGTTGGACATCCCTCTCACAATTCAGGACTGCTGGCTCCCATCTGCTCACCTGCCTGCTTTCCTGATTGCCCCTAACTGCTTCTGCTTGCCAGCCTATCACCACCTAACGCCTCCCCTGCCAGCCTGATTGATGCCTAATTTCTCCTCTGACAACCTGTTTACTCCTAACTGCCCTCCCCTGCAGGTCTGGTTGCCCCCCAACTGTTCTCCCCTGTAGGCCTGTGTTGCCCCCCGCCCCCAACTGCCCTTCCCTTCAAGCCTGGTTTCCCCCAACTTCCCTCCTTTGCCAGCCTGGTTATCCCTAACAGCCCTCTCCTGTAGGCTTGATCACCCCCAACTTCCCTTGCTTGTAGGCCTGGTCCCTCTCAACTGCCCTCTCCTGCTGGCCATCTTGTGGCGGACATCTTGTGTTCACATGAAGGCAGCCATGTTTGACCACATGGGGGAAGACATCTTATTTGTTGGTGTGATGGTCAATTTGCATTTACTTTTTTATTAGATAGGATAGAGGCCTGGTACATGGGTGAGGGCCAGCTGGTTTGCCCTGAAGGGTGCCCCAGATCAGGGTGGGGGTTACCTTGGTGCATGGGGTGGCCTGGATGAGGGGCCTATTGCAGTTTGCAGTCTGGCCACACTCCCTGGTGACCCAAGTGGAGGCCCTGGTATCTGGGATTTATTTATCTTTTATAATTGAAACTTTGTAGCCTTGAGCGGGGGGGGGGGGGGGGGGGGGGGCAATGAAGGCCAGGGTATGCGGAAAGCTTGGCTTCCTCCATTGCCAGGGAAACCCAAGCCTCCTGCTCTCTCCATGGCAGCAGCCATCTTGGTTGCATTAATTTGGAATATGCACTTATTGGCATGATTAATTTTTATATTACTCTTTTATTAAATAGGATTCTTGAAAACTTTCCTACTGCTTATTAGATTTCCACTGTTTTATTGTTCTATTTTTCTCCCTTACCATTCCTTTTTAGTTTTGTCTCAGATGTATCTTCTAGAGTCCCTTAAAATGAGACATTGCAAGTTCCACCCTTGGCCTACCATACCTCATATGCTAAAAAAGCTTCAGCACCCATATACCCAGGAAGTTTGGTCTTCATCTGGACTTCTCTCTGGGGATTTCTAGTTGCTTCTGCAAAGTGAGCATCTCTCCATGCAAACACCACATCCAAAACTGAACTGAAGACAGCATTTGACAGGAACCCAACTAAATACCCAGATTATTTTATCAAATGCTCATAATATCCCAGCTTGGTTGACATTATTATTAGCCCATATCACAAATGAGGAAGATGAAGCACATAGAACCCACACAACTGCTCTGAGTTGTATGTCTTGTACGTTGATGGCCTGGATTTAACATTAGACCATCATGCTCATACAGATCTGTGAACGTAGTCACCATGCGCAGTTAGAAAGTTTTCTAAGCTAAAAAAACTGACAGTCATCCTTCTCTTTGCTGTGTCTGATCTCTTTTTAAGAGTTATGTCCAATTTTAGATATGTCTTTCAAGTCTTATCCCATCTTTCTAAATGGCTAACTCTCATCATTTGCTATCCATACAATTGTAAAAACATATCTAGTCATTCAACAATTACCGACAAATAACCCTGTCTTTCATCCATACCTCCCAACTTAGTACATGCTCAATAAAAAACATCTGTTATATTTCCAAAAAGAAACCAATAAGCAAAAAAGCAAACAACAAAATAAATATTAGTATGTCAAATCCAACATTATAGTCAATCTAACAAACTACGTCTGCTTCTAGATATTCAGCAAGAAGCAAGCTTCTTCTCAACTTATCTATAGTCTGGCTTCATTTTCTGCCTCGGAACCTTCCTCTATTTCTATGCAGTTAGCTATACTGGGCACCTCAAAGCTCCCTCTTTGCTGCAGGATCCTTCATGCCCCTCTGGGATTGTACATGCTGCTCACTCTTACATCCCCTTGCTCTTATTCTCTCTCATCCTTTAAGTCTCTGCTAAAAGGTCAATTATTCTAAAAAGTTTTCACCTTCCACAGAAATTGACAGTGCCCTTATCCCATTAACTTGACATAACTGCATGCATTTATTTCATTTATCTATGTGTAGGTATAACCAACAGCAGATTTATAGTATGTTTTTAAGGATTAGACAAGTCTTTTAAATATAAAATTAATACATCATCTTGTCCTGATGAAGTCCCCATCTAATAGCACACCAAATTATTATTTTCTGCTTAATTGTCTATTTCATCAAATATATAATATGTCCTCTATGTCACCAATACTTTGAAGCAGTTAGTACCAATATAAATAAGACACAGTTCCTTTCCTAAAGGAGTTTATAGTCTCAATAGAGAGTTAACATGAATAAATGTAATGACACACAAAACTGTAGTTAATGTCATAAAATAAAGCAGGATGTGGACTCAACAATACAATACTGACCTTTCTATTTTTTTTTTTTAGGTGTTTTTACTTGCAGCTGGGAACATCTGCTGATAACCTTCAGAGTTAAGCATCTATTTACATCTTAATGGGAAACTCACAGAATAATTTCAGAATGTGAGTTGACCTGAACTAAGAGATATGAGTGATGCTTTTATTTTATTTTATTTTTTAAAATATATTTTATTGATTTTTGTACAGAGAGGAAGGGAAAGAGATAGAGAGTTAGAAACATCAATGAGAGAGAGTCATTGATCAACTACCTCTTGCACACCCCCCACTGGGGATATGCCCGCAATCAAAGTACATGCCATTGACTGGAATCGAACCCAGGTGCCCTTCAGTCCCCAAGCTGACGCTCTATCCATTGAGCCAAACCGGTCCTGGCATGAGTGATGCTTTTAAACTGATGAACAAAATAAATCGAGACTAGAAGCATGGATTAGGTCTAATCATTAGACTGACAATTTCAGAGGGAAAGCGGGGGTTGAGGAGAGTGGAGAACAATTAACAGGGGAATTTATATACATAGATGCATAGTCCATGGATACAGACAACAGTGTGGTAAAGGTCTGGGGTGGGGGCGAGTGCTGGGTGGAGAGGGTCAATGGGAAAGAAATCAAAGGGGGCATCTGTGATACTTTCAACAATAAAGATACTTTATAAATGAATAAACAAATAAACATCAAACAAACAAACCCATTTAGCAATATCCCCACCCCTCCATTCTTTGATTCCAACCATAAAATGCCATGCAGTTAGAGGACCATTTACCCACTATTAAAATAGCAAAAATGTTATTTCTCTGTGATGACTGTAGGGTATGATAGCCAGACATATTGATATGCTTCCAATCAATACCTGCCTATTGACTGCCCAATGGGAGAAGCACTATGTCATGCTTAAGAGGAAAAAAAAGTTGACATCCTCTTGCCAAGCTGAGAAGTGAGTTAAAGGCATTATCAGGGTGTCAGAGAGGATGCACTATGAAAGGGATTAGCAAAGGCTGAGAAATGGTGACGATCATCAGACAGAACTAGTGAGAAGATCAAGGAAAGTCCCACTCAACAGGAGACACATGGATAATAAATAAGAACTTGAATCACGTATTGAATTCACTCACTGTGAGACTAATAATCAAATGCATTGTTACTGACACCAGATGTGTTTTAAGAAGTATTGTTGAATGATAAGATTATGTGGAAACAATCTTATTCTTATTATACAAGTCATATAAAAAGCAAAACAGCCGAGACTGGTTTGGCTTAATGGATAGAGCGTCGGCTTAGGGACTGAAGGGTCCAGGTTCGATTCCGGTCAAGGGCATGTACCGTAGTTGCGGGCATATCCCCAGTAGACGGTGTGCAAGAGGCAGCTGATCGAAGACTCTCTCTCATCGATGTTTCTAACTCTCTATCTCTCTCCCTTCCTCTCTGTACAAAATCAGTAAAATATATTAAAAAAAAAAGAAAAAAGAAAAACAAAACTTTGCTTTATCTTAAACTGACCATGACAGTCAAAAATAATTTCCACTTCAATATGCAAATGCTTTAGTAAAAGTACATGCCAAACACAGAAGGTAAAACAAGATATCAGAAAATATTAATGAGATCATAAACTATAGTAAGGTTTTAAGAGAGTAAGTTGGCAATATGAATCAAGATCCTTAAAACTATTCATAATCTTTGACTCAATAATGCCATTTCTAAGACTAGTTCAAGAAAACAATAAGACATGCGGGGTTAAAAAATAATAACAAAGTGCTCACTGGAAATGTTGAATATAATCTATATATATAAAAGCCTAAACAACCATTACAGTGAAATGATTGCAATGACTGTTTGACCAGTTGCTATGATGCACACTGACCACCAGGGAGCAATGTCCAACACAGGAGCTGCCCTCTGGTGGTCAGTGCACTCCCACAGGGGAAGCACTGCTCAGCCAGATGCTGGACTCATGGCTAGCAAGTGCAGTGCGATAGCAGGAGCCTCTCCCAATTCTGAGACAGCACTACCAAGTGGTGTCAGCAGCAGGCTCAGCAGACCAGGATGAGCATGAGCAGCATGGTGCGTGCCCCGATTCTGGCTCCTCCCTGCCCACCTGCTGCTTGGTGCACTGCTACATCCCTCGGGGGTCCAGGATTGTGAGAGGGCATAGGCCAGGCTGAGGAACATGCCCCCTCAGTACACAGATTTTGTGCACCAAACATCTAGTAACATATGTTTAGAAAAAACACAGGATCCCTCCCCTCAAAAGGCCAGAATATTAAAATGATTAAATAAAAACAAAAGTGTCACTAAGTAGACTATTTATGATGCAGTCATTAAAGTTGTATTTATAGATATTCAAATAACATGTAAAATGCTCTACTCATAACAGAAAATGTACTCAGATTCCCTTCTAGAAAAGTGCTTTATAGGGACCCAATTTGGGTGTCAGGTGAATTTTTCTGTCTTTAGGTAGGCAAACATCAGCATAGTCCCAAAACATAGCACATATATTTCCACCCCTAGGCCCTGGCTCTTGCCAGTCTGTTTTCTATAGGATTACTATTCCTTATACATGTTCTAATTTTAGCAGTTCTTCAAGTCCTAATGCATCTTATTTACTTCTGTGATGCTTTCACGATTATCCTAGAACACAAATACCGTATTTTCCGGCGTATAAGACGACCCCCTAATTTTACAGTTAAAACATAGGTTTAGGCCTATATTCGCTGTATAAGACTACCCCCCACTTCCGAGGCAACACCAGTTCTTTTTTTAATAGACCGCCTCTCTGACTCTGGCCAATCTGAGCAGGCTTTTTACTAGAACACAGTGTAGCTTCGGGTACAGAACATGTACACTGTATTCTAGTAAATAGCCTGCTCAGATTGGCCAGAGTCAGAGAGGCGGTCTATTAAAAAAAGAACTGGTGTTGCCTCGGAAGTTGGGGGTAGTCTTATACAGCGAATATAGGCCTAAACCTATGTTTTAACTGTAAAATTAGGGGGTCGTCTTATACGCCAGAAAATTTGTACTTCCTCATTATTCTGTATTCTAGAATTGCACTGCCAATTGGGGTATCATAATATCACAGTGGGTCTATAACTATATGAAGAATGTCATGAATGCCCTATCAATAAGTTCATATACAGAAGCTTCCAAATGTCTTGTGTGCTGGAGAAAGGTAATCAGATACAGAGCCGAAGGATCTGACATATCCCACCATACTCACTCAATTTGAGTCCCGGCTCCAGCACTAACTAGCTATGTGATCTAGAGGAAGTTATATATCCTTTCTGGGCTGTAATGTGTTCATTTATAAAATAAATCTATAATGATAAAGCATAATATGCAAAATGACCAAATGGCCTAACAGAGAAACGACCGTCCAGACAACCACGCTATGACACCCACTGGTGTCAGGCCAGCAGAGGCAGGTGCTATGCAATTGGTTGGGGACCTGGCCATCACCCCATGATTGTCCTACAGAGGGAGGCCCAGGCCACCGACCAGCAGGGTGATCAATCAGGGGATGGGGTTTCATGGTCGCTCCAAAGAGGGAGGCCCAGGACCAGACCCAGTCTACCCAGCCGGCAGCACTGTAGCCTGGACCTCCCTCTGTAGGACAATCATGAAGCCCTATCCCCCAGAAAAAAAGAAAAAAAGAAAAGAAAAAAAAAAAACTACTTGTAGATTCAGTTTCATTTTCCATTTTTTCCTAACATAGTCCACCACAAGTTCAGTTCAAGCTTTTTATTTGAAGCCACCCAAACACTTGCATCTGACCATCGGTACTTATCACCAATATGTTGGTTCTGCTGTGTCAGATCTCCTGAGAAGATGGCATTTCCTCCCTCTTGGATTTAAGTGTGCCCATATGAATTGAAGTCCTGTTAGCCACTTACAGGTAGAAGATTCAAAAACTGGCACATGTTTCCCATGCTTTCCTCTTCATGCCATGGCAAAGTTCCACAGGAGGGAGCCTCTGTCCGCATCCCAGAATGCAGACAATGTGAGTGAGGGCCCTCTGTCCATGTGTGATGAGCATATCACATAGGCATGGCACAATTCCTGGCCACTTAGCCACTGAGATGTTGGGTTGTTTATCACAGTACAACTCAGCCCACCAAGACAATACAGTTGATGTCATACCTCACCTCTATGCACCTGTGCCTCTTGTGTCTCCTGTACGTCAACATTTCACATTCCTACCTGTCTTCCTGGTAGGCCACACATTCCATGAGAATATAGCTTATATCCATGGATCCTCCATGCCCAACACAAGGTTTGGTATATGGAATGAATGAATAACAAGTGCTTTCCCCATGCTGACTATACCCTGAAGTCAATCTGGTTCCTGGAGTTGTGCCAGCTCTATGATAGAAACCACGGATCTACTCACGGTGATGGCAAGTGGGGCCCATGTAGCCTGTGTCACTGCAGTTACAATGGAAAGTGGCCCAAGACTGGGAACAGCTGCCTCCGTGTTCACAGTAGTTTGGCAAACACCTAATAGGAGATAAAGTAGAACAACCAAATCAGCTGAAATAAAGAGAAAACAAATATCTACCCGCATGAATTAATAGAGTTAATTGGTCAGCTATATTCCTTTACCTAAACAGTCTTCAATCCATCAAAATAAAAACTATGATTAACCATAAGAAGTGGGTGTGATTATTGGACAGTAATGACTTGGAGCTGATTTGGGCAATTAAATCAAGGATTTCAATACTGGGGCAACATCTCATTGACTTGAAGTTACTATGAAGTAATCAGAAGCTTAAGGCTTTTCATTTTCCACTGAACAAAATGTGCAAAGTTTATAATTTCACATGTTGGAAAGGTATTGCATTTTTAAAGAAAAGAGATGTGCAGATAACTGAGGCCACTGACCCCAGTTTCTCTTTTTTGGGGTCATAAAAGGTCAGGAATCTATTTTAAACAACTATTTTTAAAAAGCAACATGAAATTTTAAAAGACAAACCTGCCCATTTAACATGCAAAAAATTATATAATTTTTAAAGTGCCAACATCACCCTTACAATGAGGCTTTTACTAGATTGTACTGAAAACAGTGTAACTATTCTAAAAAAATCTTTTCACCACACATGTTAAAAATTCTCTGAAACATTCACATAATTTGACCCAGCAATCACACTTAAATAGCTCTATCTTTAGGATATATTTTAAAATATGGAAATTATGCATGCTATTTATCATTATTCACAATGATGTCATGATGAATCAAATTAAGTGTTCAAGATTAGAAAATTTCTTAGGAAAGTTGTAGTACATAAAATTAATGTGCTATCATAAAGCTACTACAAATGATGTTAGCAAATGGGATAATAATGGACCGGGACCGGATTAAGTGGAAATTCAAGCTGTAAATCAAGGCCGCAACAAAATAAGAAAAACACTTTATGTTGCAAAAATGATAGGAAAACAAAGGTTAAGTGTCCCTTGGTCTAATGGGAATGAAGACAATGTTTATTTTTCTTCTGAACAGAGATCTTGGACTTTAAGTCACCCATCCCTGAGTTTGATCCCAGCTCCACACATTTGCTACCCAGTGCTTTTGGATATTTCTCTTCGCCTTACATACACATGAATTAAAATCTTGACATTGCAGGTCCTGTTATTACTAAGAGATAAGCTGGTAAGTGGGTTATATTTGTAATGTATCAAATAAAGAGTAAAAGCAATGATAAATACTGAAACCTTGAAACCATCCTTACAGGGAAAACTGTGCCCTGATGTAAGTGGAGAGGGTGGGAGCAGTGAAGTAGCAGAAGTGGCCTAATGCAGTAAAAGCACTTATTGTGCAGCCACCGAGCATGTGATTACCTTAAAGGTCCTGTATCGGTAAGAACCCCCCAGCAGTGATTGTTTCAAAGCCCAGAAACTAATATCTCTGCATATGTTCAGACGTATTATTAGAAAAATTCTGCTCAGCACAGCAAACTCTCAATTGTGCTGACCGGGCTTATGCTTGGGAAGAACTTATTGGTAACTCCTTGGTACCCAGCTATGGCTTAAAGAACAGGGGGAAAATAGGACCCAGTAATTTTTCTAGGAATATGTCCACAAATCCAACCAATAAATATGTAAACAAGCCAAAAACATGACCCCTTTCCTGCTTCAAATGTTACCCTTCTTCTTGATTTTTACTTCCAGCTGCGGGTCTCGATGGAAAATAAAAGAAAAACACTTGTCACTCAGATGAACCAGAGTCCTCAGCCCCCAGGAACCTTGTGCTGTGGCACATTACTTAACCGAAGCTCTGCCTCTGGGAGGGTCCTGATGGAGTGCCTGGCAGCCAGCCTACAGATGCCCACCCGCACCCGCACCCTGAGCGCATCTTGATAAAGCTGCACACAGGTCTTTGTACTGACATATTAATAAACTGAGCTTAGCCCCGCTGGTGCTGCTCAGTGATTGAGCATCGACCTATGAACCAGAAAGTCACAGCTGATTCTCGGTCAGGGCACAAGCCTGATTTGAGGCTTGGTCCCCAGTGTGGGGCGTGCAGAAGGCAGCCAGGCAATGATTCTCTCTCATCACTGATGTTTCTACCTCTCTCTCCCTCTCCCTTCCTCTCTGAAATAAATAAAAATATATTAAAAAATAAAAATTAAAATGCTGGATAGAAATTCATGTCTTTTACGGTCATTCAGAAAACACCAATGTTGTATTCCGGTAGGGAAAATGAATACTTGTTTATGGGAAAACTTAATATCCCTAAAATGATCAAAACAAAAGTGCTATAGGGCTGCCTCAGAGCTAGATTCACTCTGTTCAGTTCACACTGTGATAGGGAGAGCTCATCTGTAAAGTCAACATAAAAGAAGCATAACCCCATTTTCCTTCTTTAAAAGGGGGTTTCATGAGTCTAGTTTCTATATTCTTTGAACTATTCATTTTATCTTTGTTTTGTGTCTTTTTCTTCTACCTGGTATGAACTGAGCACTGAAGCCATGAACTCAGAAAGGGAAAGACCTGCAGCACGCGGAGAGGAGGGGGGGCAGTCAGTCTCACATGCGGGGTGCCTAATTCAAACTGCTGGAGAGGCTCATGCTGAGCTTCTCTGCAGTCCTAAACAGACTGCATGCCTGACTTGGTCTGAGTGGACGTGCCACCTCTTGGTGTGCAATGTTTGACAAAGGAAGCGTTCAGCTGAGCACACAGCTCCTCTGCACTGCACAGGGGCGTAGGCACACTAGCACAGTACGTGTGCCAAGGAAGCTTAGAGGGCGGCCCCTGGACGCTGTCCACCTGTATAAATGTACAGTGTGTATTCTGATGGGAGGCCAAAGAAGGCATTGAAGCAAAGGTTGAAAAGGGTTAGGAATGGAAGGAAAAATAAAAACAAAAATCAATACAACAGGGACAACAGTCATGTACACATCTTATGTAAGAATTTGTAAATTTCCCCAAACCAGCATCCTTCCAAGAGAAGGACCGCTGGGGACATCGAGGTAAGAGGAGAAGCGAAAAGAGGAGCATCCACAGAGGCCCCTGGCCTTCAGCAGTGCTGGCCACCCAGCAGCGCACACAGGTGTGTGTAGCAGCTTCCCTGTTGTGTTGTGATGTGCTGGGTTATACACAAGGAAATATGAAGAGACAAGTTTCTCTTCAAAGGCTGGTGCACAGCAGGGGAGACAGCAGTGGTGCTCTTCAAAAAAGGAAAAAGATTTTACAAGAGGGAGAATGGGCTATGCAGAGGCAAGCATTTCTAAGAGTTTAACCCCAGCCCAGTTTCAAGCATCCTGGCACAATTCTCTCTATTACCATCAGGGAGAAAGGATGACTCCAGGGGTGTTCCTTGAAAGTGATCAAAGTGGTGACTAAGCTCAGTTAGCCTTAACTGAGTAGGAGCAGGAGTTTCCTGCTGGAGTGGGAGGGGCCTGAGAAAGGCATTGGGAAAAGAGTGTGATTCAAGATACTTCCAGAAAATGCAGTCTGTCAGTTTGCTTATAAGTTAGAGAGTTTCATAGAATCATAAACTTTTGGCTTTTCTTAAATGAAAATCAGATACAGAACAACAGTCATAACCAATCTCAAGACTTTATATGCCACGTTTATATGTTGAATTCAGTCTTCTCTCCAGAATTCCGGATCATAAATGCAGCTGCTTGCTTCACAACTCCACTTGTGCATCTAACAAATATTTCAAAATGTGCATGTCCAAACCTAAATTTCTGACCTCCTGCCTCCTCGCCCTGCCCCACCTTTTCTACCCACAATCTTTGTTCACTACCAGTTGGCAGCAGCTTCATGCTTACACTGTGTTGACTCCATAACTTGAAGGGCCTCCCCTTCCCCCAGAGCCTGCATCCCAGGCAGGAGACACACTCTGGCTCTGCCCACAGAAGTTCTCCTGCCTTCCACCACTTCTTCTTTTTTTTTTTTTAAATATATTTTATTGATTTTGTACAGAGAGGAAGGGAGAGAGATAGAGAGTTAGAAACATCGATGAGAGAGAGTCATCAATCAGCTGCCTCTTGCACACCCCCTACTGGGGATATGCCTGCAACCAAGGTACATGCCCTTGACCGGAATCGAACCCGGGACCCTTCAGTCCCCAAGCCGATGCTCTATCCACTGAGCCAAACCTGTCCCGGCCTTTCACCACTTCTTATCCCTGTACTGCTACCACTCTGGTGTGAGCCACCAGCATTTCTTGCCTGAAAAACTATAATTACCAGCCAACTTGCTTCTAGCTTTCCAGCTGAATCCCTTCAGCCAATCCCAATGCAAGAGCAAGAGAGGTCCTTGTAACACTTAAGGTAGATCACCTTAAACCCTCCAATGGCTTCTTGCTTTATTCAGGGTAAAAGGAACATCTTTCAAATTACCTACCAGTTCCTGCCAATCTATACCCCCTTTAATTCTCTGACCTTGTCCCATTCTTCTCTCTTCTCTTCATCTGTTCCAGCCACACTGCCCTCCTCACTGTCCTAAAGCACAGGCATACTCCTTAGTCAGAGTGTTTGCCCAGAAGTTGCCTCAGCCCAGAAGCTCCTGCCTGGGATGTCCACGTGACCCACTACTCACCTTGTCTCTGCCCAAATGGCACCTTCTCAAAGATCTACCACCAGCCTGCTATTGTAGGTGGCAACTCTCCCTCACTCTGTACGTCCACTCCCCTTCCCCAGCCCCCCTTTCTGTCCTTGCACTTTCTATCTTCTCACACATGCATACTCTGCTGATGCATTAAGTTAATGATTTGTTTATGATCTCTTCACGAAAGACCGTAAACTCCATAAAAGCATTGGTTGTTATCTATTTCGTTCACAGAATACCAATGTACTAAACAGGTAGCCACTCAGGAATCATTGTTGATAGAATGAATAAATGAATGAATTAAAATATTTCTGGGGTGCAACAACCACCAGAAGCTGCCTTCTTTCACCTAAGCCTCTTCAGGTAACCACAGTCTGTCTGGCCTTCACTTGTGTACGATTACCTGCCTGCAGCTGAACAGCTGAGGGGTGAGGGGAGACAAAGAGTCTCACTCTTTTCTCACTGGTGAAGTACCCCCACAGGTGAGGATCAGTTCAGAGTGGGGAACCGCATGAGGGGGCAGATGAACACCACCTGGGCTCTCTTTCGCGGCTGGCAAGGATGGGAGGAAATGACACACGGCTTTTGAGACTCCGTGGCTATCAGGGCTGTGTTACTGGGCACTAATGACTTTATCTCTGAAGGTAATTGTCTCCAGAATGGTCAGAAGCTGATCACTTTAGAATGATGCACCTTGAGCTCCTGTGAGGAACCATCTTCCATTCCTGATAAGGCTGTGTTTAATTTGGGGTAGATTTTAGTGAGATTAAAAGTCTGAGAAATTCAAATTACCTGTCTAGGTCACATTGATTCCTATTACTTTTAACAGACAATCAAATATGTGTTGACCTTTGTGATTATCCTAATAATATTTAACTAAACATTTATTTCCTAGCTAGTCTCTAACAAAATATCATCACCATGAGGCAATCTACACCTTACATTCTAAGACTTTCCTATAGGCAAAGGCTTGAAATGGACTCTCGCAAGCAATCACAATCCCACTTGAGATGTTACTTTAAATATATTATTTCCTTTATAGTATAGATGGAGAATGTAAGACAAGTATACCTACCTTGTCCAAGTATGAGCTAACAGAGCCAGATGTGAGCCATGCTATCCTGCACTATCAGCATGGTGCCCTCCTCCCTCTCCACACACCAGATGGGCAGTCTGTCTCCTCAAAAATGAGTTCTAATTGTGCATCTTAAGGCACCGCTTTTTAAAAAGATGTGGGACAGGGGCTTCACATGTCTGATCACTGATTAAGAACTTGCAGCTCTCCATTCTTAAAAGACATTTTTGGTGGAGAAGAAGTCAATGACAATGACCAATCGGTTAATTGGGAGGAAATGAGTAGCATAATCTATAATAATAAAAGGGTAATATGCTAATTAGACCAGAGGACCTTCTGGACTAAGCCGGGGCTACAAGGGAAGCCTGGGTCCTGGGTGCCAGAGGGAAGCTGGTGCTGGCAGCCAGGGAAGAAAGGCCTACTCTTGCATGAATCTTGTGCATCAGTCTCTGGTAATATGTAATTCAGTCTATAAATTCTCTTCAGTGGTGAAGAATAGGGAAAGCATTTTCAATCCCTCTTCATTACTAATTTGTGAAAGCCTTAGAATAAGTAGCTAAGAAGAGAGTCCCTGTCTCAACTCTGCTTTTATTTTAATTTTACTTTTGCAGATAACATAGATTTTTTTTATTCATTTCTTAAACCTTAGTTAATGTAATTGCTTCTAGACTCTTCCTCCTTTTGGTAGAAGGTCCTTATAAGTTATTATTGCAAATATGAGAAAACCACTTTACTGACTCAAAGATTGGTGGCATCTTACTTAAAATAAACTAAGTCATGTGTAATCCTATAAATATAAAAAAAATGCAGAAGCCCATCAAGGACTAGTAAGCAAATTGGAGAATACATTTCCAGTCTCTCTTTGGTTTTCAATGAGGGATATTAAGGAGCCTTTGATTGAGCACCTATACCCAGGGGTCAAGGTGATCCATCCTGCATCTTCATCACTTAGCATAGTCAATGTCTTCTTAAGTGTCACATTTTTAATCCCAGACATTTCTGAATTCAGTATGAAAAATTTAAGATAAGTAAAATGTTAGTATTACTATTTCGGGCTGAAGGAGGAATATGTACTGAAAGATAAAGATGGCCCCAAAGCTGATCTTAGCCAGACCATCTGTATAATGTAACTTGCAACTTTCTGGGAAGAAACTAGCATTCTCAACTTTGAAAAAAAATGCTTCAGGATATTTATAATGGATTTTAATAAATTCCTGTCAGCCGCCGAAATCGGTTTGGCTCAGTGGTAGCGCGTCGGTCTGCGGACTGAAAGGTCCCAGGTTCAATTCCAGTCAGGGGCATGTACATTGGTTGCGGGCACATCCCCGGTAGGGGGTGTGCAAGAGGCAGCTGGTCAATGTTTCTCTCTCATCTACGTTTCTAGCTCTCTATCTCTCTCCCTTCCTCTCTGTAAAAAAATCAATAAAATATATTTTTTAAAAAATTCCTGTCAGCCTTACGAGGAACCTTATTTAGTATATTAAACAGTCTCGCATCAAGTCAAGGAGTCTAATAGTTATTAAATGACTTTTTTTTAATTTATCTATTCTTTATTCTAACAAGGAATCTTTAAGTCTCATTTCTCCTTAAAAATTAGCATATTAGTCCTAGCTGGTTTGGCTCAGTGGATAGAGAAAAGGGTCCCAGGTTTGATTCTGGTCTAAGGCACATGCCTCAGTTGCAGGTTCCTCCCTGGCTGGACCCTCACATCAATGTTTCTCTCCGTCTTTCCCTCTTCCACTCTCCACAAAGATCAATAGAAAAATATCCTCAGGTGAGGATTCACCAAAAAAATAAAGTTACTTTAAAAAATGACATATTACTCAGCAATAAAAAATAATGAAATCTTACCATTTGTGGCAGTATGGTTGGACTTAAAGGATATTATGCTAAGTGAAATAAACCAGAGAAAGAAAAATATCATATAATTTCAATTATATGTGGAATCTGGGAAAAAAACAAAACAAAAGAGAAACAGACTCATAGATACAGAGAACAAACTGTGTATTGCAGAACAGCGGAGGGTCTAGAGCTGGTGAAAATGGTGAAGGAGAAAAAGAGGCACAGATTCTCACATATAAAATAAATAAGTTATAGGGATACAATCTACAGCACAGGGACTATACACTGAGTGGCCAGATTATTATGATCTCTGAACACATAATAATCTGTCCACTTATTTTGTGTGTGTGTGTATATATATATTAGAGGCCCAAGGCATGAATTGATGCATGGATGGATGGGTGGGTCTGGCCAACCTGGCCAGGGGGAAGGAACATGGGTGGTTGGCCAGCCCACCTGCTGGTTGAATTCCTGGATTCCTGGTCCAGGGGACAATTTGCATATTAGCCTTTTATTATATAGGATATACACTGAGTGGCAAGATTTTTATGCATTCAGAAATCATAGAAATCTGGCCACTCAGTGTATTGTCAATAATGTCATAATAACTATATAATGACAGGTGGTTATTAGACTTATGGAGGTGACCATATCGTTAGGTATATGAATGTTGCAACATTATGTTGTGCATCTGAAACTAACATGACATTGTCTATCAATCATATTTTTACAAAAGACACCTGACCAGAATGGATCTTTGAATTGGCCTGAGATAGGTCTTTTACCTTGTAGGAAGACTGTAATCAAACTCTAAAAAAAAAAAAATCAGTAGTTTGGTATTTATAATTTTTAAGGGGTTTTGATCTATCCTACATAATAAAAGGCTAATATGCAAATCCACTGAACAGTGGAATGATTGGTCACTATAATGTGCACTGAACACCAGGGGGCAGATGCTCAATGCAGGAGCTGCCCTCTGGTGGTCAGTGTGCTCCCACAGGGAAGCTCTGCTCAGCCAGAAGCCAGGCTCTCAGCTGGCGAGCCTAACAGTGGTGGTGGGAACTTCTCCTGCCTCCACAGCAGTGCTAAGGATATCTGACTCACAGCTTAGGCCCACTCTCAGCTAAGCTGTCAGTCGGACATCTCCCAATGGCTCCTGGACTCCGAGAGGACTCAGGCCACGCTGAGGGACCCCTCAGAGTGTAAGATTTTCATGCACTGGGCCTCTAGTTTGAGCATAAGCCTTGTAAATTCCAATTTAAAAAGCCCTCCATAGTATAATGTCTCATATAAATTAAGTTTACCAAAGTTAAATGTTCATCTTCTGAGTATTTAAGTTTCATAAATATTTGTGGCCTTCTGTTTTTTAATGCAATAAATTGAACTACCTCAAAAGTAAATAAACATGTAAACACAGCTTACATCATTTGATGGCATTTAAATAACTGAATCCATAAATGGGATTAAGCTGTATTCAAAGTCCTTTAGATCTGACCATTAATACTGGCTACACTTACAAATAAAATGAATATATGAACTTCATTAAAGTAAAAATGAGAAAGAAACCTTGATACAAAGCAGGATTTTGAATTTAAAAAAAATAAATATCACTCTTTGAAACTAAAAAAAGCCTTGTAAAACTTTTTACCTGAATACAAGTCATTTTTTGTGGGCACCCATGTCCATCAGTGCCTAATTATCTCATGATTCAGATCTGAAGTTCCCCTCCCCAGCCCACTCTGGGAGCACCATGCTCAGCTGCCAGGCGTGGCACAGGCCTGAGCTTCACCCTGGAAGTGCCTTCCAGCTAATGAGCCTAAAGCATGGAATGTTGCCACTGCTTCCCCTGCTTCTGTGGGACTCTGTCAATTTTAGTGAGTACTTTTGGGTAAAAATAACAGAGCTTTAGGTTTATTCTGTTAGCCAAATTATCCTCCCAATTTCCCTAAACTTCCCTAAATGGTATTCAGGTGACTTTTATTCAAATCTAGCCAACCTTGAATTTTGTTTTATTTTTCTTAATTTGAAAGTATTAAGAAAAATGTATCACCTCCTTTTATTTGCATTATTTTTTTTAAGTACTGGATTTTTTAAATGTTTTCCAAGGATTTCCTCTTGTTTTACACATTGTCCCAGTGGCCTTTTTTCTTTATTTTTCTATTATGCTTTTTTCTCCTCATGTTGCATGTGAGGGCCATTGTCATTGACATAGGAGATAGCATTTCCAAAACGTAAAATTATGTATCTTGTTTGACCTAGAAATTCTCTCTCTTATAATAATGCCCCAGAAATGCCTTTTTATATATAACGATAAATATAAAATTACTTGAGGCACAGTGCACATATTCATGCATCTTGAAAGGAACTGTGGGCCACGAGGCTGTGGTGACACAGGGACAGGTCTTGGTGCATTCTCTGAGTCCATGGCCAGCCCCTCCTGCCATGGTTTCCGTCACCTGTCTGCCAGCAGCCCTGCTCCTGCTGCCACGGCTCCCATACCCTGATGGCACCAGCCCCCCTCACACCCACTGAGGGCATGGAGTGATTGGGGCTGGTGTCAGCAGTGGGTGAGAACAGAACGGGACCAGTGCCATCAATGGGGTGAATAGCAGCTGCTGCCCTGATTGACTCTCAGGAGCAGGTAGAGGTGAAGAAGCCCTCAGGGGCAATCAGGACTGGCAACAGCAGCAGCTCACACGCTCTGACAATTCTGAGTGATTGGGACTGGAACTGGGCACCAGCAACGGGTGTGAGTAGCAGTTCCAGTTCTATCAGAGGGTGCAAACACCAGCTTTGGAACCAGCAGTGGGTGCGAGTGGGGTCAGCGCTGGCAACAGGTGTGAGTGCCAGGTGGGACAGCTGCACACAGGAGCAAAGAATTTTCAGTAATACCAGAGGCTTAACCTGATGGCAGTGACTGGTGCCCTGCCTTGGTCTGGTGCCCCCACTCACCTGCTCCACCATCTTGCTGCCTGCCATGTTCCATGCTCTGCTGCCTGCTGCTGATGCCTGCCATGTTCCACACACACCCCCTGGTGGTCAGCACATGTCATAGTGACTGGTTGTTCTGCTGTTTGGTCTATTTTCATGTTAGAGTATATATATATATATATATATATATATATATATATATATATATATATATATTATCGTTATCAACAGATTTTTAAAAAGGAAATAGTCTATCATTTTGGAAATGGATGATGAATGATGGTCCATTCACACTGTAGAGTGCTATGAGGAAATTTAAATTAATATGCACATTGATGTGGGAAACTTCGCCATGGGTAATTTACTATTAAGGCCAAAAGCACATTGAGAGTAACATGGGTAGTTTCTGCTGTTAGTGTTCTTGTCATTGTCACACAGATGGAATGAGGTTTGTGAGGATATGGAGCACATCAATCATCTATTAATAGAAGTTAACCATGGAAATGATCGCAGTCTCTAAGTAGTATGGGTCAGTCATAGTTTTGACAATGAAGCTTGAATATGTACATGGGCTTGTATTAATATTTTATTTTGCTAATACACAACAAAGAGGACCTCAGCCCACTTAGGAAATGGTCTCTCAGGAGAGAGAGTCATGCTGTCCCAAACTTTCTCAGCACAGGGCCTGAGCCAGCAGAGCAGGAGGAGAGGGCCCAGCGCATGTGCCTCCTTTAATGCATCAAGCTATTGAGGCTCAGTCAGTTCCCTGGTCACCAGCTAGAGCAGAACAGGCATCCAACCAAGATCCAGCTGACCACCATCCACCTTCCTTATTAAGCTCTGGAAATAAAACTCAGTGGGTGGCATCTTCCTCTTTGGAACTAAGTCCGCCTGGTAATATAGGCCTAATGACCACCATTTATTAGGGTTCTCTATCCAGCCATGGAAATTTTAGAAGTCACCTGTAAAAATTAAAATAAAAGTATCTTCTATCTAAGAAAAGAGCACAATGGTTAATGGTATGTCTGGGTGTCTGATGCTCTAGGGGCTATGTAAATGTACACATAATTTAGACACTTGTGCACTCCAAATCCCCATCTTGAACTCATCTGGAGAAGTCATCTGTTAAAACATAGGTCAGTCTTAAAAATACTCAGTGTATATATGAACATCTATAAAAATGTTTCCCTCAATATTAAAGTTCCCTCTTCTCCAGTTCCTAAAACAGATTGCAATAAATAGGATAGATATTGATAAGCCTTTGAAATTCCCAAATGTACAGATAAATGGTTATCTATAAATAAGTCTAAATGTATTTATGCTCCAAATTTCAATTATACCTGTTCTATAAATGTTACTTCCATTTTTAAATATCCGCATTCCTTTTTTATACAGTTGAAGGTCAATTTCAATTTCTATATTCTTCCCTTAGAGACAAAAGAACAAAACATTTCAACAGTCCTCAAAATGCAAGCTGAGCAACATAAGCATTTTAATGAAGCTCCTACATTAAAAATCAGCTAGGTTGCCTTCCTTTGTCTGTTTGCTTTAATTAGCAGCTGACTGCATTGATCTTGTTTTGGTCAGATAGCTTTTCTGAAAGCTTTGAAACCTATTTCATTGTCTCTCCATTCCATCAATTACCATAATCCTATTTTACCCCACAGTTGGACTTTCATTATAATTGAAATTTGTTGTAATTACAGCAGATGCAGACACTAAGGAATTAAGTGAATACAACAAAATTGTTAGAAGTCAGTTCCTAAACCTTTCAGGGTCTAGTTCACAACAGGAAGTCAATCGGCAATTGTTGCTGAGATGATTTCCCAGATATGGACAAAGCATGATGGTCAAATGAGCTCACAGGGCACATCCCTGATCCCAGTAGAACTGCTGGGCTTCAAGACAGACGTGGGCACCCACAGCGTGCTATCCTGCTGCCACTAGCTTTGGTGGTCAATGAACAGGAAAATAGAAAGTCCTCTCTCTACTCTTCTGAAAACCTAAAGTTTATGACCAACAGATGCTCAATGCTCTTCAAAGTCTGTCTCTTCAAAGCAGAGAATGTTTTTAATCAACTTCCCAGTGTTATCCACTCCAATACTGTAAATGTGAGAAGCAACCTGAGGTCATGAATCCAATAGGAAATCATTGCTACCTGGTTACTGAAGAAGCAAAAGTGCATACTATCTTTTCCCAAATAATAAAATACGATGTTGTTTTCTTGATCACAGGGGAAGAGAATTCTCTGTCATTTTGACTCAACAAGATATGATCAAATTTATCTAATTGATTAATTTGTCTCAGTGGCTAGAAGTGCTTCATAGGAATGAAAATGCACAACACCATGTACTGATGGGTGCTGGCTTTTATGAGAGGAAAATCGGGTCTGGTTTTTCTACTTAATATCAGTGAGGGGAGCCTAGCCAGTTTGGCTCAGTTGATAGAGTGTCAGCATGAGGTTTAAGTCCAGTAAAGGGCCTGTACCACAGTTGCAGGCTCCTCCCCAGCCCAGGGCTCTGACTGGGGCTTGTACTTGAGGCAACCAATTGATTTTTTCTTTCACATCAGTGTTTCTCTCTGGGTTTCCTTATCTCTTCTATGGTCACTAAAAATCAATGGAAATAAATCTTCAGATGAGGATTAACCAATATATATATACTAATAAAAGGGTAATATGTTAATTAGACCAGACATCTGCTAGACATCTTCTGGATGTCCTTCCAGACAAAGCCTCAGTGGCAGGGGCCGAGACAGAGGTGGTTAGGGACAATCAGGCCAGCAGGGAGGAACAGTTAGAGGGCGATCAGGCTGACAGGGGAGGGCAGTTAGGGGCAATCAGGACAGCAGGGGAGTGGTTAGGGGGCAATCAGGCAGATACGCAGACAAGCAGTTAGGAGCCAGTAGTCCTGGATTGTGAGAGAGATGTCCAGCTGCCAGTTTACCAGTTTAGGCCCAGGCCTAAAAGTTTTCCTCTCAGTGGCTAGAAGGGAAAAACTTTTAAGTGCCTGGAAATGCAGTGGCTTGGTTTTGCATTACAAAGATGTCTTAATGGCTATGTTGAGGAAAACACACAGTCAAGCCGAGCTCTCCAGTTTATCAGAATGGCCTTCTTCTTAAAATTAGGACATCATTCTTATCCCACTATAACTAAGGACAATTCGATTGTCTCATTCAGAGCTTCTCAAATTTTGACCAAAATGTAGACTCTGCTACAACGGGTCTCGGTGGAGCCGGAGGCAATGGATTGATTACAGCTCCTGGAGAAGCCAGGCTGCTGGGCCTCACACCACAATGAGCACCCTGCAGAGAGGGATCAGGGGGTTGCAAACTGCAGAGCTGTTTTTTTTAGTCTCTTTTTGCAAATATTTATGTTTTTTAAATTAAAATGTAGCTTTCTGGTATCAGATTAATACAGTGTATTAGTGGTATGCTGGTTTTGTACTCCAGATTAACCCTGAACAGGTTGATGTAAATCTCCTTGTGCCTTCCCTGTGTATTCATGACGCAAGAATATACTGATGCTACCAATGGGTGCGGAGACTAAGGCGTGTCTGCAGTCTGTCAGCCTTCGCTATTTTCACATACCAAATTTAGAAGCACTTGACTTGATTTTCCAATGCTGCTTTTATCTGTTATAGATAGTCCTATGATTTTACTTAGGAGAATAAAAATATTTCACTGTAACAAGAAACCAACTCACATAACACAAGTCAAGGAAACATGTTAGAATGGGGTTTACCGATCTTCCTACACATTTTATTAATACTATGCAAATCCTGCCAAGGTTTCATTGTCCAGTGAGACTAGTCGTCTGGGTCCCACGGAACTGTGAACAGACATGATCCAGGCAGAGCCTGGATTCCCCAGGGTGCTGGTCCATTCGGACCTGTTTGTAAGGTTCTTTGGTTTTTCACCTTAAAGGTCATGCATTAAATTAAACCTCACAATGGCAGAGGGAGGGCTGCGCTGGCACTGTCCCCTGTGTCTTAATTGAGGTGCAATGTGTCACCTTCACAGAGCTGACAGGGTGCATCGAGAAACCCATACTTCAGCCTAGAGAGACAACTTCAAACCCTGGGGTTGTCACTTTCTAGCTTGCATGACATCTGAAATGAATTATGCCTTTCCCCTTTCACTTTTCTTCTCAGTAATATCAAGGCAATCTCTGAATTATTTCGGGAATTAAATAAGGCCTTGTTGAATGTGAATTATGTAAATGTTTATTTTATTTTCATCTGTCTTGCAGGTGGTTTGTGACATGGACATGGACTACGGGTTTTTCTCCTCTTTCATAATAGATTTGTTTTCCTGGCTTTGGAGAGAAAGGTTCCGTCTGCAAGTGTGGAGCTCAGTCTATGATTTAGCCACATTCGCAGAGCTGGCATTTCCTCTCTCAGCTGCCAACTCCTGGGGCTGCCAAGAAAGGTCACTTCATTTTCACTCATTTATGTCCCATCAGTGTCCCATCCAGCAGTTCGGGCTTAGGAAGCTCAGCTGCCAAGGCTGTTTCAGTTAGGATCCGTGCCTGGGGTGGGGGCCTGGGGCCTGAGGGCTGTGGCAGCAGGGACGGGAACCAAACTCAGGGGCCATGCATGTCCTCCACATGGAACTGCCGGTGGCCATGTGTGTTGCCGGTAACACCAACATTGTCCGGCAGACACTGTCCCTGGCCCCTGACTTTGCGTCTGCTCTGGGCTGCCTCTGACTCTGCTGCAGCCTATGAGCTGGAGCCTCACACAGGTGCACTGCGGAGGATGCACACAAGAAGAAAAATGCCAAGCTCTGCCTCATAGTCATATTTCTTTCTTTCTACTTATTTGAGTTTTCATTATTAAACATAAAAGTATATAAAATGAGATCTAAAAAGTGTTATATTCATGAAAACCTTGAAATGTTCATAATTAAATCTTCTTGGGTCAAGGAGGAGACATGGAAATAAGAGTGCAAATAAAAGCTGAGGACTAACCCCAGGGAGAGCAGGGGCCATGGGAAAAGCCACACAGGGCCCTGGCATACGACTGGTCTGCTCTTCCCAGGCCAGGCTTTGCTTTCTCTGGGAATGACTTCACTCACTCACCCTATGCCCCCACTTCCTCTCTGCTCTAAGGAATTTGGCTGCCACTTTCTAAAACATATATTTTTATTGATTTCCAGAGAGGAAAGGAAAGGGGGAGAGATAGAAGCATCAGTGATGAGAGGAAATCATTGTTTGGCTTCCTCCTGCACACCTCCTTCTGGGGATCAAGCCTGCAACCTGGGCATGTTCCCTTGACCGAAATCAAATCTGAGATGCTTCAGTCCGCAGGCTGATGCTCTATCCACTGAGCAAACCAGCGAGGGCATGGCTGTTGCTTTCTCAGTTCTGCTATTGAAGGCTCCTCTATTGGAAAAAAAGCTTCCTCTCCAATCTCAGTGCTGGAGCTCCTGGAAGAGGCGTGGCCCGTCCTGATGGGTCAATCCTCCTGGCACAGTCAGGGTCACATAAAATGAAAGGTTTTGCCCTTGCTGGGTGGCTAAGTTTGTTGGAGCATCGGCCCACACACCAAAAAGGTTGTGGGTTCCAGCCAGTTTGGGGCACCGACAGATGGCAATGGATCAATGTTTCTTTCTTTGTTCCTTTCTTCCTTTCTTCTTTTCTCTCTCTCTCTCTCTCTCTCTCTCTCTCTCTCTCTCTCTCTCTCTCTCTCTCTCTCTCTCTCTCATCAATAAAAATATATCCAAAAGTAGGATAAAAATAATTTTAAAAAAGAGTGCAGAAGGCTCACAGAACCAGGAGGAGAAGGAATGGAGAGAGAGAGAGCAACACAGATGATGATAGCAAGTGAGATCTCAGAGACAAAACAATTGGAGGCTTCTACAGGGCTGCCCATGGTCCCACTGGCATATAACCTGCACCTCTGCCCTCAGTGTCACTCACCCCCCAATGACAACCTCCTGCTGTGCAGGTCAGCCTGAGTTATAGCCCAGACATGAATGTTTGGTCCAAGTCCACACTAGTCTGTTTCTTCTCACAACTAATCCACAAAGCTCAGCCCTTAACAAATCATCCCTGCATTATATTCCGCTGGACTGGAATTGCATGCTGATGCTCAGTCTTAGGGGCCTGAGTGCACCTCTCATTGGTTTACTTCAATCTCCCCTGCATGATTGAGAAAAACATTCCACTCATCTCACTTTTCTCTCTCTTTCCCACATCTGTGGCAGACACCTCGTCACTCTCCTGTCTGAGTTTCCGTCGTCGCTGGAATACTATCTAAGGGCAGCATCACCAGCTTCACGGTGAGACCCTTAACATATTTACATATGTGGGGTAATGTTAGCCTCTCCGCCATTTGTTACAGGCTACATCTACACTCAATGTGCTAGACTTAATGCTGGGCCATCGCAACAATTATTTCAACTAATCCCTAAAACCGACCCTTTAAGATAGCAATCACTATCTCCAGGAAAGTGAGGATCACAAATTAAGCAGCTCATTTAAGATCACAGAATCTTAAAAGACAGCTGTAAATCCAGGTATACACATTCAAAGTGAGGTGTCCTTGGCATTGGAAGTATACACAAGCATGCTTTTGCTGGGAACATGTTTGTTTTGTTGAGAAAGAGGAAAGGCTGACTTATGCCTCTGGTTCTCTTCCATGCTGGCTCTTGAAGCCACTTTGTTCCCTCTTGCCAGGCCATGGATAGACCCGTGTGCGGACCCGCACACCCACACACACACACACACACACACACACACACAATCCCATTTAACACTACTTTCTCCAGCAATTTTTCAAACTTACATGAACAAGGAATCATTTCACACTAACATTAGGCAGCATCAGGAGTCTAGCCCCCCACTATGTAGAGAAACTTGTATCAGGCAATATTACAGTGAGCTCAATTGCAAAGCTTTTTGTTTAAATCTGCTGACACAATATTTGTGAAAACGTGATGCATAGATTTGCTGGTATTTGATAAAATGCAGATTCCAAATCTCCATCTCAGACCCACTTAATCAGACTCCAGGGTCCAGAAATGTACATTCTGAAAGACCTTTCCAAGTCATTTCCCTGCCCTCTAAAATCAGAAACTACTATCTAATAAGGTTGAGGTCAAATCTCTCTTTTTTAAATTGATTTTAGAGGGAGGAAGGAACAGAGGGAAAAATATTGATCTGTTGCCTAGCTCTCATGCCCAAACTGGGGATTAAGCTGGCTACGTGAGTATGTGCTGTAACTGGGAATCAAACCTGCCACCTTTCAACTTTTGATGTACGGGACGACACTCCAACCAATGGAACCAAACAGCCAGGGCTGGGGTCAAATCTCAAGATTACTTGTAACTCAGTGGGTTTCATTGAAATTATTCCAGGTTAACATCTGCAGTCAGTCCGGCGTGTGTCTTTATCTGAGGCCATTTGTGTCTCTACAATGATTCTGAAGTCAACTGGCTGTTACAGAGACCCCTTAGGTGGCCTTTACCTTGAAAAACATCACATCCAAAGGTCAGGCTCTCAGGATGGCCAGCACTAAAATCCTATCTGGACAGACTCCCAGGAACACCAGGATTGTGACACACACAGGCAAACCTCACAGGCCTGGTGTAGACTAAAATCCCAAGTCTTACATTGAAAGCTATGATTCACCAGAGGCCAACATTTCCACCTGATTGACACACATCTTCTTTCTTTAAGTTAAGGTCATGTGGTTGCAGAATGTTAGAAGTTTGCCAGTTAAACTTGCAACCAGAGCAGGATGGTCCAGGAGTTCTAGATTTAATGCCTCTGCTTCATGGCAGATTGACTGCTGCAAACTTACCCCAATGACTGAACTCACACAGACTTTATTGGCCCAACAGGGTACTGCTTACTCCAGGCGTGTTGGATTGGCCAGGCAGTTTTTTAGAAATCTGTCAATAACTCTAGCATTCACTATGATATTTGGAATTTTTAAAAAAGAGATTATTCTCTTAAGAAATTTAGAAGCCAATACCTAATAGATAGTCTATAATTAGATAATAAATACACATTTACTCAAAATATGTTTGTATCTAGAAGGTCATTTTCAAAATAATACTTGGAAATAATAAAGTTATCTTATTAGGTAATAATATGTTTCTAGCATTTTGAACTAATAATAGTTAAAGCACTTGTCTTCCAGGATGTTGAGAGAAATTAAAACAAAAAAAATTAATAATAATAATGACAAGCCTTTCTCTTCTGATGTGAATGTGTTGGGGAAGGACTACTGGCTGGTGGTGGTGGCAACATATGCATCCAGCAGGCCGCTGTTTTGAGACCCAAACCTCATTATCAGAATCACCCCAACTACAGTATAGGGCTCAAGGTGAGGGGGCAGACTGTCAGCTTTAGGAGTCCCATCCTGAGGGTGTCTAATCCTGAATTAACTGGTAAGGTAGTCCACCAGCCACACATGGCTATCCAAATCTAAATGTATTAAAATTAAATTAAATTTAAATTTCACCTCTTAGTCATCATATTCACATTTCAGCTTCTCCATAGCTGCTGGTGACTGGACTTGGACAGCAAAAGATGGTCATTTCCACCATCACACAGTGATCTATTGTATATGCTGGCCTCGTCCAATCGGTGTTTGATTCACTGAAGCAAACTTATTACAGTGCCATAGGCTTCATCCACATCTAGAGAGAATTATGGGGCCATAGTGGCCCTCCCCTCAGACTCGGGAACAAGAATGTAGGGTGTGCATGCAATGCCATTTCCATCTCTCCCCACGTGATGTGCTGCAGAAGCGGACTCCTTTTTAAGTGTCTGCAGTTAAAGAGGTCTTAATTAAGTTCTTAAGCTACACTTACCTTTAACTATTTAATTTCATTATTTATGATTTTCCTTACCCACCTACATTTTTCGGGGTTTGTTTTGGACATCCCATTCTTCAGAAAGACTGGCTTCAGTCCAGACACAGTCCTGCCTGGCCTGGACTCTGTGCATGTCTTCAAGATAATCCATTGAGGCTTTTTGATATTGAGTTTAACTTTCAAAGAGCAACATTATTTCTTTTACTTCTATGTTGTTTGGGGCCCCGTTAACTTCTCATAAAAGTACTTATTAACTATGCAATATCGGAAACTCATTTAACACCCACACACCTCAGTCCCCTTGTTTGTGAAATTGAAGCAGGTCATTCTAACAGTTGAGTATTGCTCCCCATAGATCTGAGTTAGTAGAGGGAAAGCCCAGCATGGCCCTGGCTGCTGGCTGAATTCTGCTAAAGGTAGGCGGCTCTGAGTAGAGTGCAGTGCAGAAACAATAACAGGGGGAAATTCACAGAAAACACACACAACAAAACATCTTCCATATCCTTTGTTGTTGTTGTTAATCCTCACCAGAAGATATTTTTCCATTTATTTTTAGAGAGAGTGGAAGGGAAGGGGAGACTCAGAGAGAGAAACATGGATGTGAGAGAGACACATGAATTAGTTGTCTTCTGCACATGCTTCAACCAGGGCTGAGGATTGAGCTAGCAACCAAGGTGCTTGTCCTTGACCTGAATCCAACTTGGAACTCTTCTGGGCCTATGCTCTGTTCACTAAGCCAAAAGGGCTAAGTTTTTTGTTTGTTTGTTTGTTTGGTTGGTTGTTTTGTGTGTGTGTGTGTGTGTGTGTGTGTGTGTGTGTGTGTGTATGTGTGTATGTGTTTAATAAAGAGAATTTAGATGGTGTTTAGAAAATGTTGAAGGTGGTTTCTATGGTAAAAGACCAGAGAATGTGACATAGCCACATGAAGTGCATTAACTTCATTTTCTGATAAAGTGTAGACACATTGCCTTCACAACGTTTTTTTGGTCCACTTCTAACAGGTAAATAATAACAATTTTGCAAGTTTCCCAACTTACTCTCCAGAAGCTGCTTGGAGCTCACTGAATCCACAGGGGGCACACCCTGCGTTGTCACCAGGAGGCTAGGACATCCTCTGTCAGTGACCAAGGACATTCTGAATGCTCTCTAGAGCTGCCTTCTCCCCAGACTCCAGTTCTCTTGCAGAGCTACCCCATTTATTCCTTAAAGCACAAGATTATAATAAGAATAATGTGTTGGCATGCTTCCTTCCACTGCAATATTTATAGATTGCATTGCTCAAATTCATTGCTGTGGTTTGCTTGTCTAAGTTTGTGATGGCCTCGCTAAATGAAAATACTCTCGCCCGCTAGTTCTTGCAGAAGGATCACTTAGCACCTTGTGAGCGATGACAGCTGGCGCCAGCTGCTTGTCTTGGGCACAACTGCCATTCAAATAGAAAGCTATGCGGTGTGAACTACACAGGAAGTTTTTAAGATGAGAAAGAGATGAAGGGCTTTAATTCCCAAATCTTGGACAACAGTCAACAGTTTGGGATGTATAAAACTGTTAAAGACTATCAAGTTGATTCCACATCTCAAGGCAATCCTGTATCTAACTCCAATAAGTGTGTTGACTTTCATAAGCTTCTCTTGTGGCTTATCCCCAGCTACTGAGAGCAAATGCTGTGAAGGGTCAAATTATTCAGCATATATTGTAATAGCAAAATGCCTACTCTCAAATGAATGCATCAAGGACTTTCTCTCAGAATGCAAAACACAGACCCAAAGCAGGGAACAGTCCTGACTGGAGCAAAATGAGCTAGAGAAGGAAAGTGCCAGAGACCTTAGGTAAGGAAGATAATCCTGAACACCAGACTCTGCAGAGTAGCAGACAAGGCACAATTTGAACCAGCCTCTGAAAGATGGGCACAGTTTGAGCAACCAAGAACTGAGAAGGGAAGGCAGTGCAAGAGCAGCGGTGCCTGCAGGTGCAATGAGATGGCTGCTAAGAGGCAGGCCTGGTCCACTGGGGAAGTTACTTTCCACCCTTAGGCCCATTTCTGTTTGCCTGCCAAATGCAGCCTGGGTGTAGCCTGGTGGTGCCATGAGCTTCTTTGTACACAACCTCTGGCTTTGGATCTGGCTCACCTGCCCCTGAGCTTCTTGAAGACAGAGGATAGATCTGTAGCAGATGCTCACAAATGCACATAGACAGATGATGGGTTAATATAGACAAAGATGAGGATAATAAAGGCGGCAGGGAAGGAGGAGGCAAGATCATGGGAGACCTACAAAGGTGAGCTGGGGGATTTGGACCCCATTGTGAATGCCTCGGGCCCCATCATGTGCTGGAGGGCATGTGAAATGCAATAAAATGTACATTTAGGAAGTGGGAGAGAAGTATGAGGCCAATTGTCACTGAGAGAACATTTTACTTCCCTGTCTAAAAAGTGCTTTTACATTTAGAATACTTCTATTGAGAAAGTTGTGTTATGGGCTCACTATGATGTGGAGAATAGTGGATTTGAATGCAGTTGGAAGCTCATCCTCGATCCTCGGAGCCTCTTGGAATGGGCCCCTGTGGACTATGGGGAATGTGGGTTTGCTGGAATCCAGGGCTTTCAGGGCTGTGAGGCTGTGCCCTTCTCTGGGCCACAGCTGGGCTTTCCTATACTCCCAGACATCTCAAAGGTTGAAGATTCACTTAGCTTTCTCTCACCGGAAACAACATTAATTTGTAACGTTCTCTTCCCACTTTGCTCAAGTGCCTACCAGCAACATGTTCTCATTTCCCAACATATGTGTCTTCTCATAGAAGCTCAGGACGCAACTGCTTAATGTGAGCAAGTGTAGTGATTGGAATGACCTTTAACACCCACAGTCCTCCTCACTTCTGATTCTCTGATTTACCAAACTGCTAGCTGAAATGCCATTCCCGCCCTGACACAGGGTTTTGCTTTGGATGGGCAGACAGGGTCTTTTTCTTCTCTGGTTTCGCTAAGTGTAGGTGTAGCCTATATACTGTTAGGAGTAAACCCTAACCCACTGAAGTCAGGGCAGTGGGGAGGGGCTCAGTAAGGGGATCTTACTAAAGGAAGAAGAAATCCCAGCACAGTATTTTGGGAAAACATAAGACATTTGCTTTTAGCTAAAGCCTCTTACCACTAAAGAAACCAGAATTTTTCTTTTTAGCCCTGAACCCTCACCATAGTGACTTCAGTGGAGCACACAGGCAGGAGGTTGTGCTCTGGGTCACTGGTGAGGAGTGTGCTGGTCGAGGTGGCAGGGACCATAGCAGCCCGGCACTGCAGACTCCGAGGACACATCGCCCTTCCCTCCACACTGCTCCAGCTCCGTGTAACCAGCCTGCCTCGCAGGCGGTCTCCCAGTGCACTGCTTATGGCCTCATACTTCTCTCCCACTTCCTAAAATGTACATTTTATTGCATTTCACATGCCCTCCAGCACATGATGGGGCCCGAGGCATTCACAACGGGGTCCAAATCCCCCAGTTCACCTTTGTAGGTCTCCCATGATCTTGCCTCTTCCTTCCCTGCCACCTTTATTATCCTCATCTTTGTCTATATTAACCCATCATCTGTCTATGTGCATTTGTGAGCATCTGCTACAGATCTATCCTCTGTCTTCAAGAAGCTCAGGGGCAGGTGAGCCAGATCCAAAGCCAGAGGTTGTGCACTGGCGTATTTCCTCATTTGTTTTCATCATTATTTGGTCAAAATCTGTGTCCCTCCATGGAGCTTTCTGAAGTCAGAGACAGTCTACTGTGTTGGGGCCACTCAACAACACTCTCAGCTCCCACACAGCCCCTGGCACAGCAGTGTGTCCCAATACAGGAGGCAGACAAGGGAATGGGTAAACGGACAGTGAATAAGTGGATGAACGGCACACGATAGTGAAACCTCCACTCCAAGAACAGGAGGAAGATCAGGGCACACATCACCAATAACTCTGTCTCGCTCTCTCCAGGGGCCCTGGACAAGGAACTGGCTGCACACGGACCATAGCGGCTGAAGGCAGAAGGCAGGTGTGGATGAGCAGAGCACAGGTTGTCAGGCAGCCAGAGGGGCAGACGGGCCTTGGCCTCAGTGTGTCTTGTCACGCGTGCTGTGTGAGCATCTCACCGCCTGCATGCACCACATGCTGACGTGGAGGCATGCAAGCCTCAGGTCAGAACTTCTGTGACTCTCAGTGTCATTTGACCTGTGAGCCTGGAGTTATTTCAGGGCCACTTCTGGGATTATTTTCATTTCTAGAGCAGGGATGGCCCCTCGCCAATTATTACAGTGAAAAGAATGCTCTTCCCCACCCATCTATCGATGGCAGTGTGTTACCCCAGATCTTGGCTATTGTCAATAACCCTCCAGGAAGGACAGGGATGCATGTATCTTTCTTAGTTAGTGTTTGGTTTCTTCCGATAAATACTCAGAAGTCAAATTGCTGGGTTCTTCTTTGTCTCTTGGGATAGCCCTTGTTTTCAAGTCTATTTTGTCTGATACATTTACTGCTTTTTAAGTTTTCATTTACTTTTTTTATTTCCACTTTTATGAACTATCTTTTCCATTTATTTGCTTTCAGTCTGTGTGTGTCTTTCAATCTGAAGTGAGTTGCTTGTACAGCATATATTAAGGAAATAATGTGTTTCAGTATGGAGAAAGCATAGTTAGGTGAGGATAATATTCATCATATCAGAGTTAGTGGTGCTCTGGGTGCAGGAGGCCATGGACTGTAAGTTGGATACATTACTGTGGCCTCACAGAGCCCCTACCGTAGCTCAGAGAGACTCCCCTGTGGCCTTTTCCAGGCATGGAGACACTCCTGGCCTGGCCCCAGTTCAGCCTGGTTTAGGGAGAAGTGAAGCAGTCTTTCTGAGATGAAGCTAAACCAGGAGGGAGAATTATCCAGAAAATAAAATAGGTGATGCGTGTAGGCAAAGCATCACCTTGTCTGCCTGTGTTTGGTTTTCTCCATCTGGCAGGCCCAGGCTTGTGGAGCCCCATTTCTGTCCCTCCTGCTCCTAAATTTCAGAAGTCTCACTCTCCTGCTCTCAGCCAGTCCTCACCGCACCCCGCCCCCCCCGAGGGGGGGGGGGGGACTTACCACTGCAGCGGGAACCATTGCTGGGAGGAGGGGACACTGCCACCCCAGGGGGACTCTGCTGCCTTGGGGGGACACTGCTGCCCAGTGAGGATGGCAACTGGCACCTTGCCTTGGTCAATGCCTCTGCAGTGAATACCTTCCCGGTTTGACTACAAGGGGCTGAGTTATGAAGCCCTGGAGTGACTGGCTTTGTCCAAAGTTGCGCTAAAATGTAAACAGCAGTGACTTTACTCCCTCAAAATCCTGAGTGGGAAGCTGTTTTGAGGTCAGTTACTGAACCTGTGCTGTAGTGGGTCTCCTCACCTGCTGACATTTGGAGAGGTGGGGCAGGTGGTGAGCAGCAGCCCTCGTGTAAGAAGCAGACAAACTAATCAGGGTTATTTTCTGAGCAGTTCCAGATGGAAGGCCCTAAGACACCAGCTCAGAACCTCCTGGTAGCCCTTCCCAGCTGGTCCCCAGACCACTCAGCCCAAAGAAACAGACAGGGTGGTGGAGCCATAAGCCACCTCTGAGTCATCAGCCACAGGTGGGACCATAGGCTGCATCTGGGGGGCCCACACACTGCGGCCCGCCGCCCTGCTCTCCTGTTAACACTCCTGTTTCCTGACCGGAACCCAAGAAGAAAACACACCATTTCCTGTTTATGGTCCCGCCGAACCTATGGGGTGTCTCCCAGCTGCAAGTCAGAAGTAGCACCGTGCAAAGTTGGTGCGATCTCTGCAACCAAACCCTGGGACTGGTGGCCAAGCTATATACTTGCTGTGCGTCCTTGGGCAGGTTCTGAGTGCCTCTGTGCTTGATTCATCTCATTCTGTAACATGGAGTTAATAACATTCCTTGCTTCACATAGTTTCCACACAGTAGTGAGTACATCACACACACACACACACACACACACACACACACACATGCACACACATGCATCACACACGGGATGCCTGGGACACAGTAAGCAGTAGATAAGGCCTGGATATTGATATGGTGTGTTCATCACATTTAAAAATTGCTGTGTGCTTCCAACTCCACCATGGCCTCACCTTTAAATTCTCTTTCAACCTCTGCTGGCAAGGTAAGCTTTCCCGCCCAGCCATGCAGGTGCCAGCACCACCCTTTCTCAGCCCGAGCCCCATGCTCTACCCACCGGAACCTCTGCTTGACCTCCCAAAACCCAGCCCACACTTCCAGCTCCTCTTAAATCTCACTTCCTGGGTGACATTCCCTTGAAGCACTCTGGCTTGCCAAGTCATCTCTCCTCTCTCTCTGGCCTTCAGTCAATAGCTATCCACAGTTATCTGGATAGCAGAATCAGCAAATTTTGTATGAATCCTGACCCCACCAAACACTAAACATGCTACCTTCAGAGCTTACTGAACTTCTGAGACCATCACTGGTTTCACTAGTATCTGTAAAATAATAACAATGGAGCAAACCCATGGCTCTCAAGTCTGAATGTGCCTCAGATCCACCTGGGACCTTGATAAACTCAGATCGGCCCTGTCTCCAGGTTTCAGCCCAGCAGAGCCTGGCCTGAGGACATGCATTTCTAACCAGCTGACAGGTGGTGCTGGGCTGAGGGCTGGGCTCTGAGAGCCGGCCGTTTTGAAGACCTGCAGGACAGTGGGAATAATTAAATGAAGTACTATTGAGAGAATGTTTGCTCAGTAACTGTTATGTAAAATATAACCTTTCCTTTTCTGCATAAAGTAGACTAAAAATAATAAACAAAAACAGCAGAAGTTTTGATTCTGGCCCCATCCCATGAGTTCAGAGAACACCAAATTGCATTTCTCACTCTAGATATAGGTGCTCAGATTGTGTGGGCATTGCCCTTACAATGCTTTCCTGGCACCCACTGTGATGGTTTTCAATTTTAGAGAAGAACTAAAACATTTGCATCACCCAGAAATGTAATCTCTTTATATAAAAGACTGTTTTTAACGCACTCCCACGCACTGGGTGGGTTTTTAGCAAGAGTCTGCTTATGGGAGGTCGTCCAACAGAATTCTTGTTTCCCTCAGTGTTTTTAACACCTGCATCCGAACCAAGAAGGTCAGAATCTTGGCCAGAGAGATTAGCAGATGCTTTCGTTAACAGAATGAGTGCTGAGGGAAAGGGAAGTGATTATGGAGTGAAAAGCTACAGATCATAATTCCGTTGGCTGCAAGACATTTAACGCAGTCACCCACATGCCATTCACTCAGTTGGGACAAGCATGTTGTTTAATTTTAGAAAGGATGGCAGCAACAGGGACCACCCAGAATGCAGCAGCATCACCCCTCCCACCTGGCGCTGCCACCCTGGCCACCCTGAGAGAAGCCATTTCCTTCCAGATTGAGCCAGCGCTCACTGAGCTCCAGGGCCTTCCCCAGTGCCATTCCTCTAAGGAAAGGACCGGAGAAACGAGGCAGGTGGTCACAGCAGCCCTTTGCTGGTGCAGAGAACTGGTTAGAACCAGCCTCTATTCATCTCTCTGAGGTAGGGAGTGATGTTTGGTGGTCGGTGGTCACCTGCTTCATAACGTGACCACCCTTGCACACAGGGCATGGGGATGGTTTGGAAGGAAATATCATGCTGTGACTTTCAATGGGCCCAGCGAGTCACCTGTCCTCAAAATAGCAAAAGACAAGTCACGTTTGTTGGCAGCTGCAGCTATTCCAAGACCAAGTTCCCTTCCAACCAAAATACCCTCTGAGGATTTTTGCTTATTTATAGTCATTAAAGTGTTCTTTGTAGTGGGAAATGGAGGGAGGGTGGTGTCTTAAGTGACAAAGACCAGGGATGACTGGAGGAGAGGGGATTCAGCTGACTCCCAGCATCCTTTGGACTGAACTCTGCACCTGTTTGGAGAGAGGCATGGAGACAGAGCTGCCGGAACTTCTCAGAACTTGTGAGACCCTGATGAGGAGAAGAGCTGCTGGGGGCTCAGCTGGAGCTACGGCCACCCCTCCTTTGCCCCTGCACCCCTTTTGTACAGAATCGATGTAACCCCTGGCCTCCAGGATGAGAAAAGCTTTAGGACAGTGGCCCTCAAAGTCTAGTCCCAAGACCAGTACAGCAGCACCAGCAGCACCCTGAAAGTTGATATAAATGTAGATTTTATTGGCCCCTATAGTAATGCTAGGGGTGGTACCAAACAACTGGGATTTTAAGAAACCTTTCTGAGGATTCTGATGACCTATGTTGGAATTGACCTACAAAATTTAAGGAGGCATTCAAGTCCAGGTCCAGTCAGCATATTCATGAATTTTGAAATAGAGACCACCTTAAATTGTGTGCCCTAGGCACATCACCTGCTTTTGTCATTCTCTCTGGGCTGAGGCCAGTGCTTTAGAAGACTTTAATGACCAGAGCCCACCTGGGCACCAAATGTTCCTAATGGGTGGTGAAAGGTCTTCCAGGAGGCAGCCCTCTGAATAAGTTGGGATCAAAGCCCAAGGGAGTCACAGAGCAGACAGATTAGAGAGCATCTGAGGGGCATATCTATGGGGAGAGACCACAGAAACTATTGGGGATCTCTTGGCCATGGTGGGGGATGGGAGTGCTTCAGAGGGAGGCCTGGGCTTCTCCTGTTCCCTTGGAAAGTAGATTTAGAGAACTTTTCACCCTAGGAATTCACATGGCAACATTTACTGTGTTGAGAACCACTTTTGAGCCCCTGATTCTCACAGGCTCATGCTCAGCGCAAAAGAAGGTTTTATAAGCTTGGCTTTGCAAAAATAAAGAAACATGGATTAAAAGGACATATATGCATGCATATGAGCATAACCATATTCGGGGGGTGAGGGCATGTGCTGGGTGATGGGAGTGACTGGGGAGAGGTCAATGAAGGAGACATATGTAATACTTTAATCAATAAAGAATAAAAATGGTTAAATAATATGTGTCATCCAAGTTGATGAGTAGGGGATGGGAATTAAACAGGCTTATTATTGCTCAAAGTTGTTGACAGTCACACTGGGCTTAAAGGATTTCCTCAGGTGTGACTTCCACTTCCTCTCATGTCAGACAGCTGACTTGTCAGCATCCCTCTGTTCCTCCACACCTTGGGCCCTCTCTCCTATTTCAATTTTTAGACCTCATTCAATGATTCCCCCCCCTCCCCCCACTGAACTCCCATGGCTTGTACAGCTCTCAGCACATCTTATCTCACTCCCCTGTATACATGAAACTTCCTCACCCGTTCACCCACTGCCCATCTGTATGGCCCAATAACCAAGGGTGTGATAAAGAGTTGTGGTAGTAATAAAGCATTTATTGAGGGCAACTTGGCTCTATGATAGTTTAGACTATCATGTCTTGCCTATCCCAAGTCCAAGAGGTTGCAAGAGATAAGAGTAGCTCCTGGAGAACAGGGTCTTGGGTGTGGAGAGCATGAGTGTGGAGATCCCACCTGCAGAGGAGGGAGGTGGCTGTACACCATCCTGGAGGCTTAGGCAGACCAGTGCAAGTGCATGTTGGGGTGCACCCCTCTTGCCCCAATTGCAGTTCCTCCAAGAGTGCTTGGCCCTCTTCTCCATCCTGCCCTTGCACTGCTGGGTATGGGCAGCTCTGCAGCTGGAGCGTCCTAAAGCAAGCACTTTCCTGTTGCCAGAGCTGCAGCCAGACCAAAGGATGCCAAGCCCTTTCTTCCCTAAGGCCAGAGAACATGGGACTTGCCAATCATTAAGATACGAATTGTTAGGTTCTCGGTTCCTAGAAAGGAACTTTTCCTTCTTTAACAAAAAAGATTGTCCTAAGAATGGTTTATGAATCAGGGGATTTTCTTAGGTGTGATTTCCACTTCCTCTCAAAGCATTGCACAGGCTGGGCAGTAGAGCTAGGCGTCATCTCAAGGGAACATGATTTAAGGACCCCCCCCCTTGGAGAAAGCTCTTGTGATTTTATAACATATGTGCCTCTTCTGTGAAGGCTCCTTGGTTTCCCCGTGGTGACCAGCAGTAGGAGCCTTTGCATATGAATGATTGCCACATGGAAGGGGAACTCCTCTGCACAGCCCAGAGAGCACTCTGAGGGAGGGGCGGGGAGGTAGGTAGGGCAGCCTGGAAGCCGAGGAGGAGGTGTGGGTCTCCATGCAGAGCTTGTGAGGAAGGGGCAGAGAGGAGACTGGTCTGGGCGAGAAGAGACTCTTAGGCCAGATCAAAGGCTTCCCTCCATGAGCTTTCCAGACAAGAACACAAGTAAGAAAACCAGTTAAATTCTGCTCCACCCCACCCCTCTCAGCACATCCACCCCATCCTCAAGGGATCTGATCCTTGAAGACAGAGACTGAGCCTGCCCTTAAACCAGGAGTATGTTAATTAACACAGTAAAAAGAAAACACAAAACCCAGAAACCATGCCCCTTTCCAACAAATATTAAATGTAAGTTCAAGAGATAATTAATTAAGCAAAGCCATTTACCAGGGCTTTCACTTCTGTTAGAGACACTGTCTGGCAAATGAAGAAAAACATACCATTTAGCCACAAAACTAAGCACAATGCCTTATTATTATATAATTAACCAAAACACAATTGTGTGTAATACAATTACACAGACTACAATCACACAAAAGTAATGATGCAGTGTAGATGGCAATGACTTTCTGTCAGCAAAAATGAGAGCTTCCTTGATTAGAAATTAAGGTCTGGTTGGAGATTCCTGTTGATAAATGCTTCCTCTATTGATCCACACTTTGAAAAGCTGTGCTGGCTGACGGAGCTCATCATCAGTAAAGACTACAGGGGCGGCAGACACTATGTGCAGTGTCTTCTATTCTCCGGTCCCGGATCAAGCACATTGTAGAGAAACACACATGTTATTACTCAGATGTCCAGCAGGTCAAATGGAAAAAAAAACAAAACAAACAAAAAAAAAAAAACAGCCCAGCCGATGAGGCTAAGTAGTTGAACATCAACCTATGAACCAGGAGGTCACGGTTTTATTCCTGGTCAGAGCACATGCCTGGGTTTAGGGCTTGATCCCCAGTGAAGAGCATGCAGAAGGCAACCAATCAATGATTCTCTCTCATTATTGATCTCTCTTTTCCCCTTCCTCTGTGAAATCAATAACGATATATAAGAAAATAAGATAAAGTAGAAGAGCCGGGAAGTCTGTGCCATTCAATGACCACCCGTGTGTTGTGGTACGAGCAGAGGAGCATTCTCATAAAGGCCCGCCAACTCACACTGATCGTTCTGAGCAGCAGAGGAGACTGTAGCTGACTGTGCTCAGGAGAGGGACCTACCACTTCTCACTGCTCCTCTGGAACGGGGCAGCTACCTCAAGCTCAGGGTTGGCCCTCCTTCTCTCCATCTTTCTTATATTTCCCTGAGTCCTCAGTAGGCTGATCTGCTGCTGTCCTTTCTGATTTTTGCCTGGAGCAACAAATTCCATGGGCACTCTAAGTTCTTCATGTTAATACTGGCCCCATCTCTAACCACATTCTAGCCATGTGCTGCACCACAGCGCCCTGCCATCCTCACTGAGCTGTATTTTATTAAATCAAAGATATCATTATCTGTAAGACATGCCACTATTTTATATGCCAGTAAGATAAGTAAATGTTGCCAATTAAACTATTACTATCAGCTTTAAATGTATCCAAATATTACAGATTCTAAAATGAGTTTATAATATTTGTATTGAATTGATGAAATACTTGCAAGCATGGCCCTTCCTATTTCTGTGCCATGACATGCTGTCTCCTGTCAACTCAGCCTCCACTCAGCCAGGTCTCCCTGTCCTATAAGATCCAGCACAGCACAATTCCTAAAAGCCATATTGCCCTCATTCCCCCTGTGCCAGACTGAGTTGCTGCTGCTATATTTCATAAAAATAAGGGTGACTTCTTGGCCATTCATTGCCCTTCATTGTAATGGCTGATTTATTCCCTGATGAAAATTGAGTAAAGACTATTTCACTAACACATCGGCTTGCAACTAACACACATCATTCACCCATTTAGTAGATGGTATTTTAACCAGGTTTAGTAGGATTGAGAGAAGGAGGCAAGCTCTAGAGAGGAAAATTGGGGAACAGGATAAACATTGTTGAAAATTCAGAATCACCCCTTTCAACTTTCTGCCGTGTGTCTTTGAATCTAGAAACTTCCAATAAAGAGGAGCCAGATCACCTGAGAAAGAGAGAAGCAGAGCTCCTGCAGGATGTGTGGCAGCAGTGAATATGAGGGTTCTCCCTGCGGGGTTTGGTCTCTGAGGGGCCCCAGAAGAAAAGACTCAGGGGCAGTGACCACCAAGGCTGGGCCCGGGCCTGTCCGTGTGCAGAGGGCACTGCCCAACCTCTGCTCCAGGGTCCCAGAGTGCCCCAGGCTCACCCGTGAGAAGGGGACACCCACTGCACTGGAAAATGAGAAGGTGCAGGAGAAAAGGGATTCCTCCTCCTCTCCACATTACTTTTAACTTCAAAGTAATCAAATGGCATTTATGCACAAAACTTTAATCCTTTCACAAATTTGCAGTTTGATTTAATTTGCATATCCCATTTACTGCAAGTCAACATGAACAGAGACTCAGCTAATTTAAACCATTTTTCTCTGGATCTGAAATCCTTTCAGAGATATTTTCCATTAGGCAACTCAATTATATCTAAAGTGGCTAAAGTCAGTGGATTAGAATTCTGCTTAAAGAAACACATATTTAGAACAGTGAGGATGGGAAGAGGGGGTGGGAGAGCAGGGGAGAAGAGACAATAATTACCTGTCTTTGATGCTACACAGATCAATGTGTAAGTCACTAAAATTCCCCAGGGAGCCTTGCTGAACTGAAATGAGGTCCTTGGGCTGGTTATCAATAAAGATGAGCCTCATGCAGCCTTGGAAAGCCTTGATAGGATTTAAGCATTGGGAAGCGGTGAGATTGTCAGGGCACCCTGTGGGACAGAGGAAAAAAATGAAGAACACTGAGATGATCAGTCATTGCTCTGGAGACTTATCGATGGGAGACCTTGAGGTCTAATTATTGTGGTGCTTTCTCATTCACAGAAGTGCACACAGTTTAGCTGTAAATCATAGCATTTTCAGAGAGGGGACAGAATTGGTTCAAAAGGGGGCAACCTCCATCACTGTACACAGCTAAAACCAATGTGTGGAAGGGAATATAAACACCATAAAGTGTGTCTTGTTCTTTATCTTTCCCTGCATCAGCTTTGTGCCAGTCTTCTGCCTGGGCTTCCTCACTCATCCCAAGAACACAACACACTAGCACTACCTGGGGATGTGGGTTCTGTCCTGAAACACATTTCTAACTGCACAATTCAATTCTGGGTTAACTTTCAAAGGAAATTATGCTTTGGGTAAGGATGGTGACAGAGTGATTAGCTGGTTAATTGTCAACATTAACAGGCTACATGCACCTGATAAAGGTACATGTAGAAACATAACTGGGATTTTAAAGTGATGTGCAAACTAAATCCAGACACTAAAGGGACTAAGGGTTGAAATGCACACAGTTAGTGGGCTGTAATAGCACTCAGAAAGGTTAACAATGTACCTTTTTAAAAAGGTGTTCTTTTAAAGACAAAGCAGCCACCTGGACATCTACTCCTCATTCAAGACAGGTAGAAAGCGAATAGGTTTATCAGTGCTTAAGCTCCTTATAAACTACATACTAATTGCCTAAATAGGTTCAGACCATATGGAAATGCAAGCTTGAAAACATGGCAATAACCCATAAATAACTGGGAATTATTTCTGCCATCTCTAATAGACAGTCACTGCTGGGCTGAAGTCTGGCAGCTGGTTAACAGCCCACAAGCACACTCTATAAAGTGAAGAGAAATGTTACGACTTCTAATTGAGGCTGTAGAGAGAATTTATGTAAGTTGACTATTATTACTCAAACTCATTTTTTACCTTCCTTAAGTTTACAGTCTACTTGTGGGACATTTCTCCAAAGGCTGCTCAAGTCACAGATTCATCTTCACCTTCTGAGCACAGTGCCCTTAACAGTCACGTCCAAGGACTCCTCTTCCACTGGGGCAGGGGGGCATTTTTACTTGGAGGCATTCAGATACTCATTCATCATAATGATTGTTCAGTATTTTTCAAAGAAATAAAGAAATAAGATCACTGTTCTCTCTGTTAGAAGCATTACATGTGATGCAAAATTATATGCTTTTGTGCTACATGAGTTGGCATCCTTTTGCTGTGTGTTGTGGAGAACACAGATCTGAGTAAATCCTGCTTCTGCTACTCACACAAATTATTCCGTCTAAGCAAATACCACTCTTACTTTCTGTGAAAAGGGCTACTGTTACCTACTTCACAAACTCACCACATGAATGAAATGAGCTAAAACACTTGCAGAGAATGAAACTCTTCTTCCTTTAAAGGACTTTGATGTCATGTACAAGTGGAGAAGTCTTAAAGTGAGGGAGAGAGTTCCTTCCTGAGACCCTAAAATCAAAGGGCAAATAGATGATGGCTCCCACTGCTTCCCTCCTGGGGGCACCCCGTGTGTGCACTGCTTCTGGGCAAAGTATCTCTTATATTTCAAAGCTTAACCACATATCACTGGTCTGAAAAAGATGATTTGTAAATTCTACTGGAGACTGCACTTGATGATTTTACACACAATTTCTCCTCAGTTTCCTAATGGAAAAATGATTGGTGACCATAGACCAGGCTCAGTCCACCCCAATATTTACAAAGTTTGAAGCCAGTTTGTCCATTCCTTGCCAGATGGAAAGTCCTGTGTTACACATGTAAACCTTGACCTCAGGGAACTGTCCTGACAATTCTGCTGTGCCTCTCATCAGCTGGATGAGGACATTCAAGGCACATAGTGTCTTGCTCATGGTCACACAGATACTGAGGTTAATTGCTCTTTAGATATTGTTTCTAAAATATAAACACATGGGCATGGAATTAGGTATTATTTTTCTTAATGAAAGAAATTCCTTGAAAAATATATCTGCACCTATAAAAGTTCAGTAGGTGACTAATTACATGTGTGCTTGTTTCTTTCTTGTGTTCTTGTTGTTTTGACCTGTGTGCCTGTGTTTTGCTGTAGGAAAGGCTCTGAAGATTCACCAAAGTTGGAGAGGGTGGGGTCTCTGGCTGCTCCACTAGGAGCCTTCTGCTCATGGGCCTCCTAGGTCTTCCTCAAAGGCATGGCCTCCAGGGAGTGGGGACAGAGGCCTTAGGTGCAGAGGAGTGGCCTTGTGGGTGAGCGTGCTGGCTGTGCATTCTCACCTGGATACTTCCTCTTTCAGGCACTGCTGACTGTTGGTGCTTTCCCAAGTTTACAGCTGAGTTTCCCCTTTCAAATCTGATCAGGGAGCCTGCTGTGCTATGCTATAAAAATCTCCTTTGGATGAGTTACATAACACCAGCTCTTATTGCTAGTCTTTTTTTTTCCTCATCACTGACCTAGATAATTTATATCTGCACAGCTGTGAGAGGGCTTGTTTCCCATTATTTTGGGCTTGGAGGTGGGTGTCTGTGCCTCTATGTATGTTTGGGGAGGTTGGCCCTGTGTGAGTGAGTGTGTGTTGGAAGAATGCTCCAATTGACAAAGGAAGAATCATCATAGTAAATTAATTGCCCACTACATTCTCCCTCCTTCCTTTATTTTCAGCCTCAAAGCTGAGTAATTTACCTCCAAAGTAATAGCTATTTCCAGAATAAATCTGTATCCGGGTGGTGTCCGGATCAGGGGACGCTGCATCGTTATCCAGGGAGAGAGTGATGCGGCTCCTCCTGGCGTTGATGCTGACTGAATGCCACAAGCCATCATTCAAGTTGCTGCCTGCAAAAGCAACAGGGAGAGCAGGTGTTGGGATGAATGGCCCAGAGCTCGGGGAGGGCCTCCCGCTCCTTCCCGCCAAGGTCTTGTGCGTTGTGAGTGGTCCCCACTCATCATTTCGCTCAAACCAAACCCTTACTAGGGTCATTTTTCTTTCTCTTTCTACCATGAATTTCTATTCTTCTTAAGTGGCTGAACAACTTCAGCTGCCTGCTTTAACAACAAGAGGGGGAAACATAGATTTGCATGTAAACTGCCAACCAAGGGCATGAAACACATTAATTGATCCCTTGAGATATAAATACAGAGCAAAATGCTGAAAACAAAACAAAACAAAACAAAACTCTCAAAATGTTCCTGATGGTCTTATCTCTGAGTTGTCAGGTTACAGGCAATTTTTGTTTTCTGATATTTTTCTATTAATGTATATGTAAATAAAGTATTTTTAAAGGCAAGGTAGAAGAGGAAAGCTCGGACCCGAGGGTGTGCAGGCAGAGGAGGTCTGCTGTTGGAGAGACATCAGACAGGCCAGTCCCCACCTGCCCTGGCCTCTGATGGGACACTGGCTGAGTGGCCACCTTCCCATAGCTTTGGTTCTATTGCCTGTAAAGACATTATTTCTGCTCCAGTGTCACTGTTAAGGGGATCGGTTACGATCAGATCTGGGCAGGATGAAGACATAGTAGGTATTTATTGAAAGTTCATTCCTCTCTTGGTCTTTGGCCTAGATATCTTTGGTGCATACTACATTGCTGGCCAGCCTTACTAAGGAGACTGTGCTGGAAATTAGTCATGAGGGTAGGAATTATTTCCTCCAAAAGTTTGTCATCTGTGAAGGCTTTCCTAGTGCAAATGGTTGCTGGAGGTCACAGTCCCATAATCAGGTACATCGCCATGGTTGTCTATACAAGAACAGAGAGCCACACATTTCTACACACTCATGTATTCTACCCTGCTATTGTTGTCTTCATTTAGTTTGCCTCAGTTTCCTCTCCTCCAAAATGGGGATAATGGTTACAGTTATAGGGTATTGTTAACAGGGCAGTGTATGTCAAAGAGTTTATATCACATCATAAGAAAACAATGGGTATACAGTGACTATAAGAAGGTCCCTGCACCGGCAGGTGTAGACATTGACCTCGCATGGTTTCTCTTCTGGGTAGGCCATAGTGAAGAGAATAGACATATGCAAAGTGGATGAAAGCCCTGACCTTTGAGTATGTGAGGCTAGTGGGATAGACAGTGAAGTGGGCACTTGCAATTCTGGGGATACAGCGAATGTGTGGCAAAGAGAAGAGAAGGAAGACCTAACCAACTCCATGTGAGGACGCTAAAAGGCTGCATGAAAGAGGGGTAGCAGCTTAGGAATTCATGAAAGAGAGAGTAACAGTTTAGGAATGCTTTGGAAAATGAGCGAGAGTTTGCCACTCCCAGAGCCAGAGTTCCAGGAGACGCAGAGCCTGCACAGAGAGCACAGCCTGTAGTGAGAGGCTGGAGAACAGCAGGAAGGCAGGTGCACCCTGGGTCCCCATCTGCCGTGCTAAGGAAGGGATTTCAACAAAGTGCTTTGACACTTGGTTCTGGAGGGTACTTTACCCAAGCCAGTTCTCTGAGGATAGGGCCCCAGGCATTTGCATTTTAAAAATGATTCTAATGTACAGCCAGGAATGAAAATCACTGTTTTAGAATGTGGGAGTCCATCGGGTTCTTTATCATGGGAATCACCTGGATGGAGGGGCACATTAAAAGACTCTGTGAGCTAAGAGGAGACAAGCTAGAAGAAGGACTGGCGGGGCCTATTGCTTGCACAGCCCCAGGAGACAAAAGGAAGAGGTCTCAGCCAGAGTAACACCAGTGAAAATGGACAGCAAGGGGTGGATTGAGAGCTATTCCCAGAGGCAGAAGAGATCAGACTTGGGAGGCCTTCTGGATCCTCCAAGGGAACCAGCTAAAAAGAACTCATTCAAAATCGGAGCAGAGGTTTGTAGGCTCCACAGAACAGCCACTGACACGCTTGTGCCTGAGCCCTGGATGTCTGGGGAAGCTGCCTGGGAGAACAAGGCACAAGGCTGCAGGCCCAACTCCATGGCGATGGACAGCATGTCCCACCTGCTCAGAAGATCCCAGATGGAGGGACCCTCCTGCATTTGCAGCAGCTCCCTGGCAGCCAGTCTTTCCTGAAGCCCTGAACACCTATGGGGTAAAGAGGAGAACCCAGAGGCTGCTCATCCTGGTCCCCTCCCTTCCCCCAAAGACCAGGGCTGGGCCCTAACCACAGGGATTCCGCTAATGAGGTGGAGCCTCTGTCAGGTGTTTTTTGGGGATGAACATTTGAATACTCTTGGGAACATAGCCAGCTTTAGGGCCTCACTTTTAAACTTCATTTGCATAGTACTTTAAATACATCTGCATAACATACAAGGCTGAATTTCCTGACAGACTATAGGCTGTTTGGACTGGGGGTCAGGAAGGATTTCTACAAAGAGGGTGTAAATAGGCCCTAAGGGCCCAGTGCCCTCCTGGCATCAGTTACCCTACTGAAGAAATTACACACAAAGGCCACAGGAAGCATCCATCAAATTAGAGATATATTCTCTAATTACCTCACAGATGGACCAGGCTGAAGAGTAGAGTCTGCTCAGTGAGGTGGCAGGTCAGAGTATCAGCATGATTCTGGATCTCCTCCCATTCCACATTACTATCCATTGCCTTTTTATTTTTTTCTTTTAAATAATTTTGTTTTAATTATTTTTCAATTAAAGTTGACATACAATATTATACTTGTTTCAGGTGTACATCCCAGCCATTAGACATTATATAACTTACTAAGTAATCAACTCCATAAATCAAGTATCCATCTGACACCATACATAGTTATTAAAATATTATTAAATATATTCCCTATCCTGTACTTTATATCCATGTGACTATTATGTAACCACCAAATTGTTTTTCTTAATCTCATTACTTTTGAATCAATCCCCCCTCCCATCTACCAACTGTCAAAATGTTCTTTGTATCTATGAGTCTGTTTTTATTTAGCTTCATTTATTTCATTTTTAGATTAAATTTTTGATATATATGTACTTATTACCATTTTATTATCTTTGTTTTCATCTTTTCTTCTTCTTAACGAAGACCCTTGATTAAACATTCCTTGTAATGCTGGTTTGGTGGTGAAGAACTCCTTTAACTTTTTCTTGTCTAGGAAACTCTTTATATGTTCTTCTGTTCTAAATGAAGTTTTGCTGGTTAGAGTAATCTTGGTTATAGGTCCTTGCTTTTCAACACTTTAAATATTTCTTGCCAATGCCTTCTGGCCTAAATGTTTCTGTTGAAAAAAATCATGAGTCTTATGGGAACTCACATGTAGGTAACTAAATGCTTTTCTCTTGCTGCTTTTAAAATCCTCTTTGTCTATAACCTTTGGCATTTTAATTACCATGTTCCTTGGTGTGGGCCTCTTTGGGTTCATCTTGTTTTGGTTTTTCTATGCTTCCTGGACTTGTATGTCTAGTTCTTTCACCAGGTTAGGGAAGTTTTGTTGTCATTCTTTTTTCAAAATAGGATTTCAATACCTTGCTCTCTCTTTTTGCCTTTTGGTACCCCCAAGATGTGTGTTAGTACACTTGAGGGTTCCAGAGGATTCTTAAACTATCCTTATGTTTTGGTTTCATTTTTCTTTTTGCTGTTCTATTTGGGTGTTTTCTGCTTCCTTATCTTCTAAATCTCTGATTTTATCCTCTGCTTCCTCTACTCCATTGTTGATTCCCTATAATGTATTCTTCATTTCAGTTAATGTATTATTCATCCATTTCTGACTGGTTCTTTTTTTATCTAGTTCTCTTTTTGTTGCCTATCTCTTTGTTTAAATTCTCACTAAAATTATATACTACTCCCCTAAATCCATTGAGTATCCTTATAATCAGTATTTTGAACTTTGAATTGAGCAGATTGCTAGTCTTCATTTTGTTCTCTTCTGGATCTTTATTCTGTTGTTGTTGTTGTTTTTTTTTTGTTGTTGTTTTTTGAGGCATCTTTGTTTGTCTCTTCACTTAGGCCACCATGCTATATTTGTTTTTATGTACTAAGGTAAGGCTTCTATGTTTCTTGGGCTTGATAAAGTGGCCTTATGCAGCAAGTATTTTGTAAGCTCCAGGTCACAGCTTCCTATATCACTCCAGTTGTCTATTCCAACCACCCTCAGAGTAGATTGTGTATACCAACATCCTGTTGTAGTTGAGCCTTGATTGCTGTTGGCATATCAAAGGGAGGAATTTACCCCTGGGCCAATTGGTTGCAAGGACTGGCTTTGAGACCATGGAGGGTCACCCCACTGAGCAGGACTAACTTCAACAGGACTCCAGTGCCCCCTGATTGTCCCTGTGGAGGTGGTCGGATGGTGCTTTGACATGGTCTGAAGCTATCCATCATATATGCTGGCTCTGGGGCCTCCCAGGTTAGCCAGCACCATTTGTGTTTTTTTTCTGAGGCCACCCAGCCTTGAGCTAAAAAGCAATCTGCAGATGGTTGTTACTTGTGCTGGGCTTGGAGGTTCCCAAGAGAAGTAAATTTGCAAACCAAGATTGGTTGCCACTAGTGCTAACCCTGGGACCACTTAACAAGAGGCAGGGGACAGGCCAAGGCCTGATGTTGCTTGTTTAAAAGCTTTTGAAAAGTCTGAAGCATGATCCAAGATAGGCCATTTGTGTGGTAAAACTGCTTGAAACACTTTGGGTAAGCCCTTAAATTGGATGAGGTGAGGTCTAGGGAGTCACCCAGGCAGGGTAGGCAGTGTTAGCCAGATATGATGCCTTTCAGCTCCGTTGAGAGAGAACTCAGAAAAAAGAAACATAATGGCTTCTGCCAGCACTTCTGTCTAGGAGAAAGCTGCCCTGCCCACCCTCACCCTGTTTATAGAAAAAGTGCTCCCCTTAAGTGTCTGGTGCCTTTCACACTATTGCCCCAGTGCGGGAGCTCAGATGGAGTGAGCTCTAAGTCTGTGCATGGGCTCCTTAAGAGGAACACCTGGGGTCCCAGCAGCCTCCATCTCACTCAGCCACAATCCCCACTGCTTTTCACAGCCAGAACAAATTGGGTCTTCTCTTCCTGGCACTGGATCCCTAGGCTGAGAGATCTGGTGTCGGGCTGATGGAACCCCTCACTTCTCAGGGGGAACCCATGCAGCTGAGATATCCTTTCCAAATTTTAACCACCACAGATGGGTGTAGAACCAGCCCTTTCCTTGTGTCTGCCCCTCCAACAAGTCTCAATGTAGCTTTTTCTTCATAACCTCAGTTTCTGGACTTCTGTTCAGCTAGATTTCAGGTGGTTCTGAAAGATGGTTGGCCCATAGCTTAGATATCGTTTTGATGTGGTTGTGGGAGGATTTGAGTACAATATTCACCGAACCAGCCACCTTTATCAGAATTCTCTCTCCAAGTTTATCTTTAAAATCATTACTTAATGAGGGCTTGCTTCTTTGCTTGTTTTTCTCTTTGGTCTGCTTTTCCATCTAATTTGATCTCTTTTGCTTTGTGCCTACATGGCCATTAGTCCCTGCAGGGGGAGCCTGTGTGAAATCTTAGCTCTTCAGAGGAGAATTATTGGAACAGGAGCTCTTGATGCTGACCGCACAAAGAGGACACATGGGGAACTTCTGAGCAGAGAGGACCTGAGCTCTGTAGCAGGCTAATTAGTGCACCAGCTGGGGTGGCCCTTGGCCTTAGACATTTCAAAGATCCACAGAGATTCAACTGTGCAGCCACAGTGGAGAACTACTCTATTAGAGGTTTCAGAAGAGGAGGGAAAGGAGCTAGGGAAAAAAAAAAAAAAACAACAACAATGTGCAAGACTAGTTTAGCGGAGCTTACCTTAAAATAGATTCCAAAGCAAGCAAAATGGTATGTTTCTCCTAAAACCCACTTTTTGCCTGGTACTCTTTTCCCCTTCATTATGTTAATATCCCAAATGACACCCCTGGAGGTTCTCAAGGTTTTGTTTTCAAGAATACTCTTTTGAAGGTATAGGCTTAAGTGCTATTAATTGTTCACAAATTAGGAAAAATCAATTCTATGAAGTAGAATTTCCCCAAAAACCTCTCTGAAATAAATAGCTCTAAGAAAACAGAGGTTTCACAGGGGAGAACAGGGAAGTAGGTATGCCTTCATAGGGCAAAGCCTCCAGGGTTAGAAAACAGGATAGCTAAGCTCTTCTATGATTTCAGAGCTGAGGCCTCAAAGGTGAGATCTGGCTTCTAAGGAGACTGCTGGTTGATAACAAACAGGAAACTTTTGCAGTTTAATGTGATGTCAAATATTACTTGCCATCTCCAAGACTGGCAAGGAAGAAAAACCAGCTGTACTTTCAGTTGGCAGACAAATAGGGCAGGAGGCATCTGTTACCTTGCTGGAGGTAGCATACATTTGTACATCCTCCTGAGAGACAACATACTAATACCTGTCAATATCCCCAAAAGTTTCCCATGTACTTTATTCTGAAGACTTCACCCTAAAACAGTAACAGAGCAACAACCAAGATTTATGGTGAAGAGACTTCATAAAATCATTATTTAAAATAGGAAAATTTCACAACTACCAATATTTCCAATAATAATAGATTAGTTAAATCAAAAGTGGTACATTTAATGCTATAGTAGATAGCATTAAATGTCCAAGAATGCTAGTGATATGCTGATATGTGAAACTGCGGGCTAAAGAGCATAGGTCAGTGATCAGCAAACTCATTAGTCAACACAGCCAAATATCAACAGTACAACGATTGAAATTTCTTCTGAGAGCCAAAATTTTTAAACTTAAACTTCTTCTACTGCCACTTCTTCAAAATAGACTCACCCAGGCTGTGGTATTTTGTGGAAAAGCCACACTCAAGGAGCCAAAGACACATATGTGGCTCTGGAGCCGCAGTTTGCCTACCATTGGCATAGTTATGGTTCCAGTTTTGTTAAAAATTGCTACAAAGAGAACTACTTGAATGACATTGAATGATAGAATCACAGATTATTATGTTTTGTTTTTTTTTCTTATATAGACTACTGGAATTTTCAGTTTCTGAAAAGAAAATGTACAACATTCATAATTAATTTTTAAAGCTAACAAACTGTTTAAACTGAGAAAGGATAGGAAAGAAAGATTTCATTCCATTCCACTTCCAGCTCTCATTGCGTAAAGCAAAAGCTGCCAGGTCCCGAGTTTGCCCAGAGCATTTGTAGCAAAGTCCTCACAGACAGGACAAGTAAGCTGCTCTGTGCTCACTCAGGAGGTGAACCAAGACTGAAAAAAAGACACTTTTCATGGCTGCAATTGAACTTTCAGAAGACCCAGTTGTAAAAAAATGAAAATAAAAATAAAATAGCTAATAGTACACACTACCTGTACTGAATATCTACAGTGTGTCAGGCATGTTACATATATAATTCCCAATTCTCACAAGAGTTCTGGAGCCCAAGTTTTACTGTCCTCAGGTTAGAGGAGCTAAAATGGAAAGTCAGAAGCTACCCAAAATCCTGTGGTACTTGGGGGTGGAGCCAGATTTCAGAGGGAGGTGTCAGGGCCCAGGCTGAGTTCCATCCTGTCTCCACAAGTCCAAAGCCACCCTGCCCTGCTCTGGAACCCCCTCCAGGTGCAATTACAGCGGCAAGGTTTCCTTTTCTGCTGTTGAAGTCATTCATCCTTTCTTTCTTTGCACACATTGCCTATAGGGGCAGTGGGCATTGTTCTAACTTCTCCAGAGTGGAAACAACTCCAATGTCCACCAGCCGGTGAACGGATAAACAGAAGTGGTGCCTCCATGCAATGAAATACAATTTAGTCATAAAAATGAACTCACACATGCTACAACATAGATGAACCCTGAAAACATTTTTGGAGCTAAAATTTACATACCATGCAATCTGTTATGTTAAACATACAATGCAATGAATTTTAATATAGTCATTGGGTTGGGCAACCATCACAATGATTAATTTTAGAGCATTTCATAACTCCCCCCAAAAATGTTATAATATGTAGCTATCTACCCCCACCCCCAGGGCTAGTCACTCTACTTTCTGTCCCTGTGGATTTGCCTGTCCTCTGGACATTTTTTAAAAAATATATTTTTATTGATTTTACACAGAGAGAAAGGGAGAGGGATAGAGAGTTAGAAACGTCGATGAGAGAGAAACATCGACCAGCTGCCTCTTGCACACCCCCCACTGGGGATGTGCCCGCAACCAAGGTACATGCCCTTGACCGGAATCCAACCCGGGACCCTTCAGTCCGCAGGCCGACGCTCTACCACTGAGCCAAACCGGTTTCGGCTGGACATTTCATTTAAATGAGACCATGAACTGTTTCCTTTGGTGACTGGCTTCTTTTGCTTAGCATAATGTTTTCAGGGTTCATTCCCAGCACCCCAAATGCTACCAGGTATTACTAAAAGGTCTCTAAGTGGGGATGCGGTAATGGTGAGATGAGTTAGAAGCAGGGTTAGGCAGACAGGGTAAGGGGTGGAAGAAGGAGGAAGCATGGATGTGACAGTTGGAGATGGAATTACAAAATGTTTTGCAGTAAAACCGGATGTCAGAAAACAGGATGTTTTTCTTTTAAGTGCAAAATAAAATGTTGCAAAAGGCCAGGAAGCAATCAGGGAGCGGCACAGATAGACAAAGTGCGGGCCTTTAGCAGGTGTATGGGAGAGCAGGATGCTTTCATGGCAATCCACTTGGTCCCCTTCCCGAGGGGGGAGCCTGTGCTTGCCTGTAATAAACTGCTAACTTTCCGGAACTCCTCGGGCCTGCGGCTTCATTCTTTGATTCTCTGAGACATAACCCTGGGAAGAATTCCTGCTGGCTGGTCCCAGGATCAATGGGAGGTTGGGAAGGGTGGAAATGGAGAACTTCCCTTGGTTTAGAACCAGTGGATTAAAAGAATAAACTTGAGGTGGCAGGTTCTTGGCACTTGTGCTAATCACCCCTACCCTTTTCTCTGTCGCTTTATTCAGCTAAATCCCTAATAGTTCTGTGTCACTCTTTATGGTTTGAAGACAGAACTTGGGACGGGAGTGGCTGTCCAAACAGCTCTAAGCATCAGTCCTTACAGGACGTGTGGACACACAAGGCTGCAGCCCAGGCCAAGGCAGAGCCCCTGAGGATGCCACTTTCAAGGCCAGGAATAAATTGAGATGACTTTCTTCGATGCATTTATTCACCCATTACCTCTGGCTCAAGGCCCTGCCACTTATAATTGCTAGCAATTTAGACAAATTTCTTAATCTCTCTATACCTGCTTTCTCATCTGTAACAGAGCAACATAATTGCCTGGCCTGACATGCAAGTGTCTGTCTAGTCTTTATCTTCCTCAGAAAACACAATGCAGCTGCCCCCCACCCCATATCCTGTCATAACTACCTTTATTTCATAGTTCACAGATAGTTTCAATTTTTGAGAGAACTAAGTGGCGTTATATAAATAACTGAATAAGGCAGTTTTAAAATGTCAATTACATTATTTAAGAACATTTCATAGTTATTGGTACCATTATGCTACAATCTAGATCCTGGGTCCCTTGTTTCTTGGAAACCATTTGTCTATAAATATAAATTCCATTAACCCTTTCCTAAACACATTAGATTGAAGTCACACATTTCTTAAATTCCATCTCCGACTCCTATTCTCTCCCTCAGTGGTACAGCTGTGATTCCTGTGATGAATTCCCACTTTCCAGTGTCTGACCTCTCTCTGCTCCAGGGCACCCTGTTAGAGTGAACTAGATAGCAGCTGTTGTCAATTTCACAGCACAGAGTCCCTCCGGTCCATCATGGAGCCCAGAGAAGGAAACTCACACTGCGTATCTTGACAATCCATGCCTTCCACCTGTACTCTCAGTCCTATTTTTAATATCCCTGCATAAATCCACTGCTCTAGTGATGCCAGTGTGTTCAATGTTCTCCATTCAAATGCTCCGAATGGATTGCTGCTTCCATGCACAGCCAATGTAGCCTCCCAGCTCTCCACTATCCAGTTCCTCTCCTGTCCTCCAGGACCTAGCATTTGTCCTAGCGCTTCCTTTCACAAACCATAAAACCAGGAAGATCTCGCGCGCACGTATGCGAGTGTGCGCATGCGCGCACACACACACACACACACACACACACACACACACACACACACAAACATACTCATTTTTTACTTTCTCTTGCTGTCACCTTGCATAGCAAAGAACACAAGAAAAGTGCTGAAAGACGGAATGAGTAAGTTAATAAACCATGCAATGAATGAAGCAGATTTTCCCTGACCAAACCAGCATCTAAGCTTCAAAATTCTTATAGTAGCTGCTGTTTGATGTGCTAGTATATTCAGTTCATATTACATGCTGCCTTACACTGTTCATGAATAGTTCATCTCTATAAGCCTTATCTCCCAAGGCGATTGCAGGTTCCTGAGGGTCAGAGTCTGAGCCAGGGCTTGGTGTTTGACCCCAGCATCCACAGGCACACTGTGCCTCTCCATGTGCTCAGTGATTGCCTGCACATCAATCACACCAGCTGAGTCCCGCTGCCCAGTGTCTGCGACTGTAGCACTGGCCATCACTCACAGGTGAACCTTCCTGAGCTGGGAAAGCCTGGTGGTACACTTGTCATGGTAACCTGAACCCTCAAAACCTGGTCAGCACAGAAGGGCCAAACAGCCGGGCTGCCATCCGCTGGAGTCAGACAGGAAAGGAGAAAGCCTGTGTTGGTGGCGAGGGTGACATGAATGCTCAGCTCAAAGGTCTATGTGACAAAAATATAGCTCAACTCAGAGATGGATAGTTCCCCGTCAACTTCAGGACAGAACCTTGACCAAAATGCGGCTACATCCTTTGTCTGCCCACCCTTGTCTCTGGCCCAGGAGTTCTCAGCCCTCTGTGGGATCTTACCCTTCTAGATCTCCTCCCATTTCTCTCCATTCGGAGAGCATCTGTCTGTTCTTCTCTGTTTGGCCAAATTCTGTTCAGTTTTGAAAACCAACCTATGCCTTTCTCACCCCTAGGGATCCTTCCCTCTCTCACCCTTCTAGGAGCCGCTCCCCTGAGCTCCCATCCATACACACAGAGCTTTCAGAGGGCACGCCTCCATCCTCAGGTCTGAGTACAGCACCAGCACAACGTAGACACTGCAACAGCCTCCTGAATTAAATGGATGCAAAGTGAATTATATGAGAAAATCATGAAAGTAGGAACTATGGAAGATCACAGGAGGTGATAGCAGATTTGACTACTTGATTATTCTGCCGTACTAATAAAAATCTAGATCCTTCTGTTGTTCTTTTCAGTAAGTGGTGAAGAACAAAGAGTAAGTTAAAAACAAACAAACAAAAACACCCTTGTATTGGGGTCATTACTCAGACCTAAAAGCTAAAGATGCCAAAGACAACACTACCTTGGTAAACCTTCCCAGGCTTTGCCTGAGATCTTGAAGCTGGACAGCTACTGTGTTACCCTGGCTAATGGGGTTTTCTCACTAACACTGTCTTAGCTAAAGCATAGACAGATTACTGACCACTGAATTGAAGCAGAGGATGGGGTTCACAAAGTCATCATTGCTTACCTGATGTGCAGATGGTGACTAAATACAAATGGCTCATATGAAAAAGGGCAATATTTGGGGATCAGCACTATTGACTGCAGGGCTTCAGACTAAAGCCATCTGGCCACTGGCATGGATCAGGGAGTATACTTCCATCCTTCACGATGCAGCTCTCTCAGCACTGGGAACTCTGCTGGCCTTCCCCTAGTTAATGCTCCCTGGACTGTAGCTCATTCCTGGGTTTGACACATTCTGTAGCATGTAATTGTTGTAACATTAATGTTCATTAAAGATCACTATTAATTCCCTTTTTCACTGCTACACATTTTATCTTTTAGAAATGTTTTGGAGGTCAGTTCTATCAGTGAATTCCTTCAGACAGTTGCTCACACATGTGGTGAATAGCTGTTGAACATCTGTAAGGTGTCCCACTAGGCCTTGGGCAGACAGTGGTTAGCAAGGCAGGCCGAGCTCCTGTCTCCATGGAGCTGTGAAACCTGGTGGTGAGAGGAGCCTTGGGCAACCAACTATAAACACATGATTAATACCCATTGTCATGGGCTGAATTGTGCCCCTCCCCAAATGCACATGCTGATGTCCTAACCCCAAAGCCAAAGAATGTGCCTGTATTTGGAAACCGGACCTTTAAGAAGTAATTAAGGAAAAACGAGTCCATATAAGCAGAGTCATATCCAATATGCTCAGTGTCCTTGCAAGAAGAGGATATTAGGAAGCAAATGGGCTCAGAGGGAAGACCATGTGAAGGCACACGAATAAGACGGCCACCTGCAAGCCCTGAGGAGAAATCAACCCTAATGACACCTTGATTTTGAAATCCTATGCTCAAGAACTGGGGGACAATAAATTTCTAAGCTGCAGTATTTTGTATGGCAGTCTTAGCAAACTAATGCACCCAAATTAACACATACTTAGATTCACTGCTACAAAGAAAAATACATAGAAGACTGTGTAACAGGGCATCTGGCCTGCTATTGGAAGGCTTCCTGAAAGAATAACAGTTGCTATAAATTCTAAAGGATAAGTGGGATCCTGTTGACCATAGCTGTAGAATGACTTACTTAATGTAAACATAAGAATCACCAAATAGATATCCTTTATCACTGTTGATTAAGGTTATTTTATTAGAATTCCATCACCTCTTCAGCTAGAGAAAGAACAAGTCAGACACAGCAGTCTACTAAGTATAAAAAAATTAACTACTGATTAGAATGAATTGCTTCTTTGTTATTTTCAGAAAACCTTCTCATTTTTACTATTCAAAGAACTAGAGCAATACTGAGAAATTATAATTTGTTTGAGGAAATATGACGAACACCATTGCTTGTTCCTACTGAGCTGAGCTGGCCTTTTCAATAAGCCACTAACTTGCTTCAACTAAAAACTTCCCATGGCAGCTGGTTAATCTATGGACCTTTGCTATTTGTTCTTTCTTTTGCCCAGGAATTCTGTGCCTGGCAATGGGCCTCACTTTCCTACAACCATTAGTGTAGCTGCCCGGCATAGGTCTTGTCTGGAGGCTTCCTCTCCCAGCTCTGGATCCCAATACGTGGTGCCGAGACTCATCCCCAAATGCTGGGAATTCCTCTCTGTGATGGAAGCTCTAGTGACATGCGGGCACCATGCAGTGAGGCTGGAACGCTCTGAATGGAATACTCTCTAATGAAAAACCAAGAGACGTTTCTCTGCCATTTGATCTTACCTCACTTATTCTGCATTCTGCAGTGACATACACACATAAGAACTCTCATCTGTGAGAGAGTGTGTCCCACGTTCAAAGACCATTATCATGTCCCTGTCTTACTTTCTCTCCACATAAAGCAGCTTGAGTTCCTCTATTAATATAATTTGAACGCCTTACATTTTCTGATAACCTCTCACCAATGCTCTGCCCTGACTCTCCAAAGAAACAAACCAGGTGGTCTCCTTTACCTTTGTAACATTTCCCAAGTTTCAATAATTCAGGTTGGTTTGGAGAATACCAGACACCATTCTAAGCATCCTCTTAAGCGTCTTTAAAATGACAGCTATTCCCTTCATTATGAAATAGAACATGGTGCCTATTGTTCAATGAACAGGTGTGGATTGAGAGACAGAGTCCCCTAGCACATGGTACCTCAGAAGAAGCAGTAAAGAGCTGAGATTTAAAAGGCTTATAGTAGGAAAACCAGATGCCGGTTCATTAACTGGAGGTTTGCCTGAATGGCTGCTCTGAGTTCTGAAGGGGGAAAGGGCAAGGCTCGCCATGCGGTGGGACTCCTTGCAGGCATCCTCCTGCTCCTGTGCAGCCCCCAGGCTTTCATGTGGGGTTAGGGTGCAGGGGTGACTGAGTGGGACAGGCCCCACAATAGAGGCCAGAGGCTTTGGAAGCAGACAGCCTCCTCCTTGTGGCTGCATCACCGAGTTCCCTTTCATGCTTAGGTGATGTTCTTCCCATAGAATCAACATCAAGTCTTTAAAAAGGTCTTTAGAAAGTATGGGGTGTGGTGTGTGTGTGTGTGCACAGGTGTGTTGACATGTAGATATGTATGGTGTACTTTATAGCAGTATATAGCAGCCTGAGCTAAATGAGACCACAAGTCTGCCAGACAACAAGTTTTCCCTCTGTGTCAATCCTCCTCATGGAAGGATCTGGAAATGAGAGTACCGCCAAGTAATGGAACTGTTTTTGGGAAAATTCAGCTTTTGATCCTAAATAGCCTATTCTCCTAAATAGCCTATTGTACATTTGTCTATAAGTCTTTCCTCTAAAGCAGAATGTTTTTACATTTGAATCATTCAAGCCACTGACAATATAAAAACATGAAGATGGATGTAGTGTAAAGACCATGGGCCTGGGAATCCTGAGGGAAGGCCTGAGGGGGAACCCATCGTGGCCACTGTAAGTGCATTCTGATTCTCAGTTTGCGCCTGTGCTTATAGGCGAACTAAGATCTGCTTCCCAATGTTAGGAGAGGGTTTTGTCACTAGCTGGCAGCACTGGCTTGGGGTCTGGCCTCAGGAGACCCATGGCATTGTCGATTATACTCCCACATCACCTCTGGAGCCTTTCTCCTCCTGCACAGGGTAAGGCTCTTAAGAAAGAAGATCACAAAAATAGAAAATAAGGAAAAGCAAGGGAGACGTTGTGATGTCATCCTTCACTGTTTGAGACATCTTCCCCAAGAGCAAAGGCGCTCAGTTCCCTTCTATTTAAAGGACACATTCAGCTTGCACGCCTCTCCCTGGACACCATGCAGAAAGCCCCAGATAACCCAGAGCCCACGCCCTAGCAGAGCTCTGGAGCAGGCATGGCTGGGCCAGGCTCGGGGTCCTGCCTGTCCCCGGGGTCACCTGCTCATTGTGACCGAGGCACTGGGGCACCGGGATGCTCCCCACACAAACCTGGAGAAGCTGGTCCCTGTCCAGTTGAGAAAGTGTGTGATTTTCCATTTCCTATGACAGACCATGTGTCAAGGGTAGCCCATGGTACCCCAAAACTACTGAGACAATGGTCATTGCTCTCCAGTTTCTTATGGGGATTTTTGTCTCTTATAGAGTCAACATTATATCAAGGGCCTGGGAAAAAGTCTCCTCAAGCTTGTAAGGCAGAAGAAAGCTGTTTCCCTTTGTTTGTATTTTGTTTTTTCTCCCCTTTGTTGACAAATGCCAGCAGACACAAAACCTCACTCCATTTCAAAAAAATAAAAATAAATTAAAAAATTAAAAAAAAAAATTAAAAAGAAGCTCAATTTTTCCAAAATGGAGAGAAGAATCAAGCTTCTGAGACACACCTGAGGAACTCAGCACATTTTAAAGCCCCCCTTTACTCTTTCTTAAAAGAGCTCTGAAATAACTGATTGTTTCCCCTCTGTGCCAGTGCCTGGCGGCTGCGACCAGCCACTCTCTCCCCCAGAAACAGCCTCCGTGATTGTGTGTGCCTAGTAAGCCCAGCCAGCCCGGTGCTTCGGAGCGAGGGGCCTCCAGGGCTTGCGCTCTATTAAAACTGCATTTTTGACCAGAGGCTGACAAGTCTCTGCACTCAAACATCTTGCCGATTGGATAAAAATTGCTCAGTGCCAGTTTATGTTTTTCTACTTCAAATAAGGATAATTGAGGTTTGACTTTTATAACTGTGTACACAAAAATATTATGTTTCTAACTTATTAATTCATCACCATTACAGGGAATCTTATAAATTTCATAAAAGTTCGGTGACTGACACATTCAAGTAGCTTTTATGACTCTACTAGAGACCTGGTGCACAAAGTTTATGCATGGTGGGGGGTGTCCCTCAGCCCAGCCTGCACCCTCTCCAATCTGGGAACCCCTCGAGGGATGTTCAACTGCCTGTTTAAACCTGATCCCACTGTGATTGGGTCTAAACTGGCAGTCGGAAATCCCTCTCACAATCCAGGACGGCTGGTTCCCAACTACTTGCCTGCTTGCCTTCCTGATTGCCCTTAATCACTTTGGCCTGCCAGCCTGATCACCCCCTAACCACTCCCATGCCAGCCTGATTAATGTCTAACTGCTCCCCTGCCAGTCTGTTTGCCCCTAATTTCTCTCCTCTGCCAGCCCCTAACTCACCACTATTGCCCTCCCCTGCATGGTGGATTCCCTCCAACTGCCCTCCCTTTCAGACCTGGACCCTACCAACTGCCCTCCCCTGCTGGCCATCTTGTTGGTTGCCCTCTTGTGTCCACATGGGGGCAGGGTCTTTGACCACATGGGGGCAGCCATCTTGTGTGTTGGAGTGATGGTCAAACTGCTAATTACTCTTTTATTAGATAGGATGGAGACAGACCTTTTCTAGCTGTAGGTCATGAGTCAGTGTGGGAAGGAAAACATGGCTCAATAGTTTCCTGGCAGTGTGCTCTGGATTATAGAAATCACAGATGTGTGATGTAGGGATTTGGTTTATGTTTTGTTTCAGGTGGACTCTCAGAGGGTCCCCACGGACTCTGGCTTCTACCCACCCTGCACATTCTCATGGCTTAGGCAAGGGCTAGGCTTACTGACTTGGTTCTCATGAACAGAACAAGGCAAAGTGGTGGGAGGCCACTTCAGAAATGGGCTCCAGGAAGACCAGGCTCTGTCTGGTGCCCCTCCCCAGCCTGCGGCTCCCTCCCTCTGGGTAAGAGTGCTGTCAGCATGAGGCAGCCGCTACCGAGGCCAAGTGGATGGAGGAGTGTGCACATGACCTTCTGAGCCTGCCCACAGCACAGATGTGAACGTGGAAGCTGACCCATCCCCAGTGGAACCTTGAGATGACTGTGCCCTTCAGCCAAGCTCACCAGCCAAGGAGCCTGGAGGCCTGACTCGTAGACACTGAGGCACGATGCTCACAACCACTGAACCTTGCTGTGAGTTGTCATGCAGCTATAGGTAACCAACATGCTGTCACTCATGTGTAAGACATTAAGTTTACTGACGGCTGAAGAATAGTAAGGAGAAGAGGTGACTTTTAAAAAAATCCTCACCTGAGGATATTTCCCCCCATTAATTTTCAGAGAGTAGAAGGCAGGGAGGGATAGAGAGAGAGACATTGACCAGACAATCTATTGGTTGTCTCCTTATCAAACCTGCAACCAAGGTATCTGCCCTTGCCGGGAATCGAACCTGCAATGCTCTGTTCACTGAGACAAACCGGCTAGGGCGAGAGATGCCCTTTGAACCTGTCTGATTCCCAGAGTCAGGCAGCACTGTGATCCCCAGGGGTTGGAGGGGTCTTTTTGTTCTCTTATTGGCGTCTGAGACATCCTTTCCAATTTAACTTAAATTTCTCTATTCCGATAACAAAACTCACAGTCTAGTGTGGAAAGGGAATCATTTAAATTAAATAAAAATGCAATGTCAACAATCCTGGGTGAACGTTGGCCCAGGGTACGTGGGGGAAGGGATCTGAATCACACTGTGTATCCAGGGATGGTGATAAAGGGATACTGACCGGACAGCATGCCTCAGCCCTGACCCCAGGCCAGGCAAGTGATCTGACCTCCATAAGTATCGGCCAACTAAGTTGGCAACTCTTATGGCAAATCAGAGATGCCAGTGAGGCAACAGATGGAGAAGGCATTTTGCTGAAGAAATGGGCTCCCCATTGCTATCCTTAGCATCGGTACCATGTCCTGCAGACAGCGAGCACTCTCAGACGCCAATTTTAAGTCTTGAGGACAATTTTAAGTCTAACCACAGCCAGATGCCATCTGTAGCAGCACTTCCTTAATAACTTAAAGATGTATATTTAGAAATATTTTTTTAAGACTCACTAACTTTTATTTGAAATAGAATTAGGTGGCCGAGCACGTCCACAGTGGTGGGCATATAGGGAAGCTACAGAATGAGGTCACAGATTCAGGAGGACACGGGTGCCTCGCTGGTTGCCATGGGAGCTGGGACGTTGCTTAGCCTGCAGCCTCTGGGACCCTTGGTTCCGTGGTCTGTAAAGTGAAAGCAGTGGCTTTCCTGAGTGACCAGGGTGACGATTCCATGGCACAGAGCCTGCCACCCTGTCTGTGGAGACCAGCTAAGTGCTGGGTGAATGGTCTCCACCTGCTCAGCAGTGCCAGAGGGGACTCTCATTCTTGCTTCCCAGATGGATGCGCTGAGGGACGGCAGGGCAGGCCCAGCTCCAGTTGCTGCCCTTGGGCAGACTGAGAGCCACTGTGAGCAAGGCTCAGCCCCCCCTGGAACTGGAATCTGACGCTTTGTTCAGAACCTCACACATCTGTTGACTTGGCTGAATCAGAAACGGCCGAGGTAGGAGGAGAAGGTACCTGTGAGGATCTCTGCTGCCTGCCCTGTCGTTTTCTGGATCAGGAGCCTCAGGACCCCAGCCTCCAAGCTCAGCAGCAGGGCCCCCGCACCCTCTGACAGCTCGGTGGACAGGAGAAGCCCCTCCTCATTCCACGTCCGGAACTGGAAACCCACAGAGAGCCCATCGATGTTGGGGGTGCCAGGCAGCAGCAGGTAACTGCCGCTCGAGTTGACGAAAGTGATGGGCACGATGTGGGGTTCAGAGCAGGAGAAAGTGACATTGCCCTGAAAAACAATAAAAAACAAACAAATGTATAAAAGCTTTTTTTAAATTTATTTATTCTGCAACCTGACAGCTGATACACACCACCTGGAGCTGACCTTCATTCCAGGATCAGTCCAGAGTCAGCCACAGACTTTAAAGGGGAATGCGTCAGCTTTGTACATATACACCCACAAGACTGTTGCATTCCTGTGTCAGGGTCCCGGAGCTGCCTGCGAAGGGGGCATCCTGGACCTGGGGGCTGGGGATGGCAAGCACCACTGTGTTTAGAGAACCAGATATAAGAGTAATAACACCCATTCACTGGACACATGTACACTGTGAGTCAATCATGTGCTTAGCACAAGGATCACTTTTAAAGAGATATACCTAAAAAACTGATACAGCTCTGACCGATTGGGCTCAATGGATAGAGTGTCGGCCTTTGGACTCAAGGGTCCCAAGTTCGCTTCAAGGGCATGTACCTTGGTTGTGGGCACATTCTAGGAGAGGATGTGTGCAGGAGGCAGCTGATCAATGTTTGTCTCTCATAGATGTTACTAGCTCTCTCTCACTCTCTCTCTCTCTCTGTAAAAATCAATAAGATTTTTTTAAAAAAATAAAAAAAGAAAAACTGATACAATGTGGAATGCACTAAAGGAGAGATAGACACTGGCTCCTGGGGATGGTTAGAAGAACTCAGGGCACATGCGAAGTTTTCACCAGAGAAGTGATGCTTCCTGGAGGAAGTGGGTAGGAGGGTGGGGTGTGCCCTCCAGCCTTTGCAGCAAAATGCACATGGGTGTGCAAAGCTTTAGAGAAACTGCAAATTGGCATTCCAGGGAACTACAGGGAACTTGACATTTCTAAACATTATTTGGGGCAGAGAGGGTCAGGGAAATGAGGTAGTATTGAAAAGCCCTTTTGTGCTTGCTAATGGTAACATCAAACTCAGAGGCAGCTGAGTGCCTTGGGCCAGACTTTTAATTCATTAGGAATGTTTGCGGAGATGCGGGCAGTGGAGGATGGAATGCTCAGTGTGCATCCACTGGAACCGGAAAGAAGAGGAAGACGACTGTCTTCTGCACAAGTGAGAACTGGTCTTCGCTGTCTGCAGTGACCAGAGTGAGCTTCTGAGCGGGACGTTACAGGGAAAAGGAACGCGCCCAGCTGAGCCACCTGCAGGACTCACTTCTACTAGACAGATGAGGAGGGAGCAGGGTGCCTTCTAAATTGTGAAGAGGTGTTACATTATGCAAACCATTTGGAATTTAACTCCACAGCCAACCATATGCTGTTTTCAATCTCTATAATTCATCAATTAGACACAAACTAATCCCTATGACAATGCAGCAAACTTATCCAGGAACATGTAACGCAAGTGTGTCAAACTCACAGCCCAAGGGCCATGTGCCTCGTTTATGTGACCCCTTTAGCTGTTGAGTTTGACATGCCTTGTGTAACGCAATATTTTCATCTAAATAGTTATAGATGCATCAAGTTTCAGGCATATCCTTCCTGCCAAGGCCTGATGGTCAGTGCCACTTTTGCAAGAGGCAGGTGTTTCTGCAAGGAGAGCACCTGGCGTGGCCCGCTGCTGAGTGTCAGGTAGGGCTTAGACACTAGTGCACATCTGAGTTCCAGAGCACATGAACGGGTCAGTGCCAAACACCGCAGAATTGGGGAAAGCCTCCGTCCATCCAAGCACGCTCATGCTTGTCTTCTATTTCTGAAGCCACCGGCAGTCTCCACACAGACTTCTACCATGTCTGTTTCTGGGGTTCACTCCGCAAGCAGCCTACCATGAGCAAGTCCTTGCATTAATCACTGGCTCTCATGGCTTAGATGTTTTCTTCTCAGGAGGTTTGATCCCCAGAAGGTAATTAATGAATCAAAGGGTAAAGCTCTGCTATTCATCAAACACCTGCTGTGCCTGCAGGAGGCACCATAACCTCCGTGGGTTGAAAGAATGCACAAACTGGATTCCAAAAGGGAAGCAATTGCACAAAAGCCCCCTCAGCAGATGTGACCTAAGGAGGCTGCTGTAGTGTCCACCTCTGACACCTCCCTCTTGCATGCTGGGTCCCACTATTCAAAAATCTACCACTTGCTCATGGCATTTTATTGTTGTTTCAATGTGCTTTCATTTGATTTCTGGTGGGTTTCCACTCAAGAAGGAAACTACCACCACTGCGAGCAGATTCCTGGAGGTGGGCTCTCTTCAGGAAGAATCAAAATCACCAATGCCGCTCTGGAAGTCAGGAGAGGCAGGGACCTTTTTCTCCTTTTCCTTCCTGAGGTCAGTTCCACCTGTTCTGGTGACAGACTGGCCAGAACAAAGCTGCACCCCCAGGTTGAGGCTGTGCAGAGGGAATGGTTGGCCAGCAGTGATAGGCTGTAGGTAGAAGCTTGAGAGTTTGTAGCGATGTCCCTCCTCTTCCCTGTGGGGCTGGCGACTTTTCTCTTACCCCGTTAGTTCTCCCGGCTCATCCTATACGCAAAGCAGACTAACAGCAGCCCTGGCCAGGTGGCTTGGTTGGTTGGATGTCGACCCATACACCAAAAGGTTGTAGGTCTGATTCCTTGTAAGGGCAAAAACCTAGGTTGTGGGTTGGATGACAGGAGGGGTGCATGTGGGAGGCAACTGATTGATGTCTCTCTCTCTTTTCCTCTTTCTCTCTTGCTAGAAGTCAATAAAACCATATCCTCGGGTGAAGATTATAAAACACACACACACAAAACATTGAAATTCTAACAGGAGAAAATCAAATTTATAGTGCATGTGCACTCAGAGATTCATATTAACATGAAAATTCTAAAACCAGTGATGCCAAATATGGAATAAATGTCACTTTGGACAGAGGGGAAAGCGGGAAATGGGTTTGGACTTCAAAGAGGAAATAGGCAATTTGTAGGTAACTGAGAAAGTGGCAAACACATTCTTGCTAGACCACTCAGAAACAGCGGGACAAAGGAAAACCTGGGGGAGAGACTGGCCTGGACACACTCTGCCCACCACAGTCCATCTGCATGCACTCAAGTGTATAAGCTGAGGTGAGCACAACACCCCCCACCCCCACCCCGAGCCATGCAGGTCTTTCTTATCTGAGTCCCTTTAAGAAAGAAGGGGAGTGTGAAGAAAACCAAACAAACATACTCTTCTTTTGTGCCTGGGGATTCACTTTATTTCAGCTTGAAATACTGGGTGTGCCCGGTATTTCTGGGGACACTCATTTGGGACCCTGCATCGTATGGGTGTAAAATACAGTGTTTAGCTCAATCCTAGCCATTTTCTGAGTGTCCTCCGGATCAGCAGCCATGGAAGAGGGGTCTTCGGACACTCTGGGTCCGGGAGCTGAGATGCTCCCCTTACGTGATCAGCTCCCTCACATCTGACAAGGCCTGGGAGCTCCCTGTCTCAGACGCACTCTGTCCCAGTGAATGTCTAAGGGACACCAAGCTCTTGTTCAACGCGCAAAGGTGCTCAACAGTTCATGAGGGACACACATGTGACACTCAAGTGTCCCTGGCTAGATTCTGGTGGCAAGGACTCCAAACACAGTCCAAGTTCTTCTCCCTGGTGAAGGGGAGGCTGTTTGGTAACCAACGCCTGAAGAGGCATTGGGGTATGTACTCGGTGCTTGGATAGTTACCCTTCAGATTGTGCCCTGCTGTCCCCGCCATCATGCCACAAATGCCCAAAACTCTGTTTTGAGAGCACCCCCTACTGTGTTCTTCAAGGTAGGGTCCTAGGGCGAGAGAGGGGGTGAAGTGGAGTGGATGGGAAAGGCCTTTTGACCAATCAGACTCTGCTCTTCTGGAATGTGAGCGATCCCAGCTCAGCCTTCCCAGCGTCACTTCTAGAGACTTGGTTTTCTGTTTGCAACCTGAGGCTGTTGAACGAGTGGTTCTAAGGTTCGCACGCCCTCCCTCATTCTTTGGGTATCTGATATGGAACACTCATATCCTTGTCACCTGTGTTCTCTCTGAATCACTTTTATTGTTGTCATGAGAATTGTAACTAAGCATCTGCATTTTATGTATTTTTTTAAAATATATTTTATTGATATTTTACAGAGAGAAAGGGAGAGGGATAGAAACATTGATGAGAGAGAAACATCAATCAGCTGCCTCCTGTACACTCCCCACAGGGGATGTGCCTGCAACCAAGGTACATGCCCTTGACCAGAATCAAACCTGGGACCCTTCAGTCCGCAGGCCGATGTTTTATCCACTGAGCCAAAATGGTTTCTGCCAAGCATCTACATTTTAAAAGAACTTGTTTTATAATAGTTGAGAGCATAAGGAAGGAAACTAGGCCTTCCCCTACCAATAACCTTTATACTAGTAACTGAAGGGAATAGAGCAAGAGGTTCTATAAATAGTGATATAAAGTAGTAAGTAAACAGAAGATAATCCTGTTCTATATTTTTAAAAACAAAGCCTAATTTTTAAAGTCAGGGTACAAGAACCAAACCATTGGATACTCCTCCTTCTCTCCCCCTTTCAGAAAAAGTATAAAAAATATAGTGAGAATGCCAGGTCAATGCTAAACATCACTAGGGATTGAAGTCACTAAAAATTTCTTGGAGAGGGTAAAATGAGAGACGTTATATGTAAGGCCCTTAACTGGGAACTGGTCCAAGGGCTGAGCCAATGGGAATTGTGAAGAAGCAATGAGCAAAGGCAGGTTCTGATCAGCACGTTCCCTCAAACACATCCACGGCAGGTTTCCATCAAACCCAAACTTTGTCAAATGCTGACAGAAATCTAGTAAAACCCTTCCCTGGTGGAGGGAGCTCCTCCAAAGGGAGCTGTTACAGTTAAATGGGCAAGGGGGATGTAACAGAGAGAACTCCTCATTGATCAAGTCCTTGCATGAATCAGATGAGCTGTTAGAAACGGAGCTTACTGGCACAGAGGGGCCAACTTCAGAGATGCTGTTCTGCCTATGGACATAGGGCAGGAAATACCTGCATGGTCGGAATGTGAGCGCATGATGGATGGAACAGACTGAAATGTACTAAACAGTGAGCTAATGGTCTCCGTTTTTGTCAAACGTTTCTAAGCATGGACTCCATTATCTCTCGCTCATGGGCCATGGGGGATGTTAGCTAGGTCTTAGCACAGAAGAAAATGCTATAATTGACTAGACTGGAATGAGGAACCTGCAGCAGTGAGAAGAATGGCATTCCCATATGGCATTATTTGTGTTCCACGATTAAACACAAGTTCAGATGAAGTTAACTGTACCCGAATTTCTCATTGTATCTCTTTGTTAGGGATCCACTGCCTTTTTAGATTTCTACTTACTTGCTGGTCTCTTGTTGGCTGCACAGACCACAGGCTAACAGGGCCGACACTGATGATTTGCTGATAGATATTTTCATTCGTGGGCACTTTCCTCCAGTCAAGCTTTGGGCAGTGATGAAAACCACCATCTTTCTCTAGTCATCTCGGTTTGGCAAATACAATCCTTTACATTCATCTCACTACCCAAAGATACTTACTGTCTGTGATAGCAATAAAGCCACTTAGCTATTTTGTGAAAGGCACCATAAAGTTATCCTCAGCTCTGCTCTAAATGATAATCTGAAAATAGAGGCACTACAGGCAAGAGGCCTGTAAGGAGAATACAAGGTCAATGGCTCTGGATGTGCAGTGGAACTTACATGGTTGGGCTGTGCAGTCTCAGACATGGGGATAGCTCCCAGGAGCTATGTCAGTGTTGGGGCTCTGCAGCCTTGGTCTCACTACAGTCACATACATGGTTTGTTATACCTGCTGCTCTGGTCATTGTTCCCCTGTATGCCCATCAGGCAAAAACCCTCCGTGTGCTTCTGATGTGTGTGTGGAAGGTGGGTTTTGCATCAGCTGGAAGGTTACCTACCAATAGGTCAGAGATCCATCTGACCAGTCTGGGGCCCAGGATCTTTAGCCTGAGTCTCACGGCTAGGTATGCTCCAATAGAAAAAGAGGAGGGCACTGGAAGAGAGAACCATTCTGCTGTAAAAGGACCTGAGGTCATAGGTAGTTAGGAAAGAGTGAAGAAGTAAAATGAATTCACTATAGTCAAGATGGCAAATTACCAAAATCAAATAGATTGAGGCTGAGGATACAATTTTAATCTTCTTTTAACTAACTTGAGAAGTTAAGCTTTTGAATTTTTCAAAATTTAGTGGCTGAATATATATATATATATATATATATATATATATATATATATTCTCCAGATAACACCTTAATTACCCCTGAAGGACTTAGCAAAAATGTTTGCATGTACTGTCCACCTGTCATGTATTCTTAGACCATATTGACATCTGTGATCCAGACCACAGGTCATCTGGAGGATCACCATCTCAGACCAATCCAGAGGCTAAGAATGCTGCCTGATTCTTCTCAAGAATATATTATTCATTCTAAGAACCCTCACTGTTTCTTTCTTCTTTAAAAAACTCTGGGTATCAGCTGGTGGCGCTTTCAATTTCCAAACCCTAAGACCCTTGAATAAATCCTTATCATTGATTTCTAGCAAAGTACCCACTCTTTTTGAGTTTGTTCAACATTAACAACAAACAGTTTGGGAATAGACCTTGACCAAAGGTAGAATTAATTTGGTTTAAGTCAGGCTCATGACAGTAGCCAGAGGAAGGGACTGCTTGGTGGGCAAGAGGGTGGGGGATGGGCATCTAGCCTATTCCCTCTGGGACTCCTCTGTGCTCCACTCCCACTGGGACTTCTCTGTGCTCCACAGCCAAATCCCAGTACAGCCCTTCCTTCAGTCGTGCGTGGAGATGATATGTCAGATATAGCAGAGCAGAAACCAAACTTTAAGGCCTCCATAGAACACAGCAGACAAGGTTGAAGTTCTCCTTGCCTTGACTGACTTGAGAGTCTCCTAAATGTGACATTTCCAAGGGTTATATCACTGTGATGAGTGTTATTTACAAAGCATTTTCAGTGCCATTGAGGGTGTTTGTTTTTAGTCATCATGGCAACACCCTGGTGAGTGGGGAAAAAGTTAGCAGTGTAAATCTGAGCTTCAATTATGAGGCACCAAAACAAAGCCAATCAAGCATTTATAAGCTCTTGATTTAATCTAATTTGTGGGGAAAGATTTCAAAGCCAGTTCTTGATTTTCCAAATGAGTACAACATTTCTAATTTGATTTGTCTTCAAACTATCAGGACTGACTAGCATCTGTCAGCAAATGTAAGGGAAAGGCTGCACTGTGAACTAAACCTGTCTTTCCAATTCACAAACTCAGGGAGAGGAGGGAACAACAACAACAAAAAAGCTTTTTGTGTGTGTGTGTGTGTTTGTAGAGAGATAGGCCCCTTCATTCTTGAGTTGATTTATTCAACAGACACGTATTAAGTAGTTCACATGGGTCAAGCTAGGTCCTGCTGGGAAGGATGGGAAGGGCACAGCCCAGGAAACAGGCAGGCTCAGTCCTTGTCCTAATGAGCCTGCCTTGCTTCTGGATGGGGAACTCGGACCAGGCCATCACACTGTCACTATATACATAAGAGAAGTGCGTTGCTGGAATAGCACTTACCAGGAGTGAGCAAAGTGCCTTTTGATCTGTGCTTGGGATGATAAGTAGGAAGGAGTGGTGTTGGGAGCAGGGATATATTAAAGGGTGAGAAGACAAAAAGTGCATTTTTAAAATTTAAGGTAACTAGACGTTTGACATTTATCTCCACAATGCAACATTTTGTTTCTGTAAGAAAAAAATTTAAAAAAGACTTTAAGGAGAGAAACAAATTTCTTGGGTTTTCATTTGTGGAACACTCTGGAAAGAAGCATCTTTAGATTGGAGGGAATGCCCTATTTATGGCTAAAGTGCAGGCAGGCTCACACAGGTGTTTCCTCACACAGCCCTCTCCTCTGACCCCCTATGAGCTGACTGCCTACACGCACCAGTCAACGGGGCCCAATGACAGACCACCTTTGGCCTTTGAGACTCTACTGCCTTTGCCTTTCCTGGGTCTACCAGCTCCCACTTCCTGCTCCTCCTCCTGCCTGTGTGTGCCTCCGTTTCTGACTCTGTTTTGTGCTCATTGTGTGCAAAAAACACTCCCATCTGAGTTTTTGGCTTTTTCAAAGGGCAGTTCCTTTTACCTAGAAATAAAATCCAGACTATGGGAACTGGGGAATGGAAAGTCATGAAAAGTAGACACAAAGACCTTAGTTTTAAGGCACAGGTTAAAGCTATAACTCTGTTCTGAACATTCTTTAATTTTTGTACTAAATATTGTGAAAGCTATATAAAAATATAAGTTAAGAAGGTCAAAATATTAATAATCCTTTTTGGTACTTATCTTTCACTTCTAGAAATCTATTCTCAGGAAATAATTTGACATTGGCCTAAGATTTATACAATAAGCACCATTATTTGTAATAAAATACCTGGGTCTAAAATTGAAGAAATACTTAGATAAATTATGGTATTTTCACATGACATACTCTTTTGCCATCACTAATAGCAATGTTTATGGAAAACATAAAATTGTTTATAATATAATACCAAATAAAGAAAACAATACGAATTTGCCCATATAAATCAGACAAAACAGACCTATATAAACAGGTAGATATAGAATAAAACTAATTTGTAAAATACTGATTGTCTTTGGGTAGTGGAATTATCTCTATTTTTATTTACATAATTAATTTCTCTCAGTTTTTAATTTATTACAATGATGATGATTGGTGAAATAGTTTTCCAAGTATTTTATTTGAAAGGTTTCATTGCAATATTCAGGATTAGAAACTACTATCAAGGGCATTAGTGTGGATTATTGAGAAAGAATAGTAGTTAATCTAAGTAGAGGGATAGAAGCAGCTGGATATGAAACCCTCATTTGACTACTATTTTTCAAATGGTTTCCACTTCTGAATAATTGCAGAATTGTATGTTTTCTCTACTGCAATTTTTAGTTGTGTGTCTACTCTACTCAAGGCCAAGGTAACAAATCATTACAGTAGGATACGGACAAAGGAAGACTGTGAGTGTGTGTGCGTGTGTGTGTGTGTGTGTGTGTGTGTGTGTGTGAATGTTAACTTTTTCCTTTGGAATAAGCTTTCTTTTCCAAACTACTTTGCTTGCCCCCCACACAAAGCAACTGTCCACTCTATGAGCACATATTGGTGCTACTATGATTAAATCCACATTAGTGAGAAACAAAAGTTCTGAGATCTCAAAACACAGAGAGTGCATCTTGGTTCTTGGATAGAGATTGGAAAAGGAACAAATAAGTGTGAAGGGAAACTTTCACCAATTGGCTTAGAAAACTAAGAAAATTTGCAGCTCAATAACAAGTATCTTATAAAAGTCAGTATTTCAATTGTATCAATAATGTTTTATAAATGGGGAGAATTATATGTAATTATGATTATTGCTATTATCACTGTACATAAACAAAGAGGGTTTATGTATAGGTTTAAAAAGTTTTCCTAATAAGAGCAATTTGAAATGATAGAGCATGCACTACAATACATAAATTTAGGGTAATAGTCTACATCAAACCAAAGAATTTACATGCAAACCTGCATAACCCATTGAAGCACAGTGAAAGCCTGGGGAGGGGGCAGAAGAAGGATAGAAGGGGTCAATGGGGGGGGGGAGGGGGACATCTGTAATATTTTAAACAATAAAGGCATTTTAAAATTTTGTTTAATATAAATATAATGAAAGCCACATATGCAATTTAAAACTTTTTGGTAGTTATGAAAACTAATCATAGAAATAGATCTTAAGTAGATTTATGATCATTTCACTATGTATACAAATATCAAATCATTATGTTATATACCTGAAAATAATGGTATAAAATTATTAAATAAGTAAATTTTTAAAAAGTAAAATGAAAGATATCAACTTTAGTTTGAATATTTTTTTAGCTCAAAACATACAAATATTATTTAAACATGCAATCTATATTAAAATTATTGAGATTATTTTCACCCTTGTAACACATCTCAAATTGACCTAGCCACATTTCAATGCTCAATAGCCACATATGGCTTTGGCTACCATATAGGACAGCACAACTCTAGAGCCTTGCTATAATGGTGATGTCAGATTGGGCTTTCCTAATGTGACACTGAAATATAAATTATTTCATTTCTTGTGTGAGAACTGCCTTTTACTGACCTTGGTCTTCAAAGAGATTTTGGCAGGGACACCTGGTCAATACTCAAAGTCACATCTCCTTGCCTTTCTGGGTAGAGGAGCTCCAATTTATGCTCAGCCGGGTGACCACATTTCCCCACTGCCTCTGCAGGCATTGTGGCCAGGTGATTCAGTCTGGCCTGTGAGGTAAGGCAGGGCAGAAACATTGTGTGGGGCTTTCTGGGGGGGCTCTCAGTGGGGTACTCTCTCAGCAGGCAGGGGCACTGCTTAGCCTTCTCTCCTTTTGCTCTTCCATGTGGATGGAAGGCCTAAGGTTCTGGAAGCCTGTGGTACCCTCAGGGCGAAGCAACAGGGTAAGAACAGCCAAGCAGAAGGACCCAAGCATCAGGGTCCCTAACAACTTCATGGTCAATCCTATGCTTTTGTTTTGTTTGGGGGAGGAAGATTTACAAATGAATGTGTCTTACACTTTATTGAGAAAGCATGTTTCTAAAAAGTATTAAATATATATGCCAATTAAAGAACCTATCTTTCTAGAGGTTATGAAATATATTTATATTTGTATCAGTCTAAAGAAAGCTAATTTCTTACTTATTAATTTTGTTTGTTTGTTTGTTTGTTAGTTTTTTCTAAGCATTAAAGTTTCTAATGATTAAAAATTCTAATTAAGATGAAATGAAATTAATGTATGTTTTGGGTAAAAAAGGGTATAAATTATGAAAATGCAGTTTTTGAGGGAATTTTCAAAAGTTGTGCAGGCTTATGAAATGGAATCTTGAGAAAGAAAATTTCATGGGTGATAAGGTGACTAAGACTGGAATGAATATAATTAAGTGAATTTAAATATTAAAAGTAAGGTCAGGAAAAATTAGAATTTTGTTTCCTCTTATCCTATTAAAAGGACTGTACTGATTGGATTGCTCATAATAAGATTATATAAAGTTTTCTGCATAGAAAGCAAAGATTCTGTGTTTTACCAAAATAATTTTCTGTGCTTTATGTTGTCTAAATCAGGTCCCTGACTACTTAGGAAAATGGAACTGCCTCTATAATAAAAACTAAAGCTTTGATAACAAATTATGTAATCTTCTATATTTGTCGTTGAAATATTTTATTGTCACTTTAGTTGATTGACTAATTAAATATTGTTTCAGAATGATCTGTGATCTTGTTAGTCAAATGTTCAAATATTTTAATATGTTTGACAAATTTCTCAAAATTCAAATTTTAGATGAAGTCTTTCCTTGACCTGGATAACCTCAAAAGGTTAGATTTTTTTTGTTGTTGTTGTTCTAATGAAAGAGAAATGTTAAATTACTTATGTGTATTTGGTGCATTAAATTGCATAGTAAGCATTGTAAAATAATGCACCAGGCCTGTAGTATTATTACATGGGTACATACTATCAGTATATGTTGCAAAAATCATATGAAATTTCTATATCCTGATATAATATTTTCAATTGTAATTGTAGTTATCTCAGAATGTTGTGTGTTATAAAGAAAAGAAAATTTATTTTTTTCAATTTCATTGGATTTAGATCTTTAACCATGCCATTCTAAGGTGTTTTTGTTTTTGTCATTTAAAGAAAGTTCTTGTTTTGCTTTGGTGTTTTTTGTAAATATGTTTTATCTTTAGAAGGATCTATTGAGGGGACTCTGACTCATTCCAAAATACAGGTTTCTGATAAAATTTCAGATCAGACCTTAAACTGGATGAAGACTTGCCAAACTCTAAGAAAAACTGGATTCATAAAACTGGTAACAGAAGATAAAGATATATAAGAATTAATTACATGAGACTGAATTAATTGATGAAGATGATTAATTTTTATGACTTTTTGTTTGAAATGTTTCTGATTGTTTTCAACCTCTTATTTTCTAGATATAAGGAAATATGTTTCTCTTAAACTACATATGACTTTAGAGCAATTTGATAAATTATAACTTTTAAAGCAGAATTAAAACATTTATCATTTTGCCGAGACCCGTTTGGCTCAGTGGATAGAGCATCGGCCTGTGGACTAAAAGGTCCCAGGTTAGATTCAGGTCAAGGGCATGTACCTTGGTTGTGGGCACATCCCCAGTAGGGGGTGTGCAAGAGGAAGCTGGTCAATGATTCTCTCTCATCGATGTTTCTAACTCTCTCTCTTCCTCTCTGTACAAAATCAATAAAATATATTTTAAAAAAATTTATCATTTTTATCCCTACCTTTCTCTCCAGAATTTAAAAAATAAGTGACTATTATTTTCATAGCAATCTGGGCATTTTCCTAAGTTTAATAACACTGTAATCTATTTGTTATATGACATACCAAAAACTGTAATATTAACAAAACTTTTGTTTGAATGCCATGTTTGAGAGGAGCATGCATGCTCTGAAGAAACAAGAGTGACTATGAAAGCCCTTGGATAACAACAGAAGCTTTACCAGGTGAGTAAAGAAGTCACCCTCTGGCAGGCATAGAAATATCACAATATTTTGGGGAACTTGAGAAGAGAAAAACTGGCCCAAATCTAAAGGTACTCCAGGCTAAGTATGATAGACTTTGTATTTGTCTTAGACTCTTAGACTCAAAAGGCTTTTTTAAGTTCAACCTGGAGCTCTCTTGTGAAAAATTGCAGGAAAGCAGATTTAAAAGTCTATATGAACAATCTTGTATTTATGCCCCAAAAAGAGGCAAATTTATTGAAACTACATTTACTTCCAAATAAATTAGTTTCATGTGGCTACTGTGGTGAGAAAACTGAGGATTATTTTAGAGAGAAAATGTGTGTTTCGGTAAAAGCTAAAATACACACACACACTTATGGATATTAAATTCTAGTCTTCTTAACTCCTAAATTGGACTGGATGTTGTATTCTTCTAATTTTCTCAAACATTTGGTTACAAGTTTCTGAGCCAACATTTTTAGCTTTCCCCCATTCTCTGACGTAGAATCATTGAGAACACAACTACCCTTTTCTTGAAGTCTGCACACTGCAGCAGATATATTGTCAGGGAAATGGCAAAGCTCCTGTTTCCACGCTCGCTCTTCCTGTCTTTTGCAATGTACACAGACAGACCAAGAGCTTGCCTCATCAGCCAGGGACATCACCAGAGTCACTGGAACTGCAGAGCAGGGGAATCATGAGGCTGTCCTTGCCTGCCCTCATCCCAGCCTGGCATCAGAAATGTTCTCCATGTCAGTGACTCAGGCTCAAAGCTGTTTATAACCTGCTCTAAACATTTACCTTTGTTTTTTGTTGTTATTTTTAAAATCTATTTATTGTCTAAAGATTCACATGTCTTCTTTTTCCTCAATTGACAGAATCTCCAGCCATTCCAACACCAGGCAAGCCCCCACCCCTCCAGTGTCTGTGTCCATTGGTTACGCTAATATGCATGCATACAAGTCCATTGGTTGCTCTCTATTTGTTTTGTCTTAATATTTTTGTTAATTTTCAGAGAGAGAGAGAGAGAGGGAAGAGGAGAGAGAGAGGGAGAGAGAGGGGGAGAGGGAGAGAGAAGTAGAAGCATCAATGATGAAAAAAGAATCATTGGTTGGCCTCCTCTTGCACCCCCCTATTGAGGATGGAGCCCACAATCCATTCCTTGATTGGAATCTAGCCCAGGATCTTTCAGTCCACAGGCCAATACTCTATCCATTGAGCCAGACCACTAGGGCTAATCTGTGTTTTTATCTTGTTTCCACAGAAGGGCCTCCCATTGAAGACCTGATTGCTTCCTTGCACATACATGCCTAGTCCAGGAGCCCACCTGCATCATTCCTCCAGAGTGAGGCACACGGTGAACTGAAGGAAGCTTTCTCAGGACTGAGTGACTAGGTCAATGAAACCTGGAGCAATCTGCCCATTTAGCTTCCACATCAGAAACTTCTTATTCAAAGTTTCAAAGACAAGACTAAAGGGGAGCAGTGTATGCCTTCTGAGATACTGACTTTAAGCTGGTTATTAAGAAGCAATAATAATATTTGGACCCACAGACACACACACACATAAACCTGCCTTAAGATATTTGGGTAGAAGAACCGGTTTGGCTCAATGGATAGCGCGTCGGCTTGGAGACTGAAGGGTCCCGGGTTCGATTCAGGTCAAGGGCATGTACCTTGGTTGCGGGCATATCCCCGGTAGGGGGTGTGTAGGAGGCAGCTGATCGATGACTCTCTCTCATCGATGTTTCTAACTCTCTATCTCTCTCCCTTCCTCTCTGTAAAAAATCAATAAAATATATTTTTTAAAAAAAGATATTTGGGTAGAAGAACCTGCTTCAGGCAGGGAGCAGGGCCCCATACTCCTCTCCGCACATGGGAACCAGAGTTCAGGCAGGGAATCCAGCAGCGCCAGCCCCTCTGTGGCCCATGTGCCTGGCGGCCAGCGGGCTGTTTGCCATGTGGTGGCTCTGTCTCACCTGCCTGACATGGCCTGCTCTCCCTTTGGGGTCCCAGCCCAGACTCCCCTCCTTAGTCCAGATGGCACTGAGCCTCACGCCAGTGTATGCTGCTTCTCCTTTCCTCCTGGAACATGGAACCCCGTGTGCACATATGTAGTAACTTCGGACATTTCCTCCTCTTAAGCTATCTCGTGTTCATTTCGTAATTAACCCATCAAAAAGTAAAACTTAGAACGTCTAGAGGAAAATTACTTTTGCATTTCTGCAATAGACAGCTTATACAAGCAAAGTAAGTGGTCTCCCATAATAAAACCTTACGTGAGTGTTACAGGCTGAATGTTGAATCACTAGCCCCTTGCATCTATGGATGTGGCTGTATTTGGGGATGAGGACATTAAAGGGGTGGTTATGACAAATGAGGCCATCACAGTGGGCCTTACGAGCCAATCTGACTGGTGTCCAGATAAGAGGAACTATGGAATACAATATTTAAAGGCTATTCCTTTAAAAATTGAGGATTAGAAAAAATATATTTTTTAATAATATTGTGGTAGGCTTTGTTGAGAATGCAGGTATTTTTTCTTTCTTTCTATTTTTCTGTGTTGACCAACATTTGCTGTAATGTGTAAATATCCATTTTTAATGGAGATGAGAATTGTATATTATTTTCAAAATACTCTGGGTTAGTCCGTTGGCTGCTTAGTTAAATGGGGAGAGGCCTGGGGTTCCTGCGCTTTCCCAGAGCAGCTTCTGCCCTGATCACCTGCCGGCTCTCCAAAACGCAGAGCCACTGCCTCCTACAAAGGGTGTGAGGGCTGCAGGCATCTGTCCTCAGCCCCCGAAATCACACACACAGCATAGAGCTCCAATCCCTCATTATCAACACCAACACTTATGGGTAAAATCATGAAGAAAAGATCCTTAAATTGTCCTACTTTTTTTTGATGGTCATCACACTGAATTAAAAGTCTGATACATTCACATGCTCCCTGATTTACTGAAAGCATGTGGGGACGAAACCGGTTTGGCTCAGTGGATAGAGCATAGGTCTGCAGACAAAAAGGTCCCAGGTTCGATTCCGGTCAAGGGCATGTACCTTGGTTGCAGGCACATCCCCAGTAGGGGGTGTGCAAGAGGCATCTGGTCGATGTTTCTCTCTCATTGACATTTCTAGCTCCCTTCCTCTCTGTGAAAAATCAATAAAAAAATATTAAAAAAAAAAACAAGCATGTGGAGTGGGTTTCCACTGTGTTCCAGTGTGGAGAATCATACTTGTCCATGCGTGTGGAATGAAGACCACACATCACAGCTGCCTGGGAGACTAAGGCCTCCTCTGGTTCTGCCGGAGCCCCCTCGCCCCGGGAGCTGGCGCTGAGTGATCCTTTCTGGGGTGTGATCATCAGCTGTGGCCGCTGCAGCATTCTTCACAAGCTCTGCTTGCAGCCTTGGCCACGCAGCGCACAGAACTGAAGTGGATCGTGGGTTTGAGGCATTCCATCATCCCAAATCTGTTCCAATGTGAGCTTCCACCAGACACATCAAATGAGCACCGGAGGCTGACTGTGTCTTCTCAGCCTTATTCTGATCTCTGAGCTACTTTCTTAAAGGCATAGACAGTCTTTTTACTTGCATTAAAATATTCTTTTTAAATAGCTAAGATAGATTAGATTGATGCAGTGAGGGAAGATATGAATGCCTCTCAAAGGACTTGTTTTTCTGGCTGAAGCAAGGGGAACTTGGGACCTTCTATGTCATCAGCAAGGTTGCCAAGGGCAGAATGGGTAAACCTGAGGGGTGGCAGAAATGGAGTGAAGAGCTCAGCTAAGGTATTAGATAAAATTCAAAAGAAATAGTGAGAAACTAAAACAATTTCAAAGGAGGAGGGGGAGCAAGCTGCATGAGAAAACCTTTAGGTATAATTTGCTTTGTGTGAGAATTGTAGCATATATGTATTTGGCACAATTTCCGTCCACTGAAAAATTGTTTGGGCACTTCTAAAGCAAGTCTACCTAATCTTTGAGTACGAGAAATTCTCTCTAATATAATAAATTCCGTGGGTCCCTAAAGAGAGGGATTGTACTGAAATTTGTAGTGACTGAGTTAAATGGTTTGTATTTCACACCCGTGTGAGACATGCTATTATTGTCTAAGGCTGTGGCAGGCGACGCTGAGTCATGAGCATATGTGTACCGCCCTTTGTGTTCCCAACTCTTTATTGTAGATGTCCAGGGCAGCTAATTTTTAATCTAAATTTTCAAAGAAAATAAGTTAGGTTTCTGAGTCTCAGCTCCAAAGCCACAGTCTTTGTCCTGATGCTGCTATTAGAGTTGGACCCTATGAACATTTCTCTTTTGTGCCCTGGCCCAAAGTTAGGCTTTGCAGTAGACGGCATAGAGGGCACTGCGGGGACGGGGGTAGCCTTTGGAGATACTTCCCTCCACCCGGTTCCTTCCCTCCATTAGTGTTTGCCATGGGAGCCCAGAGGCTCTGCAAAGTGAGCTCCAGGTGTGCACTCAGTCCGCAAGCCCTGTTGGTGAGCTTCCACAGGCAGCTGAGACCTATGCTTTCTGGCAAGAGTCTCTGCTCTCTGCGGGCTGCAGGATTCCCCTGGTAATCAGGACTCCCTGAATTGTGGCCTGGGAGGTGGGCAGGGTGAGCTTGCTTTGGCCTTGGTTTCTCTCTGCATAGAGGAAGGACCTGACTTCTTGTAATTGCTATTTCTGAACCCCTCACAATCTTCTTTTACAACATTTTAACAGTTAAGCATCTGCTTCTAGCTAAAAATATTTATATTAAAAATATTCATTTGAAATAAGCTTGTAAAAGGAGGTAAGAGTTCCTGAGAAGCTAGCCCACATGGAACTGATGTGGGGTCAGGGCCCCCGATTAATCAGGGTGCTGGTGACTGGAAGAGGAACACTTACATAAGATGATTAAGGTTTAGTAAATATTGAGAAAAGATTTAATGTTATCTACTGTTCTCCTAATTTAAAGTTTAACCTGAAGCTCTTGACTGTGGTTCATGGGAGCTTCAGCACATCTCTGTGCCCCTAAAATGTTATTCAAAATAAAATGTGTCCCTAGTTTTCATTATATTCTTATAGGGGTGGGTGTCCCTTAACATCCTCGTAATCACTGATGTGAAGTTGGTGTTGTACTTGTAAAAGGTCATTTACAGAAGAGGAGAGACACAATCACAGAACTGTTTCTTTGTGGGGAATATACAATAAGAAATGATGAGCAAAATGGGGCAATCAATGTAATTGTGACCTTGTTATTAACTGTTAGTGATTCAATGCCTATAATATCTTAGGAGTGACTGTTATATCCAGATTCTATAGTTATTATGTGGTAGTTCTGAGGTTTAACCTTACTGGCTTCAAAGCTCATACCCTTCCTGGCCAGTGTTGATCAATGGTTGAACTTTGACCTATGGACCAGGAGGTTCTAGTTTGATTCCTGGTCAAGGCATTTAGTTTGATTCCTGGTCTGGGTTGTTGGCTGGATCCCCAGTAGGAGGCAGTGGAACAATGACTCTCATCATCATCATCAGTCTCTCTCTCTCTCTCTCTCTCTCTCTCTCTCTCTCTCTCTCTCTCTCTCTCTCTCTCTCATCCCCTGAAGTCAGTGAAAATTTATTTAGGATAAATTTAAAAAATAAAGATCCTATTCTTCCTCAACACATAACACCTTTATCTAAAATTACTGTGAGTGACACAGAAAGCTAAGTTTATTTTGTGAAACTTTGTGATAGGAGAAACTCTTGCAAACAACTAGATTGGAATAAAACATATTGTTCCCTAGAAGTACTTGAGCTTTTGCATAGACCATTCCTCTGCATGGACTGCCTTTTTATCACCCTGGAATTATTTAAGTGTTATCCTTCAATGTTCATGTCAAGTTCCCACACTTTTACTAAGTGTATTTTTACTAACAGCCCTGTGACCACTCTTTCTAAACTCCTGTAGGCTGCCTTTGAATTCTGCCAATAGTGAGTAGTGGCTGGTGTGTGGTATTTGGAAGCACTGTCAACATCTCAGGCTGGAGGGCATGTGGTGTAGTCAGAGCAAGGAAGCAGAAAACTGTGGAAAAACCAGAGGTACTTAGTAAGAGTAATAAAGGTGATGAAACAAATAAAGAGTGCATGTCAAACCATACAGGCCCGTGCAGTGCGAAGGAGAGGAGTGACCAGCAAAATGGCTGGTGGGCAGGAGAGCAGGAAGCACGTGTGAGGCGAAGGCCAACGTCACAGCATCAGTTTTGAATTTTGAATTCGGAAATGGTGTGTGGATGCTGGAGCAGAGAGAGGTTTAACCAGTTAACAGCCACACTATTTTGAATTTAATTTAAAAAGGACAGCTGCTTGCTTCTATAGATACGAATGGTGTACAAATGGCTAAAGTTCCTCATCCATTAGAGGCAAGGATCATTAGCCATGAGCACAGTAAGTATTCAAAAACTTTATTTTGATGATGATGATGATGATGAATCAAGTGCTAAGTTGTATCATATTGTGTAAATGTGTGGGTGACAGCAAGGAAAGCATAATTGACCCGAGAGCTTGACAGAGGTTCTGAGGAGAAGATGTGTCTGAAAGGCATTAAGCACATCCAATGACAGCACATTCTATGCCACTATTTTCCTAAACCAATAGATTCTGCTTATGGACCATAGCACCTACTTTTATCCAGTTTGCACCTAGCCCCAGGACTTCCTAACACAGACAATCCACTGGAGAGGACTCATTCCGAATGGAGATGCAGAGGTTTTACACTAGTACACCCTAAGTGTGGTTTCATTTTTATAATTTTAAAACTTTCTGTTTGTCCCAAAGCCCCTGAAACCTAGGTTTCTCTACCTGACTTCCAGTTACCCATAGCCTCACCACAAGACAAAACTCAAGATTCCATGGTTGATACAGCTCTGGGGGCTCCACAACTCTGCTCTGCCTCTGAGAATCAGACAAATATTGTGAGTATCCCTATGGTTCAGGGTGCTACTTGGAGAAGGATGGCTAGTCTGGGGCTGGGCATGAAAGGAAGGAAGATGAAGAAAGGTATCTCAGCTGCTGTGAGAGAGCACAGAATGAAAGGCTAAGAGGAGGCCATGCACAGAGTGAGTTCCAGGAGGAGTGGATAGTCTATGCCTCAGTGGGAAAGAAGAAGCTCTGGTGAGAAACTATGTGACATAAACTTTTATATATTGGTTTATGAAGGATTCAAAATCCAAGCTCAAAAGATTCTATTCATCTTATAGAAATAAAAGGGTTATTGCTAACAGAGGGCTGAGTTTCTGAGGAAGCACTTAATCCCTGTGCAAGGTTCTCATCCATCTCCTTCCTCCTTGGAGGAAGAACCCGGCAGCCAGATACCAGAGGCTAGATACACTGAGCTTTGGGACCAGTTGGAAGCTCATGCCAGGGCCACAGCCACCTTAGGCTTCCTCCAGACACTCCACCCTCTGCTGCTACTTTTCTTTCTGTTTCCAAAGGCAAGGATTCTGCCCCTAAGCTCTTACATGGAAGAGGCACCCAAGAGAAAGTTATTTGACAGTTAACAAACTACATAGGGGCCATTTCTGAAACATCTCATTGGTCTTCAATTCCCAGGTCAGTGGCACTATTCATGAATCTGTCCAGCTTTGCATATATTTCTTCAACTTGACATGAAAGTCATTCAGAGCCCTAGGAAAAACAGATGTATAATGAAAAATAATAAAAGTTGATTTTCCAGAAGAAGAGGAAGAAGATTGTGAGTGACTCAGTTGTTGACTATATATCATTGACTTTGCCTAGTCCTAGCATGAGTATCTTTAGTATAAAGAGTAAATTATAATATCTGCCTGTCACAGATGTTTTAGGGACAGAAGAACTAATACAAAGGCAGGTTCTTCTGTTATTCCTCTCACTGTCCTCAGGAATTAACATTGACATTGTCTTTAAGACAGTTCTCTGAAGCAAAATGTCTTCAAATGAGGGGACTATCATTGGTATTATTATTGGGGAGAAAATAAACATGCTCAACTCATTAGCTGAAAGTTTGAAGAGAATAAACTGAGTTAATTCCAACTTTAATTTAGCCTCATTTAAAAATTCATTTGAATATTCAAATGTCTGGGAAGCATAAGGTGAAACTGGTAGGAGAGTCATGTTCCTCTGTACACTGTGGGTGGGTAGGGAAGTTGGTAAAGACTTTAAACAATATGGGTTGAGTCAAAAAAATCTATTTTTATAATTGTTTTTGGCAGTAAAAATTCAAGACTAAATTTAACATGATAGAATCTTAAACTATGATGAATTTAATATTTAAATGATGTGTTGATGCTTATATGTAAATATATTAAATAATTTTCATACACATTTAAAGATAGAAAATATTTAATGAAAATATTAACCATAAAAAGCAAGATATAAATCTGTCAATAAAATACAGTCTATGATATATAAAATATGTATTTTAAAAATGAAAATAAAATGAGAACAGTGTTTTCTTTTTCTCTGGCTGGGTGTTCTGTATATATATCTGGGATCCCTCAGGGGATGTCCGACTGCTGGTTTAGACCCCTCCCACTGGGTCCTAAACCAACAGTTGGACATCCCTTTTGTAATTTGGGACCACAGGCTCCTTACCGCTCATCTGCCTGCCTGCCTGGTTGCCCCTAACCACTCCACCTGCCTGCCTGATCTTCCCTAACTGCCTTTGCTTGTCTGCCTGATTGCCCCCTAACTGGCCCCTTTCCAGCCTTGTCTCCTGTTAACTGCGCCCCTGTGGGTCTGGTCGCTGACCTGGTCACCCCTAACTGCCCCCTCTGCCAACCTGGCTACACCCTAATTGTCCCCATGCCAGCCTGGCCACCCCCTAACTGCTCCCCTGCTGCCCTGATCACCCCTTAACTGCTTGCTCTCCTGCCAACCTGATCACCCTTAACTGCCTCTGCCTTGGCCCCTGCCACTGTGGCTTTGTCTGGAAGGAAGTTGGATGTCCCTAAGATATCCAGTCAACCTGGTCTAATTAGCATATTACCCTTTTATTAGTATAGTTATATATGTTTTAGCAGTCTAAAGTAGTTTTTAAAAACTTCAGGTAATGATTTCCTTACATGAACTGATGAAACAGGTCACCTTCAAAGCTATAACACTGATTTAAAGTAGAATAATTTTCAGAAAGGATGACCATTTTATTGTTATTTTTTTTTAATTTTAAGTAACATTTTTTCTCATATGACCTTGAAACTATTTCAGTTTTTTCAAAGAAAGAAAGGAGTACCTCCTCTGGATGCTACTAACTCGGAAATGATTTTTCTAGGGAATGAGGAACATATGATGTAGAAGCAGGTGATGTGAATGTCAGGCTGGTCAATGGCAGTGGAAGACAGCAGGAGTGCTTGGAGAGAAGACATGATAAGTCAGTGCTTTTTCAGATGATGTCTTCCATCAAGGCAAAGTGTAATTTATCACAGAGCAGGCTCCAGGGATAAAACATGATCCCAGGGACAAGCTGAAGAGATTATAGGCTTCACTAGACACTAGGGAGTGTTCGCTGAGCAATTTTCATGAACTTCTGGGTCATAGGAAGGTAAGACAAAGGTTGTTAGATGTGTGTGTGTGTGTGCGTGTGTGCGTGTGTGTGTGTGTGTGTGTGTGTGTGTGTGTGTGAATTCAGGTGTGAATGTGTGTCTGTTGTCATCGTACGCTTATACTTATCTCTGAATGCGTTTCTTTGGCTTCAGAGCTGCAAAAAATAAACAGTTATGCTCCAATGAGGTGAATGACAGAGAGGGAGACAGAAGGTAATAAACTCCCCCAACCCCACTGTTACTTAGTATGCTTGTTATTCCAAGTTCCCTGGGTAAGGTCTTTTCTAAAAGCTGTATTTATAGGAGCACATCATTTAAGCAAATCTGGTCTAGAATTATCCATTAAATTTCCTCAAATGAATTAGATGAATAAGTTTTATAACATCTGTAACCCAAAACTCACTTCATAATGTATACAGTTTTTGAGTACACTAATCTTCAGACTCAGATGGTAGTACATGAGCTCTCTCCAATCTACTTCTATTATTGTCTGGGATCATAGAATGAAAACTGTGTGTGATTCATCCATTGTCTGCCTAAAATGACAATAAATACTCATTTGCTTGCCCACTTTGGTCAAATGGAGGAGTAGAAATTTTTCTTAATAATAGGTCCAACTTTTTGAGTACTTACTGTGGACTTTGTATTGTGCAAAATACAGAGTCAATCTTAACACTTGGACTTTGATTCTATAACTTCCCCTATTTTACATCTTTAATTTTATTTAATGCCATTTGAGGTATTTAAGAGAGAGCATGGGTTGGAGACTAGTTCATCCCCCTTTAGGTTCTTCTCGTGCTGCCAGGAGCAGTGAGCTGAGAAGACTGCCGCTTCCCTAGATACTGTTCAGCAATATTAGCCTTAATTGTAATCGCTTCGTATTAGTCATCACCCAGCCAGTGCCTGATTGCCATTATTTGGAGACACAGAAGTGAATTGACATGGTCAGTTAGTTCCAAAGCCAATTTGTAACCAGAGTTCTACTATAACTATTTTATTTGTTTATTTTGTCTTCCCTTCCATTGAAATCAAAGTACATTAAATGGATATTTTTACTATTCTCTTTTCTTAAATAAAAATATCGTTTTCAATTCTATAAGGAAATAAATTGGAGAGATCCCAGCCAACTCCTAGACAATCATATTACTACCCTAGCTTCTGGGAGAGGTGACGTAACAATGAGAAAGCATCATTTATTATGGAGTGGAAGATATGAATTAATCATTCTCAGGAAACTAGCAGGGCAATATTTTCTTATTTATATAGTAACACCCATTATAGGTACTGTACACACATTTCAATGGGCCATTCACTTCCTGAAAGTTTATTATATTGTGGTACATTAACATAGGATGAAAGATTTGAGGAAGAATAGGGAGGTGTTTTTTATGTCTATTTTAAGCTGTTAGTTTTACTGCATTTCTGGATGTGGAAGATCATCTTATAGTCAAATAAAGCTATAAAGACTAAATCCAATTATCCCCCTGGCGCAGCTGCTCAATCTCTAGGGAGTGGGCAGGTCCTGCAAGGAGGGAATGACAGATTGCACGGGGGACGCTGCTGCTGCTGCAGCCGCGGGTGGGCTGGAGCTGGACGCAGCCCAGCCTGTGCTCCCTGGAGCCATGCATCACGTTTTGTGATGCATGGGCATTTCCATGCATGCATAGCATTGTGTTGGCTCCCTAATCTCCCACTAACTCTGAAATCGCCAGGCCTGGGAGAGTGTCTGTGAGCACTGGAAAAGGACCAAGACACCATCCCTTTAGAGGTCCTCACTTAGCACAGAGGCGATTTCAGGGACTTGGACCAAAGCTGAGTTTGTAGCTGATTCTGTGTCTTGAGGAAAGTTTAAGACTGACTAGGGAAATAAAAGACATTGTACTTGTAATTAAGACGGCAAACCATTTCTTCCCACATGGAATTCTAAAGGGGGGGAAAGACTTGGTTATGTGTGTGTGTGTGTGTGTGTGTGTGTGTGTGTGTGTAGTGATCTAAAATCTCACTTAACCAAAGTGATAAAAGTGATTTGGAAGAAAATATGTGGTTTTTTCCTCTTAAATTATGAAGGTTACAACTAAAGGTTGTCTATCTATAAAGTAAAACAGTTTTATTGGGATTTTTTTGCAAGTTCATTAGTACTAAATGGAGTCATTGTGCCTCCTAATAATAATACCACCAATTAGGCTCTGAGGAATAAAATATGCTAGCTGAATTTTAGGAAAGTTGGCAAGTGCTAAGGTAGTTTCTACTCAGCAAAACATTTATTATATTTTTAGTTAATGATTCTCACACACAAAAAAAGAGGTAAGTTTGCCAATACTTAGAAATTCATGGTTTTTTTCCTTGTCTTTCCTCATTTTCCCCTTTTCTGCACCACATCGCAGTAACTTACCTAATATATCTCATTGAAATGTTTCTAACACATAATGTCTAAGGAGACTTCCCTTAGGAATGTTGCCATGAGACCTGATTGACAGCTGAGCTCAGGCATTGCAGGAGGAGGGCCCAGTGCTGGGCAGGGACAGTGAGCAATGTTTGCTCAGCTCCTTGCTTTCCAAATTGCCTGCCAGCTCCTGGCACTGCAGTGGGCACCCTAGCAGTCCCTGCATCAGGCAAAGCTTTCCTGCCTTCCCAATGCGCTGATGGTCAGGACAGTCACCTAGACTACACTCAGAGCTTGTGTGATCCATGGCATTGGCAGGTGGGGCTTATAAAATTTCTCCTGGTCATATATTGGGGGGTGGACAGGCATAATATGCATGGCTTGGCTCCACTCTCCTGGTCTAGACTCAGGGGAGGAGTCATTAGAAAACTAGTGCTTAGAGGGGAACCTAAGCACAGGTGGTGGGAGAGTTGTCCGGCCCAGGGCTGGGCCAGCATCTCCTAGAGACACTGGCAGGGAACTAAACCCCTTAGCATCATCAACACTTTTCAGAATAACAGCCAGGCATTTGGCATAAACTTGTTAAGATGTTGACAACTTTAACCCAAGTGTGATTTCCCCCAGATAACCTTACCTCACACCCTGGAATCCAATGGGCATATTAACAAATGTGCTAACTTATGGAACTCCACAATAGAATTCCAGTTATAGTTTCTTCTTATCAAAGGAAAGCAGAACATTTAAAAGTCCTGTAAATCTGTTTGACCAGATAGCCCAGTGACCAGATTGCAAAGAGAATCCATTTTTCCTGTAAATGACAGGATGGCCCGTGCTTGTCCTGGGTTTTAAATTCATGTCCCTTAAGGAACTTCTGCTTCTGGGAAGATGAAATAGTGTGATTTTCCTTATTTCTACCACAAGGTACAACTAAAAGTCTGTACACATTATGTGTCAGAGAAAACTAAGAATATGGAGTGAAGAGAAGAAAGCCAGTATATATATAAGTGTAGTGAGGCCCACAGAACAAGAGGGTGAGTTGCCTAGGTTTTCTTTTGACCTTATGTATCCCAAACTTGTTGCTGAAGAAGCTAGCAGCCCAGAGACCAGTTGGTGCAGAACAAAATCTACATTAGAAGTCTGTTGTCTCTAATTAAGTGAACAGAAAAAGGAAGCACAGTGCCTCAGAAACCTTCACACAATAACTGCTCCAGGCCAGCCAAGCATCACAGAAACCCCATCACCACCATCAGGCTACCCCACGGCACCCAGAGCTCCCAGCCAGGTCTCAGGGAAGACTAAATAGGGAGCCTGGACTTCAACTCTTCTGTGGGACCATTGGAGACCACATGTCAAGTGCAGGAGGGACCCATCAGTAAGGAGGGACCCATCCAGTCCCTGCAGGGATGGCTTCAGAGAAGGCTTAGAGGCAGACCAGGACTTTTCCTGCAGCCCAGTGATAACACGGAGAGGCAGTTATCATACACAGGAAAGAGCATTATGTATTGATCAAATGGCCAATCCACCAGGAAGAGACAATCCTTACTGTTCCCACCGAACCACAGAGCTGTAAACATATGACCCCAAACTGACAGAACTGGAAGGAGAGATGGACAAATCTGCAGCTATAGTTGGAAACAGCGTTAATGACCACCAGTCATGTGCAAGGCACCTGGGAGGCATTGTAAATGCTCTAGTGACAAAGAAAAAGACAGCCCTGTTCCACGTTAAACTTGCCATCTATTGTAGAGGAAGAATATTTAGTAATTAAAATTTATTTCACTTGCTGAATGGGAATCTCAAAACATCAAAAGTTTAACCTCTGGTTCACAAAATGCCCTATTTTAAGTTTCAACAATACCAATTTAATAGAATCTCTGGTTCTGTTGTTTAATTTCCCACAGGTAATAAAGACAATCATGTTGGCCCAGTGTCGATTGTAAAACTTACCCCAGCTGCCTCAGAAATCATAGCTGGGAACACGGAATTCTCCAGGCACCACTAATGCCTTGGTTTCTCCCAATAAAGTAATTCACATTGAAAGTCCCTGCTCTCCTCCCTCTCCAAGGAGGTGGACGGGGCCTCCAAAAGGATTATAAATACATGGTTTAGAGGTGCTAAGGGTGGGATGTGTAAAGAGTTAGAAACCACCAAGCCCAGGAGATGCCAACTTACCACTGTGTAAATCTGATGCTTCCTCCTTTTAGCCAGGTCAATTATGTTTATTCCATTGTAGTAGAGGTTTTCCATGCATCCCTGGAAGTTTTTCTTTAAAAAGGTCCCAGGTTTGCCTGGTACTGGAATTCCGCCAAAACTAAGCTTTATGAGGAGAAAAAGAAAAAATAGAACACCTTAGTTACAGACTCTGAAGTAACAGGAAAGAAAAGTGGGTGAATTCCTATAGATTCAGCTGTAGGCATGAGCAAGTGGTTCAAGTAATTATAGCTGCCACTTGATTACCCATTTAAAGGACACTGATTAGCCCACATAAAAATAACTATAATTGATTGCTTTTAAACAACTATGAAACTATCCACTTCCTTTCAGAACCTTTTTTTACACTAAATAAAACAACAATTTATAAAAAGGAAAAAATTAAAAAATCAACATTTTTTATATTTATCGCTGATGCAAATCTCAGAGAGGATATGGGCAAACTAAAGCCAAGGGACAAACAAAATATTCCCCTAATCAGCTACAGAGATACTTACGGTAAAACCTGCATTTACACCAGAAAATCTGTGCCCAGTTGTTCATGGTATGTTCAGTAAAGATGAAAAACAGGAAACTTCAAATAGTCCATAAAGCCCTCCCCGCAAAGCTTTATAAAGAAAACCATCAAGAAACAATAGGATGGAATCTCACAGGTAGTTGTCAATAGTGGTATTAAACATTTGTGATAAAATAGAAAATGAGAAGAACAGTTATTGAAAAATGCAGGAGTTATAATTGGATGTTAAGTAATAGGTCAACAATAAGAAATGGTGCTTACCATGTGAGTTGGAGGGAACACATCAACACTGTTATAATAATTATATCTGCAAAGAATATGGGATACTAGTGTTCTTTGCCACTTTTCTTTCTAGTAAGAATTACTACAAATTCCTTTTGTAATGAAAATATTATTTAAAAATAAACCTGATCTCTTATGTATAGTCTGCCTATTATACAAGAGAATCAAGTTAATTTCTGGAATCATGTTTCTCCCAACACCATTTGAGGAGAAGCCCTATTTTTCCCCACTGGTGTGACAAGTTGTCTTCATCATGTGTGTAGACAATACTGGTGTCTGTGGGTGTTCTGGGAGAATGTATGCCTCCAGTCAGAATGTCTCCTTAGATGAATAGCTAGTGATATACCCAAGGCTACTATTAAATGTCTATTTCTCCCCATTAGTACAACACTATTTAAAAATATTTATTTATACATTTGATATACAATAAAGGTTATTTATCCTATTGCCCACTTTTATTTAATATTGCTTTACTCTGTTAAGAAAGTTATTTAATATACTTACTTTATTTTAAAATTTCATTTCAGAATAGCTTTATTTAAAATAGCTTGCTGAAATTTTTATTAAGAATTTATTATATTCATTAAAAGGTTGACTTCTAGAAGAATGGATATTTTTGAAATAACTCATATTTCTGTCCCCAAACCCAGTGCTTTTTTATTTTTAAAATATTTGGGTAAGGCCCTGTACCTAAGGTTGATATTTTCTTTTCCTAGTTCATATATTCATCATTAATTAAGTTCTGTGAATTTTATTTTTTTAGAATAATATTATTATAAATTAATTATTTTAATAAATTAAACATTTTGTTATATAAGTTAATTACCAATTTTATTGTTTTCTTTATCCAGATACTTTTATATTAAATAATATAATTATCATTGTATTTTTAAAGTAATTATCATATGACATATTTAAAGCACTTTACTCTTGCTAGTGATGTCAGAGGAATGGTGGTGTAAGGCCATGTCTATCCTCTTCCCTTAACATTTCAACAAAATAAACACCTATAATTTAACAAAGAAGTCCCTGCTCAACAGGGATGCATGCCTGAGAGACCTGCACACTGGAACAACTAAGGTGGGCTTCTCGGGGTAAGCAGGGAGATGAGAAGAGAGAGAAGCTGAACATGGCTAAAGCACAGCACTGTGTCTGCAGCATAACTGGAAACTGGCAGCAGCAGTTAAGGGCACTTTCCTCAGTGGGTCAGGAGGAACACAGAGTTAACCCAGCAGGTGGCTGACTGTTGGAGTAGCCACTGGAGTGGCAGCATTGTGTGGTCATGCACACAGCAAGAGAGTGTCTGAACCTTGGGGGCATGTTGTGAATGGGATCTGAGTTGCATAAGTGAGTTGCTAGTCAGCAGACACCCTCCCTACAGAGTTGCTCCCCACAGCTGGGCCTGGCTGCAGGCTTTTAGGCAAAGAAAACAAATAGCAGAGCATTGCCACTGACTAGAGTCCTAAATGTCATTTCTCATTGCCCTTGGAGTTGGCTACAGAAGTGGATTATCTCTAGGCCAAGAGCTGTTACAATAAAAACACAGTTTTCCTCTATGACTTAATCCCAGGAGGGGTGCTTGGGCTGGACCCTTGGAAGTCAAGGGTCGCCATTACCATGAGGGAAAAACAAACCTCACTCCCAAGCAGCAGGTGTGGTACAGCCCTACAGAAGCCACATAGGCTCAAAACTGTGAGGCCACAGAGGATAAAAATCTTGCCATTTAGCACCATCAACTGGAACAGATAGAAAGACCTCCTCAGAGATAAAGGGGAAAACAAAGTATAAAAATTGCATGATATTGTCAATAGATGCATAAAAAGCATTTGCTAAGATACAACATCCATTTATTATTAAAACACTCAATAAAATAGGAATAGAAGTAAATTACCTCAACATAAGGCCATACATGTTAAACCCTCAGCCAATATCGTACTCAATTGTGAAAAAAAATGAAAGCTTTTCCCCTAAGATCAGGAACATGACAAGGATATCCACTCTTATTCAAGACAGTACTGGAAATACTAGCCAGAGCAATAAGGCAAGAGAAAGAAATAGAAGGCATTCAAACAAGGAAAGAAGAAGTCAAACTGTCATTTTTTGTGGATGACATGATGCTATATCTACAAAATCCTAAGGACTCTAATGTTACTGAAAACAATAAACAAATATAGTCAAGTTGCAGTATACAAAATCAATGCGCAAACTCCATTGCCTTCCTGTATACCAACAACAAAACCTCAGAAAAATAAATGGAGAAAATTTATTTTGCAATCACAACCAAAATAATAAAACTCTGAGTAATAAACTTAACAAAGAATGTGAAAGATCTATATACTGAAATTACAAGGAATTATTAAAAGAGATTGGAAAAGACACAATTGGATTGGAAAAATATCCCATGTTCATGGATCAGAACAATCAACATAGTTAAAAGGGCCATTTTACCCAAAGCAATATACAGATTTAATGCATTCCTCATCAAAATCCAAACATCATTTTTTTAAAGAAATAGAATGAGAAATCATCAGATTTATTTGAAACCACAAAGACCCAAAATAGCCAAAGCAATCTTTAAAAAAAAAAAAAAAAAAAAAAAGGACCATGCTGGGTATCTATGTAGCTATGAAAATCAAAACAGCATGGTATTGCCAGAGAAACAGACACACAGATCAATGTAACAGAACAGAGAGCCCCGCTATATATAAAACCACATGTATATGGACAGGTAATTTTTGAGAAAGAAGCCAGAAACACACATTGGAGTAAAAACAGTGTCTTCAATAAATGGTGCTGGGAAAACAGAAAGCCACATGCAAATGAAACTGGGTTGCAGTTTGTCCCTGTGTACAAAAATTAATTCAAAATAGATCATAAAACTAGAAACTATAAGTCGCATAGAAAAAAATATAGGTACAAAATTTGTAGACCTGGGTGGTAGCAAACATTTTATGGACTTGACCCCAAAGGCAAGGGAGTTGAAGGCAAAAATAAATGAATAGAACTATATCAAACTGAATGGATTCTTCACAGCAAAATAAACAGATAACATAACAAACAGGCAGCCAACCAGGTAGGATATGCTATTTGCAAACAGTAGCTCTGACAAAGTTTTAAATTCCAAAATATATAAAGAACTTGTAAAACTCAGCACCAAACCAATAAACAATCCAATCAAAAAGTGGGTGGAGGATCTGAAAATACACCTCTCCCAAGAAGACATACAAACTGCCAATAGATAGATGAAAAGATGTTTAACCTCACTGGCAATCAGGGGAATGCAAATTAAAACAACAAAGAGATACCACCTTACACCAGTGTGAGTGGCCATTATCAGCAAGACAAGTGACAAGTGTTGGAGAGGTTGTGGAAAAAAGGGAATCATCCTTCACTGGTGGTGGGAATGTAGACTGTGCAATCACTATGAGAAGCATTCTGGCGATTCCTTCCTCAAAAATTTAACAGTAGAGCTACCATACAATCTGAGAACCCCACTCCTGATATATACCAAAACAACTCAAAATCATTCATAGCAAGGATATATGCACCCCTATGTTCATTGCAGATTTATTCACCGTGGTCAACAGTTGGAAACAGCCAAAGTACCCTATGATAGAGGACTGGGTAAAGAAGATGTAGCACAAAACACAATGGAGTACTACACAGCCATGAGAAAGGATGAAATAGCGTCATTTACAACAACATGGATGAACCTTGAGAAAATTGTGCGAAGTGAAATAAGTCAAACAGAAAAAGCTAAGAACTATATGATTTCACTCATTTGTGGAATATAAACTGAAACTTATAAACACCAACAGCAGAGTGGTGGTTGTCAGAGGGAGGAGGTGGGGGAAGAAAGGGGTCCTAGTATGAGGTGACAGGGGAAGATTTGACTTTGGGTGGTGGGCACATGGACCTATAAACAGATTTTGTAAATTAGTAATCCACACAAGAAACATATGTGTTCATGTTGACTAGTGTTACCCAAATAAAATAAAATAAACAATTTACGATTGTATACCCAATTTTTATGTATTTTGTTTGTTTGTTTGTTTTATTGATCTGGTAAAAACTTTCTAAAATCTAGGCAAAAAAAAAAAAAATAAATGGTATATAACTTTCAAAAAAGAGATGTACTTTTGGTATAGTTTTCAAGAACATATAATACTGATTATTACTCCATTCTATCTAATAAAAGAGTAATATGCAAATTAACCACCAGTCTGCTACACCCACAAGCCATGCCCACAAGCCAATCAGGAGTGAATATGCAAATAAACCAAGTGAAGATGACTAGTGCCACTGAGAGCAGGATGCTTGGGTTTCCACGACAATGGAGGAAGCCAGTCCTTCATTCAAGGCTACAAAGTTTTAATGATAGATGATAGATAAATCTCAACAGAAATAGTGGCAGCTACAGAGCTGGAAAGAGCAGGAGGTTAGGGTTAGGAAAGGCCAAGCTTTCCACACACCCAGGCCAGACCAGGCCTCCACTTAAAGCTACAAAGTTTCAATTATAGAAGATACATAAGTCCCAACAGAAATGGCTGCTACCATGGAGCATGTAGAAGGCTTAGATCCACTCCAGGCTACAAAGTTTCAATTGTAGAAGGTAAATAAACTCCAGATACCAGGGCCTCTGCTTGGGTTGAAGGGGGGAAAAGGGGGTATGCCAGCCTGCATACCACCACAGGCCCCTCGCCTAGGCAGTCCCACACCCCAAGAGAACCCCCACCCTGATCCGGGACACCCTTCAGGGCAAACCAGCTGGCCTCCACCCATGCACCAGGCCTCTATCCTATCTAATAAAAGAGTAATATACAGATTGACTATCACGCCAAAACACAAGATGGCTGCCCCCATGTGGTCAAAGATTCTGCCTACATGTGAACAGAAGAAGGCCACCACAAGATGTCCAGCAGGGGAGGGCATTACAGATAAACTGTTTATTTGTGTATTTATTTGTTAGTTTGAAATTAAAAATGAATGTTCAGTTTCATCCACTGGCTTTGCAGAAATCCATGTGACAGCATATAGGGTATTTTCTGTTCAATCTACTGATGAGTTGAATTATGTTAATAGATCACAAATTAATAATGACCTTTGATTAAACCACACTTGTATTTAATTTACCTTAAAATACATGTGCTAACATTTTATGTAGTAACAAGTTTAAGATCTAGTCTTTTTTTTCTTTTTTTTAAATATAGATTTGTCTCTCAGAGAAACTAAGGGAGTTTTATCTTTGACTCTTTAAGAATGGCTCATAAATCTTGGGAAATAAATACTCTGGAAAAAACTCAGTGAATCTGTTATTTCTACAAATGTTTTGTAAAATATTTATTTGAACAAATCTTTGTTGATTTATTGCAGAGTTCAAATATTTTCAATTTGAGTCATTTACATAAGTAAAAATAAAATTTTGTTTAATAAATTGTTTGCATAAATCAAATGTATAATGTACAAATGTTATTAAATATTCATTTCTCTTACTTATTGCTTGTTTAAAGATAATTTTTAGAGAAGTTTTAGGTTAATCCTACCTAATAAAAGAGTAATATGCTAATGAACCATCACTTTGCTCCACAAGCCATGCCCACTAGCCACACCCACCAACCAATCAGAGTGTATATTCAAATTAACCCCAACCAAGATGGCTGCAGCCACATAGGCTTGGGTTTCTCTGGCAATGGGAGAAGCTAAGCTTCCTGCCTGCCATAAGAGGCCTAAGCTTCCACTCCAGGCTACAAAGTTTCAATTGTAGAATGTAAATGAATTCCAGATACCAGGACCTCCACTTGGGTCACCAGGGGTTGTGGCTGGCCTTCAAACCACCACAGGCACCTCACTCAGTCCACCCCATATCCCAAGGAAACCCCACCCTTCAGGGCAAACCAGCCGGTCCCCACCCATGTACCAGACCTCTATCCTATCTAATAAAAGAGTAATATGCAGATTGACCATCACTCCAACACACAAGATGGCTGTCACCATGTGAACACAAAATGGCCACCACAAGATGGCCAGCAGAGGGCAATTGGGAGGGACCAGGCCTGCAAGGAAGGGCAGTTGAGAGGGACCAGGTCTGCAAGGGAGGGCAGTTGGAGGCAATCAACCCTGCAGGGAAGGGCAGTTAGGGGTAACCAGGCAGGCAGAGGAGGGAAGTTGGGGGCAAACAGACTGGCAGGGGAGCAGTTAGACATCAATCAGGATGGCATGGGAGTCATTATGAGGTGATCAGGCTGGCAGGCAGAAATGGATAGGGGAAATCAGGAAGGCAGGCAGGCAGCAGTTGGGAGCCAGCAGTCCTGGACTGTGAGAGGAATGCCCAACTCCCCCTTTAGGCCCCATCCTGCTCGGATAGGGCCTAACGGGGCAGTCTCACATCCCTCGAGGAGTCCCAGATTGAAGAGGGTGCAGACTGGGCCCTCCTCCTCTACTGCTCCCATGCACGTATGTCATTCACCAGGTCTCTAGTAGCAAAATAAGAGGCAGGTTCAGAGGTGTCCTTTACAATCTCTACCCTCACACATACACAACCTTTATCTCGACAGACATCCCTCACTGGAGCAGTACATTTGTTATTATTGGTGAACTTACACTGATCCATTATAATCGCCCAAAGCCCACAGTACACATCATAGTTCACTTTCAGTGTAGCACATTCCATGAGTTTGAACAAAGGTATAACACCCTTCAACCACCATTACTGCATCACACAGCATGTTTCACTGCACTAAACATCCTCTGTGCTCTTCCTGTTTATCCTTCCCTGCTGAGCATTTATCTTGTTACTGTCTCCATCATTTTTTCTTTCCTAAAATGTCATACAATTGTATGACATTCATATAGTGTTTTTATATTAGATTCTTCTATTTGATGATATGGATTTAAGTTTTTTTAAGCTAATTTTTATGGCTTGATAGCCCCCTTTTTTAAAGCGCTGAATAATATCACATTGACTGGATGTAACACGATTTTTTCATATACCTACTAAGAAGACCTTTCATTACTTCCAAATATAGCAGCTATAAATAAAGCTATAATAAACATCTGTGTACAAAAATTTGTATGTATTTAAGTTCTTATTAATTTCTATAATTTTAAATAAATAATGATAATTTTATTTTTATTTTTATGTTGCCCAGCTTCTTCAAATTATAAAAAAAGTTTTTATTTTAATAATCCACTTAACTCAGCTGTAATTTAGAAAAACATTAGTCACAGGGTAATATCTTGAAAAGAGGGAGAGAAGAAAAGGCTGAACATAGTGTTTTAAAAGAGCTGAACATAGTGTTTGAAGGACTTGGGGCAGAGAGATTTTAAAGTCAACTAAAATGAAGAATGCTGTATATTACAAAATGTAATTTCCCATCACATTGAGGAGGGCAAAGCTCTTTCTAGTCTGGATAGAGGATGCTTGGAACAGGTTGGTGTAGTCCAGGGTAGAGAGAGAGAGTGTGTGAGGATCTGGACTTTGGTTCTCTGTGGGAGACTGAAACCTAATAAGATTTGGGTGGCTGTGCATGGAGATCACATATTTGGGAAATCGCAGAGTTCTTTCTCCTCTGCTTTCCAAAGAGTGAAGGCTGTAAGCCTATTAGGGTTGCCTTCATTTCATTCTGGCTCTAGAGCAAAACTTCCCTGGAAGGAAGACAGATTAGCAATGGCGGAGGGTAGGTGGCAACATAGAAATGTGTCGGGCTGCTTCTGAGTGAACTGGCCACCGGCGCAGTAGGAGGTAGGCCGCGGAGGACCCCGAGGTGTGAGAGCAGGATAGGGAAGATGGGTGACCCAAGGTCCCGAGTCAATGTGTGAAAAGCTGGTGTCTGGATTGGAGGTCTGGAGAGGGCAAAGGCTCTGAGGCCATGGCGGGCCTATGTCCAGGAGGAGTGGCCGTCAGCCTTAGACCTCTGCTGATGGAGGACAATCCTCTAGACACCCTCCTGTGATCCAACCTGGGAAAAGACAAGTGGAGCGGGAGAGAGGAAGCCTCAGCCTCCGCACGGCTGCACAATAGTAACTGTTTGAAGCAGGAAGAGCTGGTTAGCATTCATCATTAAGGCTGATTTCTCTGCCATACTTTTTTCTAATTATTCTTTAATAATTTTAAAGTTTAAGTTTAAAAAATTTGGCCTCAAAAGAAATTTCAATCATTGTACCATTGATATTTGGCTCTGTTGACTAATGAGTTTGCCTACCATTGGCCTAAGTGGTGTATCTGCTTGACTAAGGCCCTGCAGTCAAGAGTGGGTCCCAGATCACCAGTCCTGGTCCCAGAGGGTAACTTCTCAGTGAATGAGCCCAGGCTGAAGTGAACTGCATGCCAGTTTGCCTGACATTTTCCCAGTCTTAAAACAGAAAATTCCACATCCCCAAAATCCCCTAGTCCTGCACACACTGTGCCACATCACTCTGTGAGGCTCTGAGACCCAAGAGGAAGATGGCATCCAGTAAGCAGGGAAACCACCATTATTCCCACCATCGTCACCAGCCCTCCGCCTCTCTGTGGGAGCAGCCCAGTGTGCTCCAGCTTCCCTGAGCTTTGCACCTGCAGGCAGAAGGAGCCTCGCTGCTTGTGTTCTTCCTCCCTCTTATCACTGGTGGTGTTGCTCTTGGCCCAAACCCAATGAATTGCTAGCTTATGATTCCTGTCTCTAAATATGCATCTTTTTACAGACTCAGAAATCAGGTGCGGACACAGCCTAACTGGTTAAACATAAATTTATATATTTTTTTCTGAATGAATGCATGGTATTACCTCAGGTTACTTAGACAATAGGTTAAATCATGTGCATTTCAGTATCCAAGCAAGAAGTTCATTGGGAATCCTGACTTTAGGACCCCCATTCAGCCAGACCAGAGGAACACCTGCTGAAACACAGGGCTATCCCAGTCTACCCCGGCCTCATGAGAGGGTTTTGGGAGGGGGTTATAGCTGGCAACAACTTCTGCACTGAGCCTGTCCCACATAGCACCCCAGAGCTCCCTACCTATACAGCCCAGAGCCACTCTGAGGCCCTGAACTATTCTCCTGGCCTCTGGCCTCCTGGTGGCAGACATGGGCCACAGGGCTGGGCACCGACAGGGCAGCTGCTTAAGGTGTGGGCAATGCTTGGGCTTGTGGGTATGTTTGTCGAGGAAGTCAGAGACATGGGCATGTTTTGTTCAATAGTTGATTAGCTTATTGTTAATGCCTAGAGTGAGACCTCCGCATGTGGGACTACATCTGCACTCTGCCTGATCCCAAAGCATCCGGTTGGAGCTGGCTATTTACTGTCCATTACAATAGTTCAGCCCAAATTCAGCAGCCTCCAATGTCTGATGAGGTAATTAAAACATATTCCACCCTTGAGGAGTAGCTAAAAGGAAACAAGAATTTTTAGATATTTTCATTTTGGTTTTTGTTAATAAAAACAGTGTGGTTTTGTGTGTGTGTGTGTGTGTGTGTGTGTGTGTAATATTGATAATAAAATATTCCCTCGATCATGTTCCACACAATTAGTTTACTTTCAATATACATTTAGGAGAAGCCTTTATATTCCATTTCACTGTTATAAATCTTGAGCAAACATAACATTAGCAATTCCACAAATCACATCTTCAACTTAAAACTAGGAAGAAGTAACAGCCCCAGGAATGGGGTTTCAAGACTTGAATTCATGCAGAACCCAGGCTAAGGGCCAGAGCTACTGGCACCCTGTGGGCAGGATTAACCTCCTTAGAGAGAGGAGGACCAGGAGGGACTGCCCTGCACCCTGCACGGCCATGCAGACCTGGGCTCCAGTCCGGCTGAGGTTCCTCTGGCTCCTGGGCAGAGGGTGGGTCTCAACACGCTCTCCTTCTTGGTTTCATGTGTGTGACATGGGACTTAACAAGCTCCCGCACCAGGCTGTGTAATGATTAGGCAAAATCACAAAATGTCCTCAAAAATAACTATTTTTCTTCCATTTTTCCCTATTACTTTAATTTTGCATCTGTTCATTTTCCCTCTTATTTTATTTTCTTCTATTTATTTTCCTCTGTGTAGGTCTTCTATTTAGCTTTGCAACAGATTTTTTCCAAAGAAAAAAAGGATAGATAATAATTATACTATCACATGATCTGAAAAACAGTTTCTCTAATGATCTGTAGTTATTTCCATCAACAAGTAAATGGTTGCCTTGTGTCTGGCCAGTCCTTCAATCAGGTCTGAGCTCTAAGAGAGGCAATATACTAAAGTAGGAGTGGCAGCAAGGGCTGATCTCTGAGCATTTGAGACCTATTAGGAACTTCTAATGGGAAGTAGGGCATGATATGTTATATTTTATAATTCACAAAATGAAGCCTTCTTCATTTACTTAACAAATATTGATGGCCTGTGTGTTATAGATTAGACTCAATCTTTAGAGAGAATTAAAAGTAAAAAAAAAAAAAAAAGTATGTCTCCACCCTTATGATGATCTTAAAGTCTATAGCTGGGGTGAAGACCATGAGAGAGATGTTTAAATAACATTATGAAGTGATGTGTTTTTGAAAAAGACTATTAACAAAAATCAGAAGATGCAGTTTTGAAGCAGTTATAAGAAATAAGTCATATATGCTATTTTCTCCTTTTCCTCTTGACATAGTTTTTGGCATGCTGTACAAAATCCAAAGAGTTTAAAAACAATGAAAAGCAGATTACCTGCTTTCTCCATCCCTTTGTACCCTACAGATGTTTTGTCACTCTGTGCTTCTAAGCCTATCCATTCTTTTCTCATTTTTAAACACAGGTAATGCTTCCACTGCACTGAACGTTGCCTTCTCTTTTCATTTAACAACTGATATTGGAGACTGTTCCTATCTGAACATGTAGGGCTGCCTCATTCGTTCAATGGCACACCGAGAGCAGGTGAGCCCAAGCCCAGGGCCTGCCTGGTGGCCGGTGAAGGTAAAGGAGAAGCAGCCACTCTCCAATGCGGACAGTGTTTGACTTACACACACAGCAAAGGGAGGAGTGGCTGAACGCTGGAGCTGCTCCCATCCCTGTCCCACGCACAAAAAGACAAAGCCAGAAGAGAACGGACCAGGTGGCCACCATGCTAGCTGCAGGAGCCTTTGCTCCAGACAACTGATCCAGCAGCTACGCAGTGCCAGTTGGTGCAGCTCCAGCCTCCACAGGCAGGAGATGAGAAACTGCAATGGCAGTGTCACACGGGGCAGGGGCACGGCGGAGATGGACTGAAGCCCCTCCTGCAGGCCTCTACTCACCCGTGTTTCAGGAGACCCCTGAGTTGTCCTGCCAGGCCCAGATCAGCTGCAGGCAAGGCTCTGGCTGCATGGCTTTGTGGACAGTGCAGGTCACTCAGCCTTCTGGAGAGTCTGTTTCCCTATGCACTTACCATTCAGTTTTATCAACCCCCTTTGGGGGAACGTTTGGGGAATTTCTAATTTTTGTTATTGATAAAATATAACCCATTGCAAACATTTGCTTATCATTCCAGTATAAATGGCTAGAAACAGAATTGTTGAATTGAAATGTGTGTTTCCGATTTTAAATATATTTTATTGATTTTTTTAATATATTTTATTGATTTTTTACAGAGAGAAAGGGAGAGAGATAGAGAGCTAGAAACGTCGATGAGAGAGAAACATGGACCAGCTGTCTCTTGCACACCCCCCACCGGGGATGTGCCCACAATCAGCATATATGCCCTTGACCGGAATCAAACCCGGGACCTTTCAGTCTGCAGACCGAGGCTCTACCGCTGAGCCAAACCGGTTTTGGCTGTGTTTCCAATTTTAAAAACTACCATCCTCTCTTTGATATTGTCTTAATTACAATCCCACAAACATTGTATGAAATACTGTTTCTACATGTGCATGCTAACATTATAAAGTTTTTGATCTTTGCAATCTAAGTTAAAAATATTGTACCATGAATTTGCATTTCTTTTTTGGAGTGAGGGTTGAGCATATATTCATATATTTTAGAGCAATTTATATTTTTTAATATATTCATGTCCTTTACCTATTTTTCCATTGACTTACCATCTTAAAAAACAATTTGTAGAAGTTTTTATTAGTTAAATTTTGAAGTATGTTTTTAAGTTATTTGGGAGGTGAAGTCATTATATATGCACTAGAGGCATGGAACACAAAATTCATGCACAGGGTCGGGGGTGTCCCTCAGCCTATCTTGGGCCCTCTCACAATTCAGGACCCCTCGCTCCTAACTGCCTGCCTCCTCACTCCTTACTGCTGCCTGGAGGCTGGAGAGGCTCCCAACACCTTTGCTATGCTCCCCATCAGCCAGCCATGAGCCTGCTTTCAGCTATGCTCCTGCTGTGGGAGCACACTGACCACCAAGGGGCAGCTCCTGCATTGAGTGTCTGTTCCCTGTGGTCAGTGTGCATCATAGGGAATGCTGGTCATTCTGCCATTTGGTTGATTTGCATATTAGGATTTTATATAGATAGATATTTTGTGGAAGGTTACTGGAAAACAAATCAGTTTCACTAAAAAAGAGATGTTGACAGGAAGCCAGGAAGGCTGGTCAACAACCTTAATTGCTATAACCTTTAGTTGAGATATTGTTAGCTGAAGCAGCCTCCACCTTGTTTGTCTCCTATAAGTTTCTGTTATTTCCTGTCTAACAGCTACATGTAAATTTCTGTTTATGTTGCCTAAGATGTTTTTCCCAAAGCCTCAATAAAAGGGTATGGCAAGGCCAGAGCAGGGAGTAGTTCTCCCACTAGAGTTGGACTACCACCTGACCCCCATATTGCCAAGTAGAATTTCTTCAAGTCTCAAGTCTCTTTATTTGTGTGTGGCCCTTCTCCAGAACCTGAACCCTGAATTAGAATTCTTTCTATGCGGGCTGTTAAAGAGATTCCTAGAGAAGATGTTGTGAATATATATTGTAATTTGGAAAAAAATTATTCATACATTTTGTTTCCAGAGTTTTGAAATTCATATAATACTTAGGACTTCTGACACTATCTTATATAATCCTGTATAATAAAAATATAATATGCAAATCGACCAAACAGCCGAACAGTGCAACAATCATCCAGAGGACCATCTGGGACTATGCTATGACACCCATTGGCGCCAGGCCAGCTAAGGCCTGTGCTGATAAGACAGCCATTGCCCCATGATTGCCCCACAGAGGAAGCCCAGGTCACCAGCTGGCGGGGCAATCATTCAAGGGGCTCCACAATCACCCCAAAGAGGGAGGCCCAGGCCACTGACCAGTGGGCTTCAGCCAGTGGGCAGGACCTCCCTCTGCTAGGGAAGCTCAGGTCCTGGGTGACAGCAGCCAGAGGGAACCCCAGCTACCAGGTGCCAGTAGGCACAGGGAGGTCCGGGTCCTTGGTGCCTGCAGGAAGCCAGTGTCGGCAGTGAGGAGAAGGAAAGCCTACTCTTGCACAAATTTTGTGCATCAGGCATCTACTTCAGTTATAAAAATGCTACCTCTTATTTTCTTTAAAACTTTGATAAAACTTATGTTTGAAGATACACACACATAATTTTAAATATTTAGAGAGTTTGATTTAATCTAGTATTTTTTAATGTCTTATTAAAATACTTTTTTATTTTGTAAAATGTCTTTTCTGTATTTAGAACATGTAAATCATATATCTTAACATATGTTAATGGTTTTGGTGCTTTTAAGACAGACATGCAAAATGGGATCACTGAGTTGTCTTAATAAGAAAAGACTTATGGGATTACTAGAGGCCCAGAGCACCATGTCACACGAGACCCAGATCTGCTGCACTGGCGGGACGCAGACAGACTCCCACTGTGCTGGGTGGGAGGTGGGACCCAGACAGACTCCTGACAGCCATGCTGGATGGGATGCAGGACCCAGGAGATTGGCCACCCAACCCTGTTCCCTATTGGGGTGGGGGTGTGCGACCAGGGGCAGGCTGGCTGGGGGAGAGGGGGCATTTGGCCGGCTCTTGATCAGGTTGGGAGAGTCCCATCAGGGTCAGGTCAGCAGAGGGGAGAGGCCTCTAGCTTGACTGCTGGCCTCAACCCCTGATCAGGCTGGTTCGCTGGCCACAGTGGGTGTCATAGCAACTGGTTGTTAAGTTGTTATGGCTAAGAGGTGCTTCATTCACCCCCTGATGACTGGACATTTGGTCATTTTGGTCATGACGCTTTTGGCCTTTTATTATTATAAGATCTCAGAGAACTGAGATCGCTAAGATCCTAAAAATCTCTTCTCTAAAGACCCTGTGCACCAGGCAGGAAGTGAAGTGAACTGCTGATGTCTTCCTCACAAGAATTGGAGAAAGTTACATGGGCTGAGTGATGTGAACTAGGATGACATTCCCATGAGACGCAAAGAAATACATTATTTCTGCTTTTCATTTTTGATAAAAGGTTATTTGAGCCTTTGTCTGTGTTCGCCTTTTAAGTGGAGGACAAGCAGACAACTGCATATATTGCAATAGGGCAAATTTCCCAAAAGACGCCTCATAGAAAGGCATTATGCCAGTCTAAAAGCAATGGAACTACCATATTTTCTTGCCAAATATTATCATATCATGCTAAACTTTGAAGGGGAACATAGATTTGCATACTATAATTAGCCCTGAATTAGAATTTGATAGGGTTCGGGTGTAGAGCAGCAGTATATGCTCTGACAACGGGTCATGGAACCTGGGGGCCTAAATCCAGTCATCCCGGTGGTGTTCGGGGCTCATATGTGAAGATATAGGACCATGGCAGAAATCAAATCAACAACCCAGATTCTGATTAATGAACTGGCTGCCTGCTGCAACAAAAGCCAAACTTGTGAACAAAGGTGCAGGTGCAGGTGCGAAGTAAAGTGGTTTATCCAATTGCCAGTAACTTGAGAAGATAGGTCCTGGGTCCTTTTGTGTCTCGTCTCTCATGCTACTGCTGAGCTTTTGGTTTAACACAGTGTTCCTTTGGATAAAGTGGTTTATCCAATTGCCAGTAACTTGAGAAGATAGGTCCTGGGTCCTTTTGTGTCTCGTCTCTCATGCTACTGCTGAGCTTTTGGTTTAACACAGTGTTCCTTTTTACTAGTCTAAACTATAAAACTGGTCATATCATCATCCCACAAAAAATATTTTTGTGTCTCGTCTCTCATGCTACTGCTGAGCTAACCTTGAAAACCTGGCAAGGGTTAACTAACAATGAAGTAGAAGTTTATATACTTATGAAATTACATATTTTTGCTTAAATGTTTTGGTTTAACACAGTGGTTTATCCAATTGCCAGTAACTTGAGAAGAAGGTCCTGGGTCCTTTTGTGTCTCGTCTCTCATGCTACTGCTGAGCTAACCTTGAAATCCTGGCAAGGGTTAACTAACAATGAAGTAGAAGTTTATATACTTATGAAATTACATATTTTTGCTTAAATGTTTTGGTTTAACACAGTGTTCCTTTTTCCAGCCACCACCCAGATGACACACATTGGCCAACCACAGGAGAGCAAAATTGGTATCAGGAACAGGAGGACCAGCCAAATCATACTGCATGTTTGAGGAAAAATCCCCTGCTGCTTCCCTCAACTCAACTTCCACTTCCCTTTAGCCATATAAAATAAAAGTTTTATAAAATAAATTGAAGATTTAAATACTCATTTGCTCCATTCCTTCCAATGAAAGTGCTAATATTGCTTCTGAATAACAGAACTTAAGAATGTTCATTGCCCGGACTTCTAGTTAATGGCAATGTGATTAGAGCTTGACTTTCTGTCCCAAGTGTTCTTCTTCTCTACATGGCCTTTAGGTGATCCTTCAAAGCCTGGAGCGTACTAGCTGCTCCACAGAGTTCTCCCGATACACACTCTTACATTCCCACCTCATCTCTGGAAGGGTTTTCATTTTCTCAAACACACATTGCCTCACTGGAACAGTTATAATATATATATATATATATATATATATATATATATATTCAAACATATATATACAAACATGTATGTATATATATATATTCAAATATATATATTCAAACACACACACACACACACACACATATATATATATATATATATATATATATATATATATATATATATATTTATATTCAAACCAGGAAACCCTTTTTGATGAAGTACCAATAAATTCAGGCTTTTTCTTAAAAAAAAAAAAAAAAGTTCCAACTTCATGAATTGAGTGACTTCATTTGATTTCCTTCCCTAAATGCTGACATTCACTTTAATGCCACTCAGCTGTGATTCCTTAAAGATTCTCTATAGAGGAGACCACAGACAAATAGACATTAATCTGGAAATAAATGTGAAAGCAGACAAGTAGAGGAATTTTACAGTCATCATTTGCCATTAGGGATAAGGTATTTGGGGGAATATTAAGACTTAAACATGATTTTATTATTTTTATTATACTCAAGTTCCTAAAATATGTCTATTTTGTTTAAGACAATTTCAACATTGTGTGATTTCTTTTTTCAAACACTTAAGCAAGGTTGAAAAATAAAAATGGTTACCCATAACGTATAGTTATATGCAACTCAAAAAATTTCTTGAGTATCTTGCATTCTTAGTCAAAGCCTGTCATATTCTCTTTTGAAGTTAATGAATGTCATATCTTATCCACGGTATTTTAAACTAAGATTAGTATCAAAAGAGAAATAATTTTAGCTCATAATAGTTATTGAATAAAAAGAGTCATATCTCAATTTTATGATAATTCATCTCTACCACCACTCTTCTATTCTGTTTCCCTCTGGTTATTGGAACTGTCTCTTAACAGGGCTTTCAGCCATCTTCCCAGCATCCCCCTTACTCAGAAGCCTAAGCTACAGAATACCTGCTTCAAAGTAACTGCTCTAAAAGAATGTTTCTCAAATGTTAAAATTCATCAGAGTCACCTGGAGGGTTTTGAAAAACAGCTCCTCTCCCAGAGTTTCTGATGAATAAGTTTAATTGGAAACTGAGTATTTTCATTTTTAACAACTTTCCAGGAGATATTAATTGGGCTGGGTCCTGAGGCATACATTCCGGATTACTAGTCTAAACTATAAAACTGGTCATATCATCATCCCACAAAAAATATTTTTGTGTCTCGTCTCTCATGCTACTGCTGAGCTAACCTTGAAATCCTGGCAAGGGTTAACTAACAATGAAGTAGAAGTTTATATACTTATGAAATTACATATTTTTGCTTAAATGTTTTGGTTTAACAGTGTTCCTTTTTCCAGCCACCACCCAGATGACACACATTGGCCAACCACAGGAGAGCAAAATTGGTATCAGGAACAGGAGGACCAGCCAAATCATACTGCATGTTTGAGGAAAAATCCCCTGCTGCTTCCCTCAACTCAACTTCCACTTCCCTTTAGCCATATATAATTAGCTGGCTTGGCAAGAGCTGTTAAGATGGGCTTTGTGACAGGAGTTCCATCTTCTCAAGTTACTGGCAATTGGATAAACCACTTTACTTCGCACCTGCACCTGCACCTTTGTTCACAAGTTTGGCTTTTGTTGCAGCAGGCAGCCAAACTTGGGTTCAGGTTCAGCATTCACTCATCCCTCATAATTTAAGTTCCTTAACATGGTTCATATAACCCATCATCACCTGGGTATTTACTCACTCTTGTTTTATCTCACTCTACCTCCTGCCTTAAGTGGTGTGTTGATAAAGATTTAAAATATGGCTATTCACGGTGCCCTGCCAACATACAGACTTGAATCTGTATGTGTAAACATGGGCATATAAACAAACATAGGATTATTTTATTGAAATAAGCAATGTTTAGACAATTTACAACAAATGTATAATAATCTTTATTGTAAAATTTAATGTAACCAATTAGTTCTCACAGAATGATTTTATTGAATTTTCACTGAATTATTTTTATCTGTAATCACATATAGTCTTTGTCACATTCTCTTTTATTTCTTAATTTTTTGACAATCCTTTGCATGATTTTTTTAACACACAGGTTGGGGATAACAGGCTTTAAGCTAGACTTGGCATACAGGTTGTAGCTTGTCTATTACTTGTCTATCCAGTCAATAAAACAAATCAAAACATGATTTACAATATTTGCCAATATTCCGGGTGGAAATATTTCCACCATGATGGATTTCAAGCTGTCAAAGGAATGTTACTAGACATGAAGTTGGAAAGATATGCACTGTAACAGCCCAATAGAGTGCACATCCACCACACAATTACTGCAGAAGAAAGAAACCTGAGAACATATAAATGGACTAGAAGCCCTGTGCACTCAGGTGGTGGTAGGGGGGGTCCCTCAGCCCAGCCTGAGCCCTGTTGCAGTTTGAGAGCCCTCAGGAGATGTCTAACTCTCAGCTTAGGCCTGCTCCTTGAAGGGGGTGGGCCTAACCCAGCATTCAGACATCCTTAGCACTGCCAAGGAGGCTGGAGAAGCTCCTGTCACTGCTGCTGTGCTCACCAGTTGTGAGCCCCGCTTCTGGCTGAATGGTGTTCCCTCCCTCCCCCCGCCCCCCCTGCCCCCGCTTAGGAGCCCATTGACTGGCAGGAGGCACTCCTGCATTAAGCATCTGTCCCCTGGTGGTCAGTGAGCATCATAATGACCGGTTGTTCTGCCATTTGGTTGATTTTCATATTAGCTTTTTTATTATATAGGATGGAGTGGTGAAGATATAGATAGATGTAATATAGTAAATAATTAAAAATTAATAAATGTATGGCTTTTAAAATACTCTATTTAATTCTATATAACTTAGCTTTCAACATCCATTAAAGTCTACCCGTTGGTTTACATGAGGCAGTAGCAGTTGGCTCCAACACAACTGCCTGTTTATTGTTTGAAAGCCCATCAACAATGGACTAGGACAGTTATGCCCCAGTAGGTCTCTGGCCTGGTCCATCTTTCTGGCCTTGCTCATCAGGCCAACCCCATACTTCGAGACTGAGCAGAGTCTCCTGCTGGAACCCTGCTCCTACCTCTCTAGTCTGAGCTAAGTGGCCTCTCCCCACAGTGCCCAGTGCTGATCTCCACCATGGCACCAGGTCTGTGCTCTGCACCACTTCTTCCAGGTCTGCTTCTGCTTAGCAGGCTGTAAGCTTCTCCAGCTCAGGAACTCTGCTTCCATAATCTTCAATTTTATTACTTAGAACAGAGCCTGGGATACAGTAGGGGCAGAGCACATACTTTTTGAACTGAACTACTAGCAAAAATGTTTATCTCTTGACTTCCACTTTGCAGAACTTTGAGCAGCCTTCTTTGTTTTGTAGCACTGGTGTGTCATTGTGCTTCTCAGGAAGAAACAACTGTTGATGAGTATTATTAAAAAGTTTGCTTACAAATGACGGTTAAAGACAAGTGCCTACAGTGCATATTTTAGATTACTTTGGGTATTATTTATCATTCTTATTTTATTGAGGTATAATTGACATGTAACATTATGTTAGTATAATTCTTATATCTTCCATTACCCCAGCTAATTGAATTTCATTTTTTTAAAGAATTACTTAATTAACCAGGAGACTAAATAATGATACAGGGTGCTACAAGCAGGAAAAAAAAAAAAAAAGAAATCAAATACAAATGAGTCTTGCTGATTTAAAATTTCCACACAATTAGCTGATGCCTGTGGGTTACCAGCATTATTTCCTGGGCATTTTCCCAGCTCACTGCTCAGACTCTCCAAGGACTCCGCACTGCAGGCTGCCTGGGCTCCGATGGAGGGGAAGATAAGCCCTAGCGTGCACTTTTTCTCTATTGCTCTTCTCTTCACAGACCCTAAGCAAGGCATCTGGGCGTCTGGAGGGAGGATCGACTCACCTCATAGTCGATGTCTAAGGCATCGGCCTCCCCCTTGGTCCGGAAGTGCTGGGTGTACTTGTCCACGGTGAAGTTCACGTGCTTGCCCACCCGCTCGATGAGGACTGAGTGCCAGTGCTGGTCATCCAGGAGGCTGCCCAGGGTGGCTGACGGGGGGCTGCTGCTGAGCCGGGTTTTGCTGTCATCTGTGAAGGGAAAGGAAGACAGGATGGCGTCTGTGCCCGAGGGCAGCCTGAGACTAGAGGACTGCCAGCAGGGCCAGCTCTCTCTAAAGGCAAAGGCGGTTCTAGCTTTACAGGCCCAGAACACTGCTGGGCTTGGGAAGGAATGACAAGCTTTCCCCACAAATGCCAGGAACACATTCTAGGTCGATTGGCATGCCTATCTCCTGCTAGACATGAAATAACATGTTTTCAGGACTTGGACAATTAAATAATAAAGGAACTCTATCCTAATGGCCTCATGAATAAAACCAAAACTAGCTGGTTATCCTATTTATAAATAGTATTTGTTCTCCATGTATGAATGGGTTTTGAATAGAGAAAGCAGACCTTCCATTGTGCTTCAGCAGGCAGTGAACTGGATAAGTTTGCAGTGAGGTGGGTAAGTCTGTGGGCAAAGCCAAAAGGGAGGAAACAATCATTTTAGCTGCCATTGTAAGTGCCTACTGTATCAGTGGCACTTAACCGGTCAACTGCCATGTGTCCAAAATGGAAACTATCCCCACACACCACGATGTTTTGAAATTATTTGCAGCTATAGATGCTTATGCCTTACAAAGGATTAAGTAGGAATTTTACCCCTCCATTTTTCATCTGCTAAGGCAAAAGTTTTACTGCATTTCACAAAAAAAAACGAATCTGCGACTCAGTGAGGCAAGCACACACCCCCCAGAGGTGTGTCCCGGGATGCAATCCAGGTCCAGTGGCCTTTCCACTATACCATGCCATGGTCAGATGTGCTGATTTAGCCCAAGGTGAGCTTGTACGACAGGCCTTGGGAGAATGTGCCAAGCTTAGGGAAAAGGCGTGCTTTTTTTTTCTTTTTTAAACAATGGGTTTTAATGGCACCAAAGATATGGCTCCAATTACATAGAGCAACACTAAAAAACCCAGAGGTGGTACGGATTTGGAGCATTACAAAATAACAAGGTCACACTGGGTGCAGAAGGGAAGCCGTCCCAGAACCTCAGGGTGCAGGCTCGGGGCCTCTTCCTGCATCCTGGTCCTCCTGCCTGTGCTCACCGCTGGAGCCCATTTACCAGAGCCAAAGCCACCTCTGTACAAGTTTAACCAAGTCAGTCTGGTTCCCCCTCCTCTCCATTTTATTGGATGTTCCTGCCTATATGCTATTGTAAAAAAAAGATTGATTTTTCATCTACAGAACAGTTCAGACATAGCAAAATGAACACATAAATGCAACTAATTATTACTTATATACCTACTTTCAGGTGTTGGTTGTGTTTTGTGTGTGTGTTTTTTTTGAATGGTTTGTATATTTGGTCCCTTAGTAACTGAAAGCTGAACGCCTCCTTCCTCTCTCTTTGCTGTGTTTTACCAGAGCAGCTGTAACAGCTTGCTCAGTGCGGCATTTCCGACAGGAAGCAGCATTTTCCTGGAGGCGTTCACTCCACCTCCATAAAGGCCTGCATCACTACTTCCTGTAGGGGTAGGATGGCACACTTACTGTAATTGAAAATGAGAGCCAGTGATTTTATTTCATAGATTTATTCATTGTTTCACAGATGTGAATTCTCACAGTTTGTCAAATTATAATAATAAACTCATAGATATTTGCCTTATTTTTCTCACTCATTTCCTTCCTTCCTGTTTCCTTCCTTGCTTCCTCCCTCCCTCCCTCCCTCCCTCCCTCCCTCCCTCCCTCCCTCCCTCCCTCCCTCCCTCCCTCCCTTCCTTCCTTCCTTCCTTCCTTCCTTCCTTCCTTCCTTCCTTCCTTCTATAAAGAGTTATTGAGATATACCCATGCTACTCATAGTGACAAGTGATGTATAAAGGAGATGAAGGAGATACAGAGCTAAAAGGCGAACTGCTTCTGTGGTGGTCGACTGTGGAGATTTTCAATAAGTAAAGCACATAAGTATGTCATTGGTACATGGCAATCAGTGCAGGGAGCCAAGGTAACTCCTGGCCAGGGCCTGTGAAGGCCTCTTTATGGGGCGGTGACAGGCCTGAGATTTGTTTGGTCAAAACAGGGAACTTGGTACACAGACAGGAGAAGCAGGTGCCTCAGCCTGGAGGGATGGTTTGGGATGAGGTAGAGGGATTCCATATGGCCCAGTGTCCTGACCCCAGTTCTGGTTTATCTCATTCAGGACGACTGTGCTGGTGGGTGGGAGTTTACAGCTTGAATTGTACCTTTAAGGGATGGGAGCCATAGGTGAAATCACAGACTCTAACTCTGATTAACATTTAGCAAATGTCATTTTGGCTGCTCTATGCAATTTTCTTACAGGACTGACTGGCAGTAATATTTGGAAAAAATGTAGATGGGGACAAGGGCTTAGGAATAGAGAGCACAGGAAGGATGGAATGGTCTCCCAAGTCACTTGGGTATTGAAAATGGGGTAATAATGGAAAGACTCAGGTGTGTTCTAGGATTTTTGAGAAGGTGGATGAAAAGTTAGAGCAGTCATGAAATAAGAAAGAACAAAGAGAACCCTCCTATCTACACACACACACACACACACACACACACACATGCATGGACACATACCCCTTTTATTTTAAAATATACCTTATCCAAGAGTTAATGATTGGTCAAGAGCAAAAAAAAAAAAAAAATACATGATCATCTCAATAATAAAGAAAAAAATTCAACATTCCTTAAAATTTTTTTTACAGAGAACAAGGGAGAGGGATAGAGAGCCAGAAAAACATCAATCAGCTGCCTCCTGTACACCCCCTACTAGGGATGTGCCTGCAACCAATGTACATGCCCTTGACCAGAATCAAACCTAGGATCCTTCAGTCCGCAGACCGATGCTCTATCCATTGACCCAAACCAGTTTCAGCTCAACATTGATTCTTGATAACTATCAGCAAACTAGAAAAAAAAAGAGGACTTGCAGGCCCTGGCCGGTTTGACTCAGTGGATAGAGTGTCAGCCTTAAGACTTAAGGATTCTGGTCAAGGGCATGTACCTTGGTTGCAGGCACATCCCCAGTAGGAGGTGTGCAAGAGGCAGCTAATTGATGTTTCTCTCTCATCAATGTTTCTGGCTCTCTATCCCTCTCCCTTTCTTTCTGTAAAAAAATCAATAAAATATATTTTTAAAAAAGAGAACTTGCAGAACCTGATGAAGGTAATCAACAAAATCTATAGCTTGCATCATACTTAATGTGGAAAAAAATGAATTTTTCCCTGCCTAGACAAGGGGCAAGTCAAAGACGTATGCTCTCACCATTTATCTCCTCCTTTACTACAGGTTCTAATCAGGCAATCAGACAAAAAAAGAAATAATACAAAAGAGACAATAAAGAAAAGAGCAGAACTGAGGAAAACCTAAGGAATCTATCAAAAAAGCTGGAATTAATCAGTGGAGATACAGTAGGGATAGGTGTATGCAGATGCTGGAAGGAGAGGCCTATTGACTGGCATGACAATTTCCTGGGTATGTACATATGTGAACATATAACTGTGCAATTTAAATGTTTGCATTTTTTAAAATGTCTGTTAAACATCAATAAAAATAATTTGCAATAAGTAGAAGAAATTATTTAGAAAAAAGACCTAATAATTGGTTGAGAGAGTTTGTCTTATATAACTGTTGGTTCTAGGTAATAAATAAAGTTAATATTAGAGCTTTTACTTTGAATTCAATATGTAACTCAGTGTTTTTTTTTATTAAAAGGAAAACAGACATTTAATAATGATTTCCTAATAAGTTCAAAACAAAGATTTGAAGCAACTCTAAATCACAACAAGCATTAGAATGGCACAGTAATCACATAATTTCAACACACTTATTCTATGTGCTGTTTGGTGGGTGTTAGTGATACAATGAGTTCTTTAATAGAGCTGAAAATAACATTTAATGTAAAATATTTTAACATATTTTACACTATGATTCCTGCTTCAAAAGACAAATTTAATTATGAATATTAATAATATTTTTATTTAAGTTCTTGGATATAGTAACAAATCTTCCTCCCATCCCTGCCTCCAGCTGTGCATGTAGGTCATCATTGATATGAAAGTCTTATTCTTCATCAGGAAAAAATTATAGGCAAAAAGCAAGTCAGCAAAAATATTGATTCTTTATTCTCCTCATGAAATATTTTACCCTAATGATGAAATGCAATGCACTTTTTTTGTATTGTTTTATTTTCATTTCATCTTTCTTGGTATTTTTTTATATCAGTACTAGAGGCCCAGTGCACGAATTTGTGCATGGGTGGGGTTCAGCCAGGCCCAATTGGGATGAATTGGGGCTAGGTCTGTTGGGAGGAAGAGATTGTGGAAGGTTGGCAGGCTGGCCTGCCCTGATCAGGGCTGATCAGGGCCAGGCCACCTGAGGCAAGGGGCCTTGGGCGATTGGCCAGTGAGCTCTGTCCCCTATTAGGGTTGGAGGGCCAAATCGGGGTGGGTCTGGCCATGGGGAAGGGCTGTGGGTGGTTGGCAGCTGGCCCTAAACCTGATGGGATGGGGGAGCAGATCTGGAATGGGGCACTGAGGGGGAGGGGCTGAAGGAGGTTGGTGGGCTGGCCACACTCCCTATTGGGGAGGGGGAGTGAGCTGGCCGGGGGGAGGAGCTGTGGGCTTATCTTGGTGGGGCTGGCTGATCAGAGGTGGGGCTGGTTGGGGGAAAGGAAGGGGCCTTTGGTCAGAGGCCTGCTCTTGATCAGGGTGGAAAAGTCCAATCAGGGGCAGGCTGGTGGGGGGAAGGGGCCTAGAGGTTGGCCCACCAGCCCCACCCCCTGATTGGACCAGTTCACTGGCTACAGTGGGCATCATGGCAACTGGTCATTATGGTAATTATGGCCATTATGGTCACTGTCTTTTTATATATTTAGATAATTGGAAAAAAATTAAAAAGGAAAAGAACTTTCTCAATTTTTACCATTGTAGAGTATTCCATTAAATTTATATCAGCTTCGGCTATATCAGCTTCTTAATGATAGATATTTGAGCTTCTGGTCTTACTTAAAACTGCTAAAACATCTTATACATACAGGTCATTTTTATGTGTGCAAGAATTTCTGTAGTATGCATTCTTAGATAAGGAACTAGTGGCCAAAGGTTTTTAAAGATGATAATTTTGATAAGCACGGCCAAATTGCCCTGTATAAAATTTCAACCTATTTTCACACATACAAGCAATTTATAAGACTGCCTTTTCTCCAAAGGCTTGTCAACAAAATCTTTCCATGCTTTTGGAATTTTCCTGAATGATACACAAAAACATTATATTTCTGAGTAGTTTTAGTATATGCTTCTCTTAATATGAATTAAATTTAAAATATGTTTATTTCTAATTATCTTTTTAGGAACTATCTCCTCATACCTCTTGTCTATTTTCCATATTTTTAAAAATCAATTTATATTTAATTTGTTGTCTATAATATAATAGTCTTTTGATTTTGTTTTTCTGATTTTTGTTTGTTTTTACTATTCAGAAATGTTTGTGTTTTCTGTCTTTTATGGATTCTGGATTTGTGTTATAGTTTTAAAGGTCCTCTCAATTCTGATGTTTTTGTTGTTATTAATCTTCACCTGAAGATATTTTTCCATTAAATATTAGAAAGAATGGAAAGGGGAGAAACACACAGAGAAATATAGATGTGAGAGACACACCAATAGGTTGCCTTCTGCAGGTGCCCTGACCAAGCCAGGATTGAGAATGCAACTGAGGTATGTATCCTTAACCTAAAAGAACCTGGGACTCTTTAGTCTGCCGGCCGATGCTCTATCCACTGAGCCAAACTGACTAGGATTCTGAGAGTATTAAAGACGTCTCCCATTTTCTGTTTGTAATACATCGTGGTGTATAATATGAAATACAGACTTATACCTTTATTTGATAATTTTTGATAGCTAGCTACTTATCTCAAGTTCTAATTTCACATGAATAATCTTTTTAAATTACATCAGGTGTATAATTTTTGTGTTGAGAAAGAAAGCTGAATTGAATGAGCTGATTTGTCACAATGATTAGGTCATGGTTATCTCAGCAGTAGACTGGAACTTTTAGATTCTGATGTTTGAGGAGTATAATTCCAAGTTGGTTGTTACATCCAAGGTTGCTTTGTCTGCTGTCACCATCATTAGCACCTTCTTAATAAGTCAGAACATCTGAGCAGCAGGAAGCATGGTCTGGCGTTTACCCCATTCCAACTCTTATCAAGTTTGAAAGGCAGACTTCCTGCCCTGTGTTCTAACCCTGGTTCCTTAAGATTGCTGCTATCATTTCATCTGATAATTTCTCTTATAAATTTAAGACTTCAAAGGAATAAAAGTCTGCATCATCTCAAGTAAAATTCAGCTACTTCTTTTTAATGCACGTAGTGAAACCACAAATCTTAGCACACTTACCTTTTCATGTAAAATACCTCACGACATTTTCATAAATATATAAAGCAATTTGTTGACCTTTCCTCAAAAATGGATCAGTATTGCTCATTGTTTATTTATTTAGTTGATCCTTTTTTTATTGCCCAAAGATAATGCAAAATGAAATCCACAAACTTAAAACAAAATACCTATGTCAATAAATATTGTAGCAATAAACATTGTAGTTTGTAAAATGTTTTCATAACTTTTTACTTAGTAAATTATATTCCAGAAATCTACCCTAAGTAAACAAACTGAAATGTAGTAAAATATCTTTAATTTACAATAATTTAAAATTTGGAGATAACTTTCCATGATTTAGAAAGAGAGAATAAAAGCTTTGCATAAACTTAGAATCAGCAGATGGAATATTATAGAGGCATCTAAAAATGAATAACTTTAAGATGTACTTACATTATTTTAAAAGTATATTCAGTAGTGGTTGCCTTTTTAAAAATTATGTTTTAATTGATTTCAGAAAGGAAGGGAGAGGGCAAGAGAGATAGAAACATCAACGATGAGAGGGAATCATTGATTGGCTGCCTTCTGCACACCCCATGCTGGAGATCCAGCCAGCCACCCATGCATGTGTCCTGATGGAGAATCGAACTGTGACCTCCTGGTTCTTAGGTAGAGTCTCATTCACTGAGCCACACCAATTGGGAAATTGACTGCTATATTTTTCAAATAAAAACATAACATTGAATTAAGGGATATTCAATAATTTACACCTTATTGATTTAAAAAAAAAAAATAAAAGCAGTCTAGCTGCTGTGGTGCTGTGGCTCAGGAGGTCACAGTTCTATGCCCAGTCAGGGCACATGCCTGGGTTGCAGGCTAGATCGTCAGTATGGGGTGAAGAGGAGACAGCCAATTAATGATTCTCTCTCTTCATTTATATTTCTATCTCTCTCTCCCTCTCCCTTCCTCTATGAAATCAATAGAAGCATGTATTTTTAAATGTATATACATATAGATCATGGAAGAATCCAAGATGGCCGCATATGTAAACGCCTAACTGCAGCCTCACACAACAATTTCAATAAAATACAACTAAAATACAAAATGGACATTACCCAGAACTATAGGAAAGTTGACTGACTGGAAATTCTACAATGAGAAGGAAAGAGAAAACCAGAAGGGAAATCAGAGGTGCTGTAAAAGCCTAAGGTACGGAGACACAGTGCGCACCAGGAGAGGACGGAGCCGGAGAGGAGGGGGAGGCTGCGTGCCTGGCTGGGGTTCCATAGTGGGAAGGAGATAAAAGTTCTGGTCTGTGCTGAACCCCAGGTCCAACAGCACTGAACCCCAGTTCTAGGCCAGACCCTGGGGACCCACTTCCAACCCCACTTCAAACTGAACTGAACCCCAGTTCCGGGCTCATTGGGGGAGAGCCTAGACTATATGGTAGCGAGCGTAACTCGAGGGCACCTTTCTCTCAGAGGTGCTTGCAGCGTGTACTGAAGGACACTGAGGAACACTGAGACTCAGGAGCCTCATAGGGCGGGGCTGACGGAAACCAAGGCTGTAGGCTCCACCCTGAAACTCCACCCCATCCAAGCTGAACACAGAGATTTTTAAGTCTACCAACTCAGGGAAGCTGCCAAAATGCCAAGACAAGGAAACAGATCACAAACGAAAGAAATGGAGGACAAAAAGCGACTAGATTTAGAGTTCAAAACCACTCTTATAAGGTTTTTCGAGAATTTCCTAGAAAAGGCCGATAAAATAAATGAGATTTATGAGGATATGAAAAGGGATCAACTAGAAATAATAAGGGATCAACAAAAAATAAGGGAATCAACAAGAAATAAAGAATACATTGTCTGAAATAAAAAATATTATACAGAGTCCTAAAAACAGAATGGAAGATCGCAAGAATCAAGTCAAAGATTTGGAACATAAAGAGCCAGAAGACACTCCTCTGCAGAAGCAAGGAAACAAGAGAATCCAGAAAGTTGAAGATAATGTAAGAAACCTCTGGGACAACTTCAAGCGAACCAACATTAGAATTATGGGGGTCCCAGAAGAAGAGAGAGAGCAAGATACAAAAACATACTGGAAGAAACAGTGACAGAAAACTTCCCCCATCTGGTGAAAGAATTAGACTTACAAGACCAGGATGCGCACAGAACCCCAAACAAAAGGAATCCAAAGAGGACCACACCAAGACACATCATAATTAAAATTCCAAGAGCAAAAGACAAAGAGAGAATATTAAAAGCAGCAAGAGAAAAGCAGGTAGTTACCTATAAAGGAGCACCCATACCATTGTCAGCTGATTTCTCAACAGAAACCATGCAGGCCAGACGGGAATGGCAAGAAATATTCAAGGTGATGAATAGCAAGAACCTACAGCCAAAAATAATCTACCCAGCCATGCTATCACTCAGAATCGAAGACCAGATAAAGAGCTTCACTAATAAAAAAAAGCTAAAGGAGTTCATCACCACCAAACCAGAATTATATGAATTGCTGAAAGAGGTTCTTTCAGAAGAGAAAGAAAATAAAGATAAAAATTATGAACAGCAAATACATAACTATCAACAAGTGAATCAACAAACCAAGCGAGTTAAAAAAAATCTGATGAACAATATTAACTGGTGAACATAATAGAATTGGAGGTATGGAAGGGGAGTGAACTGACGATTCTCAGGGAAAAGGGGAGTTGGGGGTGTAGGAAGAGACAGAACATAAACTGTGCACCTATGGATGAGGACAATGGGGGGTGGGGAAAGGGCAGAGGGTGGGTTGGGAACCTGGTGGAGGGGAGCAATGGAGGGGAAAAAAATGAGGAACATTTGTAATAATATGAACAATAAAGATTTATTTAAAAGTAAATAAATAAATATGAAAAGAATAAATATATACTAAATTATAACCATAGAAACAATAGATAAGAGTATTAAACAACCATGCATTTCCTAAAATATTAACAGTGGTTTTAATTTTCTATTTTTTCTATATTTTAGAGTAAGCATAATTAATTTTGATTATGGGAAAAACAAACTTTTTAAAAACATAATCATTATCCTGCAAAACTAACTTATTGAACAGAATATGAATGATATGTAAATTATTGAATACCTCTCACATTGTTACTTTGTTTTTGCTCTTTAATTTTTCTTTTTTTTTAGTTTTTCAATTATAATTTACAGCATAGTGGTTAATCAATCATATACTTTAAATAGTGTTCCCCTAATATTTCCAGTACCCCAGTGACATGATACACAGTTATTACAATATTATTGACTATATTCCCTATGTTGTACTTTACATCCTCATGACCATTTTGTAACTGACAATTTGTATTTCTTAGTTTGCACATGTTAAGATTTCATTCTTTTTTTTTTAATATATTTTATTGATTTTTTTTTCAGAGAGGAGGAGAGAGGGATAGAGAGCTAGAAACGTTGATGAGAGAGAAACATCGGCCAACTGCCTCTTGCACACCCCCTACCTGGGATGTGCCCACAACCAATGTACATTCCCTTGACCGGAATCGAACATGGGACCTTTCAGTCTGCAGACTGACACTCTACCACTGAGCCAAACCGGTTTCAGCAAGATTTCATTCTTATTATATGACTGAGTAATAATCCATTGTGTACATGTACCACTGCATTTTTATCCACTTGCCTATTGATGGGAACTTACTTCAGTTACTCTCATAGCTTGGCTATTGTAAATAATGCTGCAATGTATATAGAAGTATATATATATATATATATATATATATATATATATATATAAATTTTTTTTAAAATCAAGTTACTTTTTTGTTAATTTCAGAGAGGAAGGGAGAGGGAGAGAGAGAGATAGAAAGATCAATGATGAGAGAGAATCATTGATTAGCTGCCTCTTGCTCACACCCCACTGGGGAGCGAACCCACAACCCAGACACATGCCCTAGACCTTAATTGACCCTGGAACTCTTTGATTCCCAAGCCAATGCTCTGTCCACTTAGCCAAACTGGCCAGGGCTCAAATTACTTTAAACCTGTATATATAAAAGCCTAAGCAACCGAAGGACCTTTGACTGGAACTGGAATGATTGGAGAAACTGGTCACTATGATGTGCCCTGACCACCAGGGGCAGATGCTCAACACAGGAGCTGCCCCCTGACAATCAGTGTGCTCCCACAATGGAAGCGCCACACAGCTGAGACCTGTTCCCCTGGCCCACAGGCCCACTAGCCTAGTGACAAACTCTCACTCCCTCAGTAGTCCTGCAGGTCCAATCTCCAGAGAATGGGCCAGCCACCAAGAGAACAGAGCTGCTGACATGATCCCAACAGTGCTACCAGCCTCCAGGAAGTTGATCTGGGCACCTAAGCTGCTTCCTCTCCCTAGATGTTCCACAGGGAAGAAATAATATAAAAGCGGCTGCCAGGTGATTCCCAATAACTGGAGAGAAAGTCACCTGGTCGACCAGGGTCCCTGGCCAGCAAGGGTGTCCCACCACCTGCCTTGAGGACCCATCATATCCAGGCCCTCCTCACCCACTTCAGGATCCAACCAGTGCACAAATTTGTGTGCCAGGCCTCTAGTTAACCAATAAATGACTGACATGAATGAATTTCACTCACCTTTTCATTATCAATTCTATGCTGATACTCAAAAATCATGTGTTAAATTGAGTAAAAGTTCGTTTGTTTAAACAATTACGGAAATGGAATTTCTGCAATCTATGAAGAAGGGCTTTTGAATTATATCTATATGGGTGTTAGCAGGAAGAAATGTCATTATAAAGATGACAGTAAATTTTTTTTCAAAAGATTATAAAAACTCTTTATCCCAGAATATATATTGCCAGTTTAATTTTAGTGACAATTGAGGTCCAACGACTAGCTTTAACTAGTTTTCAACAGATTAAGGCAATATAGACATTCTCATACACAATTGTGGTGGAGAAAAAGACAATAAAAATATGCAGTAGCTATCTTTTAGGCTAAAAAATTAAGGAAAATCTTATTTCTAATTTAAATAAACTGGTTCTCATGTGGTTTGAGAAATAGTAAAAATGAAGTAGTATAAATATTGCTCAAAACCTGCAAGGATGTACAATTTATATAGGAAGCATGAAATGCTTGCAAAACATTTGTAATTTAATCTTTTTATCTTCCACCCCTAACATTCTGTAGATAAACATGTCAATTTCTTCTCCCTTAGAAGGAACATTTCCTGACTGAATGTGCATTTCACGGTGTTTTCACCCAAAGTCTTTGATTGAAACAATTTGCTTGGTTTTATCTTAGTTAAAAAATGCATGCCACTTTAACTTTCAGTCTGTGAATTTCAGATACCCTGAGCCGAAGGATTGGAAACTCTCTTGTTTAAGATTGTGTTTCAGAAAAAAAAAAAAACACTCTTAGAAAGGATAGATTCCCTGTTGAAATATTTGCCCCATCATATGGATGTTCCTGATGCCTGCCTCCCTTGGATCTTCAGAACTGACTGACCCACCTTCAATTTTTCTATTATTTATTAAACTTCTCACATGAGGGAATGACTTTAGGTATGTTCTTTTGACTGTTTCTGAACATAACCCTACAAAAAGTTCTGTCTCAAAGAAGCCACGTGCCTTACTCAAGGACACAAAGAATTAGGGTTACAACTCAGCTCTATCTGATCCTAAAGCTCATATCCTCACAGGATCTCTACTGAAAATTAATGATACTCTTTTACCTTCATGTCTTCTGATCTGAGCTTTTACATCCATCACACATACATAAGATATGTAGAGGAATATAGGGTCTCAGAAAATAATACAATGGATCAAAAAGGAGAGCCTGGTTGAAAACAAAAATGGGACAACACTATGGGGAGGGGAGATATGATGTAGAGCACAAAGAAAATTTCACCTTCATAGGCTATCCAGTATCATAAAAATCCCCTGTGTGAGTAAATGTAGAGCTAATGGATATTCTCCCAGATACTCAAGTGAGACCTTCTGAAGAAAATATGAAACTAACAGAAAGTCCTGTGATTACAGAGAACCTGGCCTTCAAACCAGAGCAAATCCTTTGGTATCACTGAAGCAATGAATGAAAGGCATATCTTTAGTTATTAGAAACATCTTTATTCAATAAAACACTCTCCAGATTTAGGGATTGTTGCTCAAATTTGGTCGCTCCTCTGTATCCATCTTCTGTGATTTTGCTATCTTAGAAATGCTATGGTTTTGGTGATGCATATTATATATTTTAACTAATATTACAAAGTAAAAGTGTATAGAATTAACTGTTTTATCAGGCTGAGGGCTCCTTAAAAATGGTTACTGCTAAATGCAACCTTTAATCCCTATTCCTTAGCTCAGTGCCTGACTTAATGTATTTGTTCAAAAATTTTTATTGCATGGATAAGAAAATTCGTTAAAAAGTGATCTAATCCAAGGTCTACACTTATGCAAATATGTGACTTTGGAAAACTGACTGGCAACATTGACCATCAGTTTCTTAATCTGTAAAATGGGGTTATGTACAATGCCTATGTATTGTGAATTAATCTATGTTTAAATATCTAGTACAGTGCTTAAGTATGGCCTCTTAAAAACAGCAACTTTTGGAAATTCTTTCATAGTAAGTAATAGAAGCTCAGAAGCATCACCAACCTTCTATAGGCACATGTGGTTGGCTTAAAATGCCCGGATTTTGAAAGAGCTGAAGTACATGTCCATCTGAATCCGGAGAATGATTTCTCAAGATATCTTATCAAGAGTCATGCAATCCAGTGCTCTTGCCTACAAAACTCATGCTTGGCCGGGGTCACCTGCATTGCACTTGTTTGTCTCTTGGTGCCAGGACTCCCATTTTACCACCATGGCACCTGTGCAGGCAGCACCGAGCTCGGCCTCAGCTGAAGGCACTGGAATGTGGGAGGATGAGGACCTTACATGAACTGCTGATGTCTTGCTTAGTTCCTAAGGCAGTTCCCCAATCTCATAATACTTCTGCTGTTTGACTCTGCCTCCTGGGTGTCTGCGTTTGTGCTGCTGTGAAAGCACAGAGGGCACACTGCTACCGGTGACCCAAGTGATGTATAAAAACTAAGAAACAGAATCTCTCTAACCTCCTCCTGGACTGAAAGAAGAAATCTCTTATCCATAGTTATAGAAAAATAATTTTCCTATTCTAAGAAAGTAATCAAAGAAGGTCCACTTAATTCAAATTTACCATAAAACTAATGTATTTTTCCATGTATTTTATTTTCTAAAATCCTTAGACTGAAAATTGAGGGGCATCTTGTACATGGAAGTCAGGTAAGGAGGGAGCCGTGCTAGTGGAAAACTGCCCAAATCTTGTCAAACAGGCTTCCTCCAATCACGAATCTTATTGTCACTGACATCAGCTGATGCCATAATTGGAGGTGGAGGTGGAGAGTGTGCAGATGCAAAAGGGACTGGAGTGTTCTGAGCCCATAAAGATGTCAAAAATAAAAAGATAAATACCAGTAAGTGATTGTCTTACTCTGAAAAATTCAAACTTAATGTAATCAACTCTGCAAAAGAGCATGGAAATAGAGCTTCAGAGAGATAATTTGGACCTCCTCCCACTGAGTGTATGATCAGTGTAGAAAACAGGAAGAACAACTCCTTAAGATACCAAAAAAGAAGGTCTTAAGAGGAAAACCAGTAAAATATTTAATACTAATTTATTAATTTGGGGTTGGAAAAGTGGGGAACACCTTACGGGGAGGTCTTATACATAGAAAAATATGGTAACCCATTGGAATCAGCCATGGCAGGGATAAGTAGGTAATGAGTTAGGTGGTCAGAATAAAGAGTTGCATGGAAATAACCACTGTCTGTCTGCCCTCAAAGACCATCCGCAGCCTGCAATGGCCCTGAACGTGCCCCCCAACCCCTTTCCAGTATCTAAAATGTAAAGTCAGAAGTCGATAAGAGACACACGCTGGAGACCTGCCACTAAGAAAAACTGCTGGAGTGTCCACAGAAACCAGAGGGAAACTCCCTTTTCCATTTGCCCAACACCATTCCAGAGCCGCCTGTCCATTGGAATTCTTCCCTCCTCCTCCTCCTCCTCCTCCTCCTCCTCCTCCTCCTCCTCCTCCTCCTTCTCCTCCTCCTCCTCCTCCTCCTCCTCCTCCTCTTCCTCATCTTTCTTCTTCTTCTTCTTCTTCTTCTTCTTCTTCTTCTTCTTCTTCTTCTTCTTCTTCTTCTTCTTCTTCTTCTTTTCTCTCTCTCTCTCTCTCTCTCTCTCTCTCTCTCTCTCTCTCTCTCCATTTTTTTAAAACAAATAAATAAGCAGACATGATTATATATAGATGGTATAAGCTATTTCACTTTAAGAAGAACATATACATTACATAATATGTTGTGAAAATCATGTAAATAATGAAGAAATGCACCTGAAAATGTACCCAAATTTTAATAGAAGATATGACTGGGCTATAGGATTTCAAGTGACTCTCTCTTTCACTTTGTTATAATTGTTTGTTTTTTAAGTTTTCTAAAACTGAAAGATTTTATAACCTTTAAAAAAATCATACACATTAAAAAGTCTTCCCTTTGAGGTTTCCAGTATCCACCTGGAATCATTAGTACCATAGTTAATACAATGCTATTGACTATATTCCCTATAGTATTTATATCACCTGTGGTCGGCAAACTGCAGCTCTCGAGCCACACGTGGTTCTTTCGCCCCTTGAGTGTGGCTCTTCCACAAAATACCATGTGTGGGCACTCAGTGCAATTGAAACTTCATGGCCCATGCACAGAAGTTGGTTTTTGGCTCTCAAAAGAAATTTCAATCATTGTACTGTTGATATTTGGCTTTGTTGACTAATGAGTTTGCTGACCACAGCCCCAGACTATTTTGAAACTACCAAGTTCTACTTTTTAATCCCTTAAATTTTTTTTTTACTTGGTTTCTCCAACTGCCTCTCCTTTGGCAAACAACTGTCTGTTCTGTGTCCACAAGTCTGCTCCAGTATCATTCCTTTTTAAAATTTTGTTATTTAGATTCTGCACATAAGTGATATCATGTAGCCCTTGTCTTTTTCTAACTAACTTATTTCACTTATAATAACTTCTAGGTCCATCCATGCTGTAGCAAATGGTAAGATTTCATTCTTTTTTATGGTCATAACTTTTTGTATATACCAGAGCATTTTTACACACTTGTCTATTGATGGGCACTTGGGTTCTTTCCATATCTTGACTTTTGTAAATAATGCTGCAATGAACATAGGGGTGCATATATTTTGAACTAGTGTTTTGGATTTTTTTGGATATACTAGTGTTTCCAGAAGTGGGGGTGCTGGGTCATAGGCAGAGTTCCATTTTAATTTTTTGAGGACCCTTCACACTGTTTTCCACAGTGTGCTCTAGTCTGGATTCCCACCAATAGTGCAGGAGGGTTCCTTTTGCTCCATCTGTTGATTGTATATTTATTGATGGTAGCCATTCTCACTGGTGTGAAATATCTCATTGTGGTTTTAATTTGCATTTCTCTGACAGGTAGTGATGTTAGTCATCAATTCATATGTCTATTGGTCTCCTGTGTATTCTCTTTGGAAAAGTGTCTCCTCAGGTCTTCTGCCCATTTTTTAATTGGATTGTTTGATTTTGGTTTTGAGTTATGAAGTCCCTTATACATTTTGCATATCTACTTCTCATTAGATGCTTCACTAGCATATTTTATAATCTTAAAATAATAGTGCCTGGCTGTGCGGGTCAGTTGTTGAGTGTCAACCTATGAACCAGGCGGTGAGATTCCTGCTCAGGCTACATGTCCTGGTTGCAGGCTTGATCCCCAGTAGGGGACATGCAGGAGGCAGCCAACCAATTATTCTCTCTCATCATTGATCTCTCTCTCTCTCTCTCTCTCTCTCTCTCTCTCTCTCTCTCTCTCTCCTTTTCTCTCTGAAATAAATAAAATTATATCCTATATAGTAAAAGGCTAATATGCAAATAGACCAAGCAGCAAAATGACTAGTTGCTATGATAAGCACTAACCACCCAGGGGTAGACTCTCAATGCAGGTACTGCCCTCTGGTGCTCAATATGCTCCCACAGGGGGAGTGCTGAAGCCCTGAGCCAGGCTCATGGGCTGGCTAGCACAGCAGTGGTGGTGGGAGCCTCTCAGTTGTACACCCCCTGAGAGGCTCCCTGACTGCAAGAGGGTGCAGGCCAGATTGAGGATGCCCACCCCCCCTCCACAAGTGCATGAATTTCATGCAGCAGGCCTCTATTTTTAAAATAAAAATTAAAAAAAAGTTTAGAGATAACTAGGTATTAATAGTGGTTACACCTAATAGCTTGCTGTGCAAATTCCACATGAGTATATTGAAGTTAATGTTTACTCACCTAATAAGACTGCTGTGAGGTTTGGATGGGATTCTAGCACATTGTGACTATTCTGTAAATACCAGGCACTGTTGTAGTGAAGAGAATGGCTCATGAGGCACTTAGGAGCATAGACTTGGTAATGAGCCAGTCAAAAGGGAATGGTGTGTATTTTGCAGGCGCTGAAGTTTGAAATGGAAAGCCCTTTTTTCCATTTGCCTCAAGAGCCTACTTCAGGTAGGTGCCCTCCTGGGTTCTGCGGTTTCAGCAATAAACAAAGTGTTATCTTGTCCCTAGTGAAGCCTGCATTATAGAGTTCTTATTATGGACAATTCAAAGCAATTCCCCATACATTGATGCTTTCAGGGATCTGCTGGCTAAAATTGAGCTATGGATAGATACAGTACTGACATACAGCTGTGTCTGTCTAAAAGAAGGAGCTACTAAAAAAATTATCCCAGGTAACTGCATAAACAGGTAAATACAGGAAACCATGGAAACCAATGGAAATGGGCAAATCCATGAGCAGGTGAAAATATGAAGGCATTCCAAAACTATAAACAATACAGAAAAAGTCATTCTTACGACTGAATCATTTACTAAATGAGGTTTTACTTTGCCACCACCATAGTTAGAAATATAGAAGAGATGAAATTTGGAGGGGGGAAAAGGCTTCATTTGTGTCTATGTATTATCACAAGGAACAGGTCCTGTTTATCTTAACATATATCTCTTTTCAGAAAGACGGTGTGGTACAGGTTATGGGACATTAAAATGTGTGTTGAATAAATTAGTAATATTAAGAGCTTCTGTTTTTGATACTTGCTCATGTTCATTTACTGACATAAATTACTCATTTATAGTAATTTGGGGTTTTAATTTCCATGTTCTGTAAGATAGTTATTATTAGCCCACATCAGAAATGAGTAAAAAAGACTTGTAAATTATGCAACTTTCCCCATAATACATAGCCAGTACATGCCTGCAATTACATTGAAATCTGTTGCATGACCACACCGGCTCTTTGGCTCTTTCCATCAACATGCATGGAAACAAAGCTGTAGGGGGTGAATGGCATATAGAAATTGTAAATCTAAATAGCTTCAACTGACAGATTTAATATCACTAACAGAAGACTCTAGATATACTGGCAAGTAATAATAACTTCACCCACAAATGCTCTTTGCCTCCTGTAAATGGGGAGGTGCCCATTTCATTTATCCATACTTCTTTCCTGGAATTTGATGGTCAGTTAATGAATGAACACATCTCTGCTGAATATTTGTATGTCTATCCTTCAGGTAGTCATTGATAAATTGCTAAAATATGAACAATTATGTTACTAGCAATTTCTATTATGCATTATTCTTGGTAAAACTCCACTTTTAAATATGCCTTTCCAGTACAGTTAATCTAAAACAATTGGTGTCAATTTTATGCGTTAAATTTAGGATTTCACAGGTTATACTTGTTACCTCTGCTGATATTCACAATGGAGGTTATGAAGACACTCACAAATCCCCCTAATAAAGATAAACATGGTTTGGGTTTTGGATGAGTCTGAATTAATCTTCATTCGTATGTCTTTCCTTCTAATTGCTAAAATTCATTCATCTATGATTTCCCCAGTTTTTTATGCAACTTGAACTTATATATGCAATTCTGCTATAAATTTCTCTTACTCTCTGACAGTAAATACTGATTGATAATTCACTTTCACGGGTATAATATCCATCCCATTCCTTAATACAAATGTTTATCAAATGGGGGACAGGAAAATGGTCACTTCTTTTTTCTTCACTCTTATATGATTTTTTTTTTTTTTTGCATCTTTTGGAACTCTGCTCCCTGCCATGTGCAATTGGCTCACCATTCTTTCAAAAGTACCTTTGATCACATAAAGAAAGGTGAGCCCTTTCTTTTTTGTGGGGATGGGAAGTTGATTGCAATGGAATGAAGATCTGCCTGAGGTGAGGAAGGCCATTATAGATGCCAACCCACAGTAAGAAGCCTGTGACCCACATGTGTAGAAGACAAGAGGGCATTCTGTACTCACGTAGCCTGCATTTGGCAAGTCTAGAGCTCCCCCAGCACAGCCAGGACACCTAAAGAGAGCAGTGCTTCCTTTAACAAGATCCAGGAATGCCCAGCTACTTAGATTTTTCTCATACGCATGGCACATTTATTCCTGTAACAAACACTAAGAAATTAAAATGCACTTTTCCTTTTTTCTCCTGAAACTTAACTTTCATAAATGTACTAAATAGAATGGATTGTGAAAATGCCTCATTATATTATGTATGACGTGTGTGTGTGTGTGTGTGTGTGTGTGTGTTTGTGCGTGTGTGTTTAAATTTGTCAATTATTTTAAAAATTCTTTAACAAATAAATAGATAGATAGGTAATCTATATACTATATAAAAGGCTAAGTGACCAATCGTCCATCCGTCTGACCATCTGACCAACCTACCAGCTGGTACATATGACATGCACTGGCAATTTAAAAATAAATGTTGACTCGTACATGTGGGATACATATAAAGCTCTTGCTGGCACCAATCTAGACAGAGTAGGAATATTCCTACCTGAACCCATTTTTGGACATCATCAGTTATATGTTGCTTTCTCTGGAGTCCTAGGAACATGCGATGTCAAAGTTAAAGTTCTGTACACTTCATCATAGGGAAATTGCACTCTGAAAGTGTTTTTCTTAATGTGGTATACAAGGAGATATTAGAATAAGTTTAATAGATTTATCAGCCATTGTTTTTATCAATGTTGTTTTTATATTATGTTTTTGTTGTTTTTATATTATGTCTTTGTTGTTGTTATATCATGTTTTTAATTAATTCCCTTCAATGTTCATGAATGTGCACCAGGCCACTAGTAAATAAATAAGTTATCAAGCAATATAAGTCATGGCACTTAGCTTGTATCCCTTCTTACATATCAATATTATCTAATTTAAATAATGCTTTTTATGGCTTAACCATTTCTAAATGTGGTATTTTTCTTCTCTAACATGAATTGTGCTCCAAGCACTTCCATACAATCTAGGAGGACGAGGACTACACTCTGCTGCCAAGAGGCATTTCCCACAGGCTGGCCTACATGGGGGAAAGCCTGACCTTACCCAAGTTGAGGTGCAGGGCGAGCCTCCCTTTCTGGAGCTCCAGGGTGATATAGTCTCCACGCTGACCTTCTCCATGGAACAGGACCCCATCCCCCTGGATGCTCTTGAACTTCAGGGAGATCACGTCTTTGAGGGTGCTCAGCAGCTTCTGATTGAACCTGTACAGCAGGGAGCTCCTGCCATCAAAGTCAGCAACATCGGATTCTGGCACAGAGAGAGAGAAGGAGAAAAATCAATGCATGTTCTCTCAATTTCCAGTTCTATTTCTCAACTTAGTTGTTGTCCATTTTATAGGCATGTTTTTGACATCTGGAAAGACCTGTTGTTTGAAGGGGAAGAATATAGACTAGACCCATCTTAGTTAGACTCAGGGGAATAATTCATGAACAGGCAACCGCCACACAACTGAGTTAAAATGAACTGATCATCAGCCTAGAAGCAAAACCTCTCATTAGTGATATGTCAGTTTTGTTGCGGGAACAGGATGAGAATACCACAAGTACCTAGGTCAGGATCTGCTGTGTCAGATGCTACTTTGAAATAATACCTCGTGATTTGTCTTCCTTCTTGCTTTGCTTGATAATGAGAGTCGCTGATCCCCTTCTTTCAGGCTCACGGTTAGAGATGAAAACATAGTCTATTATTTATATCTGACCAATTAGTACCGTAGACTAAGATACCTGTGTTGGGAAGGATTCTGAGATTTTTCTCTGGTTTTGGTAGAAAAGTTTGCTATTTGGAAAGACTTTGCTATTTGGAAACAGGGCAGATATATCGCATCCTTACTATCCCTGGCTCTGTCTTGTGCAGGTGATAGTTATAATGTTAGTCTTTATATACAAGAATGTTTGTTTATAATTGCTAAAACAAAAGTAGGTCAAACAAATGTAATTTAGATATACTTATGTAATGGGTGTGTGTAAACATATCTAAAAATCATATGCCAAGAAGTTAATAGGGATTTTTACCTCAGTAAGGAATATATACAGATGGCAAATAAGTATATGAAAAGATGTTCCATATCATATGTCATCAGGGAAATGCAAATTAGATCAACAATGAGATATCACTGCACACCTATCAGAATGATTTAACTCTGAAGCACTGACAATACCAAATGCTAGTGGGGATGTGGAATAACAAGTTGGCAGTTTCTTACAAATTTAAATATACTCGTACCATACTACCCAGCAATCACACTCCAAAGTCTATGGGAAACAATGAAAGTAGTCCTGAGAGAGAACTTCATAGCATTATAGGCCTACCTCAAAAAACAAGAAAAACTTCTAATAAACTATCTAACCCTACAACTTAAAGAAGTAGAAGAAGAAAAACAATGAAGGCCAGAGTAAGTAGAAGGAAGGAAATAATACAGATTGAAGTGGAAATTAATGACATAGAGGGAAAAATTATAAAAAACCAATAAAACCAAAATTGGTTCTTAGGAAAGATAAACCAGATTGGTGAATTCCTAGCCAGACTCATCAAGAAACAGAGAGGATAAAAAAAAATCAGAAAAGAAAGTTGTTAAGTAATAACTGACCACACAGAAATACAAAGGATCATTAAAAAATACTATGCACAACTATACCACAATAAGCTGGGCAACATAGATTAAATATACGCATTCTTAGAAAAATACAATCTTCAAAACTCAATCAGGAAGAATCAACAAATCTGAATAGGCCAATAAATACTGATGAAATTGAAGCAGTAATCAAAAATCTCTAAAACTACAAAAGTACTGGTCCATATGGCTTCACAGGGGAGTTTTACCAAACATTCTAATAACTAAGACCTATGCTCCTCAAACTATTAAAAAAAATATCCCAGAGAAAAACACTTCCAAGTTTTTTGTTTTTTTTTATGAGGTTAGCATTAGCCTTATTCCAAAACCATATAAAAATACTATAAAGAAAGAGAATTACAGGCCATAGATGTTAAAATCCTCAACAAAATATTAGCAAATCAAATCCAGCAACATATTAAAATGATCATACACCATGATCAAGTGGGATTTATTCCAGGGATGCAAATCTGATGCAATATTTGCAAATTAATAAATATGGTAAACAAAAAAACATTACATAAATAAATTGAAAGAAAAAAAATTCCATGGTCATATCAACTGATGCAGAAAAAGTGTCTGACAAAATTCAATTCCCAGTTTGGATAAAAAATTGTCAGCAAAGTGCAAATAGAGGAATCATATGTGACAAATCTATAGCCAATAGTATACTCATTGGGCACAAACTGAAACCATTTCCCCTAAAAACAGGAACAAGATAGGAATGTCTGCTGCCATCATTCTTGTTTAATATGGTAATGGAAGTCCTAGTCACAGCAATCAAACAAGAATAAAAGGCTTCCAAATTGGAAAGGAGGAAGTAAAACTGTCATGATTTGGATATGACATAATATTATACATAGAAAACCCTAAAGACTTTACCAAAAAAAACTACTAGGTTTAATAAATGATTTTGGCAGCATACAGGATACAAAATTAACACCTAGAATTTGATGGCCTTTTAAAATATTAATAATTAACTCTCCAAAAGAGTATATATATACATACACATATATATATATATATATTAAATCCTATTTATCATTGCAATGACAAAAACATTAAGATACTTAGAGATAAACTTAACCATGAAGGTAAAAGACCTATACTCAGAAAACTGCAGGAGCATTATAAAAAGAGATATAAATAAGTGGAAGAATACACCATATTCATGGATTGGTAGAACAAACATCATTAAAATGTTCGCACTACTCAAAGCAATCTATAGATTCAATGCTATGGGGAAGCATGGAATTGGTTGGGAAATCTGTAAGGAGGAAACTCTGAAAGATCAGAACTTCCTGGGGGAGTTGGCTGAAGGCAACAGCCCTTGCCTTGATCTTTCCAAACAAGTCTGTGAATGTGCAAGTTCTTGGGTTTTTACTGAAATCTTTATGCTTAGTCTTTAGATGTCTTTGCTTAAAGGATGCTGAAGACACATGTGTATTCTTACCCTACTGATAGTATCTAATAGTTCAAGCTGTTGTTTAATAAAAGCCTAAGGAGACATGCGAATGGGGCTGTTTGGTTTTTCTAGCCAGGGAGTCCCTTAGCTCTCTCTTTCACAGAAACATGTATCAGAGTAATCATTCATCCATCATGCAGGGTGTGCTGGTCAGCCCCAGCACAATGCAATTCCTATTAATATACCAACAGCATATTTTCCATATCCAGAACAAACACTCAAAAAATTTATATGAAAGCAAAACGTTCTCAAATAGCTGCAGCAATTTTGAAAAAGAAGAACAAAGTGGAAAAATCACAAAAGCAGATATCAAGTAATACTGCAAAAGCACTATATTCAAAACAGCCTGATATTGGCACAAGAATAAGCTATAGATCAAGGGAACAAACAGAGAACCCAGAAACCCAGAAATTGGTCCAAGCCATTATGCTCAATTGATATTTGAAAAAGAGGCAAGAGCATGCTATGGAGTAAAGGCAGTCTTTCAATAAATGGCATTGGATAATTGGACAGGTACATGCAAAAAAAAAAATGAAAATAGACAACCAAATTACATCAAACACAAGAATAAACTCAAAATAGATAAAAGACTAAAACATAAGTTAGGAAACCATAAAAATCTTTTAAAAATCCATAGGTAGCAAAATCTGAGACATCTCTCAGATTAATTTGTTCTGATACATAACCTTTGGCAAATGAAACTAAGAATAAAATAAACAAATGGGACTATTCTATATAATAAAAACCTAGGTGGCATTGTGTCATGCCCTTGCACGAGGTTGCCACAAGATGGCCACCACAAAATGGCCGCCACAAGATGGCCACCACAAGATGGCCATCACAAAGATGGCCACCACAAGATGGCCGCCACAAGATGGCCATCACAAAGATGGCCACCACAAGATGGCCGGCAGGAGGGCAGTTGTAGGCAATCAGGCCAGCAAGGAAAGACAGTTGGGGGCAACCAGGCCTGCAGGGCATGGCAATTAGGGGCAACAAGGCTGGCAGGGTAGGGCAGTTGGGAGAACTAGGCCTGCAGGGGAGAGCAGTTGGGACCATCTGGCTGGCAGAGGAGGGCAATTGGGGGTAATTAGGTTGGCAGGGCTGGGGAGTTGGGGCAATCAGGCTGGCAGGCAGACTTGTTTAGGGGCAATCAGGCAGGCAGGCAGGTGAGCAGTTAGGAGTCAGCAGTCCTGATTGTTAAAGGATGTCCAACTGCTGGTTTGGGGCCTAAAACAGCAGTTGGACTCCCATGAGGGGTCCTGGATTGTAGAGGGTGCAGGCCAGGCTGAGGGACACCATCGGCCCCATGCACAAATTTTGTTCACCATGTATCTAGTATCAAAATAAAAAGCTTTTTGCAGAACAAAAGAAACCAACAGCCAAAACTGGTTTGGCTCAGTGGATAGAGCATCAGCCTGAGGATTGATAGGTCCCAGGTTCGATTCCGGTCAAGGGCATGTACCTTGGTTGTAGGCATATCCCCAGTAGGGGGTGTGAAAGAGGCAGCTGATCGATGATTCTCTCTCATCAATGTTTCTAACTCTCTATCCCTCTCTCTTCCTCTCTGTAAAAATTTGATAAATATATATATATATATATGTATATATATATATATATATATATATATATATATATATATATGAAATCAGCAAGAAAATGAAAAGAGAGCCCACTACAAGAGAGAATATATTTTTCCAATAATAAATTCAATAAGGGGTTAATTTACAAAATATAAAAGGAACTCATATAACTTAAAAAAAGGAAGACAAGGTATACAATGAGAAAATGGGCAAAGAATCTATATAGACATTTATATAAAGTGAAAATGCAGATGGCCAAAAGACATGAATAAAATACTTAAAGTCTCTAATCATCTGAGAGATGCAAATTAAAATGACAGTGAGGTGTCACCTCACACATGACTATCATCAACAAATCAACAAAGGGCAAGTGTTAGAGAAGATGTACACTGCTGTTTGGAATGCAAACTGGTGTAGCCATCATGAGAAACAGTATGGAGCTTCTTCAAAAAATTAAATAAGGAACTTCCATTTGACCCAGTGATCCCTTTTCTAGAAATCTATACTAATAAAAGGATAATATGCTAATTAGGCCAGGAGACCTTCCTAATGTCCTTCTGGACAATGGCATGGGGGTGGAACCAAGGCATAGGTGGTCAGGGGTGATCCAGCTGGAGGGGGAGGTGTTGGGGCTGATCAGGCCAGCAGGGAGGGCATTTGGGGGTGAGAAGCTGGAAGACAGAGTGGTTAGGGGTGATCAGGCAGTCAGGCAGGTGAGCATTAAGAGCCTGTGGCCCCAGATTGCAAGAGGGATGTTCGACTGCTAGTTTAGAGACTAGGCCTAAACTGGCAGCCAGATATCTCCGGAGGGGTCCCAGATTGGAGATGGTGCAAGCTGGGCTCTGAGGGACACACACCCCCATGCACAAATTTTGTGCACCGGGCCACTGATATACCACAAGAAGCCAGAAACACCAATAGGGAATAATGTATTCACCCATATGTTAACAATAGCACAATTTGCAATATCTAAGATTTGGAAACAGCCCAAGTGTTCATTACCCAAAAATCCTGTGGTCTTTTCATAAAGTGGTATACTATTGATACATGGCTGTAAAAAGAAGAAACTCTTACTATTTGCAACAGCATGGTGGACCTGGAGAGTATTACGCTAAGGGAAATACGCCAGTCAGAGAAAGATAATTATCACATCATCCCTTTCAATTATGAAATGTAGTGAACAAAATATATGCATATACATAAAAGCATGTAACAAATGCATGATGTTTCAGAGGAAAGGTGGGAGTGGGTGGCTGGGTGGAAAGGGAGAGATTAAATAGAGACCTTATATGCATATATGCAATGACCCATGGGCATGGACAATGGACACGGTGTGGTGAAACCCTGGGAAGGGCAGGGCAGGTTGCAGGGGATCAATGGAAAAAATTAACAAAGGGGACAACTGTGAGACTTTCAGCAATAAATGTAAGTTTTAAAAGAAGACACCTGTGCTGTATGTCTCAGACTTCCTAGTTCTCTACTCCTGTAACTCTCCCAATTCCCCACAGAATTCATCATCTACTACCATCTCCTCAAATGTATAGCTAATTTAGTTACAAAATTAATGACTTAAATTAGATGACATAGGTTATCCCTAAGAAAACATCTCTGTTTTGCTATGGGATCTTAAGAAAACTCAGCCAATTTATATAATAGAAACAAAAGAAAATATTGTAGAAATCTGACAAACCTGGATTTCAATTCTGTTTTGCTACTGACTGGCAGGTAAACTTGAGGCAACCTTTTTAACATCTCTGAGATTCAGTGTTTCTATCTGTAAAACACAGCCGAGAGAAAGCTATCCACAAAGTCACTGTGACTATTATATAAAACTCATACCTGGGGATGACTAGTCACTCAAGAGCATTGCATTCCCTCATTTCATCATTAATCCAAAGAATGGCTGTGGTGGCCAAGGCGTGATGCATGAGATGTGGGCAGTATAAAGAACATGGTATGAAGAAATTCTGTTAGAGTGTGGGACTCAGTATCCTTCACGTCACACTGAGCAGGCATGCATTCAAGCCCTCATCATCACCTTCCATATTACAAATAACCTCCGAACCACCCTCCCTGGTTTACCTTTCATCACCTGCCCTGGCCCATTCTAACACTCTCATAAAACAAGTAACATCACACATCACCTGTGCTGAAGCCTTTCAGTGAACCCCTGGCATTAAAATTAAACCGGATCTCTAAAACCCAGCAGTATCCAGCGTTAAATGACTTTCCCACCTCATCTGCCACTGCCGCACCAGCGCACAGTGCCTCCCCTCTGAGCACCTTGTACTCGTGTGTTTGTATCATGTGAATGTCCTGTGTGTGGAGGGATGGTGGAGGGTAACTTAGGGTAACTAAGTGTACACCCTGAACCCTGTAATGCTCTAAATGCTTCTGTGTATGAACTTATTTAACCTAAGTAAGCACCCCCTGAGGGACATACTGCTATTATATCTGTTTTACAAATGAGAAAACTATGGCACAAAGTACATAGTTAGCAAGTAGCAGAGCTAAGAATTCATCCTAAGGCACCTGGCCTACCCCCGCTCTGAGTGTGCTGTGCACTTTCCAAGTGCGGACCCCCTCTCTCTGACACTGATGCTCAGCTCAGCTTGGTCCTTTCTTTAACAGCTTCCTCTGGATAGTTAGTTGGCTAGTCTCCTTCTATGTGCCCTGCTACTCCCTTCAAAAGTAACCTCCAGCTGCAATTTGATACATGGCTGTTCCCTGATGTTGGCAGGCCATCTCTGCAGCATGGCAGTGCATCCCCAGAGGGCAAGGTCAGGTATGCACTAACCCGCTCATTGAGCCAGAGCATTGATCTGTTGAGAAACACCTGTAAAATGGCTCAGTAACCCAGGGAGCTACATAGGCTCCCGCAATGATGATGGTTGCCCTTGACTTCCTAAAGGATCACCTGCCTGGACTCTGTAGCAGTCGGCTGCCCCTCACACTATGAGGGTTCATCTCCCTGGGGCATACACTCAGCCACTTTAGAGGTGACCCCTGCATTGGTCATACATGCTCCTGAGTGTAGAGGTGAGAGAGCCCTTTGGAGAGCATAGAATCAGCCTGGCAAAGAGCAGGCTGCCCTCTGGGACCACCAACAACTAACGACATAAACTTGGCCAATCTAAGAGAACTCAGCAAACACCCTGTACCTTTGCAATATTAATTAAGTCACATACAAAGTGCATCAGCTGTTCCACAAATGGAAAAGCAGAGTGTAAAAAATAGCTTTTTAAGAAGAGAGAAAGTTTTCCCCAACTGAATATTTAATATTTCCCCCAGGCACTGGACCAAGGTGAAGTAGTCAGCATTCCCAACTTCACTTGGACAAACAGATTTGAAATGATAACAATAAAGATGCATATTTATAAAAAATGTTGCTTTTCAAGCAACCCTATTTTAAACTGGTTTTCACATTAGGTTTTATAAACATTTGTCTTGACCCTCTGGTTTGGTACTTAATTTGGGGCATCGGATTTTGTTATGACATCAACACACACATTTTGAAAGAAGATTCTCTTTAACATTATAGAAACAAGCAAACAAACAAACAAAAATGAAAACTGCTAGAAAATGTGCAAAGAGTAGAAATAGGCTCCTATTGGCAGCTGGGGAGGTGTATGATCACCTCAGAATGTATTAATAGTTCTAAGGATACACTGTTAACAACAGAAAATTAAATGTATCTTCTTTATTCTCCTCAGCAACTCAGATTTCTTACTCTGACTTTAGTAATTCACTTTCTACAGAAAAGGAACTAATTAGCACATTTGCCTAATTTAATGTCCTTAACAGCTTTTCAACGTTCATGTTTTCCCCATTTATGAAAAGGGGGAAAGACAAAGCACAGAATGGCCATATACTTGCCCAAAGATATACACAGGAAAATAAACCTTCTCCATCATAAAAAAGGGAAAGTTGGTAAGAATTATATCTTCTGTATAGTGGCTTCATACAGTGAGAAGCAGATATATGCTGGAGAGTGTATGTGTGTGTGTGCATGCATGTGTGTGTATGTGTGTGCATATGCACACACAAGAAAGGAAATGCCAATTTTAAAGGAAGGTAATGCTAAACAGGAAGTTTTATTGAAAGTTGATGTGAATTTGTGGTTTCTGCTCTTCAGAGACTAAGTCCACTCAGAAAGGTGATTCTTTACAGAAAGGACATGGGAATCACACACATATCTGAGGGGCTCTTTGTGGGAGATAGATGATATCCTTCCTACCCTCACTTTCTCCACTAAGCTCCAATCTTGATCCTCGCTGACTTTTGTGGTCTCTCATCACTCATTTTTGCATGTGTGAAAGCCACTCAACATGGCAGAGCCAGTTCAGCACAGGTCAAACCCTGATAAACTCAATGGAGTGCCCTGATGATGTGGAGATGTGACACCCAAGACTGCAGGCCAGCAGGAGGCGGAGCCACTGTTCCTGCATGAGGACAGTGCAGGTCAACCTCAGTGCCCAGGATTCAGACCTGCTGCCGCTGTGGCCCCAGAAGTGTGGCATCTACAGGATTTGGGACCTCCTGGCCAACCTATGGGATAGGAAAAGCTGCTTTGTGCCTTCAGGTGATCCTGATGATTACTGAGGCCCCAAAACTCTGTGCCAAAACACAGGGTCCCCCAGAGCAGAGGGAGTCTAGGGTTGGGAGCAAAGTGAGGTATTCAATGATGGAGAGCATTTAAAAATAAAATAATGAGGATTTCAATGTGACCTTGAGGTCAATAGAGGAATAATTATCAAAGTATGTGAAGTATGGAAAGCACAAAGTCAGGCTTGGTTTTTAGGAAAACTCTCTGGTTTGTAGTAAGTTTATCTGTGTCACTTATTTGATCAGCCCCCATTCCTCTCCTGGCTACTCAGCCCGCCCTTCTCAGTGGAATTACCAGTTCCCTTTGCCCCTTGACAAGGTGTAAAGCCCTAATATGACCCGGTGGGTATTTTGCTGTGTTTCTCCTAGTCCTGCCATTGGTGCAAGCTGACCACACATCAGAGCTCCTTACCTCATCAGCAGTGAGACCCAGGACCCTGCTCTAAGGCATTTACTTCCAGGAGTAGACAATTTCTCGCCCTTTTAAAACATTGATTGTTAGAACCTCATTATTGTAAACTCAATTCAATTCAATTTGTGGCTTGTTGAGATGGCCATACATTAGCAGACTTTCCTAAAGCATGAAAGACAGGCCAGCTATGGACCAAGAGACCTCAGGAAAAAGGCAGTTCCCACAGCTCACAAACTCTCCCTTCAGGTAGGATAAATGAGGCACTCACCACAATGCATCCAAGAGTACTGAGACATGCCCTCTCATCCACCCAGGAGTACTGAGAGACACACTCCTCATCCACCCAGGAGTACTGAGACAAACCCCCCTCATCCACCCAGGAGTACTGAGACAACCCCCCCTCATCCACCGAGGAGTACTGAGACACCCCCCCCATCCACACAGGAGTACTGAGACACCCCCCCTCATCCACACAGGAGTACTGAGACACCCCCCCTCATCCACCCAGGAGTACTGAGACACCCCCCTCATCCACACAGGAGTACTGAGACATCCCCCTCATCCACACAGGAGTACTGAGACACCCCCCCTCATCCATCCAGAAGTACTGAGACACCCCCCCCTCATCCACCCAGGAGCACTGAGACACACCCTCTGTATCAATCCAGGAGTACTGAGACATGCCCCCTGAATCCCAGAGTGCTGAGAAGCACTCATGCTGGCTGACTTTCACTGAGCCCATAATTGCTAACCCGGCTGTCATAGTCTGTTTTCTGGGAGGGACAGAGTTCTGGAGGCATATTCTGTCACATTTGATGGATGTTAGTAGTTTGTCAGCAAACCAGTGGAAAAAGAGTTCCACTGAATAAAAGATTCCCACCTGGAATTCCAGGTGAGCTGAGCAGGGCTCTGTGCGGACCACTGGCTGGATCGCCATCCTCAAGGTCTGGAAAGCCCAGCTGGTGTGGGCAGGAGAAATTCAATTCCCTGGAGACAATTCCTCTCACTCAGACCCTTCAGTTACTCAAAATCAGCGAGGTTTTCAATACAATCACAGTGAAAGCTACTCTCCTAACAAACATACAAGCAACATGATTACTCAAATCACACACTTGCTCTGAATTATCCAGGTCTTTGGCTAGCAATCCACAAACCACACAGGTTCCCACCATCAATTCAAATTTGCACAGATCCTCCACCAATTCTGTGACTTTTCCAGGCCTCATCAGAGGCACATGATAACCTCAGATAAACTATGACAACTAGGTAAATTCCTAAAGCTAACTGTGCCAACTCCTAAGAATAGATTTCCTTACAGAATTTCTCACTTTACTATGCATGACAGCAGGAAAAAACAGGACAGGTGTCAAGGAGACAACACAGAAAAAACAGTAATAATATTAAAAAGACAAAACTCCAAACTCCAATCCTAACTGCAGCATAGTATTATTTTAGCTCTTAGAGTGAGACACAGCTGCACATACCCCATATCTGTAGGCATCTCTGAGTAAACTCCAAATTTGTAGTTCAACTGGGCTGCTCTCTAATCACAAAGATTATGCCAAAATCATTCATTCATTTATGGAACTTCCAAAGCAGTAGAAATGCTTTGTTTGTTCCTAAATTCCCTGACACAGATTGGCATATTCTGTACACTTTTCAGTCAGTGTGCTGTGTTGTGAGATACAAAGATGATTGGGATGCAGGTCACCCCATCAAGGGACTCAGAGCCAATAACATCAACTAAGCAGAGAGCCCTAGATAATTCAACTGGGACACAGTACAGGAAGCAAGCTGATCACCCCAGGGGAAAGTGCAGTGGGAAACATGGCAGGTCACCCCCACCAGGGTGCAGACAGGCTAACAAAAGCTTCCAAGAAGGGAATAAGGTTTCACAATCTATTCACCAGTTCACAGAAAGAATCTTCAAGACTGACGCTGACACTGAGCAGCCAGCCGCTGTGAAAATGGCATAAAGCAGTGGTGAGCTGCTTCCTGCTTCAGAGGACCATCTTTGGTCTTTAGCCACAACATACAATTGCTCCCTGACAGCGTGTTCGCACAAGCAGAGACATTTAAAGGGCTGTGTCAAAACTGGAGAAGAGAACCGCAATTTCCCCTCCCAAGACTAGTTATTTATTTTTTTGGGGGGGAACAAAAAACACAAAAAACTTGCCACAGTTTTATATTTGGGGGAATTGAACATTCTTTGTTAATGATTCTACCTGGGTACAGTCTTCTGAACTTTGTACAAGAGGCCAGTGGGAGGAGTAACAGTAAATTACCCAGGTGACCATTTCAACAGAGTGAGCATAAAACAAACTGCAGGAGGCAAGGCCTTGGCACTGTGTGAAAAACCAGTGCTGCATTTGGTCATTTTTCCTTTTAATATTTCTGTTAAAATTGCCATCATTAGCATAGGTTCATGGGCAGAAAACCATGCAGTCAGAAACATCACAAGCATTAGTCCATCATGAAAAATTGCTAGCTGTGGGTCTCCCTCCCGTGCAAGCCTCAAAGAGGACGGGTTCCCTCCATCTCCACTGAAAGAATTTGTGCCTGCCTCCCACACTGCTACAGCCTGAGTTCCTGAAGAGCAGGGCTCCTCTTATTCAGTGCTGTAGCTCCAAAGCCTAGCAGAAAGGGGGTACTGGGAGATGTTGATTGTGGAAAATATGTTCAGATCCTCAATCAACCAAAACCTGTTTTTCACTTAATGTGTTTTTATTGCACATACATATGTATATGTGTCTCCCATTAGAAAATATATTTCATATATTTCTATATGAGACAAGAGAAAGAGAAGTAGGCAGATTTCTTCTTAGACTAACTCAATTTGAAGATATCTCTAGGCCTCGATTTCATTGTCAATAAAATGAAGCAACGACAGTGAATGGCTTTGGTTGTTTTAATGCACTTATAAAATGCTATGATATCCGGAATAGAATTCGAAGCTACATTGGTGTCTCTAAGCGCAGGTCTGATGGCCGTTATCCTGCCTCCCTGTCTCCAGTCTGTGGCCTTTTGTGGTTCCCTGTAAAGTGGCCAAAGGGCCTTAGCAAGCCAAAGATGAAGCCTACAACTTCATAACCTCCGCCCTGCATGAGAAGTGGCCACAGAGGATGAGAGCAACCACAAAGAGGGCAGCTGAGACTGGGATGGCAAAGAAATTTCTCTTGGGAAGAATAGGACTTCAGCTCAGAGGTGGATGAATTTTGGATGGCACTATTTGGTAATAATTAACCCCATAGGAGAAAGGTGTTTTTTGTTGTTGCATTTTTTTTTAAAGGAGGCAACCTGAGGTATAAGCTGATGTCTATATTTTTTAATGAATAATTTGGGAAGCCTGACAGATCATTAAATCTTATCAGGATTTATAACGCTTTAAAATTAATTAGCTTCTTATCATTTAAAGAATTCAAGCAGAAAGCCCAGACAGGAGCCCAGACAACCTAAGCCTCCAGAGGGGCTTGTGAAGGTGTGGGAACCCTTTGCACCTGTATGTAATGAGGCTTACCTACTTGCTTTGAGGCGGGGGCCTAGGATCCTGAAGAAGGAAGAAAATAAAAACAGGGAGAAGTTAGGTGACCACCTTGAATATAAAATTAAGCTAATGATAATCATACCTACTACTTTTGAATACTTATCATCACATGCTAATAACTATTGCAAGCAATTTGCATGTATGAAATGAACACTATTGTTACCTGATTTGTATAGGGGAAAAAATATGTCTACAGTGGATCCAAGATTGTCGAAGACTACACAAGTATTAGGTGATAAAATAGGTTTGCATCTCTGTGGTTTGATTGTATATCCCATGTGTTTAATATCACTGTGCATGGCCTTTAAAAGCCTGTTAATGTTTCCCTGAAAATTCTTTAAGATTAGCTATCATAAACATAAAATCACAATTTAGACTAAGAATGGACTCTCAGAGTTAGATGAGCACTTTGAGAAAATAGTTTTAAATTCTGGCTCCATCTAACATTCACTTAAAAACAACAACAGAAAATACTTAAGCTGGGGCCCTTACACAGTGATTATGATTTAGCTGGAATACGGCCAGAGTAGATATTAAAGATATCCGTATTGCAGGTGATCTCATGCAGAGTTAGGTTGGAGAGCACAGGCATGGAATAGCAAAGTAGAGATGGGCTAGCCCAGGAGTCCTGGCCTAGTGAACAGCTCAGCTTCGTCCCTGGACACACTGGCTACATGTGCTCAGGAACTGTAGACTGCTCACCTCAGTCTTGTGACTAAAACAATAATATGGATATTAGAAGGTTGAATATAATGTTTTCCCTCTAATAACGCATCCCTTATACTTTCAGATACATAGTGGAAGGCCCATGACTATAGGAAGAACACAGAACTGGGTTTAAGTCCTATCTCAGAAAGCCATTTTGGGAAAGTTTTACATTCAATGAATTTCATTGTGATTAATGAAAACAGGACTTTCACTGAGCTGAGAAATGGGAATCTTGTTTGGTGTGGTCTTTGCCCATATGGAGCTCAAAAACTAGAGAGAGACAGGTATTTCACAATGATATACACTGTAAATCACTATCTGTCTATAGCGTATCTATCTGTCTATAAATACATCTATCTAATCTCTCTCTCTCTTTTTCTCTTTCTGCATCTCCATCCCCTACTCCTATATATATATATATATATATATATATATATATATATATATATCCTACAGGGCCTGTTCTCCACGCACAGGACTTTAATTTTCCTCCTAAGGGCAGGCAGAGCTATTGAAAGGTAGAGCCATTGAAAGGTTTTCAGCAGGAAGTGGCTCAGCTCTGGATTTAATGATGACACTGCTGGCTGCAGCAGAGATAAAAGACTAAAAGAAAAGAGTGAAAGTGATTGCTGAGGTGCGACATTCAGGTGATAGATGTATTTGAGTAGGCTGGTAACTGTGAAGAAGAAAACAATGTACGTGTGCTTTTGATGCTTCATGGAAGTAACAGCAATTGTACTTGGTAATTGATTTACTGTGTGCAGTAAGAGAAAGAAAAAAAATTCAAGACAGACTCTCATGTCAAGTTTACCCAACTGGTAGTGGTTATGCTAAGTGAAATAAGCCAGTGAGAGAAAGACAAATATCACATAATTTCACTTATATGTGGATTCTAATGAACAAAAGGAATAAACAATCAAAATAGAGACAGACTCATAGATAGAGAGAAGAGACTGACAGCTGATTGGGGTGGAGTGGGAGGGTGAAGAAATCGAGAAAAACATTTTTAAAAAGGGAAAAATGCATGGACATGGACAGCAGTGTAGTGATTGCCAGGGGGAGAGAGGTAGAAGAGCATAAAGGGGGATAAATGGTGATAAGCAGAGGCTTAACTTGGGGTGATGAACACACAATACAGTGTACAGATGATGTTACATAGAATTGTGCACCTGAAACCTCTATAATTTTGTTAATTACTCCATCCCAATAATTTAAATAAAAAGACCTAGGAAATGTTTGACCTATTAAATTCAGATGAAGAACAATTATAGAACTCTGACAAAAATGTTATTAAGCAATAAAATGAAATAAATACCACAAGAAGAAGATACTGAGTGCAATTGGAGGGTACATGTTGATAAAGAGTTCCCTAAAGGACATGTCAAATTGAAGGCATTTATGACATAACCAACCTGGGATATCAATGAGACAAATTAAAATATATTTTTAGAGCTCAGAAGAAATATTTGCCTCAGGCTGCAAATTACTGCATTTATGTAAAAGTCACTTCATCCTTATAATGTCAGTTTCCTCTTCTATAGCACATTAAAGTAGTAATCCCTAACTTAGAAGAATAGTATGAGTTTGGGAGTGTGTTGCATCAGAGAATACAGACAAAATGACAGTAGGAGGAGAGATATTGATGATGGTGGTGGTGGCATTTCTAATCGTGGTTGCTCATTCAATGATGGGAAAGTTGCCATCAAGAGGAAAGATACTGGCTCTGCAATAAGAGTTGCAATTAATCACAGCTCAGGATGATTTTCTCATGTGTTTTTCTTTTGTCTTCTCTACAAAAGATAAAATTTTCCACACATTTATTGACAACATTTGTCCAGTTGCTTATATCTGAATACTCACAAAGGAATCTGATTCTCCTGATTTCTTTATGTCACCAACTTGGTTATATAACACAACCATGTCCTTCATTTCCTTGGTTTACCAGCATGAACATGTTTGGCCAAAGACTGACAAGAGGAAGAAAACACAAATGCAAACCTTAAAAACCATATGCCCCATTAGACAGAGGTAACTTTGAAGAGAAATGATACTGAAGGATATATATAATAATTCTTTTGGAAATGTAACGTAGCAAATTTAGCTGTCAGATATCTGTACATGAAATATATCTCTTAGCCAATATGGATTTGATATACAGCCTCAAGAGCTTATAACTGGTTCATAAAAATTATCTTTAAGGAGGTTAAATTTATTTTCTTGGTTTACTATGGAGTTACTTACTCCATGGAATTATTTAGCAGTAGTAATCATAACAGGAGATCTTTGATCTTTGTAGAATGTAGTAGGAGGCCACATTTGATTCTACTCTTGGGCACAGTGAGAGAACCTGGTGGTGGCAGATATTTGAGATCCTGGAGCCTATAAAGCAGAAGTTTAAATAGTCACAGAAGGAGAGCTGAACCTAAGAGTGTTATGATTAGAGGATATGAGGATATGATTAATGTTGCTTCAAAGGCAGCAGCTAGTGGAAACTCAGGGGTGTCTTCTATAGACATGACTTACATTGGTACTAGCTCTCACTAAGCACAGGCTACTTGCTAGACACTCTGCTCTATGATTTATTCATCACAACTAAAAATGGCATTGCAATCTTTGACATAATCACCACTGTCATTTGGAGATGGAGAGTCAGGGGCTTAAAGAAGTCAAGAGTGTTTGCTGGAAGAGTCATCTTTTTAAGAGCAGACCATTTGTCCAGTTGCTTATATCTGAATACTCACAAAGGAATCTGCTTCTCCTGATTTCATTGTGACCAGGGCAAAAAGATGGCTCTGGCGACATGAAGGCAGCAGAAACCACAAGAAATAGGACAGTCGTCCCAGCATTTATGAAAGAAAACAAAGGCATTCCAAGAGAAAGGGTTTAAAAACATAAATGCTTAGGAAAATTGGAACATACTTTACTTCTAGAGATTAAATACAGAATATACCAGAATAAGTTTATGGAGGACCTAAGAACCTTCAATTTAGAAATTACAATTATGTATAATTTAAATTATTCAAGAAGAAAAAGTATGAGGAATTACAGAAACTTATGTGTAAGAAAAATTATAATAAGTTCATAATTTTATTACCTATAAAATATATGTATACATACAAGATAGAAACAGCACTGTACATTTGAAAAATACAATAAAAAGTCCCAAAAATGAGTAAGATTGACTAGCCTCTGGAAAAAAAAAATTAAATCTCCATGGAGCCTATAGCAGTTTTCAGACACTGAATTATGTCCCAGGGAGCAAAGAGGAAAGAGGGGCCCCTGCTTTACAGAACAGGTCGGGAGCAGGCAGAAAAGCCAGCTAACTTTAATCTAACCAGGCGAGATGTGGAATTCAAGCTCAAAACCTAAATGGGGTCACGTGACAAGGTCTGGGAGCTTTACAAGTTGGTGGTATTAGATCGGGGCAGTGAATGGCCATCAGGAGGCATCCTGATGAAGGAGAATAAGGATATTTCAGAAAACAGCGGCAGCAATTAGGAACCCATGGAGTCAGTAGAGAATCTAGCAGTCTATGCACTTGGAGGAAGGTAACTATGAGGGTGTGGCAGGTGAAAGGGGGGAGTCCAGGTCTGTGAGGGGTGTGGACTCTGCCCAGGGCTGTGAGGATCCCCCAGGGAATGAGCTGGTGCTCCCCTCAGCATCCTGCAGCAGGAAGGCCCTCTGAGCAGTTCCTGAAGAGCTGGGGAAGGGGACAGGATGGACAAACCTGTGAGTGCTGTGCATGCTGAGCCCGTGGGAAGAAGGACATGCAGGGTCCCTAGACAGTGCTTGCCAAAGAAACCTACAGCACAGAATGGTTAAGCCAGGTTTAAGGAGAGAAGAAGAAGGAGAAACTAAAGAAAAACCTTCATTTGGGGCCAAATTCTTTTGTTGAAGGCCAGTGAAGTCCTCATGGCCAGCCTGCTCTGAGTGCTCCAGTGAGGATGAGGCTGAGTGGACTGAAAGGTCCACATTACCTGCAGGGAAGGACCATCTCCTCTGATCAATGCCTGTGCTCCTGCAGGCCAGATGGGTTCTATTTTAACCTACCAGACAGAGGTGCAGACAGTACGGGAAACGCAGGCGCAGAGGCACCTGTCTTCACTTCCCACTTCCTCATTGCCTGTCTCCTACACACTAAGCATAATCAACCTTGCACCTCCCCGCTCCCTCCTGCTCACCTCTCCTGCTGCCTGGGCTCCTCACTGGGGGATGTGGCTACTGGACTTCTGAGACTCATGAGGCAAGGCCAGATGTCCTGACCCTGACCGCAGCAGGGACACCTGCTTGCTTTCCCCCTTTGCAGATTGCAATCAGGCACATACAGTCCCTTATTGCAGGTTTATTTACACACCTGTTAGCCCATCTTGGCATGTCAGCACTGTCAGTCATTCAGCAACACTTACTGAGGAGATGCTGTCTACTCAGCTCAACCTGGGGCTGCCCACAGGCACAGCCTACGGAGGCTGAGTTGGGAAGTCAACAAAACAACCCCACAATTAACTAAACGCAATCATAACAATGCTTTAAAGGAAAAATACCGAACTTATGAGAGTACAGAGAAAATATTTTATTTATCATTTATATCTCTAAAGCTTTATGGCATGCTTGGCACATTTTAAGTGCTAAATACATGTTGAAGTGAATAGATGAAGGAATAGGTAGCAATTTCTAAAATCGTAAAAGTTTAAGACTTAAGACATTCTAGAACTATAAGACTTCTACCAGTCTTTAGCAACATATTTAAATGTAATTTTGAGAAAAATGTTTATAAAAACATAGGAGAAAATAGTTCCTTAGATTGGGTGTATTCACAGCAAGTACTTGCTCTTAACCCAGCTGTCCTTCTGGGATAAGGAGACTGAACTGATGCGTGTGCCCAGCCATTTCACAAATATTTATCAAATTCCTGTCTGCGCCTGCTCCTGGGGCACGTACATTCTGGCACAGGACTGGAGCGGGCAAACGACCAACAAGTGAGCCCAAACAAACATTATTCTGATTTGTAGGGCGCACCAGGAATAAAGTAAATGCACAACGTATAACTGTAGATTAATGCTGAGTGCAGGGGGAGAGTTGACTTTAGAGGGACAATAAAACTGAACTTCCCTGAAGAGGTGATATTATAATTGAGAAGCACATAGACCACACAATGCAAATGTGTGGCTGAGGTAGAGAAAGCCTGGCATGTCTAAGAAATTACAGGAGAATCTGTGTGGATGGGGAGGAGTAGAACAAATGTAAAGACACTCAATGAGGAATTTTATTTGCTTGTAATAATTTTCACTTTTAAATAAAGCCAGTAGGGGAATGATGAGATTGTTTTCTTATTTATAAAAATCACTTTGGCTATTGCAGGAAACAGGGGGTTTGGGTGGAGTGTGTGTGTCCTGGAGCAGGAGTCCTGGCAGGGTCTGTTTAAGAACTCCAGATGGTACTGACAGAGGCTTCTGCTCAGGAAGGCAGGGATGTGCATGGAATTAGGGTTTGACTTGTTGAAAGGACTGCTAGAGCCACTATGAACTGTAGATAAATTGCACAGGAGTAAAGGTTTGGAAAAATAACAATCAAGGCTGCTTCCGGGGTTTTTCCTTGGCAGGTGAGCCTATTACTGAGATGGGGGAGATGTGAATGAGCAGAATCTTGAGAGATTGGTCATCAAGAATTGTTTCTGCCACTTTACCTGTAGGTGAGACTTTCAGTGGAACATATGAAGTATACTGCATGTACAATTCCAGAGTCAGGCTGGGAGCCACATGGGTGGGGTGATCAGCACACTGATGGTGTGTAAATGTTGGAAACGCTGCAATTCAGCCAGGTTTGGGGTGTGGTATATGGGAAGTAGAAGTCCTGAGACAGCCTCTGACTGAGTAGAAGTAACAAGTCAGAGAGAAGGGGAAATGGGTTTTAGAAAGAAAAAATAACTCATTGAACCAATACAACTGAGGGTGAGTGGAGTGAGAACAGGGAGGTGAACATTGGGTTGACAGCCTGGCAGTCGCTGGAGGTCTTAACTGAAACATCTCCTGTGGTGCTTTCTGCCTCAGCAGAAACAGTCAGTGCTGTATCCTGGCAGGATGGGCTCGGGGAGAGCAGTGGCTGTAGTCCACAGCTGGAATTTCTTTTTCCTCAGAGGAACCTCCCCTCTGATCATAAAACCTTCCCAGTGACTGAATCATTCCCACCAGAATATGGAGCCTAATCTCCTTAAAAAAAAAGAAATATATATATTTCTTATATATATATTAATAAATTTCTTATATATATAATAAATATATATTTATTATATATATTAATATATAATAATAATTTTATTATTATATATTAATATATATTATTGATTTTTTACAGAGAGGGAGAGGGACAGAGAGTTAAAACCATCGATGACAGAGAATCATTGATCGCTGCCTACTGCAAACCCCCTACTGGGGATGTGCCCACAACCAAGGTATATGCCCTTGACCAGAATCGAACCTGGGACCCTTCAGTCCACAGACCACTGCTCTATCCACTGAGCCAAACCAGTTTCGGCTAATCTCCTTTAATTAAGGTGAAATGATTGTGATTATAGACATTACCTAGATTTGTGTTTGTAACACCTAGTTTTGTGTTTGGCTGAATAATGAGGGACCATTGCTTTGCTAAATTGACAGGTTAAACTGATCACCACATATCTAAAGACCCACTGAAGTCACTTGCAGTATGAAGGGAGGTGAGCAGATGGAATCCAAAAAAGGCAAGGTTTGGAGAGAAGCTATTCTGTGAAAAAGGGGAGAGGAGGAGGAGAGTAAGCTTCTAAATAGAGTCACGAGCTTTGTTGTTCTTATTTTGGTTGATAGCTTAGACAGCAAAATTTATTTTTATAGGAATAACCCAGTAAAAAGGGGGATGGATGAAGTTGAAGGTGAGTTTCTGGATCAGAGGACACGCTGGGATGTTGGTTTTGGATAGAAACTATGAGATGTTTTCCTTTTTTCTGAAGGAAAAAGCATCCACACACAGGACTAATGATCAAAGACTATGGAGGATCATCACAGTCAACTCTGTGTCCAACAGCCCTTGAAGCTTAACTGCCCATCACTAGGATATTTACCTGGAGGTAGTTTATTCCCTTATATGTGCCTACTAGATATGGAGCATACCTGGAGAGGAGTCTATAGTAATACTGAGCTACTTCAAAGACAAAAACACGTAGCTTGGTTGAGAATCAGGCGTTAGCAGACCTACCAACCTCCAAATATTATAGAACAATTTGCTTATTACTGCAGGATAAGAGAGAATCCCTTGCTGCCATCATGTTAACAAGGGATCCATCCCAGAGGTAGTTAAGCATATTTCTCAAAGGTCTCCTTCAAACCTGCAGTCTTTTATTTACCTTGATGTTATGAGTGTTTCTTGTAGCAACAACACCACCATAAAAAATAAGGACAACTGACTGGACTGAGAGAACACAAAAATATGAGGACATCTTAACACATAATGGGATTATTGAACAAAAATAGATAGTTGAAGTGATAAGTAACCCTCTTAGTTCAGCATAAAAGGTTTATGTTGTACTTAAAAATTAACCCTCTAATAGTAATAACTGTCATCAAGAGAGGATGCAACAACATACATGCCACATCTTCTTTATCCATTTATCCATTCATCCTACAAAGGACCCCCAGGATAGCTTGGCTATTGTAAATAATGCTGCAAAGAATTTAAGGGTGCACATATCTTTTTGGATTTGTAATTTAATTTTCTTTAAATAAACACTCAGAAGTAGAATTGCTGGTCTTATGGGATAGATCTATTCTTTTCAGATTTTTTGAGGAATGGGCATACTCTTTTCCCTAGCATCTGCACCAATTTGCAGTCCCATGAACAGTGCATAAGGGTTCCTCTTATCTCTACATCTTAGCCAAATTTTTTTGTAGATTTCCTGATGATAGCCATTCTGACAGGTGTGAAGTGGTATCTCATTGTGGTTTTGATGTTCATTATCCTAATGATTATTGATGTTGAACATATTTTCATATGGCTGTTGACCATCTGTTTGTCTTCTTGGGAACATTATCTTTTCATGTCCTCTGCCCGTGTTTTATTGAATTGTTTATTTGTCTTTTTAAAATATATTTTTGATTGATTTCAGAAAGGAAGAGAGAGGAAGAGAGATATCTAAACATTAATAATGAAAGAGAATAATTGATCAATTGCCTCCTGTATGCCCCTTACTAGGGATCAAGCCCACAAACCAGGGCATCTGCCCTGACTGGGCATCGAGCAGTGACCTCTGGATTCATAGGTCCACACTCAACCTCTGAGGCATGCGAGCTGGGCTGTTTATTTATCTTTTGCTATTGAGTTGTATGCATTCCTTATATATTTTGGAAATCAAACCCTTATCTGATATATACTTTGCAAATGTATTCTTCCATCTAGTAGATTGTCTTTTTGTTTTGTTTTCTTAGCTGTGCAGAGTGATTTAGTTTGATGAAGTACCATTTGTTTATTTTTGCTTTAGTTTTCTTTGCTCAAGGGAACATATCCAAAAAGAAATTACTCAATGGATGTCAAATAGTTTACTATCTATGTGTTCTTCTTGAAGTTTCATGGTTTCAGGCCTTACAATTACAATGGAATATTACGTAGCAATTTAAAAAAATGAATAAGATCTAGTCATTTGTGAGAACCTGGATGGACCTAGATGGTATTATGCTAAGTGAAATATGCCAGACAGAGAAAGACACATTACATAAAGTCTCATTCATATATGGAATATAAACAAATAAAACAAGATAAAATTAGACTAATAGAAATGAGACTCAAAGGGATCATTACAAAAGGGATGGGGCTTTGGGTGAAAAAGGTGATGAGGAATATAGACAACCTGAGGCCTGGTGCACAAAATTCATGCACTTGGAGGGGGGCGGTCCCTCAGCCAGGCCTGCACCCTCTCACAGTCCAGGAGCCCTCGGGGGATGTCTGGCTGATGGCAGCAGGCCTAAGCCGGCAGCCAGAAATCCTTAGTGTTGCCAAAGAGGAAGGAAGAGGCTCCAACTACCGCTGCTGCACTCACTAGCTTTGAGCCTGGCTTCTGGCTGAGTGGCATTCCCCCTGTGAGAGCACACTGATCACCATGGGCAAGTTCCTGCATTGAGTGGGATTGAGCCAAAATCAGCTCTCCTACATCCCCTGAGGCGTCCTGGATTGTGAGAGGGTACAGGCCAGGTTGAGGACCCCATTGGTGCAGGACTGAGATTGGGTAAGGATGTGGGAGGGCTCCAAGGCATTTCAAGCCTGTCTTGTTCAGTCCAGATTGGCCAGACCCCAGCATCAAGCTAACCTACTGGTAAGAGCATCTGTTCCCTGGTGGTAAGAGCATGTCATAGCAAGCAGTTGAGTGGCCTTAGCATATCATTAGCATATTACACTTTGATTGGTTGAATGGACAACTGGACAATTGGGCACTTGGAATATTAGGCTTTTATTATATAAGCTAATAATATTGTGCCAGGTATACTTGGTGACAGATGAATACTAGAATTAGTGTGGTGATCACAATATAAGTTGTAAAAGTATCGAATAACTATGTTCAAATCACTGTCTTGTATACCTGAAACTGAGATAACTAATATGATATCATAAGATAATACAATTAAATAAAATTTAATTCATTTATTTTTTAAAACAGAGAAAAGAGCAATGAGAGAATCTGGATGCCCAGGATGCTGGGAAGGGCATGTCCTGTGCTTTGTGCTGTGAGGGCTGCAGTGGACAGCAGCATCGCCTTGACATAGTGGTTTGTTGACCCATCTGTTGTAAACACATTCTTCCTGAAAGGGCTCGCTCGAGATAAAGACAGTCGTTTGGAAGTGGATTCCTCTGTGCGGGGCTTTATGCTTAGTAACACTCGATGTCGTAGTGTCTCTGGGGACCTTGTGAACACTCAGCTTTCTGAATTCCTGCCCCCAAAAGTCGTAGTCCAGTTTGAACATGACAGGGCTAAGAAAGTGCATTTTTAAAAGCTCTCCAGAGGATTCTGCAGGCTCTCACTGATCATACCGTGGGAAAGAGTACACACATGCAACCCATTAGGCTCTCTTGTCATCCAAACCAGGAACTTATTGAACTGATTTATGCTAAAGTGGTAGTGAGAACATGTGTTTATTTATTGGGGTCATAGCATATACGTCACTGCAAAGGCAGGAAAACTATCTATTTTTACACAATTTTAGGTTTAAATATCAACCTGAAGGAAAAGAATGATAGGGATAGAAAACTTTCTTGTATAAGTTTGACCTTTTAGAGTGGCCATCTGTCCTATCCACATTTACAACCTTCTCTATATATAAGAGAGGCTCTGATTGTAATTCAGTACAAGCAACTCCCAGAGAAAATAACAGCCAGCACAGTTCCAGGATAGAGCAGCCCAGGATGCCCTGGGTGGAAATGTTCCTTCTCCTTCTCTTATAGGGAAGTGAATAGGAGACGTTTTCTTTCTCTCCTCCTGGCTCTGAGAAAGGGGATAGCTGTATCATGCTCACCCCCTGCTAGGAAAGAACTGAGCTTACATTATTATTTTATTGCAAGGAGAAATGGCAACTCCAATTTCAAAAGCCCTTAATTTTGAACTTCTTTTTGTTGTTGTTAAGTTATCATCATCTGTCACCTGGAACAAAGCTCCTTCATTTCTAAATAGAAGAGGCTTTTTTGTTTTGTTTTGTTTTGTTTTCTCTTCCCTGGGTTGAATTTGACATTTCCAAATGTTTGTAGGTTATTAAAGCCCATAAAACATTTAAAATGATTGAGATTGCCATTCTCCGTGTAGATGAACTGGCACTGTGCGGGCAGTGCCCTCCCAAAGACACTAGTGCTGATGGCCCATGGGGGTACTTACTGTAGGAGCATCCGTAGACCTCCACCCGCATGCCAATCTTCCCACTGGGGTTCCATTCCAGGGGCACGAAGCGCACAAAGCGGGCTCTCACAGGGTGCAGTAGCCTGTGGTGCACCACACCGTCTGCATTCGTGTTTCCGGCAAAGGTCTGCAGAGAGAAGAGGCCCAGTGAGATCTGCCACTTGTGGCATCTCCTTCACATGTCAGAGCTCAGGGGAAATCAGTGCAGACCCACACAAGTCACTCCACCAAGCCTGTCAAAGGAAAGTCTCAGTTCCTCAGGTATTTCAAATGAAATCAGACTTGGCTGAACATTCTGCCTTATATGGTGTTGTATGTTTTTGGAAACACTGTACATTATTCTTTAATCTTCCCCCTCGGTTTTATCAATAACTCAATCCTAACAAATCATAAGATGTGACACCTAAAAGTGTTAGAAAGTGGGTAACACAATGAAGTTTTGATATCTCTAATGTTCATATCACTGTGGGAAGGGAAACAACCAGCAGTGCCTCTTGCAGGAAATAGTTACTAATAATTGAGGGCAGTCACTATGCTAAGCACTTTCCATTATTACCATTTTGCAGATAAAAATGAAACAAAACACTGATGTCTAGAAAGAAAAAAAATGGGAAAGAAAAAAGTATTCAATTTATCCATTTGGTTAATAGTTAGCTTGAGACTCAATGCCAATGTTTTCCTATTCCTAAACCTGTGTGTTTTCTAAAGCTCCAGACTCTTCAAAGATTCTAGGGTGACTGTTATTAGAGGGATAACAAGAGGATCCAATTTTTATGTAAATCCTTTCCCCAGTTACTCGTGAAATTTAAGCAAAGGACTACAAAATAGGCTAAAATTATACCTCCCAGCTTTCACTTGAATAAATTATTTCTGGAGTTGAAATTTTTCTTTTCTCATTAGGATAAAATATACATAACATAAATTTTACCCTTTTAAAGTCTATACTTCAGTGGCATTTAGTACATTCACATTGTTGTTCAGCCATCCATCACCACTATCCACCCACAGAACCCATCATTCCAATTGTACATGCCAGCTAGCACACTGATTGCTTGCTTTCTTATCAGGCATCATCTGCCTTCTTTCCTGACTCAAGAATTCATAGCTAAAGCCTGCTGGCTAGTGCCCTCAAGCCAACCAGTAAGTAAAAGTTCCATTGGTTTCTTAAATGACCAAAGTAAACACCAAGGAAATGCTTTATCTATTTAGTGAAATCCATTTTCAAAGATTCAAAACTCAACCTGGTGTATCCTTAAAAACACTTATCGATCTAGGATACCTTGAACAATCTGACATTTCTGCTGCACACAAAACACATACTGGCTAATAACCCTGACATTAAACAATGGATATAATCATACAAATTATAAAATGGCTTATGAAAAGCTACTTCCCATTTTTCAGATGTATCTACAACAAAACCCTTGTGTAAGAGAAGTTGGTGGAGAGAAATTCCTCAAGATTCACACTGCACGTATTTCTCAGTTTTTCCCAATTTCCCTTTATCAAAAATATAATACCTTTATTTGGCAGGCTGGTCCTTCGATAGGTCTTGCTCCTAACTTAAGCAACCTGCACAGGTATAACATTCCCTCTATCCCTTGCTCACTTAGGGGGTTACTCTTTTTTGTATAGTTCTTTTAAAAATTCACTTGCATTCATACTTCTTTGATATACACAGGCTTTTTTTGCAGGGGTGGGGGTGCATGATGGTTCTGCAGTTTTGCATTGTTTGGATAGAGTGAAGGCATTTCACGTCTTGCTACAATCTAGCAGGACAGACTTTCATTCCTCTGAATTCCCTCAGTCACAGGTGCTATAGTCCATTCCTGGCTATTCGAAGTCCCTGGGTCAGGAGCATCTTTTATAAACTGAACGTTCAATGGAATTGCACACTGAGGGTGATGGGTGCCCTCTCTGGGTTCTATGCAATTTGTAGACTGAGTAGATTTTAAACTGGTATTGAAGTCCTGGTTGCATAATTACAAACAAAAAAACTTATTTTGTGAGCTTGGAGTCTTTTATAAGATCCCTTAGCTCATGTGTGGTTTGTTCCAATGAGAGGATCCTGAATTCACATCAAAGGGGGTGATAGCCTGGATGATTATGTAACATTGCACAGGCAACTTAATCCTCTGTCTTTCAGTCTTTTAATCATAAATTTCACAGTTTCAAAAAGTTTACTAACCCAGGGTCTTATCATCTGCAGTTTCATAGTTGCACAGTTTCATGTCCAAGCAGACCCAAACTTTTGAGGTCTCAAAGTGTATAATGTATGGTCCCAGAGCCCTTCTGGAGCCAGCAGCCTACAATCAGCTCAGAAACATTAAAGGCAGTGGCAGATAGAGTCTAGAGGAAGCTCAGACTAAACTCTCACCATGCTCACCTTCTGACAAGATCAAAGACAAGCACCACATAGCGATGCAGGAAACTGTAGATGGAGATGAAAACAAAACAAACAAAAAAGATCTTACTCTCCTGTGAATTCCAAGGCTCTGCTGGATTCTTTAAAGCTACCACATACCAAAGCCAGCTGAGTGGCTGCAGTAATTTATCAACACTACAAATGATAGCTGAGAAACAATGAAGACCGTCCATTTTTTTAAAGTAGGGAAATGTCATCGTATCAGTCTATATCCAACAAAAATAACTTCCTATATAATAAAAAGCCAAGGACCATAAGTGTAATGACTGGAATGACCGCTGGACCAGTCGCCATGAGGTGCATTTACCATCTCTTGGTCCCTTCGCCCCAGTCTACGGGCTCTGATTACAGAATGGCTGAACTGAGCCTCTTGGTCCCTCTCCCTGGTCCATAGGCTCTGAGGAACTAGAGCCATACTGTGATTGGAACCACGGGAAACTGGGGGTGGAGGCGGAATGGGACTGGGGACTGGTGAGCAGGCAGAAGATGGCCTTGATCACAGGCTAGGCCTAGGGACCTACCCACACACGATTTTGTGTCCTGGGCCTCTAGTTTAAATATTAAAAAAAAACAGCAGTATATTAAATATAAAAAAACAAAAACAGTATTTTTGACATAGTTTATTACCTATAGTCTGCCACTAAGAATTGCTAAGTAAGTTCTACAATCTGAAGAAATTGATGTCAGATAGAACTTTCAGTGTACAGAAAGGAATTAAAAGAACTCAAATTGGTAAATATGTGAGTAAAAATTAAATACCAGTTTTCTTTCCCTTCTTAAACATTTTAAAACTTAACACATAGTTGAAATAAAAATAATGAATTATGGTATTTATGACATATGTAGAAGTAAAGATTTGTCAAAAAACAATGAAGGTTGAAATTTAGAATAAATAGAATTACACTATTGAAGGGCCCTAGCACTATATATAAAACAATATGATGTCAATTTTAGGTACACTATAATAAGTTTATGATGCATAATAAAATAAAAGGTATAGACACAGAGGCAATAAAAATGCAAAGATGAAATGCTGGAAAACAGCAACAAGTAGCAACAGCAGTCTTGATTTAATACAAAATAAGGCAGGAAATGAGAAAAAAATGAAAGATAACAGAGGGAAAAATAAAAATTAATTTTACAATAGTATACTTAAACTTACCATATTGATAATCACATTAAAAAGTTGAGTACAATTCCAGTTAAATGGCAGAAGTCTATATTTTTTAAAAGCCTGTCTCTGAGCTTTTATGTGATATATGAATATCACATAAAAGCTCAGAGACAGGCTTTTATGCCAAGCAACCAGGACAATGGAATGACCTGGATGATCAAAATGACTGGTCACTATGACGTACACTGGGTGGCCAGCCAGCTGAATTTGGGCCCTGATCCCCCTCCACCAACCACCACAGCCCCTCCCCCTGGCTGGCCCCACCCCTCACCACCCACCGCCTGACCTGGCCTCATCAGCCCCAATTAGAGTGGGCTGGCCGGATTCCTCCCATGCACAAATTTAGCAGTGGGTCTCTAGCTTTTTAATAATAAATAAATTGACAAGTTGAAAGTGAAAGGATGGGAAATTATGTTATGTGAAAATAGTAGACATAATAAACCTGAAAATTCTCTATTAATATCATACAAAGTAGACTATATTGCAAAAGGCAAGAAAGATTTTTTTTTAATTATAAAGGGTCAATTTATCATGAAGACATAAAACACTAAATGTGTGGGAAGATACATTAGAGATTCAAAACAAAATGAGCAAAAACTGACAGAAACCAAAAGGAGAAAAATCTTCAGTTTTAGTGTCTTTAAACATTTCCAGGAATTGACTGAATAAGTGGAAAAAATACCAGCAGTATAGAAGTTTCAAACAGCACTGCAAGTGAAATTAGCCTAATGAATGTCCATGCAGTATGTGAGGGCACAACTGCACATTCACCTTGCACACGTGGAACATCTCTAAGAGAGATCTTGTTCCACATGATAAAGTCTCAGTGAAACTAGACAGCTTCTTACCTTACCACAATTAAATTACTGTAGGAATTGTTACTAATCAATTACTTAGAACATCCTAAGATATCTGGAAGTTAACCAACATTCCTCTAAATAGCCCATAGGTAAAAGAATAAATCACAATGGAAATTTAAAACTAGTTTGAATTAAATGGTGATAAAAGCTCTGTATAGCAATGTAGAGAATATGCCCAAATCAGTCCTTAGAAGAAATGCCTGTGTGTGTGTGTGTGTGTGTGTGTTTATGTAAGAAGAAAGGAATAAAATTAAAAGTCTCACAGTATACCTGAGATTTTGAATACATGTAAATTGAACTCAGAATATTGGCAAATTTGAATAGTACTCATTACCCAATAATAAGTAATAACAAACTACTGCAACAAAACATTGATGCTGAGCAGAAGAACAAGTCCTGATGGTGGCACACTGTGATGGTGTGTGTGTGTGTGTGTGTGCAGAAGGGAACAGCCAACTCTGAAGTGGGAATCAGGTCAGTAATTGTCCTGATGATGGGAAGAAGAAAATGACTGCAAAGAATGCCTGTCAATTTATTTCCGTACTAGGGACCCCTCTGGGGATGTCTGATTGCTGGTTTCAGCCTGATCCCTGCAGCCCAGGATGAGGGACCCTACCAGTGCATGAATCCATGCATCAGGCCTCTAATATGCATATAAGATCTTTGGTTAATCTCTTCCCAAACTCCCCACCCCGCCTTCCCTCTGAGATTCATCAATCTGTTCCATGTTTCCATGCATGTGCTTTGAGCCTCTGTTCCCTGGTTGTCAGTGCATGTCATAGTTACCAGTTGAACTGTCGAACGGTTATATGGTCGCTTAGGCTTATATATATATATATATATATATATATATATATATATATATATATATATATATAATCCTTGTAAGATAGGAAATATGTATTCTCTTCATTTCATAGATAAAAATAACTTCATTTAAGAGAATTTAAATTAGGTTGTAAGTCATAAATCAATAAATTACAAAAATTGGGATTGGATGAGATTCTGATTAAGACCTAGTGATCTTTTTATTTTACTCCCATTATTGCCCCCTATGCCAGGTTTATGAAGCCACAAAATAACTTTAGTGGCACAATAAGAACCACATTTGTGAGGGTCTCCCCCACACCAGACACAGCAGGTCCTTGCATGCTACAGTTCCCTGCACTCCATTTATCTATCAGCAGGAGGGTGTCAGCCAATTTCCGCACCAAGGAAGCACCTCCACTCCCACCACACACAGGTGTTTCACCTTCTGAACTCTCAGTGCACTTCACAACTGTATGGTCATTGAATCCAGTGTCCCCCACTCACCAGCAGCTCTGGGAATTGGAGAGGTTAGTTCACAACCATGTTAGATACATTACTTCTTAGAAGTCTGATTTCCCCCCAGCCTACCTCAAGCTGCACCACCACTGAATGTGGGTGCAGAACACATAGTCTTGTCATAAGCACAATGCTATTATTTTAGCAGGTAATGGATCTGGTTCCTGACAAAGCTGTCCACTGGTTTTGTCCCTGTTTTGGAACCAGATGCAGAAGTCATCCTCTCTTCCCCATTTCTGCCCCTCAGTTAAAGAATCCTGAGGACCCCAGGATGTGTGCCTGTGGAGGTGAGGAGCACAAAAAGGGGCTTCGGCAACTTCCTCATCCTCAGCACTCAGGACACACAGAGAATGAATGGAGGATCCAAGTCCACATGCAGCTTCTTCTTCGGTACTAAGCAGCATTGGCCTTATGAGTGGAAGAACCTGTGGCCGTAATGAAGTGGCTGATGTTTTCTCCCACGTTATTAGGCAGGTAACAGGGCAGAAGCTCTGAAGCTAAGACAGGACATTGCTGGCACTCGTCACTGGGGAGCTCTGGGGAGCTGCCTCTGGAGCAACTCACTGGGTTCAATTAATGCACCGTATGGAGACAACCCACACTGATGACTCTGAATGGCAGTGAGACTGCAGGAACCCATGTGCCACAAGATATCAGCAATTTCCTTAATTACAGTCTGAATAAGGAATAACAGGTGCAACAGCCAACTTTTGCTTCAGTAACCAAACAGGAAATATCAGGAGTTCTCAGGGAGACTCCTATTTCAAGCCCAGTGCTCTGTAAACCAGCCATGCTGCCTGAGGGCTGGTGCCAGGGAAGCAGCAAAGGGGAGGGAGGGATGGCTGAAGGGCCCTGGTGCCAAGCCTGCCCACCTGCTGACTTGCCCAATCCTCCCCATGAGGCACTGTAATTCCCTTGGGCATAAAGATCGCATACTTTTGCAACCTGGGATGCTAGGCCAGTGCCTGGAGCACAGTACTTCTTAAAGGTGTGCGGAAATGGCAGTTAGTAATGAAAACCACATATGTGCACTTATTTCAAAACCAGTGAATTACAAATAGCATCTAAACATTGCTCAGAGTTATTCATGAGTTGCTGGCTGATTGAATGAATAAGCAAAGGGACACATTTTTTCTTCTTCTGAATCTTGGTTTTCTTATCAGGAAAATGGATAAAATAAATTCTCCAGGGCAATGGTAAACCTTATATTAAATCTTGCATGCAAATGAGATTGTACATAGAGATCCTCACCAGTACAGACTATGTTCTAACAGAGAGAAACCAATACTTAGTTTGCTGTAAAATGCTCTTTGTGTGAGTGTATGCTGAAGCAGTGACTTATTAATACCCTCAAGCTCCAGGCAAGGCAGTTATTTGTCAATCATACTTACATTTTTCTGAAAGACATTCAAAGAAGTCTCCCCAAATAATAGTGCAAAACAAGTTAAAAATGGACCAGCAGCCCGGAGCTAATTAGAAATACACTTGTCTTATTTAATATGACATATTTAATAAGGTGTAGGGTAATTAACACCCAAACCACACAGTTAAAACTACAACTGACTAACCCACTCCGGCTTCACTGCTCTGAACAGCTGCGCAGGTGTCTGTGCTGAGATAGGTTTGACTGGCACTTGCAGACAAGGAAACGGGAGCAGCGGGTGTTGGCACTGGGCGATGCTGATTGTGGACGGAATCGCTAACATTCAGTGTTACAAGGGAGAACTTGACTACCTGATACTTTTCTCCTCTAACTTACTCACAGTGCATTGCGTACCTATCACCTTATTGCACACATGGTGCAGTGCATATGTGGGAAGCACATATACCTGTGATTCCGCAGGGGCAGTTATTTCATTCGCCTAGAACCTTGGTCGGCAAACTGCGGCTTGCGAGCCACATGCGGCTCTTTGGCCTCTTGAGTGTGGCTCTTCCACAAAATACCACGGCCTGGGTGAGTCTATTTTGAAGAAGTGGCATTAGAAGAAGTTTAAGTTTAAAAAATTTGGCTCTCAAAAGAAATTTCAATCTTTGTGCTGTTGATATTTGGCTCTGTGGATTAATGAGTTTGCCGACCACTGGCCTAGAAGACCACCTGGAACATGATAGCTTATAAGAATGGCCACAGCTCTCCAGTTTGTTGCTGGTGGTTGGAAAAGTGGGGAACTGGTCCAGGCCCTGGCTACCATGGCTCTTTGGTGGGATGACCTCCAGAGGGGAGGGAATATGCAGGGCTCAGGCGGCGCTGGAGAAAACATCCTTTCCTCTGGATGCGGGCCGAAGGGTGGGCAGCACTCTGCTGGGCCTTGTCTGCAGTCCTGACTGATGCCTGTTCCCGCTCTCGGGCTGCGTGCCTCACTCTCCGGCCTGGGAGGGGATCGCTGAGGAAGCACCTGTTTGCTGCCCTGTCTCTGCCAGAAAGAAGGGCCTTCGATGGAACCCACCACGCTTCCTCATTCCCAAGGAGCCCTGCCTCAGCCTGCTTTATACCTGAGTCCTGGTGCCCATGCTGTCATTCTGATGCTAGTCTCCCTGTGCCGACCTTGGCTGTCAATCATCCTCCTGAAATGTGGTTACTATGAGGCTGGCTTGGGAAATGGAATCCTACATGAAATCCTACTATTGGCCAGTTTATTATTACTTGTCCATATTAAAGTTATTTGTGGTGCAAATCTCATCAGATAAAGCCTCCAAACACTACCAAAGCCTCCTCCTCACGCATCGCATGGATCCCTCCTAGTGAAGGGAGGTAGTTAGCTTGAAGTAGCCGACAATCGATTGCACGTAATGTCCTCGATTCACAGCCCACCCCACCCAAAACTCTGTGCTGCCCGAGTCCAATGCCCAACCCAGCTGGCATCCTGGCTGCTCCCCGGTGCAGCTCCTGTCCCTGCGCAGCCAGCCTCCACCGCCCGGTCCCCCAATGTCTCACTTTCCCTGCTCATCCTCCTGTAGCTGAAATGAATTAAAACTGCCCATCAATAATTCAAGCACAAACAGGGTTCGCTAAATGAAGGGAGGCATCCGCACTAAGAATGGGCATCAGTAAAGCTAGTTTAAATGAGAAATTGAGGCTCCTCGGGTCGCCATCAGCTGCTTCTCATTGAATCCTTTGAATAAGCATCTTTGATTTAAAGCAAGTTCCTGGGTTAAGTTGCTCAGTGCTCTCCCAGGAACAATAGGTACACTGTCCACTTCACTGTGACGGTTATAATGTCTGGGTCAGGTTTTGCTAGAAAGTAAACTGTGATGAGCCAGTACTGTAGAAATGCTGGCATCACCCCTGAGCTACGCAGAGGCATGACTGGCTGAGCCAGGCCTGCCATTCACAGGGATATTGCATGTGAATACAGGAGCAGATGCTGGGACACCAGCCTCCTAGGTCATGGCTGTGTTCAGAGGCTCTGGGTTTTGTGAGATTGCTGTTGTCAGTGTAAGGAGTAATAATGCAAGTGATGACAACGTGTCGTGTCATATGTGTGTTTCCATCTCTGCACTGAGAGCTATAACACCAACACAGATGGCAGCTGGGCCATATGGTCCATGACCGGGAAAATGGAGTGGGCCAAAGCCATCAGTCCGACATCCTTAGCACTGCCTCGGAGGCGGGAGAGGCTCCCTGCACCTCCGCTGTGCTGGCCAGCCATGAGCCGGCTTCTGGCTGAGTGCTCCCCATGTGGGAGCTCACTGACCACCAGGGGCAGCTCCTTCCTTGAGGGTCTGTCCCCAGGTGGTTAGTGTGTGTCATAGAGATCAGTGGTGCCCAGTCATTCTGCCATTAGGCTCAATTTGCATATCACTTAATTTGCATATTATTGTACAGGATTTTCTCCTGGAGCATCTTGAAGGAACCATGCTCCATAGAAATGTGAACACTAAGTCGTCATGAGGGAACTTGATGTTCCCAGCTTTTGGTGGACAAACCAAAGATGGGAGTTTTAAGACATTTTCTCAATGAAATGCCATTAACTGAAGAGAGAATTGAAACAATATTACATACTAGAGTTCTTTCTACTACTACCACTGACCTTAATGCTCTTAATCCTAGGCTAGAGCCTTCCAGAGGCAAACCCGGAGTCAGATCTCAACTTGTGAGGTTAAGGATCCTGTGCCTCCAGCCTCTCAGGAACTATCTGAGGGGAAGTGCAAGGGAGCTGTGGGCAGCACACACTGCCCAAGCTGCTTCTTCATGGCAGCCAGTGGGAGTGAGGAGCCATTGTGGGCCCCACACGCTGCTGCAGACTGCTCTCACCTTTAGCTGAGCAGAGAATAGGTAAGCCTGATGCTTGTTCATTCTGTGAGGGCCCCTGCAGGACTAAAAGTTATAGAATGCTCATCATATTTCCTCCACAGAGCTTTTCCAGCTCAAGTTCATGTATCAATGTGTACCCCAGTACATAAGCCTCAGTTCACCTGTCAGGTAAGTAGTTTATTTTCTCATAAGATAATTTAACTTCCCTGAGTGGGAACCTTTGAGGTAATAGCAGATTGTCTCTGGAGATAGGAACACAGAAGACATCATGTGTCTTTATTTCTCCATTTTCCTGAGATTTGGATCTCACACGATCTCACACTAGCACTTTGCAGAGAAGATGGGAGCTCAGATCTTCACCTTGAGGATCTCTGCCTTGAACAATGTTGTGTATTTAGCACATAGTAGGCCCAGGTTATCATGAGCTTCCTCTCCTTTCCCTTTCTCCTTTGCTCTATTTCTGCTCTTAGCTGACTTTAAACTTTGTCTTTTAAAGTGTTAGTAGCTGGAGCAATGACCCCCTCCCTTAGGAGAACCTGCATCTAAGATTTTAAAAGGAACATTTGAAGCACAAAGGAAAGAAAAAGAAAAGAAGGACAAACTTTACATGCTAAAATAATGAATTTTCAGTGCTAGTTTGTCTAATAAACCATGATAAAATGCCTGGATATTTGCTGCAAGCTCTAAGGCCCAGCCCAGAGTGAATGAAAACCCCAGTAAATATCTGGTATATGGTTCACCTCCCTCCCTCCCCACCAGCACCTCCATCACCTCTTCCTGCATCACCACTATAGCCTCTGGATAATCTTTCCCTCTCAGGCTTCGTCCATCTAATCAATCTGAAAAGAGTCCATTACCTCTAAGATCAAGAACGACATTCTTCGTATACCTCATAAAGCTGTTTTTCAAGCCGCCTGTCTTTTCTCTCCCATATCAGAAGGCTAAACATTCCCTCAAGCAACCCAGCAAACCCTTCTTTAAGCATCTTCCCAACTTCTTTGTTTAAGCTGGTGAAACTCCTTGTTTATCCCCATTGTCCTTCTGCCATAGCAGAACCCAAAAGGATAGAATTCATGCACTTATGGTGGTCTCCTCTAGACAGCAGTCACCCTAGGATATCTGCCCTGAGTAAATGTGTGTTATAGCACCTGGCACAGGTTATGGCACACATAGATGGCGAGCTCATGGCTTCTTCATTCCCCTTATTCTCCCTCGTCCCTGTTGAAAAGTGGTTCTGGGGCTGGGCTGCCTGACTCAGTATCTGATGCTGGGCTTCCGGGGGGGGGGGGGGGGGAACACCCTTGACAATCACCTCCCATCATTATGTTATGTGTAGCCAAAGGCCATTTGCATTATCATTCAGAATCTTGGCTTCTTTATCTATTCCATTGAGATAATAATTCATATGAAAAGGATCTTATATTAGAGCTTCTTTTATCCAATAAAATCCCCTAGAACTATAAATTGATTAGCTTGTGTCCAGTAGTTTGCAACAGTGTCTTCCACTGCTGAAATCAATCTCCCTTCCAGCTGCTCTTGTACATAAATACCAGGGAGGTGTGCATGTTCCGTATCAAATGCTGAGGATTAAGGCTGGATAACGTGTTTGTGCCTCGCTAGTGGAGGGACACTCAGGCTCTGTTCATACTTTGCTTCATTCCCAGATTTAAATGATGGTTTTCAGACTCTCCAGCTTGATAATTCCACACTTGGCCCGACTTCAATTTTTGTCAATATTTGAACTAAGTCAAACAGGCATTCTGAGTTCTTTAGCTTGACATTCAAGGCCCTGTAAACCGGCCCCATTTTATTTTTTAAAAATATATTTTATTGATTTTTTACAGAGAGGAAGTGAGAGGGATCGAGTTAGAAACATTGATGAGAGAGAAACATTGATCAGCTGCACAGACCTATTACTGGGGTATGCCCGCAACCAAGGTACATGCCCTTGACTGGAATTGAACCTGGGAACTTTCAGTCCACAGGCCGATGTTCTATCCACTGAGCCACACAGATCAGGGTCCCGTTCTATTTTTTTACTATTATAATTTATTTGGAAAAGCTTCCCATGTAATTTCAAAAGTATTCGGGAAGGTGAGAATCCTTGCTCCACAACTCACTGAAAGGGAGAAGATGGGCAAGTGCTTAGCTTTTCTGTTTGAATGTATGCCCAACTTTAAAATGTGGAAGGTAGGGCATTCCTCAGGGATTGTTCAGAAAAGTGTGTGTGTGAGTGCATGTGTGTGTGTGTGTGTGTGTGTGTGTGTGTGTGTGTTTGATGGATCACACTAAATGTATTACATGTACTTAGACACATTGCTAGGATATTGCTTAAGGCTGGCTTTTGCATGAAATGCAAAGTTCTGTCATAGCATGGCCTATGAAAGTGTTAACTGATATGATTGTTAAATCCCCATGTTTAATTAGACCATGATTATTCATAAATTTATATTAGATGTTGGCTGTTTTTATTAAACACATTCTAATTACCCATGCAACAGAAGGAAAGGAACTGGTAATCATTGGATGCAGATTCTGGTCCAGGCACATGTATTCACGCCAGTCCTTGTAACATCACATGTTGTTTCTGGGCTTTTAAAAATGAGGAAACTGAGCCATAGCACCTAGCAAGCTCCCCATGGCGGGGCTGGGACTTGAGCCCAGATCTGCAAATCTGTTCACACAGCCACTCCCCACTGCTTAACAGGAGCTCACTCACCCACCCACTGGACTGTTATGTGCATTATTTCTAACTTCATTTTGGTAGTATTTTCTAATTTATATTTGTGTCTTCCTGTCTTCAGGGCAAAAATATTTACACATATTGATCCGATAACCTCCACACTTGTCTAGCATCATGTAGTCAACAATGCTACAAACTGACTTTTTCAGCCCCACCCAGCTCCCCCTTCCCATCTGTGTCCGTGCCTTTGTTTTATCAACAGATATGTTTGTTTCCTCTGTAAGAGTCTGTGTTTCTTAAATAAGTTTAATCTTTAGAAGATTCTTTACCTCAGCATTTACCATAGAGTAGTAATGCATTTTAATACATATTTTGTTGGCTTAATAAAAAGTATTTTAAACAACGGACTGCCATGCCATGAGACCTTGAAGTTTTATGTAATACCAAGATTAGTCTGAGCTTGTCTTGAGGCATGTGGGGAAATGTGTGATTCCTCTGGAGGCAGTGCAGTCAAAAGGAGGGAGAGATCCAACCGAGTGGGTATGATCTTGTCTCCATCAAGATGGGACCTGATGAGTCACTTATCCTCTCTGAGTCCTGTCTCCTTTTCTGTGAAATGGGGTCCAGCGGGCTGTCACAAGGACCGAAGGCGAAGGTATGTGTAAAATACTTCATGAGCCCTGCATGCAGCACTTGCAAATTGCAGGTTTACTATTCAGCTGTTCCTGCTCACTGTTCATAGGTCACCTGTCAGGTTAGGGTCAGGATGGGTTCAAGTTATCCTTAGGAATCTAAGCCCTCTCTGTCAGGGACAGGTCTGCCGGTCCAGTGATGCATCCTTCCTGTCTCCCCTATCTTCATGCTCTTCATCTCTTCTTAAGTGGTGAGAGAAAGCACATGACAGCTACGGCAACTAAGTATTAGAAAGGTTTAAAATATGGCTGAAAAGTCAGAGGAGGGTTATCTGATTTACTCTAAACCTGTGTTTCCCAAAGTGTGGTACGCATACCCCCAGGGGTACAGGAAGAGTTTGGGGGGGGGGGATACGCGTTGCACTGGAGTTTGGTGGGGATATGCACTGCACCGTGCTTAGCTGGGCTTAATACATTCTTTTTTTTTTGACGAAGGGTACTCAGCATTATGAAAATTATAGAAGGGGTACACATATGTCAAAAGTTTGGGAAACACTAAGTCTAAACCATGGTGGCTAGAAGCATGGACAGATAATACTTTAAAACTAACTACATTTTAAATTCATATATAGAGATAATTTGCATATTTGTTTTGTGAAAAATAAAACATGGTGACTCAGTGGGCCCCTTGATCTTGCCAATGTAGAGCCATGTGCCTGCTGTGGTGGGCAGAGCCCAGACAATGGTGGGAGCAGCTGCCCTGCAGGCTGGGCCCAGAGCAAGCCTGTGCCTGGGCTGTGGGAGGGTGAACCTGCCCCCTTTCCCAGGCCCCTGGAGGCAGCTGGGGGCCATCATCTACATACAGTTTTGAAGCACAGGAGGTCTCCTCAAAGGTCCTGCACAGCAGTGTGGGAGCCTCTGCTGCAGAATGGTGAAGGGGTGAAGGAGAGAGATGCCCAGCGGGGCCGTCTAGGAGGTGCTGAACTGCAGCTGGGTCCAGGATCATCAGAATGTTATTTTTTTTACTTATATGCCCAAGCCTTCCTCTTATCTTCAAACCCTACAATTAAGTTTTACCTAGTCTTTAGAGAATTACTAGAGGAAACTGTGTCTTCTCCTGAGGAACCTAGAGAAACAGATCATAATCCTATATAATAAAAGCCTAATATGCAAATTGTCAGTTCAAACAGGAGCTCGACCAGGGGGCTGGGCTGGTGGCAGCAGCAGGAAGTGGAGGAAGAGAGGTGCCCTGACCAGCAGCTGGCAGATGCTCGGGACCCTACCAGTGTACAAATTTCATGAATTGGGCCTCTAGTACAATAATAAAGACCATGACTCTTGTCCATGCTGAAGAATAACAGCCAAGGTGACTGGAAGGACACATGTATTCCTTCATGTCTGAAATACCTTCAGGTCAGAGCAGACAAATGCCATTTGGGAGTTAAAGGACCTGTGACATCTGAAGACAGAGAGTTCAGGGGTGTGACATGACACAGGCTCTACAGCTTCTACTGAAGAATGCCACAGTAAAAAGGCATGGGAGCAAATGTAACAAGACTACACTCACTTGAGGTCTCCATTCTTATGCCTACATTAGTTGATTAGAAAAAAAATTAAAATAAAATAAGTTAATATTGGAAACAGGTTACAAATCAAACTAAAATGCAGCACAATGATCAGGAGTTTCCAGTGTCAATCTAGAGTAGTCTCAATTAGCTGTACATGCTGTGTATGTTTAAGAACGAGGTCTAAAAAGCATTAAACCAAAAGTGCTTCCTCATAATTCCTCAGTAACCTGAAAGACAACTGACAAAACAAACTAACCAAAGCTGGGTTTTGGTCCTCCCTCCTGCCCTCCCTCTTTCCTGGCCTTTCTTTTTTTCTCCTTCCCTTCCTCCCTCCCTCTCCTCTTTCCTTCCTTACTTCTGTTTTTCTTTTTTCTTTCTTTCTTTTCTTTTCTTTTTTTTTTTTTTGCAAAAAACAACAAAATATAAATAAAAGTCAATGTTATTCAAATGTTATATATAGGAAACAAACCTGGAAAACTTAGGGCAAGAGCTGGAACCAGGGAGGGCTCATATGGCTCTACATCTCAATGATGCAACCTCAGCCTCAGTCTCCAATGTGGTTGTCAAAATGCCTCAGAACTGTCTTCTTTAAAAAGATTTTGAATTGTGGACTTATTGAGCCATTTAGAGACTTCATCTAATGAACTCAATCCTAGAGACTTGTAAAAACAACTGGATTAAAGGATTAGCATTTTTTCAAGTGTTTTCCTTTTCAAGGCAATCAAAGTCATTTATTCCCATCATTGGGGGTAATGGTTGAAAATATACCATTTTATCTTGTTTAGATTATTATACCTTTTCTGTGTCAGTTTTTATAGTTCTCCATTTCTGCTAACAACTCTTCACAGTAAACAATATAGTAAGTGCTAATCTGCCTTTTAAAAATGTCCCCTCATAAATACCTTTATCCATCACTCTAAGGTTCCTGGGCTCAAAGCTGCCTGGAGAGAAGTCACTTTGCTATATGTCCTTCACCCACATCCCTGTCCCTCTCATGATTCTCACTGGGATCCATGTTTCATCACTTGCCCTTGCTTTTTCCACCGGTCATTTCTGGTGCCTGGTCTCCTTGCTGTTTGTGGTGAAAAGAAAATATGTTCTGGATTAAGGAGACTGTCACTAGCCTGATTGGATTTTCTTCACAAGGGCTAAAACGCAAGATTCAAGACATTACAAAAAAAGGCACTGGGGTGTATTGCAAATAGCCATCTTCCCAGTGAAAGGGCAGTTACTGGTCAGGGACTGAGGAGCTGCTCTCCTCATTCTCTTTCTCAAGCAAAAGTGACTTGTATGCAAATATTTTAAATACATGGGAACAGGCAAAACCTTTTCCGACAATAAATCCTTTGGCTTCATTCTGTAAATAACCACCTCCTTAGTTACCTACTGGGTGAGCCTGAATTTTACCTGCTGCATTGGTATTGAAAGCTGAATCTTTTAGCCAAGACTTCCCCAAGCTTCTTCACTTTCCTTTTTTGCTATTCTTACTTCAGTGCTATAAGATCTGAATCTTCCTTTGACTCAAATATGAGACACAGTCTCCCATGCACACACCTCAGGAGAAACCTGTTTCTAGGTGTCCATAGTTCCCTTTATATACAGGAAAGAGTTGAAGAAAATAAATAAGTGGTGCCTTTCTTGCACTTCACTGGAGCTGTGGAGCCTTATTCATAGAAAAATTCTAATTCTAATTTCTCCTTACTTTCTTAACCTTAAAAGGGAAAGAAAAAAAAAGGTTCAGTATCTGGATCCCTCATAGAGCTCACACCAAAGTGTAGGTCTCCTTAAAAATAGAAGAAAGTGGATAGTAACATGAAATGGCATGTTCATTTATGCAAATACAAAGTTCCTCCCTCCAATGCCAACTCACTCCAAATAACTGAGCCACCAAGGCCAGTTTTAAAATATAGCATCCTGGAGTCAGTGTCCTGGATTTTGGCATTTGGGTGTAGACAGACTTTGAGTAATTATGCGTCATTTATCCAGTACAGAGGACTATGGCCTCATCAGCTTCAGAGCAACCTCTTCTCTTCAGCACGCCCCCTCACCTGAATTCCTAAATGCATTTATCAATTCATAAATAGCCATTGCAAGGGTCTTCCTGATTCTGAACATTTATTTCTTCTTACTTTTTATTATTGTTCCCACCTCTGCATTTAGGGATGATATTTCAAAACCAAGCATTAAAAACACTTTGTGCAGTCATTGTGGAAAACAGTATGGAGTTTCCTCAAAAAGTAAGAAATGGAACTCCCATTTGACCCAGTAACCCCATGTCTATAAATAAATCCCAAGAAAACAGAAACACATATATGCACCCCTGTGTTAATAGCAACTCAATTTACAACAGCTTAGATTTGGAAACAGCCTAAGTGCCCATCAGCAGATTAATCAATTAAAAAACTGTGGTACATCTATACTTCTACCCTGCTATAAAAAAAGAAGAAACTTTTACCATCTGTGATAGCATGGATGGACCTGGAGAGCATTATGCTAAGTGAAGTAAGCCAGTTGGAGAAATATAAATATCATGTGATCTCATTCATATGTAGGATATAATGATCAACGTAAACTGATGAACAAAAATAGATTCAGCAGAAGCCGGTTTGGCTCAGTGGTAGAGTGTCGGTCTGCGGACTGAAGGGTCCGAGGTTCGATTCTGGTCAAGGGCATGTACATTGGTTGTGGGCACATCCCCTATAGGGGGTGTGCAGGAGGCAGCTGGTCGATGTTTCTCTCTCATCGACGTTTCTAGCTCTCTATTTCTCTCCCTTCTTCTCTGTAAAAAAATCAATAAAATATATTTTTTAAAAAATAGATTCAGAGACAGAGAAACACCTAACAGACATTCAAACATCAGAGGAAAGGAAGGGGGTTGTTAGAGGGTAGATAAGAAACCAACCAAAGGACTGCTATGCATGCCTATTTGCCTAACCAATGGACACAGATACTGGGTGGTGGGGGCTTGTCCTGGAGAGTGGGAGTGGCTGGGGAGGGATCAATGGGGGGAAAAAGGAGACATATGTAATATTTTAAACAATAAAAAAAAACCACAAAAAACAAAAACAAAATACAACTTTGTATTCCTCATTATAGGTTTGGTGTTTTTGTTTTTGTTTTGTTTTGTTTTAATCAAAGAGGTCAATTTTGTTAAATGAATGGCAACTGTCACTCAACCTGTTTCACCTGAATTCATGATAGGCACCATGTTCCCATTTCTATATTGGTACGGATGTTTATTTTTAAATTAAGGCCAGTATTTCCTCCTTATTCCTCTTAAAATAATTTTTTCAACCCAATCCTTTCACTTAATTGTGGGACCCATATTTTATGGTTTACTATATTCTTCCTTTTTTCTAGTTTCATATCTTAGGAAAATCTTACAGGCTTAATATTCATCTCAAACTGATTATACAACAGAGCAGCAGGCCAAATTCTGAAATAACCTTGTGGTTGCTTCTTGAGGACACTCTTCAGGATGATGCTCTTTTTGATCAACAGTATTAATTCATCAATGCTATTATGTAGTGTATTTCTTTAGTTCTTGTATGTGGACATATAAGAACATCTTAATCTGGATTGGACTGGGGGTTTTTTCTAAACTTCTTATGCTGGAATAATTTTAGACTTACAAAGAACTGAAAAAAAAAAACTCAGAGAGTATCTGTATATACAACTCAGCTCGGTTCCTCTGCTGTGAACAACTCCGCATAATTACAGCACAGCACAATCACCAGGGCCAGGGGATTATAGTAGGGCAACCCTACCCACTCTTCAGCAGTTTCCCCATGCATTTTAACATTTCCTGTGCTACTGCCTGTCCCAGGATCCCACATGGCACTTAGTGGTCCTGTCTCTTTAGTTTGTTCTAATCTGCAACATTAGATCTGTCCTGTCTTGGGTTCCATTAGCCTCCTATTTGCAGGGTCCATACTGGAAAGTTACTTTGTAGAATTCCTCTCAATTTAGGCCTCATTGATGGTTTTTAATGATGTTATTAGTTTTTTTTTAATTTTTAATTTTTTGTTTTTGTTTTATTTTAGGCAAGAATGTCATAGAAGTGACATTGTGCCTGCCCTTGCCAGTGCATCACATTGTGAAATGGGATGTTGATATGCTCTGTTAGTGGTAATGGAAACTTGATCACTCAGATATGGTGGAGTATGTATAGTTCTTTATTACAAAATCACTATTTTCCTTTTGTAATTAATTACTATCTTTGGAGAGAAATTCTGAGACTATACCCATATCTTGCCTCTCCTCAAACTTCTACCCACTAATTTTAGCATCCATGGATGATTTCTATTTGCTTATTATTGTCACACTCTCAGTGATATTGTATTTTTCTTACTCATTCTACTTTTGTTAATTAGGATTCTCTTTTTTAATACATTTTATTGATTTTTTGCAGAGAGGAAGGGAGAGGGATAGAGAGCCAGAAATGTCGATGAGAGAGAAACATCTACCAGCTGCCTCCTGCACACCCCCCACTGGGGATGTGCCCCCAACCAACATACATGCCCTTGACCGGAATCAAACCCAGGACCTTTTAGTCTACAGACCTACGCTCTACCACTGAGCCAAACCTCTTTAAGAAAAAAACACTATCATTTTTCTCAGTTCTTATTTATTGATTCAATTATTGATTTGTATCAGGATGTCAGTTTAATCAATGGGTTATTATCTAATAAGGCCATATTTTGTTTTTTTCTATATTTTTCTTCTCAAAATGTTTCAGCTTTGGGAGCTCTTTTAGGTTGCTTTCTGTGTCTCCATAACTGGCCCCATCCATTCTCCAAAACTTCTTTTTTATTGCCCCAGGCCACCTTATATCCTCACAGACGCAGCTTGGGCACTATTCCCTTTTCCAAGTATCCCTAGGTATGTCAATTAGAAGGTGGTGTTTAGAAACAAAGCTCTTACACCCAGGTGTCTTCATTCCTATTGGAGTAAATCTGACTTGTTCTTGATGAACTCTCACCAGTTTGTACTGATCAACATTGCATTTGCCAGGCACACACATAATTTCTTAACTAAGTCATTCTATATTTATTTTCCCAAAGATAAATATTTCATTCACTAACACATATTTTGTGGACACTATTATCTTTATTTTCCTGAAAATTGGGGCTATTTGTACCCTCCCCCGCATTCCAGCACTTCTGCTCTTCATGACTCCTGAAAGGATTAGCATTGAGTCCTTCTGTAGATGCACTCAATACACAGGCATGTAGCAGCCTGGAGAGCAGGACATGGACTCATGCAGAACCACCAGAATCTCTCCTAGGGTTCCTTCACTACCTGGAGTTCAAGGCCCTACTGACTGTGTTAGTTCAGTTCCTTCTAAACTGAAGGAAATTATATATAACTAGGAGTTTGATAAACAAAGATTTGTGCTATAGTGGGCTTTCCTCTCCCTAGCTGCCAGCACTACCTTCCACTCTGGCCCAGCCCCTTTCTGCTCAGGCCCCAGAGCCACCTCTTTCAGCTCCAGCACCACCTTCCCATGCTGCCTACAGGCCCTCAGAGACTAGGGGTGGGGCAGAATGCCTGCTTCCCACCCCAGTCACTAGGTGCCAGTGTATGTAAATTAACTGCCATATTTGTTGGGTTAATTTGCATATCACTTCTGATTAGCTGGTGGCATAGCAGAGGTAAGGTCAATTTACATGTTAATCTATTATTAGGTAAGATAAAAAGAAAGTACCCAACTCTCATTTTCTGTTGGTTGCTATCATAACATACTTGCCCTCCTTGCATGCCTTTATTTTTCTTGATATAGTTATTTCTAAATACATGTGATTTTAATCTAATTTTTACTTAAAGAATTTATCTTAAAAATACCACATACTTTTAATATAAAGTCACTGTACAATAAAAAATTCCATAATTATCACCATCAGAGATATACATTGTACCTCCCGTACACACATACAACCATGTATACAAATACACACAAAAGTTAGATTACAAAACACATACATAAATATATCCTGCTATTCATATCTAATACAGCACAAAGAGGGTAATTTCACTTTTGAAGCCTCAGCCTAAATAGGAACATATGTGGTAATTTCATAATTATAATTTTAGTACAAGAAAAAATAGATTAGCTGATAATTTTATGTGTCCATTAGATATTAATTAAATTGCTATCATTAGGTCTTTAGAGTCATTTCAATATTGTTCCATTGTAACACTGTAATAAAATTTTTTTACATAAATCTTTTTCCACATTTATAATTACTCATTTAAGAGAGATCCTTAGAAATGGAACCACATTGCCTCTAACATAACTGAAAATGTAATTAACACAATTAAAAGTTTTTCTTTGTATTATTTGAAAGTCTCAATTATTCTGGATTTTATAATCCTACCATGCTTTTGGGCTTATGCTTAATAACATGTCTTTACATAATTTGTGGACATTTAGCTGAAATCTAAATTTATCAGTAAATTTCTCATGCAACCATTTCAAATATGTTAGTTATTTTTTATCAATTTATTTGTCAAGGTCATTGCTAATGTTGCTGTTTGTTTTGTTTTGTTTTTTAATATATTTTATTGATTTTTTTATAGAGAGGAAGAGAGAGGTATAGAGAGTTAGAAACATCAATGAGAGAGAATCATCAATCAGCTGCATCTTGCACCCCCGCTCCTGGGGTTGTGCCCTCAACCTACATATATGCCCTTGACCAGAATCGAACCTGGGACCTTTCAGGCCACAGACTGACACTCTATCCACTGAGCCAAACTGGTTTCAGCATCTTGTTGTTTTTTAAACCACAATTTTAGGTTGGATTTTCTCCCAATTTCCTTGACATATTTATATTATGATTCTCCTTTCTGAGAATAATTGTGTTTACCATGGAATGAGGGTGTTATTGTCCTTTACATGCATGGGATTCAATATATTCATGTGTCTGTATGGTTTCTAATTTATAAAGCAACATATCTTTGTGGATAAGTAGCAGATCTCTTTCTTATGCCTCCTAAGAGTTAGTGTTGCCTGTGAGGCAAATCGAATCTACTGATGTTCCTTTTTAGGATGGACTCTACATTAATGTCAAGAGCAGGGATGCTCCTCCCACACAGCTATACCTTCCACTCTTCTGTTATCAACCTCTGGACCCCACATTCTTGCACCTAGATTTAGTAGCAGTATATCCCCTCAATAACATAATTTCTGCTGCCTTTGCTTTTTGCACACTTCTCAAATGTGCTTAAGCCAGAGGTTTAAGAAATTATCGACAGTAGCATATTGTGCTCACATGAATATTTGACCCCATCTACCTTTTGACCTCATCTACCTTATGTTTAAAAAGTATATACCTCTTTTGGACATAGTTACTCTTCCATTCTGTGTTAATTAATAGCATATTATTAATTATTTGTGGATGTGCTAGGTAGCACAATTTAACTGCAATAACACAAACCCTGATTTAAGTTGATTTAAGTAAAAGAGAATTTAATATTTCATCCATTAATCAGCAAGTGCAGAAGTTGGGAAAGTTTAGGGTTGATTGACTGGGTTCTTCTGTGACATGGTCAGGAACTGGAGTTCTGTACAAATGCCCTCAGATTGCCCATAGGTCCAACTTCATCTTGGGATAGATTTACTGCACTGTGAGTTGTTACCAGGCAACCTATATCCTAAAACTCTTAAGTAGGAAAAACATTACATATCTCCAACAATTAAAACAAGTCTCCCTTTGCAGTCTAATTTGAAAACTTAAGATGCATGTCCCCTTTCCCAAGGGCTGCAGACTCTGTACTTTTAAATCCATCCCTGAAACTGAGGTTGCTGTAGACTTATCACATCTATTTCTTCATTATTCATAGCTGGATTATTTATATACAACTAGAGACCAGGTGCGCAAAAATTCGTGCACTGGGGGTGTCCCTCAGCCCAGCCTACACCCTCTCACAATCTGGAACCCCTCAGGTAGGGTTCCTAGGCCTGGCCTGAGATCAGGGTCTATTGGGACTTTCTTTCCCCTGGCTACAGGCAGCTGGCCCCACCCCCGCCACTGCCACTGCTTGCCATCTGTGCAGAGCTGTCCCCCATCCCCTGCCACCAGTGGCCTCTCTCTGCAGGTGACAGGCTGGGATGCAATGGCTTGCCTGGCCTGGGCCTCCCTCTTTCTTTGTTGAGGGATGGGGCCAGCCCTGCAAGGAGCAATCTGCTACCTGATCACCCCTAACCCTCTGCCTGCCTGCCTGATCACCCCTAACCTCTGCCAGCCTGCCTGATTGACCATAACACTTGCTTGGGGTAGGACCAGCCCAGTAATGGACCATCTGCCTACCTGATCACCCCTAACCACTCTGCCTGCTTGCCTGATTGCCCCTATCCACTTGCATGGTAAACTGACTTCTGGTTGGTCAGCCTCTGCTCGTTACTTGTCTTTATAATCCAGAGATTTTATATATTGGGGTAAGTTAAAATCAGATAAATCATCCCCCTATATCCTTCCATATTTTCCCCTACATTTGCTATTACTCCACTTTATTCTTACCTATCACTAGAATGTTTCTGAAAAGTTACTTAAATTCTATGAGTCCCACAAGTTTATGAAATTCAAGTGCTATAGCTAGCTGTCAGAGGGAGTTCATAATGGATATTTTTAAATTCTAGGAGTGGTCCTGTTATTAAAATAAAAGTCCCACTTAACAAATTTAAACCAGCATTTCCCAAATTTTCTCTATCATGGAACTTCTATGTTGCATATTGGCTCTTTGAACTTATGGCAATGATGCTTGCAAGAGGACACTTTGGAAAAGCCTCTCTATTGGATATAACAGTTATTTTTACTTGAAATTTCAATCCCTGTGACATACTTTGATAGATAAGATACTCCTTATAAGATTTTAGATGTCAGAGTAGATAAGTTTTCCCATACCATATGAGGTACACTCAACTCCCAGCCAAGGGTCCACCATGGACATCTAAACCATGATGAGGAAAATCTAACCATGTTGTCAGATGCCAAGTCCAGAATCAACAGTTTGTATCCAACTGTATTTCCCCAACCACCTCTCCTTTGAGTTGGAGTGGTAAGTAGGAAATAAAAATGTCCTGAATCTCTGAGTTCAGTCTTCTTTTAAGCACTTCTACGTCTCAGGAGTTGCTGTCCAGCTTCCCTCTGTCAGTCCTTCTGCTTGGCTCTATGATCCAGGAGAGTCTGGCAGTCCCATGGTAGAGAGATCCTGAAAGCACAGACTGCCTCTCTGGACCCCACAGGACTCACCATGGCTCATTTACTTTTCCTTCAGCCATTGCAACCTTCTCTCTGGTTAATGCTCAGCTGCCCCAGTTTTCCACAGACCAGAACATCCACTGCAGGGCCCACATGTGGCCTCTACAAAGCATGCCATTCACACTTCTAGCTTTAGTGTTGTAGTTTATTTTTCCTTGTGGAGCTGGAGTATTTTCCCACTAGATAATTGTTTGAACCCATTTTTCCTCAATTATTTATATACATTTCCCTTATTTATTGTTTTGGCCTTTCTAGGACTGTTAAATAGTATACACCAAGTTGCTCTAATTATTGTGAGTACTGACTATTTAAACCTTCTAATGGGCACTAAATGTTCTCTATTTTTATCCAACAACCTTGCAAAGTATTGTTATGGTCACTTTGTACAGTATTAGAGAAAATTGGAGCCAAACTTACCCAGGCCTATGACCACACAACAGGTAACTAGTGTAAAACTGAACCAGGAGGGCTCTGCCTTGTATGTATGCTCTTTCTACTAAGCTGAAGGAACTGCTGGCTTCATTTTAATGTACAGATAGTATAATCATGATGGGTGTAACTAGGACCTCCTTACATGTGTACATTGAGGTTTAAAAACATGTATGCAATAGTTGTATACATACCACTTGTTGAACACTTGTTATGTGCTAAAATCTGAAGCAAGCTCTTTATAAGCTTGTCTCTAATACCCCTGCCTCCTATTTAGAATTACCTGAAGCATTTAAAAATATAATGCTTATGTTCCTCCTTTAGGTATTCTGTTTTTATTGATCTGAGGCGAGGACACTGACATGAATATATATTTTTAAAAGTTCCTCAGTTACATCCCATCTAGAGGAAAAGTTAAGAACCATAAGATCAATGGTTTAATAACAGCAAAAATATTGTCTCTTTGTCACTAGATCTAGAGCCCCCTGATTCCAACCCAAATTATCTTGCTTTTAGGCTCAGGGGCTTCCAAGACTGTTTTCTGTGAAAATATACAAGTCCTTAAAGGACACTGTGATTATGTGTCATCCCTGACTCTCCAGAAACAGTAGAGTGGTGGGTAGAACTCTGTTGCTTTCTAGAGTTGCCTCCTCTCCCTGCATTCCAGCTGCTCTGGGGAAGCCCTGGGAGCTGCTGAGACCACAGTGACTCACCCAGAGAGGCACCTCGGAGCTTCTCACAAGCTCATTTCTCCTGCCCTTCTTTTCCCTCCTCTACCTGAATCAGCTTTTCTTCAAACACCCAGCTTTCAAGAGATTCAGAAAATTTTATTTGTTTTAAATGGACAATAATTTTACATGACTAAAAATTAAATGTGTCTTGAGTAAATATTTCCCTCCCAACCATGTGGCTTCTCTCCATGCCAGCTTCCTCTGTACCTTTCCAGAGATGACCCTTCCTAAACAACAAGGTAGATCTATAGATGGATTGCTGTTTTTGTCACAGAAATGGTAGCACCTATGATCATGGTTTTATATCTTGCTTTTTCCACTGAATAGCATATTTTGGATATATTTCTGTGTCAGTATATAGATACTAGGGGCTTGGTGCATGAAATTTGTACAAGGGGTGTGTGTCCCTTAGCCCAGCCTGCACCCTCCCCAATCTGGGACCCCTCGAGGAATGTCTGACTGCCTGGTTTGGCCCAATCCCGGTAGAATCTGGCCTAAACAGGCAGTCAGACATCCCTCTCCCAATCCAGGACTGCTGGCTCCCAACTGCTCACCTGCCTGCCTTCCTGATTTCCCCTAACAGCTTTTGCCTTCAGCCTGATCACCCACTAATCACTCCCCTGCCAGTTTGATTGCCCCTAACTGCCTGCTCCTGCAGGCTTGGTCACCCCCAACTGCCTTTCCTTGCAGGCCTGGGCCCTCCCAACTGTCCTCCCCTGCTGGCCTGATCACCCATAACTGCTCTCCCTTGCAGGTCTGGTCCCTCACTACTGCCCTCCCCTGCTGGCCATCCTGTGGTGGCCATCTTGTGTCCACATGGGAGAAGCCATCTTGTGTGTTGGAGGATGGTCAATTTGCATATCACTCTTTTATTAGGTAGGATAGTGGTCTGGTGCATGGGTGGGGGCCAGCTGGTTTGCCCTGAAGGGTGTACCAGATCAGGGTAGGGGTTCCCTTGGGGCTGAGGGCAACCTGGGAGAGGGGCCTGTAATGGTTTGCAGGCAGGCCACACCCCCTGGTAACCCAAGTGGAGGCCCTGGTATCTGGGATTTATTTATCTTCTATATTTGAAACTTTATAGCCTGGAGCAGAGGCCAGGACTGGCCAGGAAGTTTGGCTTCCTCCATTGCCAGGGAAACCCAAGCCTCCTGCTTACTCTGTGGCTGCGGCCATCTTAGTTGGGTTAATTTGTATACTCACTCCTGATTGACTTTAGGCATGGCTTGTGGGAATAGTGGAGGTACAGTCAATTTGCATGTTTCTCTTTTATTAGTGTAGATAAAGTCCTCATACTTTTCCATGTCTGTGTACACTCAATTATATCTCAATATTCTACTGATAGAGTTGTTTTTAATCTTTTACTTTTTTATTACAGACAAGTTTCTAAAATTTGTTTCATTAGTTTTCCCAAGTGAAGTATATTTCTGGGATAAATTTCTAGAAATTAAATTGCTGAGTCAAAGTATTCACACTTGTTAACTTTGATGATTTGAAAAGATTTCTTTAGAGGCTTCACCAGTTTTCCCTCTGACCTGCATATGTGAGAATGTGGCTTTCCTCAGGGTCTCATAGGTACAGTATGTGGTAAATGTTTTCATCTGGATGTCAGTGGACAGGTGGAACTGCCATTTCAGCACAAGGTTTACTTGCTGATTTCTTACTATGATCAAGTTTTAGAAGCTAAGTTTTAAAGCCATTGTTCCCCGTATTCCTTTTATATTAATTCACAGTGTTACATTAATCAAACTTGCTATTGAATATTGCAATAGTATACTAGTAAACTTAAAAGATTAATGTAGCCAGTATTTTCAGCAATTTTATATGAAAAAAAATCAGCTATTCTTCTATGTAACAGAATGATAGCACGCTTGAAAAGCATGCAGTGTAGAGCCTGGGCTCCCTGAGCCTGCAACAGGCACGTGGCATACCTGATAGAAAGAACAGGTCCTCTCACACTCACAGTGCCCCAAGGGTGCTCCCAGAAATTGTCTGCTGGTCCGCTTTCAGGGATTGATTTCTTTCCCTAATTGTTCTTTTACTGAAGGTCATTAAAAGGTTATAATAAAATCTGAGCATTTTAGAAGGTTTTGTGAATTTTATAATTTTCCATTGCATCAGGGAGCCAAATCCTTTCTGTGTTTCTGATGGAGTACAGCTAACACCCAAGGCCCTTAGCAATCAATGTTTGCCAACATACCGCTTTCAGATGTGAAAGGAAGGCCACGAGTCTGTGCGTAGCTCCACTCCCAGCGGCCAGCTGGATTCAGAAACCAGGCCTCTAGTCCTCTGCATCAAGGTGTCTCTTATTCCTCTTTGCTTTCATGAGGTAAAGTTCCTATTCCTCTGTCCCTGAAGCTAGAGTATAGCACTGGAACAATGAGTTATCCTGAAGGGCATCAGGCCTGTACCTTAGCATACAAATAACATAGCTCTGATTCCCACCTTTTTGGGAACCATGCCACCCCAGTCCCAGGCCTCCCCTCATGAATGAGGCTCTCATTGGCTCAGCTGAGAGGGATACTGGCCGCTGACAGTCTTCAGACAAGTCCCACTCTGGACATTCCCCTAGTAGAAGAGAACTTTTCTGTCCAGGGTTGTCTTCCCCAGGACCTGTGACCTAAGATGGCTTCCTCTGTTGGGGAGTCTCAGCAAGACCTAACCTCTCTCACAGTTTGGACAACTCCAATGAGCTCTCCTCCTCCAGAGGTTCGCAGAAGACTGGCTGAGGTTTTGGTGATGATTGTGTCAAAGCTCCCATTCCTCCCTCTGCCTTGCTCTGCTACCTTCTCTTCCCCTCAGGTGTTGCTGACTTCCAGAGTGCCTCCTAAAAGCCCTGCTGCCTCCAATCTCTGTGCCAGAGTCTGCCTCACAGACCGTGTGCAATGCTCAGGGATACTATCTACCTGGGAGCACTGGTTCCAGCTATGTGCTTTCACTTGCTAATGACAGTCACCGGCCCTTTTGTCATCAAGCATTTATTAAAAGTCTATCATGCATTATGTACTCACTAGGTACTGAGTACATAGGTGTTAACCAAAACCAAAACAGGAAGTAAACTATCCCATGCCTCATGATGGTTATGTTCTGTCTGGCAAAGAAGAAACCTAATGAGCCCCCATTCATTGCTTTTAAATAGTCACTGTGCTTCGTTTCCTGCAATCCCTCCAAAATATAGTACCTGTATAGTTCTCTGTTGTGTATATGCACTGGGTATAGCAATGATCACACTGCATATCACTGGTCCCCTCTGCCAGCAGTGTGATAGGTTCAAAATAAATCACTGTGAGAGTCAAACACCGGAGGCACGCTATTCCCTTATTATTGATTGATACAGTGAAAGCTGTATGCAACCTCTTGGCAATGCAAGAGACATCTTGAGAATATATTGTCCGCATTTTAATATAGTGATATCAAGAGGAATCTCTCTTCTCCGCAGGCACAGAGGTTCCTACATCATATTTTGTTTTATCCTAGCTGCTTCTCAGTTTTGCTCTGGGCTTCCTGTGGGTTATGGGGAACTAATAAATTTTAAGAAGATTCATGTCATGTTTGCCATTGTCTAGAATTAAGTATTTAAAAAGCCTGAGCTTTGGAATCAGACAGGTGAAGGCTCCAGTCCTGACTCAGCCACTGACCAGCTGTGTGGCCTGAGTTGTCTTTGAGCTTCATTTCTGCATTTAGAAAGTGGGATGATTTTACCTACTTTGTAGGTTTATCAACACAGAGGATTAGAGAGTGTCCTAGTGTGTTCAGAAAATAAATAACTTTATTTTATTTGTTGTAATTTATCTTTATTGTAAAAAGTATTACAGGTGTACTCTTTGATTATTTTCCTATGGACCACCTGCACCAAGCACCAGCCCCACACAGGCCTTCACCACACTATTGTCTGTGGTCATGGGTTATTCATATATGCATATAGGTTCCCCTGTTAATCTCCCCACCTGACCCTGACCTTTTTTTCCTCTGAAATTTGTCAGTCTGTTACATGCTTTTATGTCTCTGAATCTATTTTGTTTATCCGTGTTTTTTTTATTGTTGTTGTTCATTAAATTCCACATATGAGTGAGATCATGTGATACTTATCTTTCTCTGACTGACCTAATTCCCTTAGCATAATACTCTCCAGGCCCATCCATGCTATTGCAAATGGTAAGAGTTACTTCTTTTTTTACAGCTTCTTAGTATTCTATTGTGTAAATGTATCACAGCTTTGTTTACCCACTCATCTACTGATGAGCACTTGGGCTGTTTCCAAATCTTAGCTATTATAAATTGTGCTTCTATGAATATAGGGGTACATACATTCTTTCTGATTGGTGTTTGTCTTTTCTTAGGACATATTCCTAGAAGTGGGATCACTGAGTCAAATGTGAGTTCCATTTTAAATTATTTGAGAAAACTCTGCATTGTTTTCCACAGGGGCTTCACCAGTCTGCATTCCTACCAGTAGGGTGCTAGTGTTCCCTTGTCTCCACATCCTTACCAACACTTCTCATTTGTAGATGGGAACCATTCTGACAGGTGTAAGGTGGTAATTGATTGTCATTTTAATTTGCATCTCTGGGATGATTATGGACTCTCTTTTCATTTTGTTGGTGGTTTCTTTTGCTGTGCAGATAATTTTATTTTAATGTAGTGTCATTTGTTTATTTTCTCCTTAATTTCTCTTGACTTAGAAGACATATTTGTAAACATATTGCTACAAGAGATATTTCAGATTTTGCTACCTCTGGTTTCTTATAAGATTTTTATAGTTTCATGATTTATATTTAAGTCTTTTATCTATTTTGAGTCTAGTTTCATTTTTTTGTATGTATCTGTCCAATTTTCTCTACACCATTTATTGAAGAGTCTGGCATACTCCGTTTTATGCTCTTGCCGCCTTTTTCAACTATTAAAGTGGTAAATACCACCACAAGAGGATATGACTCTGATAAACATATATGCACCCAATATAGGAGCATTCAAGTATTAAGACAAACAAAACAAAAAATCTGGAGGATGTTAAGAGGTAGATCAACAGCAATATAATCATAGTAGGGAACTTTAACAACTCATTGACATCACTAGATAGATCTTCTAAACAAACAAACAAAAAAAAATTAACAAGGAAACAGTGATCCTAAAAGATGCACTTAAATCAGATGGAAATGACATTTATAGAACATTTCACCCCAAAGCTAAAGAAATACATTATGCTGAAGTGCACATGGAACATTTTCAAAGATAGACCACGCCGTAGGACACAAACTAAGTGTCTACAAGTTCTGGAATACTGAAATCATATGAAGCATCTTCTTGATCCCAATGACATAAAATTAGAAATCAACTAAAATACAAACACTCAAAAAAATTCAAACACATGGAGGCTAAATAGCAGGTTATTAAACAATGAATTAGTTATCAAACAAATGAAGGGAGAAATAAAAAAAAAATCTGGAAAAAATGAAAATGAACACACAATCACCCAAAGGCTATGAGACACACAGGGAGAGCAGTCCTGAGAGGGAACTTCACAGAATTACAGGCTTACCTCTAAAAAAACAAACACCTCAACAAACTCTCTAACACTACAACTTAAAGAATTAGAAAGAGATCAAGAAAAAAAAAACAGAGTAAGTATAAAGAAGGACATAATAAATATCAGAGTGAGAATAAATGACATAGATATTAAAAACAAACAAACAACAAGGCAAAATATTGATAAAATCAAGAGCTTTTTTTTTTTTTTTTTTTTTTTAAAGATAAACAAGATTGGTGAACATTTAGCCAGACACATCAAAAAACAAAAAGGGAGGACCCAAATAAACAAAATCAGAAGTGAAAGAGGGAAAGCAACAACTGACTGCACAGAAGATCCTGAAAAAATACTATGAACAACTATATGCCAACAAGCTGGGCAACCTGGATGAAATGGATATATTCCTAGAAAAATGCAATTTTCCAAAACTCAATCAAGAAGAATCAGAAAACTTAAATAGGCCAATTGAAGCAATAATAATAATAATATCCCATCAAACTAAAGTCCTGGTCCAGATGGCTTCCTAGAGGAGTTTTACCAAACATTCCAAGAACTAACACCTATGCTCCTCAAACTAGTCCAAAAGATCTAAGGGAATCAAACACTTCCAAGCTCTTTGTATGATACAAGTTAGTGTTAGCCTAATTCTAAAACCAAATAAAGATACTACAAAGAAAGAGAAGTACAGCCCAATATCTCTGAAGAACATAGATGTTAAAACCCTCAACAAAACATTAGCATATCAAATTCAGCAATATAGTAAAAAGATTATACACCATGACCAAGTGAGATTTATTCCAGGGATGCAAGGCTGGTACTATATTTGCAAATCAATAAATATGAAATATCACATAAATAAATTAGAAGACAAAAATCCCATCGATTTATGCATTGAAAGCATTTGACAAAGTCCAACACCTTTTTCATACTATATAATAAAAGGCCAATAGGAAAATTGTTCCCTCGGGAGTTCAACAGACTAGGACAGGGGTCAGCAACCTGCGGCTCCGGAGCCTCATGTGGCTCTTTTGAACCTTTGCTGTGGCTCCCAGCAGGGCCGACAGCAGGGGGCGGGCGGGGAGCTGTATCACTTACCTCTAATACTAATTTTTGTTGTTGGTTAAGCATGGGAGACAGGTCCTTTTGTAAGATGTACACTGAAGGAAATTTGTGGCTATTATATAAATTTTTTTAAATAAATAAATTAATTAAATTATTATTTACATTTTTAAATTTAATTTACTTAATTTAATTTACAGAATATTGGGGGGCCTGATGAATTATTTTTATGGCATGCATGGCTCACTAATTAATTTACAAAATATTGGGCGCCTGATGAATTGTTTTTTTTTTTGAAAAAAAAAGGTGACTTGTTGAGGCGGGCGCAGGGGCAGGGTGGGGAGGGAGCAGCCGCGCTCACCGGAGGCTCCGGACCCCCCACACGCTGAGGCGCTTCTCCTCCTCCCAGCGCCCGGCCCGTCCAGGTCCCAGCCCCCTGCGGGGTTCGGGGATGCCCGCCAGCATGTTCAGCATCCACAACATCCTGGCTGCATGGCCGCGCTGCAAGGATGCGGTGCTGCCGGTGGCTCCCCACCCCGCCGCCCCTGTCCTCTTCCCAGTGCTGCAAGGGGACTTGCTCTACAGTGCCGGTGGCAGCGCCTCCTCCTCCCCGGACTACAGCCAAACAAGGGGTGAGGATATCTGTAAGGCTGTCCTGGACTAGTTAAGTGCCGAAAAAATAAACACCAACTACCTGGTTTCAGTGGCTACTGATGGGACACCGAGCATGAGAGGAGCACAGAAGGGCTTTGTGGCTCTACTGCAGAAGGCTCTGGGTAGAACGCTGCTCTCATTTCACTGCATCCTGCACCAAGAGGCATTGTGTGCTCAAACATTCCCCCCGGAATGCACAAAAGTGATGGATGTGGTCATTCAGATTGTTAATAAGATAATGGCAGAGGGTTTAAACCACTGCCAGTTCCGTTTGCTAATTGGATGAGTTGGAAAGCATACATTCTGACCTCCTGCTCCATAACAAGGTCCGGTGGCTGTCCAGAGGCGAGGTGCTAAAACTCTTTGTCGCATGTTTGGAAGAAGTAAAAACTTTCCTGGCCAGCAAAGAGTTCACCTTTCCTGAGCTGGAACAACCAGAGTGGCTGGAAAAATTACATTTTATGGTAGACATGACAGCACATCTAAACACATTAAATACAACCCTTCAGGGGAAAGGAGGCACAGCCCTGCACATGCTGGAGGAGGTTTTGGCATTGGAGCGCAAGTTGACAGTGTTTGTCAAAGATTTACAGAGAGGTACACTGTCTCACTTTCCCTCTTTGAGAGAGTTCAAACAAAGTCATGATACGACAAATTTGGAATATTTGAAGTCTGCAATCACCACAATGCAAAGTTCGTTTGGGAAACAATTCTGTGAGTTCAGAGAGGAAAAAACACACATTATCCTTCCCTGTCACTCCCCTGGCGATCGATCCATTCCTATTGAATATGACTGCATTTGCAGGTGTAAGTCAACCTGATCTTGAGATAGAACTGGCCGATATAGCAAACAAAGATATATGGGTGTCCAAGTTCAAATGCTTGGACACTGCTCTTGAGGATGTTGCCCGTCAGAAGGCCATTCTGGCTCAGAATCATAAATGGAGTGATATTGAAAACCTTCCCAAACAGGACAAACTTGTGTTCGAAACATGGAATGCCATCCCCAACACTTATATAAACATGAAAAAGTACGCATTTAGAGTCCTGTCAATCTTCGGCTCCACATATGTATGTGAGCAGGTCTTCTCCAACATGAACTATATTAAAAACAAACATCGATTACGCCTCACAGATGACAACTTGCAAGCCTGTGTAAAAATGAAGGTAACATCTTACAGCCCTGATGTGCAGACACTGTGCACTGAGGTTCAAGAGCAAAAATCCCATTAACCAGGTAAATTAAATATTTTAATTAGCTATTAATTTGCGAAAATATATTTTACATTGTTAAGTGAAAAAATCCTTTTTTTCTTCAGATTGACAGCTAACTGCATGATCCGGTATATAGCATTAAGGTAAAAAACAATATATGCAGTGTTATATTTGTTTTAAATGTTGCAATGGTTTTGCGGCTCCCAGGTTTTTTTTTTTTCCTTCGAAAACGGGTCCAAGTGGCTCTTTATGTCTTAAAGGTTGCCGACCCCTGGACTAGGAGTTCAACTGCTCCCTATGATGTGAGTTTACCACCAGGGGCAGAATGCAACAAAGGAAGGCCCCAGCCAGGAGCCAGATGCTGGGGGAGGAAGGCCCCAATTGGCTGTGATCACCAGCCAGGCACAGGGACCCTACCCATTCATTATGTTTATTCACCAGCCTCTGGTATGTGTGTGTGTGTGTATGTGTGTGTGCATGGGAAGACAGTTAGAGGTGACCAGGCTGGCACGGAGGATGATTAGAGGCAATTAGGATGGCAGGGGAGTGGTTAAAGTGTGATCAGGCTGGCAGGCAGTAGAGGTTAAGGACAATTAGGCAGGCAGGCAGGTGAGCGGTTGGGAGCCAACAGTCCTGGATTGTGATAGGGATGTCAGACTGCCCATGGGATTGGGTCTAAACGGGCAGTTGGATATCCCTGGAGGGGTCCTAAATTGGAGAGGGTGCAGGCTGTGCTGAGGGACACCACCACCCCCATGCACAAATTTCATGCACCGGACTCTAGTCTAAAATAAATACCCTTATTTTCCATGGCAACAAATAATACAGATATTTAGGAATAAATTTAACCAATGAGGTAAAAGACCTGTACTCAGGAAACTACAGGATGTTGAAAAAAGAGATAGAGGAAGATATAAACAAATGAAACAAGATACTGTGTACATGGACTGGTAGAATCAACATCGTTTGAATGCCTATACTACCCAAGCAGCCTATAGATTCTGTGTACTCCTCATTAAAATACCAACAGCATATTTCACAAATCCAGAAAAAGCACTTCACAAATTTATATAAAACATTAAAACCCCCCCAATAGCCTCAGCAATCTTGAGAAAGAACAAAGTTGGAGGAATCACAATGCCAGATTTTAAGTTATACTAGAAAACTACTGTATTCAAAACACCCTGTTACTGGCACATGAATGAGCTTATAGATCAAGGAAATAGAACAGAGAACCCAGAAATTGACCCTAGCATTTATGCTCAATTATATTTTAAAATAAATAGCTTTAAATCAATTATCCTAACTAAAATATTTCAGCAATAACAATAAATGCACTCCCCTCTATTGTTATAATTGGAGTGTATACTTGTGGTCCTGGAGAAAAACCTGGCTGGTGAATGTGCTGTTGTGGCCTGTCTTTAGGATAACACCTGGGGAGGTAGGATTGGGTAAAACCCAGGCTGCTACTTCTCTTTAAAGAAAGTTCCTCTGGTAGCAGAGCTCCAGTCCATAGTCAGTTTCCTTTTCACAACAACACAGAGTCATGGGCATTACTTTTCCTATGGACGGACTGAGGTCACTGGCCTAGGAATTTCAATGTATATCAGAATTTAATGTGATTTCACTTGTTATATGTTTAAGTTTGCTATATTTGACTAGGGGAAGTAATTGTTTAAAGAAGAAGAGAAAGATGAGAAGAAGACAAACAGAAGGACTATCAATTGACACATAATAGTCACACCCAGTTGTTAAAGAAGTTGATTATGATCTTCATGTGATAAATGAATAAGGGGAGCCTCACAATGTAGAAAGGACTGTCTTAAGGAAACTGCACTAAGAAGTAATAGAGTTGGACCTCAAATTCAGGTTTTAGGCCTGAAAGCCTAGCCTTTCTTCTGCTTCCCTTCAGTATTACTATTGTGGGAACCATTCAGGACCATCTCTTCCTATACTGTGCCCTCTGCAGCACAATGATGAGAGAGAAATGTGGACTATGCTCAGCTAAATTCTGCTAAATGAACTGTCGTATTGTGCAAAGAAATATATTTCTAAATTCTAACATATTCATGCGGATTATGCATTTATAAGCAGTAGCAAAGTAGGCAGGGTTTTTCTAAATTAGTTTTCCCACAAATTCCTCATTAATAACTCTCTTGTTTTATTAATAATCTATTAGGATTTTTAATATACTTTTGAAAAAAATCCATTCAAGAACCTCTAATAATACTGATATTAACTTTGTGGCCGATAGATTGCTGGTGATTAATTCATAGCTCTTCTGGAATTGTTTAGTTCAGCAAGCATAGTGTGCCTAACATGTGATGAGAAATGACTTAGGAAGAAAACAGCTGTGTCTTACAACTCTTAGAATTAAAGTTCTACTATATAATCTTCTTAATTTTCTTTCTCTTCTCATGTCCTTCATTTTTTTTTTATATTCTTCCTAGTGCAGTCACTGTCTGAATCCAGAAGACTTAAAGGATTCTAGCAAACAAACAAAAATATAGAAACAGATGTATAGCTACAGAAGACAGACTTAAAGGTATTAGAAAGGATCAGTTTGGGGGATTAAAAACAAACAAACTCATAGATACAGAAAACAGTATGGTGATTACCAGAGAGAAAGGGGGATAGGGTGATAGAAGAGTGTAAAGAGGGATAAATGGTGATGGAAGGAGATCTGACTCTGGGTGGTGAGCACAATACAGTATACAGATAATATATTATAGAATTATACACCCGAAACCTATATAATTCTATAAACTAATGTCACCAAAAAATGAATATATTTTAAATAAAGGATCTAACTCTTGAAATTAACCATTTGATTATGGCATGATTATGGCATGCCTTTCCTCCCTTAGAAATAATCACCAAGCATAGTGTTTCACTCATTTGTTTATTCACTGAAGGTTCCTTGAACACCTATTCTGTGCCAGATAGTCTTCCTAGCACTCAGAGTGTCAATGCACTAATTGGAAACCACATTGATGCCCTCACGGATTCCGTGAGAAGGACAGGCAGTAAGTAAATTATGTTGCAGGAAAGAAAGCCATGGGTGCTATAGACAACAAGAAAAGGTTAGCTGGGTCAGAACATCTGGAGTGCAGCAGTGAAAGCTATGTGACAGCTTGTAGCACTTAAGCGGTTCCTCATACAAGTGTCTATTGAAAGGGTGGCATCTGAACAAAGAGTTAAAGGAGTAGGGAGGAAACATAGACATATTGGAGGAGAAAGCCAGAAATAGGGCACAGCTAGATCTTGGTGTGTTCAAGGCAGAGCAGGTGGGCAAGTAAAAGAACAAAAAGAGGTCAGAGGTGCAGGGAGTGAAGTGTGTCATATGACTATGGGGATCTTGTATTTTCTGAGCTCAATAGGGACCCACATGTCAGATTGAATAGAGGAGAGGAATACACTGATTTTAACTTTAAAATAAAGCCTCTGCCTTCTGTGTTGAGAATAGATTCCAGCAAGATAATGGGAGAAGTAGGAATAGTGTTATGGGCAGGGTGATAGTGTGGAGCAAGGAGTAGTAATGCAGCAGTGAAAAGTATTTATGAGGTGTGAGAGGGAAGAAATGTTGCAGTGATATATCTAAAGTTTGGGGGCTATTGGAAGAATTGAGTTGCTATCCACTTAGATTTCAAAGGCGGGGGCTTGGCAAGTTAGGGGACAAAGTCATTTTATTTTGGGCATGTTGAGCTGTTACAAGGGAGCTATTTGGACAGCATGTGGATCTATGCATCAAGAGTTCAGAATAGGGAAGTACTTGGAGATACACAATTGGAAATATGAGAAAAAATAAGATTGAGTTAGAGAAAAGAGAATAGTCCCATCGACAATTCTGACAAGACGGTGTCACTTATACAAAAGGAAAGCCCAAAGGATGAGGTGTCTAGAAAGCCACTGAAGGAGGAAATGTTTGAAAGTGGAATTACAAGTGCACATGTTTTGATTAATAGACAGCAATAAGCAAATACTATGAGATATTAGGAAAAGCCATAGTGCCTTTATATTACTTACCAAAACCATAATGAGCAAAAGGTACTTATTAGATGTTTCCTTTCTGTCTTCTCCACCATACTATACGACACATTATTTGATTGTTTTCTTCTGATTCTTTCATTCTTTCCTAGACAAGACTGACTGGCATACAGTAGGTATGCTCACAAGTATTTTTAAAGGGTAATGAAATATGTACAGAAAAATCAAATGTAGTCAATTATTGACAGTGCAGTATGTGTTCACTTGACATAAAATCTATTGCTAAGACTGCTAAGAGAGCTAGACTGAGAAGGTACAGAATACATTTGCAATGAGGAGAAATCGAAGGCTAGACCTAGAAAGCTGAAAGCAATTAAAATTGACAGCCAGGTAAAGGCTGAGTTATCCAGCCAGAGTGCTCTTTAGTTTATTCTCTGAAGCCCAGTGGACAACAGTTTCCTTCTCTAAACTAATGCAATCACCCATGGCACAGAAGCTGAAAGACATGCCTCACGTTAGAGTAAACAATGGTCAAAAGCAATGGGGAAGAATGGCAGCCTGGGTTGTGGAATGAGTGATTTACATAAAAAATGGCCAGACAGCTACCAATGTGATATGACTGTGAAAGCCAACAGAATTGAGTAGACACATCATAAAATGACTTTCAGTAGTATTTAACTATTTCTTGTCCATGATATTTAAGGTCATGATACTATTTATTAATAATTCTCAAGGCATATTTCTCAAGAGAAATGTTAAAATTATGGAGTGTATACATGTATTGATGAGAGAAATACATTATCTTCAGTTTCTACATCTTCTAAAGAATTAGTTGATTTTATTAAAGATATTATTTTACTAAAGATAATGGTCAAATAATGAGACAATTATGATTATTTCATTTGATCATAGCATACTTATCAATTTTGCCAAGACTTAGTAGGAGGGAATTTATTTCACCTATAAGCATTGTCAATCACCCACTCTAAACACCCACAGAGTCATGAAGTTAGTCACTTTTAGTTCATTTGCAGATGTGTTATTCTGAATTACACTTGGACTTGTTGATATTGGTTATGACAAATGCTAACAACAACTCACAAAACAGTCCCTCCAATCATGGAAACAAACTCCTTCCTCTTCAATATCCACAGCTTTTCATCATATTCAGTGAATGCGAAATAAAGACATCAAAGCTTCACTTCCATGTTTAGATTTCTTAAGTTGACAAAATAAAAATGGCTGTAAATCCCAGAAATTTATGTAGGCATTTTGCCTTCCATGACATTGGACTTGCTCTTGAAAGTGGAAGCCAGACTATGTCATTCCATGAGGTGACACATATACAGGTTAAGGTAGGGAAGGGGAACCTGGAACCTTTTATATGTCTTTCATTGTCTTTTTTTTTATAAAATTAAAATGAGGCCTTTACCTAAATAAAAAATTGCACCTATTTCAAAAAGTGATAGGGAAAATGAGAATAGAATTTAAAAATTCACCTATGTGTCCCATTTTTATCAGAGAAAAATGTTTCAAAAAGACTGTGGAGAATTTATCACCTAAACCTTTTTAGTCCACACTTCTGTAAATATCTATTTTTCACGTTTGAAAGCATTATTTACTTCTTATAGAAAATATAAGTAATATGGAAAAGGAAAAAAAAAGCGATGAGAAAAAAGATTAAAGTTATGGAGAATAAAGAACATGAACCTGCCTTGCCAGTGTGGCTCAGTGTTTGCGTGAGTGTTGACCCAGAAACCAGGAGGTCAAGATCTGACCCCCTATCATGGCACATGTCCCAGTTGTGGGCCTGTCCCCAGTGTGGGGCATATAGGACACAGCCAACCAATGAATCTCTCTCATCATTGATGTTTCTATCTCTTCTCCCATCCTTTCTCTGAAATCATTAAAAAGTAACATATTAAAAATTATAAGACAAAGATGAAAGAAATTGAAGATAGCAAATAAATGAAAAGATATACCATGCTCATGAAATGAAAGCATTACTATCATTAATATGTCCACACTATACAAAGCAATCTCTGTTAAAAAAAATTGCCAATGGCAGTTTTCAAAGAAATTGAACAAAGAATACTAAATTTATATAAAATCACAAAGGTCCACAAGTAGCCAAAGTCAACATGAGAAAGAAGATAAAGCTGAAGGCCTCACACTCCCTGATTTTAAACTATGCTACTAAGTTATAACCTTCAGTATGGTACTGGCAGAGAAACAAACACAGATTTAAGGAGCAGAATAGAGAGCCGGGAAATAAACCCACGAATGTATAATCAAAGAGGACTAGATTATACAATGGGCAAAAGACAGTCTCTTTTAATAAATTGTGGTCAGAATACCTGGACAGCTGCATGTAAAAAATTAAAAATAAAATAAAAAGAAACTGGGCCACTATTTTAAAACATGTCCAAAAAATATATTAAAATTGTATTGAAAATTTGAACGTAAGACCCAAAACCATAAATTCCTAGAAGAAAACATAGTAAGCTACTTGACATGAGCCAGCAATTTTTCTTGGACCAGTCTCCTTGACAAGGGCAAGGGAAGCAAAAATAAACAAATGAGATTACTTTGAACTAAAAAGCTTCTGCATAGCAAAGAAAAAACATTAGCACAACGAAAAGAAAACCTAAGGAATGGGAGAAGATGTTTGCAAATGATACATTTGATAAGGTGTCAATATCCAAAATTTGCAAAGAACTTACACAACGTATTATAACAAATAACAGATAAATCAATTTTAAAAATGGGCAGAGTTCTGCTTGTGTGGCTGCCAGTAATCCCACTTCTAGGTATCTATCCCAAGAAACTAGAAACAACCAAAGAACTTGTATGCATGTACATGTATATAAGCATAACCAATGAACACAGACACTATAATAGGAGGACGAGGGCATGAGCAGGGGAGCGTGTGTGGGGGCAATGGGGAGATAAGGACACATAGGTAATACCTTAATCAATAAAGAATTTTAAAAAATTAACAGGTTCTGCATAAGAGAGGTTGCTCTGACTCCAAGAATTGGTTTGTTTCCATCAGACACTGGCCTAATTAGTTTGTCCCTATCAGAATAAGTTCAATCAATTTATCAGTCATTGTTTTCATCAATGTTGTTTTTATATCATGTTTTTCTTTTTATACCATGTCTTTGTTGTTGTTATATTATGTTGTTGATGTTTATTTATTAATTAATTTATATTTTTCATATACCTTTTAATAATTTTTTTTTCATCTCTGACACTTCTAGTACAAAGAAAAGGTGAATTGTGATAATAAAATATTTCTTCTAACTAATTTCCTTTAGATGTGCACAAATTTGTGCACTAGGCCAATAGTGATTTAATACTATTTTAGTCCTAAACATCTGAAGTTTTCAAAATGAATCTAGAAATTACATTCATAATTAAATAGAACTCTCAGAATTCTAACTTTTTAATGTATATTTTTGGGCTTTGTAAATATAACTTTTATTTATTTATTTTTTTAAAATATATTTTATTGATTTTTTACAGAGAGGAAGGGAGAGAGATAGAGAGCTAGAAACGTCGATGAGAGAGAAACATGGACCAGCTGCCTCTTGCACACCCCCGACCCCCGACCGGGGATGTGCCCACAACCAATGTACATACCCTTGACCGGACTCTAACCCGGGACCTTTCAGTCCGCAGACCGACGCTCTACCACTGAGCCAATGTTTTAGGTAATAATAGCTTTTAATAAATCCACCAACATTATAAAAATGGAATGTTAATTTTGGAATGAATATTTATAGACACACTCTGAGTATATTTCCAAAGGTAAAGACAGTCTCTTAAATTTATGCCCATATTTCTTCTTTTCAAATATGGGATTTTGTTTATAATTTCATTATTAATAAACACATAAGGAAATCTGTAAAGAACTAAAAAAAATGGGCAGAGGATTTGAATAAACATTTTAGGAAGAAGACACACAGGTAGCCAACAGGTATATGAAACTATGTTCAACATCTCCAATCATCAAAGAAATGCAAATAAAAGTCCCTGTTGATATGACCTCACACCTTTCACAATGGCTATCAAAAACATCAGCAACAACAACAGAATACAAACAAGTGGTGGTGAAGATGTGGAGAAAAGGGACTCTTGTACACTGCTGGTGGGGATGTAAGTTAGTGTAGCTACTATAGAAAACAGTATGGAGCTTCTTCAAAAAAAACTAAAAATAGACCTACCACATTATCCAGCAACTCCACTACTGTGCATCCATCCAAATTCAATAAAAATAGTAATTGAAAAAGATATATGTACTCTATGTTTATTCCAGTATTATTTACATTAGCTAAGATATAGAAGAAAGTTATGGAAGCAAGTGTCCATTGAGAGTTGAATGGATAAAGGAGTGGTTTAGATATTAACAATGGAATATTACTTATCTATAAAAAATGAAATCATGACCTATTTTATGTAGCATAGAGGGTATTATGCTACATAAAATAGGTCAGATAAGAGGAATACTGCATGATTTCACTTACATGTAAAATCTAAAACAAAACAAAACAAGATAAGAACAGACTTGTAAATACAGGAAATAAACTAGTGGTTGGCAGAGAGGTGATGGGGTGGGTTTAGAGGTATAGCTAAAGAGAATTGAGAGTACAAAATTCCAGTTGTAAACAAATTAACTATGAAGCTATAATGTAGTCAATACTATAGTAAAATATAGTCAATACCATTATAATAACTTTGAAACATATAATAAGGACTTACTGTGGTGATTATTTTATAATGGATGTAAATATTGGATCATGTTGATGCATACCTGAAACTAAAAGGATATTACTTGACACTTTTACTTCAGTAAAAAAGAAAGGAGAACTACATTCATGAAAAATTAATGACCAAAACTTCATGTAAGGAAAATTCTGATCACTTTGTTTGTTTGTTTGTTTGTTTGTTTGTTTAAAAGAGCAGAAGGAGAAAGGAAAAATATCTAGTTAGAAATAAAAGCCAAATTATTGAGAACTAAACCCAACTAAATTCCCTGTTCTTATAATAAATGATATTGAGAATAAACAAACATGATTTATTCTTTGCTTTGGAAAATGCTTTTTCTTAAGATAAAACTGTGAACCAACTAAAATAGCTAACTGATCAAGACTAATAGCTTCAGAGATATTGATTTTCCATGCCCACCAACACAGAGGTGTTTGATAAAAGCTCTGCTGTGTCCCAACCAATTCCCCATTTTGCAAGATCAGCCTTAAAACAATATAGCCCAGGTCCTTGACCCTTAAAAACAGGCCTTTTGTTTTCTGAAGCATTTCTTAGCCTGCAACAAATTGAAGCTCTCTCATAAGTTGGTAGTGAGTCTCATACATTTTGCATTAATATGTACTTACTGTTGTCTTTACAATTGTGGTAGACATTGCCAAAGAACACAAATCACTCTGTTTCTAGATTCTTTGGAATTTATTTTTCCCCTTCGCCTTTATTTTAAACATCTTTAGAATCATTTATACTCTTAACTCCAAAAAAGAAAACAAATTTTACATAAATATTTTCAATTTCTTTTTCACTTTTTTAGTTAATCCATTTTTTATTTCAACTCATGATGGTGTCTCTTCATTCCTATATATTCCATACATACTTATGTTCTTGTTTCATTGTGAATGTCTTCTTGATTCCTGTTGAATTTTTATAAAATGTTTTGTTCAAATAGGGTATGAGGTCCTTCTGCCTGATGGATGACATAATCCCATTTATATTTCATAGACAATCTTCCAGTCTAAAACCATTTTATCAGGTGTAAGTTTGTACTTTGAATTTCTTGTCTCCTTCCAAGCTTGTACAGCTATCACTACTTCTGTTCTGCAATGTTGTGGGAATATGGACATTTATATAAAAATTTGAGACATGTTCTTTGGAGATGTGGGGGGATATGGTACATCTTTGAACTGCCTGAAAGCAAGCGTGTAATAAGGCAGTGTTTCTTTTGAAACACACTTTGCATCTCTGACTCTAAAACATGCTTCTTTTAGGCAAACAGATGGCTGCATGCATGGTTCTGAATTTTCACTTCATTGTTCATCTGCACTGGATCCTAATCTGCAAAAAATATTCTAGGTTCAGCGCATTCGCTCAATGTTACCCTCTATTCTTATGGTATCACTAGAGGGTTGGTGCATGAAATTTGTGCACTCAGGGGTTCCCTCACCCTGGCCTGAACCTTCTTGCAGTCTGGGAGCCCTCAGGGGATGTCTGACTGTCATGTTAGTTTTGCCCTCTGCAGGGGCATCCTTAGTGCTGTGAGGGAGGCATGAGAGTCTTCTTCTTGCCAGCCATGATCCCTGCTCAAGGCTTCTGGCTAAATGGTGCTCCCCCTGTGGGAGCACACTGCCCACCAGAGGGCAGTTCTTGCAGTTGTTTTGCAGTTTAGCCTTTTATTATATAGGATTGCAGCCTTCATTCATCCTCTCTATTTCTCTTTTTTTGGAAAAATACAGAACCAAAGACTTAAATTCACATCAACATCCTCAAGCCCTCATAATAGGCCAAGCACCACAAACTCATGGTAGTATTACCCTCAATTGAAAATGTGTTCATTCTGTTTGTTTTTTATTACAATTTTTGTATCTTTTGCAAAATGTCAACTGTGTCTCTCCTTTCCAGAGAGACACACCTCAGTGAGGTCTGACCCCAGCTCAGGGGCCCTTTCTCAAGCTAATCTTTTGTTTAAATCACATATCCTGCTTCAATTCTATCCCTTCTCAATCCAGCCCTAAAGCTAGGCCACTTTATCAGTTATTCCCCCTATTAAAAACAAAATAAACCAACTTTACCCAAGTATTTTATGAGTTTAATAACTTTACTAAAGATTTGTGGAATTAGAAAGAGGAGTCTATTCTTGGATTTCCTATTTTCAATTGTACCACTTGTTCTATTTATACTCTGAAGGAACACCAAATTATTTTTTTTCTTATTTCACAAGCAGAGCAATTTTACCTATATCCAGCCCTGGAGCATACACTTTTTGTCACAGTTTTTTTTTTTTTTTTTTCATCACAAATGGTATAAAAATAACTAACTGTATACCTCCATATTTATAGCACCTTTGGTTTGATAGCTTTGCTTTATAAAGCAGTTGCATAAGGTTAGAGGAATCAAGTGACTTCCTTAATGTACAAAATTGGTTAGTGGCTGATGTCCCAACCGGTGATTGGAGGACCAGAGCTTTTCCTCCAGACAGGGCATTTCTCAGTTTCTAAGACTCTGGAAGCACAGAGAGCTCCATTCATCATCTTCTATATGTTCCCTGATTAAGCTGCTTAACTAGGTGAGGCTCAGTTTCTCAGGTGTGAAGTACTTGCAACATTTATGCAGAGGAGAGTCTTGTGATTGAGACACCCTATGGGTAAGGTAGGATACATAATAAACACAATATTAATTCCCTTTTTTCTTTTTCTTCCTTCATAATTCTCTCCTCAATATGGTGATCAGTATTCACGGGGAAATGAATGTCCATAACAATGTTTATTTTGGATAGATTTGGTGAAATGAGGTAAGACCATTGTAGCAGATAAGTGTGTCCTGTGGTACTCCTGTTTGTATATCAAAAGGCAAAAATGTGCTGGCATTCCCCAGAGGTTTTCTTTAGAGTGACAGTGCCCTTGCTACTCTCACACAGTCATTGCCTACTCTTAGTGCCCGCCCCCACGCCCCAAGTTTACACTGCATCCTTCCTCTGTTTCTTCCCTTGCTCTATCAGTGCAGTTACTTTGTTAAATTTTCCAGATTACTCTTCCTTGCAAAGATCATATCTCAGAGCAATCATAAATATTGATAATATAAATTAAATTATAGGCATTTGATGGATGGGTGTCTGTCAATCTCTATTAATTTCAAAGTAAAATACTCTTTGGGACTACTGATTGTTATGCAATTTGCCCTGGATTCTTTAACCTGGCCAGATTATTCAATAAATGTAAGGTAATACTTCTTTTTCATTTTCCATGACTTACCTTCTGCTCTTCTTACGTGCTCTGCCTCAATTTCTTCATTCTCCTATCTCCTTCCAATGGCTAACCTCAATGTGTACTTCTTGCTTTGAAGACCCATTTAGGTGAAGCTCTTTAATTACCCACTTGAATCTGCTCTTTGCATCTCCCTGTCTGTGACTCAGGTTAGAGGTGAGACCATGAGGATTATGTCACACCAGCAAGAGCACTTGCCAGGTGGGCTGGCCTGCTTACCACAGGAAGTGAATTTGACAAAGGGTCGACAGCCAGTAGAGGTTGTATGTTTAGTCACAGAAAGGAAAGAACTGCCCCAACACCTTGTCTCTGTCTTGACTTTACCTGCAAAGTGTTTTAGGAAGCATCTTTCCTGTAACACTCTGCCAACACTTCCCCTGTTCCTCAAAGGAAATGAACTTTTCTGGTTTGATGTTTGAAACGTGTTCTCTTGTCTAGAGGAATGTAACTATCAAAGGCTCAACTCTCTGCCATGCACAGATAAGGCAATGTCTGGGGACCACAGTGGAGTGTCAACAGTGTAAGTCGAAGCCTTTGGAAAAATGGAACATTAAAGGGAAACATTTCTAAGGATGTTGAGGTCAGCAGTCTGTTTGGGATGACACACAAAAGCCTGGATTATCTGTATTTTTAATAAATTGGGTACAGTTTTGAAAGAGAAAGCCTTGAAAGAGAGGGCCAATAGGCAACCAGTTCCAGCTATCTCTTAGGGTGCACAAAAACTTCCTTATGTGTGTTTTGGTGCCCAAGAATTTTATTCAAAATTATCTGTGTTTGATTAAGAATATGTAGAATCTTACACCCAATATATACTAAGTAAGGTTATGTTTATCTGGTTCAAAATGGTACATAAATTAAGCTAACAAAAAAAAACACACCTTAGTTATTATTTTTATTTTTTTAAGATATAGCTATGAGTCCACTTTTTTTAAAATATATTTTATTGACTTTTTTACAGAGAGGAAGGGAGAGAGATAGAGAGCTAGAAATGTCCATGAGAGAGAAACATCGACCAGCTGTCTCTTGCAGACCCCCTACCAGGGATGTGCCCTCAACAAACGTACATGCCCTTGACCAGAATCGAACCTGGGACCCTTCAGTCCACAGACCGACGCTCTACCACTGAGCCAAACCGGTTTTGGCACACACCTTAGTTTTTAAAGTTACTAAAGTGACATCACCTCACAAGGTCTAGATATAAAAGTTATTTCTTAAGGTTTGTAAAAAGGTGAATAGTTTTGTGTGAATTTATTGACAAAATATAGATAAATAGCATTTTATGAATGAACAAGTATAATAATTTATCATAAAGAAAAGAAAGATTTAAAATATATTTTATTGATTTCAGAGAGGAAGAAAGAGGGAAAGAGAAACATCAATAATGAGAAACATTAATAAGCTGCCTCCTGCACGCCCCCTGCTGGGAATTGTGTCCATAACCCAGGCCTGTGCCCTTGATCAGAATCAAACCCAGAGCCCTTCAGTCCGCAGGCCAATGCTCTATCCACTGAGCCAAACCAGCTAGGGCAAGAAAAGAAGAATTTAAAAAAGAATAAACTATATGTACTCCAATAAATTACATATTTTATATACCTATTTTAATAAATCAGAAAACATAATAGATATTTTAAAATTCTAATTAGTCATATTTGGAGGGAGAGAAAATTTTTCTCACCATGCTATGCTTCCTTAAAAGAGTTTATAGCCTTTCACTTTCCAACAAATTTATTTTAGAATTAATATCTCATCCTTTTGATACTATCCAAAACAACAAATATTCATTCTTTCAAGGTGGATTTTAGTTTGTAAATTGCCAAAAAAGTCATTTCAAAAGTCAAGTTTGGGAAAAAGTGAATAATCAAGCTGGTCACACTGAGTTGGGTTCACAGCAATGGAAGAAGACGGGATTGAGTCTATGGTTTATAGCTTGAAACAATGTCAGAGTACAAGTATTTCCACCAGTAAGTAGAACCATCACCAAAATAACTATAATTTGCCATTAGGACTGTTTTTGAAGTAAATGATACTGAATTAGAAGTATAATTTCTAATGTATTAAAAAAAGACTCAGTCTTCTAGGTGTGACAGACAAAATAGTAATGTTTTTACTAATAAATGCTCAAATGATTTAAGAGAAAGTGGCAACCTTAAAATACATGTGTAAAGGACATTCACAAAACAATAATAGCTCACACAAGTGAAAAAATATATAGTGCAAAATAAATTTTAAACTAAAAGTGTAAAATTAAAGTAACACTTTTATTCAATCAATGCTTATTAAATTTGTAAATATTATTAAAAAAACAAAATTAATATTAAAATTGGCAAGATACTCCCAGGAATAGATTGAAACAAAAATTCCTGAGAATAAACTTGTATGCTCTTGCTTCCTTTGACAAATATTAATTGAGTGTAATGGCCTGAGTCGATTGCTGGGTCCTCTGTTCTGTTCCATTGTCTAGATCAGTAGTCAGCAAACTCATTAGTCAACAGAGTGGCAAACCGCGGTTTGCCAACCACTGGTCTAGATGTCTGTTCTGGGCCAGGACCAGGCTGTTTGAAGGTAGTTGCTTTGTAGTATAACTTTAAATTGGCCTCTGCTCCCTTGCCCTTCCTGATTCCCTTGGATAGTTGTGTTTTTTGTTTTTGTTTTTGTTTGTTTGTTTTTTAATATATTTTTTTGATTTTTTTACAGAGAGGAAGGGAGAGGGATAGAAAGCTAGAAACATAGATGAGAGAGAATCATTGATCTATGATTCTGGGGATGTGCCAGCAACCAAGGTACATGCCCTTAACCGGAATCGAACCTGGGACCTTTCAGTCTGCAGGCTGATGCTCTATTCACTGAACCAAATTGGTTTCGGCTCCCTTGGATAGTTTAATTGATGCAAACAATGTTGCTGACACTTAGGATTCTCATAGTTGGACCAAGACCTATTCACTGTGCTTTACAAGGTTAGCTACTGACTGGAGTCTGTGAAATTCTATTGGGGGCTGCTCTGAAGATTTAGGATCAAGTCAGACAGTCTGAGGTACTGAGAATCATGGGCCTAACTTGTCTATTTTGTGAATTCCTGATTTCCATGAGAACTTCGGTGTCCAGATAACATGCGTCTCTGGGGAAGGAGTCTATGAGCCCTGGAGCCTACATGGTAACTCTCCTCTGTGCCTTGTACTTTAACTCTTACAACAACACCAACTTATGAGATCATCCACTTAGGAAACCGTGGTCTCCTCATGGAAGAAGCAGTCTCTGGGTAGCAGTGCTAGTCACAGGGGAGGCCCAGTTTGTGCTTTTCGGAGGAATAGCTTTAAGTGCCTGAGTTTAGAGGAGGGAACCAAGGTGCGAGCGACTGCAGTTCTCCATGCCAAGTGGTGAGATCCAGGAGGAAGTGGAAGTCTTACCATCTGAGCCCCTGCCCATGCGCAACCACTGCACACAAAGGCCCCACTGCACACAGAGGTCATGGCAAAGCAGCCAGTAGAATGTTGTTATCCATCAGGCAGTGTTTCTGTGGAGATCCCCCTACAGGTATAACCAGCTCTTCTGAGTCACCTTCCTCACACAAACTTGTTTTACTGGTTGGCTTGATTGTTAGTATGATTAACATTGTCTTCATGCAGGCTGGCAAACTGTTTTGTCCATTTACTCCCTTACATTACCTTTCTGTGATGTCTGATATTTGGCTGCAATGACCTTGCTGGGTTAACCTGGTAATTCCAGAAGGTAACCTCTCACGTGACAATGACCAGCTCAAACCACTGAGATGGCCTGCGTGACTCCGGGCCATTGAACCTGCGTAGCATGGACCTGACCCACCTAAATTCTGAGTTTGTCATCATATTAAACGTGAATTATTATCTTTAGATATTTGTATTAAAATAAATATATATGAAAATAGCTTATAAAAGCAATATAAGTATCTTAGATTTAAATGTATTGCTTCTGATTAATAAGGCTCTGGTATAATATGCCCTAAATTCTTATATTTTATATTTTAAAATATCCCAGAATATGTCAAAACTCATACCATTGAGACTGGAATCACCCCATTACCAGAATATGGGAGTCATTTCCACTGACTTCCAATCATATTTTGTTAAAAAACAAAATTTCCAGACCATCATTGCTAGATATCTATTAAAAATTATTCAAGTTTCATCTAATGACTGAATGTAGGTTCTCTTGGAATAAATCTTTTTAAAAAAATCAGAGTGGAATTAATATTTCCCGCCTTTGTTATTTGATAAAAGTACAAGAAGAAAAAAACTTTCTAAACCTGACTGGTGTTTCTCAATGGTTAGAACATTGGCCCATGCACAAGAGTCAGGGTTTGATTCCTGCCCAAGGCAGTTACCTGGGTTTCAGTTTCTGATCCCCAGATCTGGTCAGGGAGCCTGCGGGTGGCTATCAAGCAATGTGTATCTCTTGCATCAATGTTCCTCTCTCTCTCTTCCTCTATCTCTCTCCCCCTCCCTACCTTCCCTGTCATTCTCTAAATATCAATGGTAAAAAATATCCTATGTTGAGGATTAACAACAACAACAAATTCTATTGGGTCGGCAGCTAAGTAATTGCGGATTTTTTAAAGAAAATCAAAGACAATTTTTTCATGGAACTAAATAACTTTATTCTGTAATGTATTGCCCATTTTGATCAATGACCTTTTGCCATCTTTCAGGCAGCATCATAATCCCACGTTCAAAAAACTTCTGTTTTTTATTAGCAAAAAACTGAATCAGGTATGATTTGACATCATCATCATTATTGAAATTTTTACCATTCAAGGAGTTTTGTAAAGATTGAAACAAAAAGTAATCAGATGGTGCAAGGTCAGGACTATATGGTGGATGTGGCAAAACATCCCAACCAAGCTCCATTAATTTTTGCCGAGTGACCAAAGATGTGTGTGGCCTTGCATTGTCATGATGGAATACAACACCTTTTCGATTTGTCAATTCGGGCCACTTTTCTTCAACTGCATTGTTTAATTTTGTTAGTTGTTCAATGTAGACATCAGAATTGATCGTTCGGTTGGGTGGTAAGAGTTCAAAGTAGACAATTCCTTTGTAATCCCACCAAACTGATAACAAAACCTTCTTTTGATGAATCTCAGCTTTTGATGTTGTTTGATTTGGTTCACCTGGCCTGCTCCACGATCTTTTCCGCTTGATATTGTTGTAAACAACCCATTTTTCATCGCCAGTTATCAGTCGTTTTAAAAATGGATCATTTTCATTACGTTTCTTTAGCAAATCGCAGCTGCTAATGCGTTGCGTTAACTGTGATTCTTTCAGTTCGTGAGGAACCCATGTATCGAGTTTTTGAACATAGCCAAGTTGTTTTAAGTGATTTTCAATGCATGTATGTGATACATGAAGCTTCTCTGCAATCTCACGTGTTGTACTGTGACAGTCCGAATTGATTATTGCTTTGATTAGGGCGTCATCAACTTCAACTGGACGACCAGAGCGTCTTTCATCTTTGAGTGAAAAATCACCAGAACGAAATTTGGCAAACCAATTTTGACACTGCCGTTCTTTTAAGGCTTCGTCACCATAAACAGCACATAACTTTTTATGAGCTTGTGATGCGTTTTTCCCTTGCGGAAATAAAAAAGCAAAATATGACGAAAATGTTCCTTTTGATTTTCCATTTTTCAACGAACGCCAAACAAAAACTACAAAACAGATCAAAAAACTTTTTTTACTGATTAACAGCTGAATAGCCAACTATCAAATACAAAATGTGTTTTACATTTGTACTACGTCTGCAAACCTAAAAATTCAACTGAAGCCATATGTGTGTGAAACCCGCAATTACTTAGTTGCCGACCCAATAATTCTTCTCTTCACTACCAACAGCTCATACTTTCTCCTTCACCCTCCCTGTGATGGTATAAACATGTCTTCTCCAGCCAGTCCTCTGGACCTGCATTGAGACAACTGCTGGAAAGACTTTCCAAGAGTTCCAGAATGACGGCTCACCTGGATCCTGAAATACAGCACCCCCTTCGCGTAGCACTTCGTTTTTCCTTAAAGTAAAACCAGCAATGAGTAGCCATAATTCCACAACTGATTCCATTTCCCAGGGGCACATTCCTATGCTAAACACTGAATGTGGCACCAAGAATGCAGTGCCCACCAACGATCTCTGACTTTCCATTTGAGGGGCACACACACTTGATACACAAATAACACAAATATAAAATGTGAGAATCATGAAAAAACAATTCAGTTATGAATAAAGCATTTATTCTCTGAAAGATGCTGAAAAAAATATCTAAACCCTTATGCATTTTTCTGATAAAGAAGAGGCTAATTTGATGAAGGAGGTGAATGGAGCCCTGTGGCTGGGAACATCATCTTGATGCTCATGAAGTGAGGGGAGCCACTGCCTGCACTGACCTATCTGTCAGCTGATCCAGAAATGAAAGTTGGCTCCATCAGTGACTGATGAGATACTATTCCAGTTAGATGCTTCATTAAGCCAGCTCTCCAACATCACTGTTAGTGAGGAAAGTGCAAATTATGGTGACAATAGAATGCACTTCTCCCTGTTAGTTTGAAAAACAGTGGAGCCTGGGCAGCTAGTGCTGGTGAGGGGGACAGCAAGAAGAAGGGCGGTCCTCTCACCGTAGTGAAGAAAATGTGCATTGGTTTAGTCTTCTAGGAAATAAATCTATCAACAACCATTTCCATTAAATATATACAAACTTAGCTGTATAGAAAGCTCACTCCAGAGAGGTAGACCAAGGAAATAAAAGTGCCAACTAGTGTGGCTCTAATGGCAAAGATGCCTATTGCAGCATTGTGTGTTTGGACCCAAACAGAAACACAAAGAGTGTTCAAAAGGACACCGTGGCTAAAAAGACTGCATGTTGTGTGGACGTTAAAAAACAGCAAGTTGGTGCCTTATCTATTGGCTTGGAGGAAGCAGAGCAAGGGGTTTAATAGGATCTAGAATAATAAAAGAAGGAACAATTAAATATTCCATGTAAGCCTTTTGATATATGGTTATAAAGTATGCAATTTGTTATAAAGGATATCCATCAGATCCCTATCATTGCTTTGTCTAGTGCAGTTGTTTTACCTCCATTTCCCTAGATAATATCTGAGGACAATTTGGGTTATCAGAACATGGGCAGAGGCTCTGGGTAGAGGCCCAGGATGCTGCTACTACTAAACATGTTGAATGCACAGTCTAGCCCCATGATAAGGACTGGTCTGGTTCAAAAAGCCCATTGTGTCCAGGCAAGAAATACTGATCTGGAGAATGAAGAAGGAAGGGGGAGGAGAACATGGGAAGGACATGAGTAAAGTAAAAACAAAATGAAATGTGTGTATTTTAAAGGAATCTATTCCAACAGACACACATGCACATGTATACACACACGTGCACAAAGCAAACACAAGTGCAGACAAGAGACATGTATATATAAGTCTAAGCTGCAATATGAGATCATACACCTCTCTTGAACATTCCCCTTGGAGAGTTAACCTTTTGTCCTAGAGCCTGGAGGCAGAATCTTGGCAGACGTATCGTGGTACACCACACAGGGAACCAGGAGACCTCATTTTCTCAGTGTCATGATAAAAACCAATTGTTTGTACACATTTTTGCCATTTACCGATCCACATCCAAAAAACCCAAGAGCAAACAATTGCCATCAACCATGACCCTAATTACTAACAAGCATGTGAATGGATATGAAAAACCACTTCCAAAATCTAAGGAATGGAATTATTGGGCATGGAAACATTACAGATATCTTGTACTTCACTCAATGAGTGCTGGCCAATCATTTACAATGCTGGTAGTGCACATGTGCCAAGTCCAAGGGTAAAAAGATGAATGAGGTGCTCTGTCAGCTTTCAAGAAGGCAGATCATACAGAATCCAGGAGGGGGTACAGGAATGTAGTAAAAACAGCCCAAAACTGTCTTGGAGGTGCAGCTGTGATTGGTCCAGTAGGCCCAGCTGGAGGAGAGGGTGTAGGAAAGATTCATGGGGAGCTGGCCGGGGTCCTGATAGATGGCTAGGCCATGTGGACTGTGTAATGAGAGCAGAGGCAACAGGTTTGAAAGAAATGGATGGAACTGTAGTTAAGAGAGAGAAATGACACAATGATTTGAAGTGGCAGGTGAAGACAGAGAGTGAGGGACATGCTTGGGTTTTGGCTGAGGAAAAAGATGGTTGTGTGGCCAACTATTAACCTTGGGATAAGCTGAAATATGGTAAAAGTATTCTGGACCAGAATTTATTTATATATATATATAAATAAATATATATATAATTGATTTCAGAGAGGAAAAGAGAGAGAGAGAGAGAGAGAGAGAGAGAGAGAGAGAGAGAGAGAGAGATGGAAACATGAATGATGAGAGAGAGTCATTGATTGACTGCCTCCTGGACACCCTACACTGGGAATAGAGCCTGCAACTCAGGCATGTGCCCTGACTGGAAATTGAACCAGGACATCCTGGTTCATAAGTGGACACTCAACCACTAAGCCACAATGGCCGGGCTGGCCCATGATTTTATAAACATCCTTTATCTATTCTCAGACATCATCTAAGTCATTAAAATAATGCTGAATGCACTGTTTTCCAAATTCTTCCTGTGGTTAAGTAAGAGCCACAGCAATTAAATTTAATAGAATTTTAGACATTCTTAAAAATGATCAAGCCTGACTGTGGAACACAAAGGAACATGGTTCTTTCCATGTTTCCTGATCACAAGTGTGTGCACCGTGCCTAGAATGGAAACAGATTCATCCGTGCTGTGAGGAATTACTGACCAGGTAGTCTTGCTTTCAGCACAGGGCTCAATCAACATCGTCTAAGTATATATTCTGTTTGAACTGAAGGAATATGTTAACAGTGATTTCTACTTTCCCATTATTCAATGTTAAATATTAACTTTAGCATCAGCATGTCAACTTTTACTCATAACAAAGAAGGCCTTTATGATTTGGCCCCTCTGTGCTTCTCCTGTCCACTTATCCTGCCACCAGCCTGTCCTGCAGCCGGGGGCCCCAGCAGCATGAGGGTCCTGCGTCCCCGCGCCCAGACTGCACTTGCTTCTCTGTCCTTCCTCCCAGCAGCACAGCTCTCCCTCCTGGTCCTGCTGCAGGGCTGAGTCTGCTGGGAAGCACCCAGGGGAGTTTGTGTTCATCTTACCCCGAGAGTCATGCACAGGTTGCCCTCCACACTTACACACATTATTATGTTTAAAATGATATGTGTGAATGCTGGGGTCAGGTGTCAGTGGGGTGGGGGTCAGTGGGGGAGAAGTGGGACACTGTAATTATTTCAACAATAAAGATCCATTTAATAAAGTATGAGTATGCTCTCTGCTTATCTGTCTCCATCATATCTTTTATGTTTATATCCTATAAATATAAAAATATAAATCTGAAAGTCAGTGTATTTATTTTAAAGTGAGGATTTCAATAATAAATCATTATAATTTATTGAACTGTGCTTGTATCAGTTCGGGTACTTTCTAATAAGTGTCTGATTTCTCTTAAGACCAATGAAAATGTACAGAAATTATGGAAGCAAAAACATTTAAAAATGTTGATTCTCCTGCTCTAAAGACTCCTTGCTGAAATATGTTTAACATAGTTTTGATGTTCTTAAAAATCCTCTTAAACATGATCTCTCTCACTCATTTGTGGAATATAATGAACAACATAAACTGATGAACAAAAATAGATCCAGAGACAGAATAGCATCAATCAGACCATCAAACCTCAAAGGAAAGGTAGGGGAAGGTAGGGGAAAGGGTGAGAGATCAACCAAAGGACTTGCATGCATGCATATAAGCCTAACCAATGGACACAGAGAACAGGGGGGTGAAAGCATGAGTTGGGGGGGGGTGGAAATTGGGGATACGGACACATGTGTAATACCTTAATCAATAAGGTAAATTAAAATGAAAAAGTCCTCTTAAGAAGATAACATCTCACTGAACTAACTGTGAGGCCTGGGAGGGATGACTAAGTGGGAGTGTAAACAGCTGTTAGCAGAGAGGTTAAGGGTCTGCCTCCCTCTGAGAAGGACAACCTGAAGTCCACCTGAGCCTCTCCACTTAAAAGCTGTGTGATGTGAGGAAATTTGCATACCTTTGCATGCTTTCATTTTTATCTATAAAATGGAATAAGTACAACACAATCTACAATTCTGATTTCCAAAAATGTTTGAAAATTATTATTATTATCATAATTACCATCACCATCATTAAACTCATGCTCTGGCCTAGTGGCTCAGTTCATCTTTGTGTCCTCCCATACACCAAAAGGTTATGTGTTTAATTCCCAGTCAGGGCATATACCTAAGTTTCTGATTCAATCCCCAGCCAATGCATGTACAGGAGGCAACCAATTGATATCTATCTATCTATCTATCTATCTATCATCTCAAATCAATTTAAAAAGCACATATATCCTCAGGTAAGGATGGAAAATAAAAACATTAACCCTCATATATTTTTAATGACTATGAAAGTGAAATACTACTGGCATGTAGTAAGCCTTCCTAAGGGCTAGCTATCATTTGTGTACTCCAGCATTCAGACATGAGAACCCAATCTTTCATTTCATATGGCAATTAATTACACACTTAAAGGTGAATCTTCCAGCAATTCTGTAAAGTAAGTAGTGTACAGATAATGATCATCAATTTACTATTGTGATCACTGAGATATGAAAGAATTAGGCAACTTTCCCGTGAACAAAAATTAGGTTATTTTACTTGAAATCATATTCAAGTTCTCTGATCTTAGCCAAATTCTCATGTTTTATTTTTTTTTCAATAACCAGCATATAATTCAACTTTCCCCAGAATGGCATGATGAGGATGGCATTTTACATCACCGAAGTCCTACTGGCCTAAATATCTATGGTAATAAAACAAAAAAGTTAGGAGTTGAGGATGAGATGGAGAAGGGCAGAAAGCGAGTTTTAACCAGAAATGTGTTTCCACCCTCCGTTTGTTTCCTGAGCTCTGTTTCCCTCTCGCTGGCCCATCCATTCATGGGCTGCTGAGGGAGCTGTGGCAGTTGTTCTGGCCTCAAATCAACGGGAAGCAGGAAGAACCACCTTTTCTGTTTCTTTTGTTCTTTTCTCTAGAAGAAAAAACTGTCTTTCTCAGAAGCTCCCAGCAACATTATGCTCATGCTGTTTGTGCATTTGACCCTCAAGGGAATGTCCCCTGGATTCCTAAAATAGCAAGCACTAGCATGAGGTGGTGGGTTTTTTCCTGACTCATTCATACCCTTCCCTGGAAAAGAGGGGTTTGTACTCACAGACTCAGCCAATATTCACTGGGGAGATAAAGTCTCATCTAAATGGCCCCTGACAGGCTGACTGGTTGTAGGAAGGGCTGCCACCTTGAGTAAGAAGTTGGACAGGACCAAGAGCTTTCAAAGCAGTAAAAACCTTTATGCACACACAGCTTTAAATAAGTTATATTGTGAAACACACTATTTAAAAAACAGGTGAGTGGAGAGGCTCTAGAGACACAACAGGAACCTCTACTGCCCCTGAGGCACCTTCTTGGAATCCTTGAGATTTGAAACCACAGGGCAGATGGCCTCAGGGCTCTCTTTCAACCTCAAAATCATATACTCCCCATAATCACATCTTTCTCCAATTGGAGGAGGGATAGCTCAAGCAAGATAGAGCATAAAACCAACCAAACTGAATATATATTTGCCTTTTGTATGCCTTACATATGGAATTTATAAACATAAATATACCAAGTACACATTCTGATACATTTCCTTTTATATTTTTATTTGCAAAGTAAAAAACATTGTCAGAAATGAAAAACCATGCTTTTAAAGTATTTTAATAATGTTATGGAATATTTAGTAATATAAACTAAGTTGTCTCAAATACACTCTTAGAGCAAAATACACAAGTGCATGGCTGGCTCTCTGGGTGGATGGATGGATGGATGCATAAAATAAACATATCTTTAAGATACCAAAATAAGGGTGAGATTGTAAAGTATTTTTCTTCTTAAAATATTATATTTCTGAAATGAACATGTACTACTTTTATAAATGGAAAAGCAAACACTTGTTTATTATTAATTTTAAAAGTGAAAATGGGAATTCTGAGCTCAGACTGGGAGAAGCTGGCTATGATCAATTGGAAGCTCCTATTATTTCCTGAAAGTAATCCAGTCGGCGGGTGCCTCACAGTGTTCCTCCATTAAACCATGGATCTACTCCGTGTTGCACCTGCTTCCAAACATAAAATATGGGTCTCTCAGGTCCCACTGTGGATATTCAAAGAAGGCGCTGCAAATCAAGGAGAAATGGCTTTTGATGGGCTTTGGCAAGGCACCGTCTAATTTGAGCTATGCTTTCTTAACTCCTGGAGATGAAAAACTACAGGTAGTAAAACCATAAAATCAGTAACGGAATGCAGACAGACATTCTGCCATGTAAGTAATTCAGATGAAGTAGTAAGAGGAAGAGATTGCAAGTTGCCAGTTCCAGGCATGCAAGCCTGAAAGCTTGAGAAAACTAGGCATGATTATCACATTACTCTTTGTAAATTCAGTACTTGAAAAATATAAAGAGTCTTGACTTTTCATGCAAATTAGTGACCTATAATATTTCTGGAAAAAATTATTTGGAGAACAAATCAAAGTTTACTTTGAAGGACAAAGAATATAATCTAGTATTTTTTGGTTATTAAGACAAGCAACTGAAGTCTGTGATTTAACTCTATCACTGAAAATGATAAAATGAAGGAAACTATCAAATTTATCTGCCAGGACAAATTTGGCATCTCAGCAAACCATTGCCAATGAATGGAGAAGAAGAATGATCTAGATTTAATATGTTTGGTATCTGTCCCTGTGCCCCAAGCTGCAACCACCACCCACCTTCCCTATCCACCCTATAGCTTTGTAGAATACCAAATTATTCTTGTGATGCTAGCTTGTCCAGTGTCTCTGTAGTATGTGTAGTCACCTGGACAGAAATGGGAATCTCCAGAAAACAGCATAAACCCAAATGCCTAACAAGTTTTATGAGTTGAAGAGGTTTGAGGACAGAGCCATAATTTTCATTTCCTTGTTTTTAAGTCATAAGACAAAATAAGTATATTATGATAGAGAAAGAAAAAGGCTTGGAGAGCAGAAGTTAAAATATGGGTTTCTAGGCAATTCTATGAATATAAATAGAGTCCCTGTAGATTGGTTTTCTTTGGGCTGCTGCTCATATCTTCCTTGAGTGACCTTCTTTTCTTAAAAATATATTTTATTGATTTTTTTACAGAGAGGAAGGGAGAGAAATAGAGAGCAAGAAATGTTGATGAGAGAGAAACATCAACCAGCTGCCTCCTGCACACCCTCTACTGGGGATATGCCTGCAACTAATGTATATGCCCTTGACCAGAATCGAACCTGGGACCTTTCAGTCCGCAGACCGATGCTCTACCACTGAGCCAAACCGGTTTTGGCTTGAGTGGCCTTCTGACCTGAGGTACCAGCCCAGGGTCAGGGCTAGGGAGTTGATTATTTAATTTTTATTAAAATTAGGGACCACAGCTTGAACAAATTCCTGTCATAGTAAGGGAGAATCTAGAACTTTTGCTTTTTCTGTTACAAATATATTTAAGGATCAGATTGCTACAACTAATTTACTATTCCTGACAGGTGATTAATCATATGATCATTGAAATAAATTATTTCATAGGCTATTTTTAGTATGAATTGAATGTATAAACCTGAGTAATTTTTAAATAGCTATGATGGCACTGGGTTAATTGAGAAACAATGAGGAATGTTCTACAAATTAATACAATGTAGCTTCCATCCTACTCAGAACCCTAAGTACTAGTCATTCAATAGTTATTTGAAGAAAGGGCTCATCACTAGCAATTATAATGTGAAATTCTTACTCAATTGCCAAACTCATCCTTGCCCTTGTCCCTCACATTTCCAACCCAATTAAACTTTGTACACTATTGTTAAAATACACTTAATGCCTTCAAGGACAAAGGAGTTGATTTCCAATAAAGCATATAGAGTCTACTATAAACCAGTGTCTGACTGAAAGGCTGAATCACCATTTCCAATCCTGTTTCTAGATATTCCAAATTTTCTGCGGGTGGCTTATTGCCTTCCCTGCACCAGGCTGTTTCCTGTCCTCCATTTCCTCTCTACATACCTTTCTAGAAACATTTCAATAATCCATGTAATCAACCCTGGCTGGTTTGCCTCAGTGGATAGAACATCGCCCTGCAGACTGAAGGGTCCCCAGTTTGAATCCGACAAAGGATACATATCTGGTTTGAGGGGCTTGATCCCCAGTAGGGGACGTGCACAAGGCAGCTGATCAATGATTCTCTCTAATCAATGATGCTTCTATTTCTCCTTCTCTGTTATTCTCTGAAATCAATAAAAATATATATGTTAAAAATAAAAAATAATTCATGTAATCATAATGTATAGCCATAAGTGAGGGCTCCTACCTTTGTACCACCTAGTATAATGAACCTTTTCTGTGATCTTATCAGTAATATTCTATTGCTCCATATTTTTAAAAAGTCTGGTAATCCCAGGTCCTAGTATAGAGCCCATTCTATTGGGTCGGCAACTAAGTAATTGCGGGTTCCACACATATATGGCTTCAGTTGAATTTTTAGGTTTGCAGACGTAGTACAAATGTAAAACACATTTTGTATTTGATAGTTGGCTATTCAGCTGTTAATCAGTAAAAAAAGTTTTTTGATCTGTTTTGTAGTTTTTGTTTGGCGTTCGTTGAAAAATGGAAAATCAAAAGGAACATTTTCGTCATATTTTGCTTTTTTATTTCCGCAAAGGGAAAAACGCATCGCAAGCTCATAAAAAGTTATGTGCTGTTTATGGTGACGAAGCCTTAAAAGAACGACAGTGTCAAAATTGGTTTGCCAAATTTCGTTCTGGTGATTTTTCACTCAAAGATGAAAGACGCTCTGGTCGTCCAGTTGAAGTTGATGACGCCCTAATCAAAGCAATAATCAATTCGGACTGTCACAGTACAACACGTGAGATTGCAGAGAAGCTTCATGTATCACATACATGCATTGAAAATCACTTAAAACAACTTGGCTATGTTCAAAAACTCGATACATGGGTTCCTCACAAACTGAAAGAATCACAGTTAACGCAACGCATTAGCAGCTGCAATTTGCTAAAGAAACGTAATGAAAATGATCCATTTTTAAAACGACTGATAACTGGCAATGAAAAATGGGTTGTTTACAACAATATCAAGCGGAAAAGATCGTGGAGCAGGCCAGGTGAACCAACTCAAACAACATCAAAAGCTGATATTCATCAAAAGAAGGTTTTGTTATCAGTTTGGTGGGATTACAAAGGAATTGTCTACTTTGAACTCTTACCACCCAACCGAACGATCAATTCTGATGTCTACATTGAACAACTAACGAAATTAAACAATGCAGTTGAAGAAAAGCGGCCCGAATTGACAAATCGAAAAGGTGTTGTATTCCATCATGACAATTCAAGGCCACACACATCTTTGGTCACTCGGCAAAAATTAATGGAGCTTGGTTGGGATGTTTTGCCACATCCACCATATAGTCCTGACCTTGCACCATCTGATTACTTTTTGTTTCGATCTTTACAAAACTCCTTGAATGGTAAAAATTTCAATAATGATGATGATGTCAAATCGTACCTGATTCAGTTTTTTGCTAATAAAAACCAGAAGTTTTTTGAACGTGGGATTATGATGCTGCCTGAAAGATGGCAAAAGGTCATTGATCAAAATGAGCAATACATTACAGAATAAAGTTATTTAGTTCCATGAAAAAATTGTCTTTGATTTTCTTTTAAAAATCCGCAATTACTTAGCTGCCGACCCAATAGTAAAGAAGGTGGTTTACACAGTTCTAGTGAATGAATACACATGTGGCCATCAGGAGACTTGTTCAAAAGGTCCACTTCTTCCTTTTGGAACATTAAAAATTGGAAAATATAAGGACTGGAGTTGAGGAGTTGTCCCCCGTCCCTCCCCCAAATACATATGTTGAAGTCTCATATCCCCCAATGGGACTCTTATTTAGAGATAGTGCTTTTAGGTGGTAGTTGAGGTGAGAAGAGATTATAAGGGAGGTTGAACCTGACAGGACCCATGCACTTGTAAGAAGAGAAAGAGAGAGAGCTCCCCTTATCTCTCTCCACTCCTAGGCATGGAAGAAAGGCCGGGTGAGCACATTTCAGATGTAGAATGCAGCACCTACCAGCCAGCAGTGGCTCTCACCAGGAGCTGAACTGCTTGGCACCTAGAGGTGGACTCCCCAGCCTCCAGAGCTGTGAGAGATAAATGTGTGTTGCTTAAGCCGCCCAGGCCCTTGTACTTTGTTAGAGCAGCTGAGCTAATTAATAGAAGTAGTAAAGAAAAATGAGTTTATTAGATATTGTGAAGAAGAAAAGAAGCTCATCTGAAGAGACTGTAATGAGAAGTAAAATAACAAGACTTGAAATTTTCAAATAGTATTAGAGTGAATGGGTTCAAGGAACATTGAATGCCTTTCTAACTACTGAGGACATATAGGAGTTTTATTTACAGTCCTTGTCTCATTTTAATCTAAAAACGTATAAACAGTAAAGAAACCAGTGAAGGAGGTAGATTTGTCCTTAGGTTACTTCTGCACCTTCATAAGGCTATGGGCCAGTTAGCTCATCCTAAGCTCCTCCCAGGCAGTCATGCTGCTGCCAACCTCCTGCTCCCCATGCACATCTGGTTAACGACTTAAACTTTGCTCTTTATTGGTAACATTAAAGATAGCTCTTTTTAGTCCTTGAAATCATTGCCTACTCTTCTTAATGAAAGTTTTCATAATTCTCCTGGGGTCTTTGACAATGCTCTGAAAGAAACATTGTGTGAACAGATCTAAAAATAAAAAGGTAAGAAGGCCTTTTGAAAGAGACAGTATGGAAATTGATGAGGCCAATTTTCTTTTCCTGCTCTGTCCAAGATGTAGGGAACTCACTTTAGATGGAATAAGTCTCCAGCAGCAAAGGCATCAGGGAACTGTTGGGCTCTGTTTAAACTCTACAACCGTTTAACTCTCTGTAGCCTCAGGCTTGGCTGACTACCCAGAAAACAAAAATGCTGCCCAGAGTTAAATGTCAGGCCCAAGGAGGAGATTAAAGAGTGTACAGTGTGATAACTGCCTGATGTTATCTGTTAACTTAGAAATACCTTGTTTTTTTTCTGGTGGTCTATGTGACTACCCACTGTCTTGTTTTACTACTAATCTCTTACCAAATGGGATCCTGATCTGGGTGTGGACTCTTCCCAGAAGGCCACCACTAAGAGCAGCTGCTTTGCTTCTGTATGTAAGGTTCTCCTATTAAAGCTCTTATGAATTTGAATAAGGACATATTTCAGTTGTTAGGAATCAATCCTGAATGTAGACTTTGGGGCTATTCTTCCAACACAATGGCTCCTTAGGGAGTGGTTGAGTAATGTGAAGGAGGAAGTGTAGGAAGAAAGGGAATTCTATATAATAAAGAGGTAGTATGCAAATTGACTGTCACTCCAACATACAAGATGGCAGCCCCCATGTGGTCAAAAGTGGCTTATACAAGATGGCCAGCAGGGGAGGGTAGTTGGGGGTGACCAGGCTTGCAGGGGAGGATAGTTGGGGTGCAATATGATTGATCAGGGGTCCTCTCATCACCCCACAATTGCCCCACAGAGGGAGGTCCAGGTGATCGATAGGGGGCTCTGTAATTGATCACCCTAAAGAGTGATGCCCAGGCCATCTTCTGCACTGTAATTGATCATGGAGCCCCAGCTGGGTGGGTGGGTCCTTCCTCTGTGGGGTGATCAATTGCAGGGCATTGCAGAAGGAGCCCTAGGCCACCCAGCCAGCAGCCACCAAAGGACCAGGCATCTAATTAAATTATAATGAAAATTATGGTTCTAACCAATCCTGATTTTTCTTTACATAGAAATATAAAGGTAACCCTTCCTCACCAGCCAAAATTAATAAATGCACACACACACACACACACACACCAACCCCTTCACCTAGAATCTAAATCATGCATTGCAGTATGTAACCCACATACACAATACCAACATATTCCTGGGAACATCCTTGATCGTGCAACTAAGAGTCACAGTGGGAACAGAAATATACAGTTTTAACAAGCACCCCAAAAGATTATTCTTTATAAACTAACTAGAGGCATGATGCATGGATTTGTGCACTGGTGAGATCCCTCAACCCAGACTCCAGGGATCAGGCCAAAACCAGCTCTCCCACATCTCCTGAGGGGCCCTGGATTGCGAGAGGGTGGCTCTTGGGTGACACACCCCAAATTGGGCTCCCTCCTCTATGGTTCCAGATACATTACCCAAGAACTGCTACTGTCAAATCACCACTGCATCTCCTGCATTAAGCATCTGCCCCCTGGTGGCCAGTGCTTGTCATAGTTACCAGTCAGATGGTCACTTAGGCTTTTATATAGAGAGATAGAACTACTCTTTGTCTGCACTTATGCTCATGAAAAGTAACAGAATCCAGTCTTTTGCTGGTGAATATTGCCTATGCTATAAGCCTCCTCATCTTTCCCTTGTAGTATTAAAACTTGTACTCACATGTAATGCTTAACCCAACAGGCATGTCTGGTGCCTGCTACCTGAGAGACCTGTTCGAGGTATGTGGGATACCCTGCTTTGCGGTGCCATCATTCTGTGAATTCTGTACAGAGCTCCTTTTCTCTTCCATCTCTTAACCATTTTGGGGGGAAGCTTGGTTGGCAGGGAACAGAGGCTACAAGAAGAGTAGCAGGAGCCTAGCAGAGGCACAGCTGTGGCTAAAGACCCCAGGCTATCACCACTAGCAGCTGGGGTGCAGCCCTGGGTCTCTGCAGACTGGCTGAGAACCTTGCCAGTCATGTAATGCCATTGCTTCTTATGTTCCACCTGTCTAGTAAATTGGAAAAACATTCATCTTCCCTACTCTAAAAGCTAACCGTGAGGCTCAAATATGGGAATAGAGGTGACTTTTTGAAATGTAATTAGAGCAACAAAGGTTCCCTAGCATCACACATGCCTTATTCTTGCCACAACTTACTCTCAACTTTCTCTCCTAACATCACTAGATCCCCTTTACTGAGTATCTGTAGTATAATTTGGACTCAATAAGTAAACCATTAGTTGAAGCAACTCATCCAAGTGCATGGCTCCTAGGGACTCTACATCAGCTCAAGCTTGTCCACTGAGATTCTCTCTTTCCCTATTTTACAGTCTCTGTTTTCAAATGCTATAAATCTACAAAATGATTCTCAGTGCCAAAGGTGGGAAATTTGCCAGTGTAGTGCTTTTATATTTCTATAGTAGTTCATTTTCAAAATTCAAAAACAGTAAAACAGCTGATACTTCATTTAAGAGATAAATCTATAGGTCAAGAGGCAGGTTTTCTCTCCCGGATATAGTTTAAATTCTTATGTTATCACTCAAACACACTGATCCTGTTCTTTTCCTTTTGTAACCTTTTAAGCCTGTTTAAATAGTTTCTGGCTTAAATCTCTTATGCATTAAATTTCCATGAATTTGGTTTGAGCCTTCTTGTAATTCATGTAGTTACATAAAATAGTCAATAAAATTCTTAGCACATCTGGTTTGATATTAGTTAGCAAGGTTGGGATTGGCTACCTGTGCCAAAGGAAAGGGAAACGAATGCACTCCATACCTAGCAGAGCAGGTGGTAAGGAAGCCTGCTAGAAAGCAGGCTGGAGTCTGAGGGAAGGGGTTGAGGGTAGAGTCAGACTGCGGAGAAGTGGCTAAGACTAGCATTTGAGGTCACAACTAACAGTGAGAAAAGATGACGTTCTAGTCTTAAAAAAATGTCTTCCATTATTGGCAGTGAAGGAAGAGTTTTCATGTATGAAAGAATATATGGGTAGTTCCAACATTTCTCCCTTGAAATTCACCTTGCTTGTGGGGATAGTTTGGTAGCAACTTATGTCCATTAACATTATGGCCGAACATAGAGTCTTGAATCTTTCCCCATACCGTAAAGTACATGGTGCTTGAGACTGAAACTTTCAGAGCAAGGTTTCTCTAACTGTAAAGTGCTCACAAATCACCTGACAGCCTAGTAGAGGCAGCGAGTTCTGATTCAAGGCTGGGATGGGTTTTGAATTCTGCATTTCTAGCCAATCTAGCAAGGTGTGGAGCTGACAGCCCAACCTCCAGAGGGCAGGAGCAGGTCAAGCCATGCATATCAAGAAGCCATGGAGTCTGCTTGCTGAGCACCCTTCCTTTCTCCTGGCCTAAGAAATGCCCCTGGAACATACATTGTACTTTAGAAGACTTTAACCATCTTCAGTTCTTATCATCTCAGTCCATGAAATTAAGCCCCTGACTCCCTATCTCTGAGTCTCTAATTTTTAATATATGGAGTTATTCTTCCCAGAATGATCCCAAAGGCCCACAGATCACCAGTTTATCACCCAGGGTATATTCAGAAAACAACCAGTAGACCAATAAAATTGTAGTAAAGATTAAAGCACACAGATTCCAGGTTCAAGATAAAGCAAAGGTGGAACCAATGCCCCACAAACCAGATCTAGATATCACAGAGGTGGGTGATTTCATGAGCAGCCCTTCATTCCTGCCCATGTCAGGGAAAAGACTTTGAAGAGAAACCGAGTTAGCAGAAACCCGAGGTCAGAGTGAACAGGCGAGCTCTGGGAAAGGAGTTCAGCTAACACTCATCCTGTCCTGGAGGCCTGGCCACAGGCCCACTGTCTGCCGCTCAGCTGGTGTGAACAGACCACTCACAGACCTCCTCCTTCAGAGGTGCTGGGGGCTAGATCTGGAAGCCAGCATCAGCCATGCTCCTGGTGACAGCCATAATCCTCTCAACTGGAAGGAGCCAGGGGTGCCCACTTTTGACTTTCATAAAACCACTGGGATAGAGAAGACTACTTTCTCCTGCATTTGACACTCTGTTATGCTGAGATGCTGGGACTGCTTGTGGTTTACTTGCTTTTATGAGAAATGGTCTGCCTGGAAGAACCAGAAGTGGGAGTTAGAGAAAGTGATTAAAAGGTGGGTGGGAGAGACTGAGAGAAACTGGCAGAAGTGAGAGCAGTGCGGGGAGAGAGAAACATCAAACTGTTGCCTTATACACACCATGTCCAGGGATCAAACCTGTAACCTATGCATGTGCCCTGACCAGGAATTGAACCTGAGGCCTTTGGTGTATCAGATGATGCTCCTACCAACTGAGCCACATCCGCCAGGGCCAAGGCATATGTTTATGTTTGTATCCAGAGATGCATGGAACTGGTTTCCTAAATCTTGAGCTAGATAAACCAATCATTTTCTTTCTTTTGTTCAGCCAATTGAGTGGAGATTCTGTCAAATGAAATCTTACGATCTCTGACTGATAGGTAGTAAGCTGACACTGATGAACGCCAGGATGTGCTGAAAAGGAGTGGGCAGAGAGTTTGGGTAGGAAAAACGAAGCCTGATCCAAATAAGATCTGGGGCCCTCAGCCAAGGCACATATGGGAAATTGATATGTGAGCAATAAGGAACACGGATAAAAACAAGACAGCTATTCTTTTCAATACCCCAAAGATAAGTTAATTTTTAAAAATAGTGTTCGGGAGTTTTATCTCCATTACTGCTAAATCTAAAATTCATATTCATCAAAGATGCTGTCTCATTTTCACTCCTCCTTCATTTCTGTGTGTCTCCAGAACTGCTCCTCTGGGTCAGGGCCCAGCCTAGTGCCTTTTAGGGAGTCACTGCTGTTCCCCGCCTCCTGTGATGCCCAGCAGCCCTGATTCCATCATCTTCTTCTCTAAGAGCTCTCCCAGGACCAAGGTGCAATTCCCTCCCTGAACCTGTTCCTCGCCCAGGGCCAGGGCACAATGAAGGAGGTTCAGTGAGTGAAGACGTGACTGACTGAGGACCCTCTAAAGAAGCATCCAGGCCCATGGGTACTCTGGGAAGTACAGTGAGCAAGTCTCTGACAGACTTACCCAGAGGCTGGGCTGAGAGCAGCCTCTGTCTTATCTTGACTGGCAATCATTCCTGCCCTGACTTGCCCCTGGCGGCTTCTGCCTCCCATTTAGTCTCCATCTGCAGTTAGAAATATTATTATTAAATGGGGGATCTGATCCTTCACCACTCCACACGTTAGATCCTTTGACAGCTACCGGTCACTGAGCACCTGGTGATCGGTTAGGTATCACTGCCGCCAGGGCCAGGGACCCAGAGGCTGGTCTGGTCCCACGCGGTCCTCTGTCTCCTACAGTTTGGATGAGTCCCTGGCCCAGTGCTAACTGCCAGGATGGGCAGCCCGCCCCCTGCAGGCCCATCCTCCACTATCTCCCGCTACCAGGCTTTGTCTTCCATGTCTCTCTTTCAGGGAAGCCTGCCTGGGCCCTGGAGCTGAAGTTCAATGCTCAAATCACAAATTCTCCCTGGACAGAGCACTTCCTCTCAGTAATTCAGATTCCCGGTGTCTCTAATTACCTGCTCCATCATTTCTGTAATGATCCTGCTTGCTAGGACAGACAAGGAATAAAACACCCCTTTGTCAGTCTACTTCACCGTGTGTTCCCAGCAGACGGGCCAAGTTCCCAGCACAGGACCGCGGGCTGAGGAAGATGATCGCAGCCATGAGGACAGAAGGGACAGAAGTGAATCAGGTCCTGCCTCGCTGCTGCTTCTAAACAGTGTCTCCCCCAACCCCCAGGGTGCCCTTGCCAAGGCTTCCGGTCCTTCAGATAACCTGTACATTTAGCTCATGAAGAGCTGGAAATGACATCCCATTTTAGCTGATGAGCAGAAGCCGTGTCTGGGGCAATTGTTTTTTTCTAAATTGAACACCTGTCGTGCTGTGATTGTTGTTAGTACACCAACAGCTGCTGCCAGCCTCCGAGGAAGGGCCAGGCGTCCTGTGGCTGCGTGGCAGTGAGCAGCTGCCTGGTCTGTCCGCTGCAAACATCTGCACACGGTTTGTAAGAGGGAAGTTCCTACATTTAAAGATCACCCTTTGGAGATTGTGTGCACAGATTTGCATGTACACTCCTCATGCCTTCTGGCTGGGGAAGATGATAACAGAGGAGGAGAGAGGAGAGTTGGGTTATGCCTCATGACATCAAAACAGCGGAACCCCCTCCACCCCAGGGTGCCCTTGCCACCAGTTCCTGTCCTTCAGTTAGCCTGTGCATTTAGCTCATCAATAGCTGAAAATTATATTGCACTTTATATGCCGATGTTTTGCAGAACACTATGTCCAAACAGCATTAGCCTACCTGTGCTGACTCTGGGGAGCGACGTTGGGTTTCTGCTGCCCTCTTCCCTGCATGCTGGTACAGAGCTTGCCTTGCACCCAGGGACAGCCTGGATCTCCTCTGTGTCCCTGAGAGGCTCCCAGGTGTCTCAGCAACACCGGGGAGGTCTCCAGAAAACAATCTCTGTGGGCTGTGGTCACAGACAAAATGATAGAATCGAGGAGGAAGGAACTGCCTTTATATAATCAAAGCTCAAATACATGGAAGAGAATGCCTAAGCAGGAGAGCAGCAGAGGACTCAGCTACCGGCTGAAGCCCCGAGGCCAGAGATAGGACACCAGGCACATTCCACAAAGGGCAGAAAGGGAAGTGCAGGCAGATTAGCTGCTTCCTAACCTGAGCATGGCTTACACCTCAGCTTCTTCAGGATGAGAGCTGGATTGGCTCAGGGGAGGTGCACCAGGGGAGAAAGTGGGCACTCCAATGTGAAGAGCTGGAGACACCATGCTTTGATGATTGTTATTTTTCTTAAAATCAGATAGTCTACTTCAGTGAAGTTTCCAAGCCTGGTGGGTGTTCTCCCACAAATGACCTGAAGCAGCAGAGTGCTTAAGGAAGGTAAACCCACAGACCAGTCCCTAGACCGGGGGGCCCTCACAGGCTTGTGACACAGCAGTCGGCCAGGGCAGAAGCAGACCTAGCCTGCAGAAGCCCCAGTGGAGGGGCAGTGGTGTCCTGCACGCTTTGGCTGTGCTCTGAGGGGGTAAGAGTTGGGCAGAATTAAAGTCAGTAAGCCAAGCTGAGCAGTATAATCTAGTAAAACAATATATGTAATAAATGAAAGATCATTTCTCAAAATAAGGTGAATAAAATTTAACTGTAGTAAAAGAGCCAGTAATACCACCTCTGCATAAATCCTCATTAATGATTTTCCTTCACAAATGCAGGGAAAAGATGAGAATCAAATGTGATGGATAAAGGCAATATGAATAGGGCACTGTTAGTTCACAAATTATAACAGGCATAAGAGTTTAAGAGGGTGATCGATACTACACTTTAGTTAGTGAGGACAGCTGGCCAGTTTGCGAGATTGCACACTGCCTCTGAAGAAAAAAAAGAAAAAGAAAAAAAAAAAACAAAAAAAAAAACAAGATCCAGAGACTATCAACCACATGTATTACATAGCACATCACTAAAGCAAAGGTTAACGATAGCAGCAATCACAGACACATTTTTATAAAGCTTGCGGTGCTTAACCACATAACTACTAAGTCACAAGCTGGTGAGGGAACATGTACCCTTAGATAGTGCAACTTCAGGCAGCTCCTTTTATTTAAGAAAAAAAGTGACCATTTTTACCTTTTACTTGTATACTGTGTACAAAGCTAATTGATGGGGCATTTGTGTCCAAAACAGAAATCCATTCTTACAGGATACCTGGATTCTGATAGGCTGCCTGGATTCTGATAGAATAACTAGAGGCCCAGTGCACAAATTCCCTCAGCCTGGCCTGCACCCTCTTAGACCTTTCAGGGGATGTCTGACTTCCAGTTTAGGTGGGATCTGGCCTAAACCGGCAGTTGGATAGCCCTCTCACAATCCGGGACCTCTGTCTCCTAACTGCTTGCTTGCTTGCCTGCCTGATCGCCCCTAACCACCTCTGCCAGCCTGTCTGATTGTCTGTAACTGCTCACCTGCCTGTCTGATCATCCTAACCAATAGCCTGCCTGCCAGATTGCCCCTAACTGCTCCCTGGGGGACAGGGCCAGCCAGGGCAAGGGACTGTGGTCATTCTTTTCTCCGGTAGGTCTGGTTGTTCTACAGTTTTGGTTCTGGGCTTTTATTATATAGGATGCTGGATTCTGATAGAATGCCAAAATCTGTTAGATCCTATAACTTCATCTGGTGGGTGAGTACATTCCCCAGTTTGTCAAGGTTGCAGCAAGCCTTTGGCCTCTGATTGTTTTGTAAAGGCAGCTGAAGACCTGAGTCCTGGAAGCCCTATGCCCTCAGCCAGAAGTTCTCCTAAATCCCCACAGCTGGCCGTAGTTTCCTCCAACCTTCCTTCCTAAAGACAAACTCTGAAGTCCTCAGAGAGGTCCGCCAGATCTTTCATTTCAGCTCCTTGGCCACTTTCCCTTCCCACTATGACCCCTCTGCATTAAGCAGGCAACCCTGCTAACCTTCTGCCTGGCCCCGAGGTCAGTGCTCCTAACGGCCTGCGCTGCTCTCTGCTCCTTGACTGGGCTGCCCGCTGCTCTCCTGTCTTCTCATGGCTCATTCCTGCCCATCCTAACACCCAGCTTAAATGCCCTAGGCTCCTGGAGGCCACTCCTCACTCACAGGCTAGGTGAAGGACTCTGCCACGGAACCCCTTGTCAGAGTCCATTGGCATCTTTTGACTTCCCTGTTATCATTTGCCCTTATAATGGCAGGAAAGTTTGGGCGGGATGACATGGTCTGGGATATCAGCAAACAGAGTTCTGTGCACACTAGACCTGAGATAAGAAGAACACTGTGATAGCCCCTGCACCAGGCCGCAGACGCCACGGGACCTTTCTCCTCCTGAGGCTGGAGGGAATCCTGGCTTCCAGCAGACACCAAGAGAAAGGTAGACTTCATAGTAAACCCTGCATGTGAAAGCAGTTGTGAACAGGTGAGCTGGTTGGCAAAGTTATGGTACAGAGAACTAACCAGATGCTGCTGTGCCCCCCTGGTTCCCAGCCTCCTTGGATTAGATCTGGATCTTCAAAGTCACTGCACTGAGGAGACACATGGAGGGTGCCTATTGCTTGGGGAGCAGATGGAGGCTGGCCTTGCAGGGGGCAGAGCTAGAGATGAAGGAGGCCTGCCCCCCACTTCTGTAGTTTGCGCTCTATTCAGTTGCATTTCACAATGAGGTTTCAGAAGTTTGTCTATTGTCAGCAGTTAGTACTAATTACTTGGAGTAACATGGAAATTGGAATCTTGACATGCAAATCCGCTGCAAAAAGAAACAAATAAAAAAATAAGTAAATAGTTGCATGGTGGTAGCCAGGCTTAGTGGTTCTTTGCTGAGCAGTACAGAGTCTGATACTGAGAGGGAGAAAAAGAGAGATTGTTTACAGAGGATAACATTTAGTGAGATCATTCATTTAGAGGGCAAAGCATATGAAGAGTGGGCATATGGCTTCAAGAAAGTGGCTGGGACTCAGAATATGAGAAGTGTGTATTGGTTGTGCTTGTTATTTGTGAAGGTTTAAAAGAAAGAAATAAGCTTAGGAAAAAATCTGCCAGTTTATATGCAGAAATAAATGGAATTACAGAAATTTGAGGTCTTCCTGTTTGCAAGAAAAAATAACCCCTTCTAGATACACAGAGGAAATGTGGGTTTTTACAAAGACTTCATACAACAGGCCTGGGAAGACGGCCCAGTTAGGAAAAGCATCTCAAGGCAAAGGAAGAATGAAGGATGGGACATTTTCCTTGTCCAGGTTAACATTTCCATTGGCTAGGAGAGAAAGGCTTGGAGAACAGGGCTCTGAGACAGAGACATTTCAGGAAGAACTTTGGGTGCAGTTGCAGACACACAGAATTCCATGGAAGCATATAGATTAAATATCTTCTAGAGCTTAAGGCAATATATGTATAAATATGCAAATGTAAACACATCATGAATTTGGAACATAAATGTCTTTTAGTCTTTGACTCTTACTAGTAAAATATTATTTGTGGCCCCAATTTTCTATGTCCAGAAAAGGAGATAAGCCTCCCTATATGGGCATATCCCCTGATCCTCCTGTTGATGCCAGGGAAGGTCATGGGAAGGGAAGAACTTCCTAAAACAATGTTGATGGCCCAGAGGGCATTGACCAAGGAGCTACCCCTGAGAGCAGATGTCCTCCTGGCTCTGTGCAGAGGATGTGGCAGCATCTCCAGCTAGTGGGGCTGCTGTGCCCACAGCCGGTTACTACACTACTGTGGGGCATTCGCCCCGTCCAGGCTTCTGATCTCAGAACTGCGTTATTGTGCTCCTGTCTCATCTTTGCACAGTGGAGTACACATGTGCATGTGTATGGAATGTGGGGTGTCATGATGAGGAAAAGGTATGCTGTCAGCTTTCTGTTTTGGTTTCTTAAAATCAAGACCTTTCTATCAAGAGACTTTATGCAGACACCTGGACTTGAAAGCTGATGCAGTGATTGGATGTGAGTTTGGAAAGTCTTCCTTCAGAGGGTGGGAGGAATCCAGTTTGTGAGGGCACTGGAGAAAGTAGGAGTCTATGTGTATGTCAGGATGCAGACATCTGGGGACAGGGGCGCTGGTGACAGACAGTGCTCCCACAATTCCATGTCCCCCACTGTACCTCTCCATGAAGCCAGCTCTGCCCAGCAGCTGTTAGGATGTGTCCTGTGACATTTCTGGGCAGGTAAATGTGCTGTGCATGCAAGCTCCACATTGTCTCCCTGCCACACAGCTGGGCAGGGTGCCTGCTCTAAAAGAGGGCAGATGGCTACCGGATCGCTCCTAAGGCAATCTGAAAAGTAAATGTTATGTCATTAAATCACTGAGGCTTCAAGGGTGTTTTTAAACTGCATTCAACTAGCATTTTACAGATATAACTCCCAGGGCAAAGGAAACTAAGGAGGGAATAAACAAATGGGACCACATAAAAATAAAATGTTACTGCACAAAGAAACCATCAGAAAACAAGGGATCCCACTGCATGGGAGAACACATCAGATGTACATCTGATAAAGGGTTAATATCCAAAATATACAAAGAACACATACAACTTAACAAAAGTAAGACAAATAATACAATTGAAAAATGGGCAAAGGACCTAAATAGACACTTCAACAAAGAGGACATACAGATGGCCAAGAGACAGGTGAAAAAATGCTCAAAGTCACTGATCATCAGAGAGGTGCAAATGAAAACAACAATGAAGTACCATCTCACACCTGTCATAATGGCTATCATCAACAAATCAACAAATGACAAGGGCTTGCAAGGGTGTGGAGAAAAGGGAACCCTAATACATTGTCTGTGGGAATGCAGACTGGTGTAGCCATTATGGAAAACAGTATAGAGTTTCCTCAAAAAATTAAATATGGAGCTGCCATTTGACCCTGTTATTCCACTTCTAGGACAATATCCTACAAAATCAGAAATACCAATAAGAAAGAATGCACCTCTATGTTCATAGCAGCACAATTTACAATAGCTAAGATCTGGAAACAGCCTAAGTGCCTATCAGCAGGTGAGTGGATAAAAATTTTGGTACATTTATATCATAGAATATTATGCATCAGTAAAATAGAAGAATCTCTTATCCTTTGAGACAGCATGAGGGACCTGGAGAGTATCATGCTAAGTGAAATAAGTCAATCAAAGAAAAAACAAGCTGAAACTGGTTTGGCTCAGTGGATAGAGCATTGGCCTGTGGACTGAAAGGTCCCAGGTTTGATTCCATTCAAGGGCATGTACGTTGGTTGCTGGCACATCCCCAGTAGGGGGTGTGCAAAAGGTAGCTGATCTCTGATTCTCTCTCATTGATGTTTCTAACTCTCTATCCCTCTCTCTTTCTCTCTGTAAAAAGCCAATAAAATATATTTAAGTAAGGAAAAAAAAGTATTGCATGATTGCACTCATATGTGGAATTTAAGTAAAGAAAATAAACTGATGAATGGAGTGGTTTCAGAGATTTGAAGCATGGAATAGAGTGTGGAATCTCAAAGGGAAAGTGGGGGAGAGTGGGTGGGTGGTAGGTAACCAATCAAAGACTTTGTATGCATATATGTATAACCCATGGACACAGACAAAAGGGTGCTGAAGGACTAGGATGGGGAGGGGGAAGAAGGGCAGGGATGGACTGGATGGGGTCAATGGGAGAAAAGGAGGGAGGTATGTAATACTTTTAACAATAAAGAATTATTTTTAAAATAATAATATAAAATTACTTTAACAAATTACATAAAAATGTGCATTTATATTATAACCAAGTGAATATCAGCCTCTATGATATGAACAAAGATATACATAATATACGTACAACAAAAACATAAAGAGAATAGCCCAAATATTAACAGAAGGACAAATATGTATAAATGTTTTGGAAGAGTTTCAAGTTTGAATATACAAATATAATATAGTACTTAGGATAAGATGATCTACAGTTTTTTGTTGCTTGTTAATCACTTACAAGTTCTTTTAGTTGCTCCTTTCCTACAATTTTCTCAAAAGAGATGATTACTTCCTTGAAAGAGGCAAAATCAGAGTCAAAATGGCAAAATCCACAGGCATAAGGACAATCAGAAGGAAAATTAACTCACTTTTAGAATAATAATATACACGAAGGAAAGTCATCAGAAGGACTCCCTATGCATTCAGTTTTACAGGCTGAGAACCAGCCCCTTAGACAGCCCTGTGTTCTCTCCCTTGCACTACATGATCCCTTCTGGGAGCTGACTCACACCATCCCTGCCCATAGTGAGCCCAAGAGCTTGAAACTGGAGAGGGCATGTTCTCATTAAAAAGCAATCTGGAATGACCTGTGTAGTTACTTAAACAAACAAAACAAACAAACAAAAAAAGTCAATTTGAAAACCATATTAAGTTCTACGTTCTAGTTTTATTCAATTACTAGAGGCCCAGTGCATAAAATTTGTGCATGGGAGTGGGTGGTGTCCCTCAGCCAAGCCAGCACCATCTCCAGTCTGGGACCCTTTAAGGGATGTCCTACTGCCCATTTAGGCCTGATGCCAGTAGGATTGGATCTAAGCGGGCAATAGGACATCACTCTCAAAATCTAGGACTGCTGTTCCCAAATGCTCACCTGCCTGCCTTCTTGATAGCCCCTAACTACTTCTGCCTGCAAGCCTGATCACATTCTAACCACTCCCCTGCCAGCCTGATTAATGAATAACTGTTCCCCTGCCAGTCTGATTGCCTCTAACTGCCTCCCCTGATGGCCATCTTGTGGCAGCCATCTTTGACCACACAGGGGAAATCATCTTGTGTGTTGGAGTGATGATCAATTTGCATATTACTCTTTTATTAGATATGATATGTTAAAATATAAAATACTAGTGTCTCAGTGCACAGATTTCTGTGCAATGAAAGGAAATTAATTAGGACGTGGCCAGCTTGGTGGGACTGGATGAGATGGGCCAGAGATGCCCTAGAGCCAACATCCCACAGTTCCTCCCTGGCTGACCACACCTGGGGCAGCACCTGGGCTCAAAGGGTATCTGAGGAGTGACCAAGGTCCCTCGGACAGGTGGGGTGCCTCAGCCTGGCCTGCGGGGATCAGGCTGAAACCAACTCTCTGACATCCCCTGAGGGGTCCCAGAGTGCAAGAGGGTGGTTCTCGGGTGATGCACCCAAGATTCAGGCTCCTTCCTCTCTGGTTCTGGGTGTGTCACCTAAGAACCACAGATGCCAAGTTACTGCAGCTCAGGAGCTCCTGCACTCAGCATCTGCCCCTGGTGGTCAGTGCACATCATAGCTACCAATCAGAGCATCTGACCCCTGGTGGTCATTATGCATCATAGTTACCGGTCAGACAGTCAGATGGTCAGACAGTTGGTCAGATGGTCGCTTATGCTGTTTCATATATATATGAAATGCATTATTCTGAGACATGTAGCATACTCTCACTTCTACATTAGAATAACACTATGGATAAACTTTTTTTTTATTACAGGAAAATAAGTTGTTTTTAAAAATATTTTATTGATTTTTTGGAGAGAGAGAGAGAGAACTTCACTGTGAGCAGAGAATCCATAGATTGCTCCAGAACATCCTACCAGGAAGTGAGTTCACAACCAGGCATGTCCCCTGAAAGGGAACCACACCAGCAACAATCTTGCAGTGTACAGGACAACACCCAACCGACTGATCCACAATGGCCAGGGCATAAGTAGGTTTTTTTCTTTGTTTGTTTGTTTGTTTTTGTTTTTGGTTGTTTTTTTGTGTTTGTTTTTTTTTTTGTGTGTGTGTGTGTGTGTGTGTGTTTAAATATTTTATTGATTTTTTTTTTTTTTTACAGAAAGGAAGGGGGAGAGATAGAGAGCTAGAAAGTTCAGTGAGAGAGAATCATGGATCAGCTGCCTCCTGCACACCCCCTAATGTGGATGTGCCCACAATCAAGGTGCATGCCCTTGAACAGAATTGAACCTGGGACCTTTCAGTCTGCAGGGTGATGCTCTATCCACTGAGCCAAACTGGTTTCAACCATAAGTAGGTTTTGAGGTCACGTTAGAAAATTCCAATAGCTGCCCATAGTACTTAGTATTAAATTCAAATCCTTTCTCCAGATCTCTAAGCTCAAGAGGCATTTTATCCTCTATCTCTGTTTCTCTGCTTGTACACATCTCATTCTTATTTTGCTCTGAAACTTCAGTCACTGGGTTTATTCCAGTTCAAGAAACAGAGTATAAAAAATGTGTATATATTTCAGCCCAAATATTTTATATATGCAGTTTTTGCCTTCTTTCACAGTTCCTGATAGATATTTTTATACAATAAAATTTGTCAAATAAATTGCTTCTATGATTCTCTTGTACGTTTTATCAGATTTAAAGTTACATAAAGTCATAAGCTTTCTCAATTGCATTTCCTTCTGATATAGAACATGAAATTATCTAATTAAAAATAGACACTCCATCAAAGCTTTCTTCTCAGATATCAAGACATTCCAACACGCAGTTAGAGATTTGTAATATATTTCCAGTTACAAGTTGTGTTCTCAATAATGGTATTTTTTTCTTATTTATTTTTTTAATTCCTTTATTGATTAAGATATTACATATGTAATTTTCTAATACTCTCAAAAGCTAAGTATTTTGGCTCTTCATTTGTTGAATACTCTGAAATGAATAATTTTTAAAAGAGTTCTGAAGATACCCAAATTAATATTAAAGGGAAATGTTTGAAAAGATTAAATAAAGTTCGTGTAAAAATTACATGAAATAGGGCAGCGGCTGTGGCGGCGGCGGCAGCGGCTGTGGCGGCGGCTGCGCTGCGAGAAAGGAGTGGCTTCTCTGAGGCCTGGAAAGCCCACTGCGGAGAGGTCCATCCAGTAGCTGAGATGCCGGAGTTGGCGCAGGCACGTGGATTCAAAGGAGTTCTTCAGTCACCCACGGAAAGGTCAGAGTTTGCGGGGAAAGCCTGAGAGATCGCGGTCCCGCGGCGCGGGGAGCCACGGTAACCGGGGAGTTCCGGCCCCGCCTCCATGGAGCGCCCACAAAGCTGAGCCCTAAGAAGGCTGCAGCGACATCTAGTGCTGGGTTTGGCATAAGCTTCCCCAGAAGCGGGAATTTTTTTTTTTTTTTTTTTTTTTTAAAAACGCCAGGTGACACGGGACAGAGTGTTAAGAATAGTGGCTGTCCCGCCAAGGGCGGAACATCTGGACACCTCGGCGCCTGATCCCCTTCACCCCCTAGCTTCGGAATACTAGGGAAGGACTGCCTAATTGGGCATATCCGGGGAATTTGCAGGGAGAAATTGCCTTCCTGGAAACAAGGGATCGGAGCCAGAAGAGATAGTCTGGGAGCCAGCTGGCACCCTGCCAGCTAGAGCCATAGAGAAAGAAGGCCAGAGCAACCAAAAAGACTGGGAGGTCAAACCGGAAACACTGACACCTAAGAGCTGAATTACAAACTGCCCTTCTTTTTTTTTTTTTTTCTTCTTTTGTCTTTTAATTAATCAAAAATAAATGGACACAAATAACTAAGATATAGCCTACTTAAAATTAAGGATTACCTTACAAAACTGAGGTGCAGCGGAAAGCTGGGAATTGCAAGACTGTCTGGTCCGAGAATCAGAAGTGCCAAATACATTAACTGAGGAAGTGAGTGACCACTACTGGTCATTTTTATGCTAATTTTGCTATTCTTTATTTTATTTTCATTTTTTACATCTTTTATTTAATTTTCATTTTTCATATCTTTTACTTAAGAAACAATTTTTTTTCTTTTTTCCTTACTTGATTTTACCTTTTCAATTATTACATTTTTCAATCTCTATCATCACTATTACTACTGCTATTTTGCAATTTTTTTTAAATTTTTATTTATTTATTTTTTCTCTCTCTAATACCATTTTATTTTTTCTTTATTTTACATTGGGAGTAACCTTCATTCTATTTTAATCTCTACTATAGCACCATTCAACCCTGTCTCAACTCAACCTTTACACTATCACTCTCTTACTAAACTTTACCCTTTAGTCTACAGTTTATCCTATCCCATTCCGGCTTTAGTTTTTCCTCTATTCTCTCTGTATACCCCCTGCTAAAGCTCTCACTATACTTATAGACCTAAGATCCAACCCCTGATCCAAATGTATAAATACCAATCTCTGCACTATATTAACTAGTTAAAAAAAAAAATCTGTTCTCCCCTCTATCCTTTTCGCATTATTTGTGTGAAGGTTGATTATTGTGAATTTTTATGCTTTTTAGTGAAATTGTTATGCTTATTCCTGTATTGTTATTGTTGCTTTGTATTTTTTTTAAATCCTCTGTTTTTGTTTGTTTCTTTTACTTCTGTATATCATAGCCTTACTTAATAATAGTGGATATTGTAGTTTGTATTAATCTCCAAATATTGTTACTGGCATTGGCTGGGTTCAGAGGTTGTTCTATGGCAATTTTCTCCACATATATATAGTTTGTTTCCCATTTCTCTTTTAGTTTTCTTCTTCTCTCTCTCTCTCTCTCTCTCTCTCTCTCTCTCTCTCTCCCTCTCCCTCTCCCTCTTCTTTTTTTCCCTGTTTTCCAACTTCATTTTGTCATTACTTTTTTTCTTCTTCTTTTTCTATCTCTTTATCCCTCTTTTCTTTTTTTTTCTTTTTTTTTAATTTACTTAATTTTTTTTTAATTTTAATTTTAATTTATTTTTTTTAATTTTTCTTTATTTTATTTTTACCTTTATTTCTTCTCTCCTATCCCCTAAGTTGCCTTACTCTAGTGGTCACCTTTATTAGAGGTTATTAATATTGTAAATACATTCCTGTTAAGTGCCTCTTGTGTTGTACCTGGTAGTGTTGTATTTTGTACCTCAAAAATCAACGCAGGAGAAGGAATACCACATAACCAGACTTCCTGAAAAGAGAGGCAATGGGGAAACAAAAACATAGTCCGCATGTGAAAGAAAAGCAGGCATCACCAGAAAAGGAAGTAAACGAGTCAGAGGCAAGCAGCCTACCAGAGCAAGAATTCAGAGTAATGATCATAGCATGGCTAAAAAGAATGGAAGAGAAATTTGACAATAGCCAAGAAGAAATGAGGAAGAACCATGAGGAAATGAAGAAGAGCCATGAGGAACTGAAGAAGAACCAAGAAGAAATGAAAAGTGACATCGCTACCATGAAGAACTCAATAGAAAGCATCAAGAGTAGACTAGATGAAGCAGAGGACCGCATCAGTGAGCTAGAAGATAAGATGGAAAAAAATACCCAAGTAGAGCAACTTCTAGAAATAAAGATTAAAAAGCAGGAGGAGAGCCTACGTGAGCTTTGGGACAAAACAAACAAAATAATATTTGAATAATAGGGGTTCCAGAAGGAAAGGAAACTGAGGTAGACATGGAAAAAGTATTTCAAGAAATAATGACAGAAAACTTTCCTGAAATAGAAAAGAAAAAACCCACACAAATCCAAGATGCCCGCAGAGTCCCAAGCAAAATGAATCCCAAAAGACAGACTCCAAGGCACATTATAATTAAATTGGCAAACAACAATGACAAAGTAAGAATCTTAAAAGCAGCCAGAGAGAGACAGAAAGTTACATACAAAGGAACCGCCATCAGACTAGCAACTGATTTCTCAACAGAAACTTATCAGGCCAGAAGGGAATGGGACGAAATATACAAAGTCATGCAAAGGAAGGGTCTGAATCCAAGAATACTGTACCCAGCAAGGCTATCAATCAAAATTGAAGGGGAAATCAGGAGCTTCACAGACAAAAAAAGACTGAAGGAATTTATCTCCACCAAACCAGCAATGCAAGAAATGCTAAAGGGTCTACTGTAAAAATAAAGAAATAAGAAGTGAAGAAGGAACACGGGTATAGAATAAAAATGGCGTCAAATGAGTACCTATCAATAATAACCTTAAATGTAAATGGATTAAATGCTCCAATCAAAAGACATAGGGTAACAGATCGGATAAGAAAACAAGACCCATACATCTGTTGTCTACAAGAAACCCACCTCAGAAAAAGAGATGCACACAGACTGAGGGTGAAGGGATGGAAAAAAGTTTTCCAGGCAAATGGAAATGAAAAAAAAGCTGGGGTAGCAATACTTATATCTGACAAATTAGATCTCAGAGTGAAGGACATAACAAGAGATAATGAAGGCCACTTCATAATAATAAAGGGAACAATCCAACAAGAAGAAATAAACCTGGTAAATATATATGCACCGAATACAGGAGCAACCAAATGCATTAAAAAACTGCTGGAGGACATTAAGGGAGAGATTAATAGCAATACAATCATAGTAGGAGATTTTAATACCCCACTGTCACCATTCGACAAATCATCTAAACAAAAAATCAGCAAAGAAATATCAATCCTAAATGACTCACTAGACCAGATGGAATTAATTGACATCTTCAGGACACTCCACCCCAAAGCCACAGAATATACATTCTACTCAAGTGCACATGGGACATTCTCAAAGATAGACCACATTTTGGGACATAGGCAAAGTCTCTTCAAATTCAAGAAGATAGAAATCATATCAAGCGTCTTCTCAGACCATAATGGCATAAAACTGGAAATTAACTACAATAAAAATAATCCAAAGAAATCAAACACATGGAGACTAAACAGCTTGCTATTAAACAAGGACTGGGTTACCAGAGAAATCAAGGAAGAAATTAAAAACATCCTGGAAACAAATGTCAATGAAAACACAACTATCCAAAATCTATGGGACACAGCAAAAGCAGTTTTGAGAGGGAAGTTCATATCCTTACAAGCCTATTGCAAAAAACTAGAAAAAATAGTAACAGATGATCTAACTCTACAACTCAAAGAGTTAGAAAAGGAGCAACAAGAAAAGCCCAGTGTAAGCAGAAGGAAGGAAATAACAAAAATCAGAGCAGAAATAAACGACATAGAGACCAAAAAAACAATACATAAGATCAACAAAACCAAGAGCTGGTTCTTTGAAAGAATAAACAAGATAGATGGACCTCTAGCCAGGCTAACCAAGAAACAAAGAGAGAGGACCCAAATAAACAAAATCAGAAATGAAAGAGGTGAAATAACAACAGACCCCACCGAAATACAACGGATTGTTACAAAATACTACGAACAACTCTACTCCAACAAACTGAACAACCTGGAGGAAATGGACATATTCCTAGAAAAATACAAACTGCCAAAACTCAATCAGGAAGAATCTAAAAATCTCAATAGACCAGTGACTTGGGAAGAAATTGAAACAGTCATCAAAAAGCTTCCAGCAAACAAAAGCCCAGGGCCAGATGGCTTCACAGGAGAGTTTTACCAAACATTCAAGGAAGAACTAAAACCTATCCTCCTCAGACTATTCCAAAAAATTCAAGAGGAAGGAACACTTCCAAACTCCTTCTATGAAGCCAGCATCACCCTAATACCAAAACCTGATAAAGACAACTCAATGAAAGAGAATTACAGACCAATATCCCTCATGAACAGAGATGCCAAAATCCTCAACAAAATTCTAGCAAATCGGCTCCAGCAGAGCATCACAAAGATCATACACCATGACCAAGTAGGATTTATTCCAGGAATGCAAGGTTGGTACAATAACCGCAAATCAATAAACGTGATACATCACATAAACAAGTTGAAAGATAAAAATCATATAGTCATATCAATTGATGCAGAAAAAGCATTTGATAAAATCCAACACCCTTTCCTGATAAAAACTCTTAACAAGGTGGGAGTACAAGGATCATACCTCAACGTAATAAAAGCTATATATGATAAACCCACAGCCAACATCATACTCAATGGGAAAAAACTAAAACCATTCCCTCTAAGAACAGGAACAAGACAGGGATGCCCACTATCGCCACTCCTCTTTGACATAGTACTGGAAGTACTAGCCATTGCAATTAGACAAGAGGAGGAAATAAAAGGCATCCAAATTGGAAAAGAAGAAGTAAAGTTATCCTTATTTGCAGACGACATGATATTGTATATAAAAAAACCAAAAGACTCCATTAAAAAACTAATTGGCTTAATAAATGAATTTGGCAATGTAGCAGGATACAAAATTAACACCAAGAAATCTATGGCATTTCTATACACCAACAGTGAGTTTATAGAAACAGAGACTAAAAACGCAATTCCATTTACCATCGCACCAAAAAAAATAAGATACCTAGGAATAAACTTAACTAAGGAAGTAAAGGACCTATACGCAGAAAACTACACGACACTGAAAAAAGAAATAGAGGAAGATGTAAACAGATGGAAGAACATACCATGTTCATGGATTGGTAGAATCAACATCATCAAAATGTCCATACTTCCTAAAGCAATCTATAGGTTCAATGCACTCCCCATTAAAATACCAACGACATATTTCACTGACCTAGAAAGAACTCTCCAAAAGTTCATTTGGAACAATAAAAGACCCCGAATAGCCACAGCAATCCTGAGAAAGAAGAGTAAAGTAGGAGGTATCTCAATACCAGACTTCAAACTGTATTACAAAGCCACTGTTCTCAAAACAGCCTGGTACTGGCACAAAAACAGACATATAGATCAATGGAATCGAATCAAGAACCCAGATATCAACCCAAATCACTATGCTCAATTAATATTTGACAAAGGAGGCACAAATATACAATGGAGTCAAGACAGTCTCTTCAATAAATGGTGTTGGGAAAATTGGACAGATACATGCAAAAGAATGAAACTAGGTCACCAACTTACACCATACACAAAAATAAACTCAAAATGGATACAGGACTTAAACATCAGACGGGAAACCATAAAAATACTAGAAGCATCCACAGGCAACAAAATCTCAGACGTATGCCAAAAGAACTTCTTCACTGATACTACCCCTAGCGCAATGGAAGCTAAAGAGAAAATAAACAAATGGGACTACATCAAAATAAAAAGCTTTTTTACAGCAAAAGAAACCATCATCAAAACAACAAGAAAGCCCACTGTGTGGGAGAACATATTTGCAAATGTTACCACTGATAAAGGTTTAATCTCCAACATCTACAAACAGCTTATACAACTAAATAAAAGGAAGATGAATGATCCAATTAAAAAATGGGCAATGGACCTAAATAGAATATTTTCAAAAGAAGACAGAAGGAAGGCCAAAAGGCACATGAAAACATGCTCAAAGTCACTAATTATCCGAGAGATGCAAATCAAAACAACAATGCGGTACCATCTCACACCTGTCAGAATGGCCAACATCAACAAATCAACAAACGACAAGTGTTGGCGAGGTTGCGGAGAAAAAGGAACCCTTGTGCACTGCTGGTGGGAATGCAGACTGGTGCAACCACTGTGGAGAACAGTGTGGAGTTTCCTCAAAAAACTGAAAATGGAACTCCCATTTGACCCAGTAATCCCACTTCTAGGAATATATCCCAAGAAACTAGAAACACCAATCAGAAAGGATATATGCACCCCTATGTTCATAGCAGCACAATCTACAATAGCCAGAATTTGGAAACAGCCTAAGTGTCCGTCAGCAGATGATTGTATCCAAAAACTATGGTACATCTACACAATGGAATACTATGCTGCCATAAAAAAGAAGGATTTCTCATCATTTGCAGCAACCTGGATGGAATTGGAGAACATCATGCTGAGTGAAATAAGCCAATCAATGAAAGAGAAACACCACATGACCTCACTCATTTGTGTATAATAAAGAACATTATAAACTGATGAACCATAAGATAGATATAGAGACAGTATACCAACAAGTAGACTGTCAAATTACAGCGGGGAGGGGAGGAAGATCTGGGGGAGATAATAGATCAACTGAAGGACTTGTATACATGCATATAAGTGCAACCAATGGACACAAAACTCTGGGGAGGGAGGGGATGTGTGGGAGGGAGGGAGGGGGTCAAAAAAATCAATAAAATATATTAAAAAATAAAATAAAATAAAATAAAAAAATAAAAAATAAATTAAAAAATTACATGAAATACTTCTTTTCTGCTAGTTCTAAGCTGCGTATGCCTCAGGTCAGGCTTGCCCCGAATGGCTCTCAGGCCTCAGGAGACCGTTGGCCAAGGAGAGCTGTATGGGTTGAGCCCAGTGAAGGCATATCTTTGTCACTGTATTAGCTATGTGCACTGTTAGTCCTACAAGTGTTGATTTAAAATTGTGTTAAAATACTATACTGTGACTCAGTGTTGAAAACTCAGTGCTCATGTGGGAGAGAAACAGCACAGAGGATGAGATGGTGCTGGACACAGACACAAGTGTTTCACGTCTGTTCCGAATGTGGGAGAGTTTTATAAATATTTTTATCATTGTATTTGTCACCTGTTTTTATGTATGCACAATAATATTATGAATACTATAATAAAAACCTCTCCCTATATAATTTAAGAGGGTCATTTCAAAACATACAAAATAAAAGGTCTAAGTGATAAGAAAGCATTGTGTTCAATATTTATTTGGCAGCATTTTTCTTTCTTTTTATTAAGGAAATAATGGTAGGTCTTATAATGACTGGTACCTTGGATCAAATATTAAATGTATGCTTCTAAAAGAAGTTCAGAAGAAATATTTTTTAAATGGAGTTAAAAAAAATGAGTATAATTTTCATTTTATTTTATATAGCTTTTAAATTTAAAAAATGTCCATAGTTGCTTCCTAGTTAAAATATTAATTAAAATGTTTAGTATTTGTAATAGCAAAATTAAGTACTTTGGTTGCTGATGAATAATAAATGTATCATAAAACTTGTATAAATATCTATGACTAAATATATGAAAATGATTAAAGAATTAATAAAAAGAAAAAAAGAATACCAACATGTCAATAGTAGATAAAAAATGATAATAGAAAGTAGTGACAGAGTTATGAGTCCCAGATCCTATTTTTCTCCCAATTTTTCAATAATGAATATATGTATGCATGCACACATAAATAAATGTAATTACTATCCTATCAGTCAGAAAACAAACATTGGAAGAAACATTCAAAATAATTTGAATCTATCTCTTTAGAAAGTTGCATCTACCATTCATCAAAAACTTACTCTGTGACTGGCATTGTGCCAATTTCTCTACAAAGATGATTTCTTTTTCTATCCAAAACACCTCTGAGGTATGTGTGTAATGATTCCTAGTTGAAGAATAGGAAACTTCGCTGGCTGAGTTGGCTCAGTGGATGAAGTGTCAGCCTGTGGACTGAAGGGTCCCAGATTCCATGTGGTCAAGGGCACATGCCTGGTTGTGGGCTTCATCCCCAGTACGGGGCTTGCAGGAGGAAACCAATCAATGATTCACTCTCATCATTGAAATTCCTCTCTCCCTCTCCCTTCCTCTCTGAAACCAATAAAATATTAAAAATAAAAAAAGAACAGGGAACTAAGCTTCAAGAGGGCCCGAGGCTTACCAACAGCCGGAGCGAGGAACAAGTGGAGCCAGAGGGTGGGTGCCGTGTGACATAGAGAACCCGGCTGGCCAAGCCCACAGGCTGCCTGGCACCACCACAGCCAACAGCAAGCACAGCGTTTCTGTTGAGTGCCTTGCAGATGTGACAGTCCCCATTTCACACAATTAAAACCTGGGATAGAGGGCAGCCGAGTGATCTACTGAAGAGGACAGAGCCATTTGGTGAGAACATTAGGACTAGAACTGCCTGAAAATGGCTGAATATCTGAGTAATAGAAATTGAGTGGTAAATCCCCAAATCTTCTTCCAAATAGCCCTGGCAGTTGAAAATCACTTTTGTAAAATTTATGTTGCATCACTGGGTCCAATTTCAAAGATCTGTGTATAGAGTAGATAGACAGAGACAATGGATTTTTAGGACAGCCTTGCATTCAAGGTATGGGCTGAAGTGACCCCCTCATTCTTCTAGCAGAGGAAAGTGAAAACATAACTGAAGTAATAATTTCTATAGCAATTTCCAAATTCAACACACCAGGGGCAGTAAACAAGCTCAGTGATGTTTGAATATGTCATTTTAGTAGCTGCTGAGTTGTAGGAAGTGCTACAGAAGGGAAGGCATGTTAGAATCGGGATGATAAGTAATTCATCTCCAGATACGTGGTGACCGGATGACCAGTGAGTGGCCCATCAGCCTAACAATCTGCTTCTCAGCAGTTCCAAGGCACATGTGAGGTTCTCAAGGTTAGCACGATTTAAAATTAGTCTCCAAAGATTTATGGATGCTCTCCCCCAAACCCATTAGCTATCTTAAAACATACACGTGCAAGTAACATATGTTCCTCATAGCAATTTGGAACAATAAATATAAATTAGAAAAAAAAGACGCACTCATAATCCTAGCATCAGAATATATATATATATATATATATATATATATATATATATATATATACACCTATAAGGATGTAATATAATTTACATAGATTTTATGATTTAATATATAACTTAAATAAATGACATAATATCTTAGCAGAGTTTCCCAAACTCATCACTAGATAAAAAGTTATGCTTTACATTATATATGTCCCTCTCACAAGCAGCAGCTGCACTGAGTCTAACATCAGCCTGGACCACAGAAGGCACTGTTGTAGCATGCACAGAGCACGGGACAGTGAGCATGTCTGCTTCAAATTGGGGATTAAATTTCTCATTAGCCCTTTGATCTCTGTGACCCTCAGTTTCTGCATTTCTAGAATGGCAATGATATTTCCACCTCACAGGACTTTAATAAAGCTTAAAGGAAATAAAATATGCGGAGTGTCTGGTCCCTTGGTCCACTGTCTTACCTCATTGTAGTCATGTATAAATGACAATTGTTGGGAGGGGGGAAAATGCACGTATTTTATTTTATTTTATTTTATTTTATTTTATTTTATTTTATTTAAAAAAATTTGCCAATGTTTTAATATTATAGGAACTGATGACAAGTTTGTATACATAAACTCATACCATTTTTATACTTCTTTAAATGGCCATACATGTAAGTCCTATAAAACCAAATTTATGCCTAATAAAGCAGGTAAAATCTCGCCATACATTCTTTCCTCTACTTTGCTGTTAGCAATAGTCTAGTCATCAATTTCATTAAAAATAGTATTTATTAAAACAACATAAGGGATGTTAACTTTGGATCCCTGACAAAAATGGAAGGTGTCTATAATTAGTGAAATAGTTCTCAGAAGGTAGGGGGGGGGGGAAAAGAAAAGAAAAAAAGTTTGTACCAGAAATCTTTGAAGACTGAAACAGCACAGCCCTATAATGCTTAGTGTTGTTTTGATAGGAGTGAAGTGTCCTTGGATCACTAGTTACAAAATCAGACTGATCATACACTTCAGACTCAGCACGCTATTAAAGGTAATTAATATGATTATTAATGGGAACCAGGAAACTGAATTGTAAATTTCCGATTGGATAGAGGAGCCAATAATGTTATTTCTTATTAATCTCTTATCTAGTACAGAATTCTTTTCTTCTGATTCCATAATTAATATTAACTATTCCAAGGGATGTTTTCTGGATATCGCCTATTTACTAGTTCCTGCTCCTGGCTTTGGTGGCATACTACCAAACTAGACAAAAATGTATGTGGCCACAGTGCTTACATCCCATGCAGGTGAGGCGGGCAGGATGTGGGAAGGTACACATAAATAATCTCACCAAGTGTAAAATGCCGGGGGGAAATAAGGCCAGAGTCAGGGTTGGAGAATCACTTTGGACAGGGAGACTTGGGGAGGTATTTTAGTTTAAATAGCAGGCATCAGAGAGCCATGTTGATTTCTACCACATGAAACACCTTGAAGATCACTAACTCAAAACCAGAATATTTATCAGAATTTATAAAGATGCACTAGTTTAGATATGGTTTACAAAACAGCCCTGGAAGATTCAGTTACAGCTGACCCTGCTGAACGCTTACTTCCTATAAGACCATGGTGACTTTGATCTCTGTGAGCAGGAACCAGACAAGGGGGTTTTCCAATGAGTGTAGTGTTTTGTGAATGACAGAGGCAGCACAGCCCTCAGGGCCAGCACCCCCTGGGGAGAGCTACCTGGAGCCCAGCTGGAGGGGAGAAGCTGTATGCCCCTGTGCCATTCAGCCCAGGACCCGACTTACTACACAGTACCCTTTGCCCCCCAATCAGGAACCTCATCACACAATCCCCTTTCTTCTCCTCACTAGCAGGTACCTGAGTCCAAACCAGAGCTTCCTCAGGAGCTGCTAGGAGAAGCAGCCAAGGGTAGAGTACCTGGCCTGAGACCTGTCCCAAGTGCCTGTCCCAGTACCTGGCCTAAGCCCTGGCAGGAGACCTGCCCCAGGAGCAGCTCAAGCTGGAGGAGAGCAGCTGGGCCTGCTGGGAGGGAGATGGTGTAGTTCTGGGCCTTCCCAGCCACACGTTTGTCTGCCTTGGACCAGGTGGGAGCCTTGGTGTAATATAGGAACTCAGGCCCAACCCCATCCTTGGAACCTGGTCTTCCTCACAAACCCAGGAATTTGAGCACAGGGGATTGTGGGTACTGCTCCACGCACCTTTACTTTAGCAGCTTCTGCGCTGGCCTCTCCAGGCCAATGAAGGCAGAATGTCTGCGTGTGGGACCAGGCATCTGAATGTTTGCAGCTCTCAAAGTCATTCGGGGTTTCTAGGCTCTGCTCCAAAGTGCATCTGTGAGGCTGGCAAGATTGCGTGTCACCTGGCAGAATGGGCAGGCTTTCCTGAGAGGGCACAGTCGGGGAAAGGGGAAGACGTGGCAGGGCCAGGGGTGAGGTGTCTGACTGGAGCCAGGCAGACCGAAGTGCATCCCAGCCCCAGCTAGCATCTGGGCGGCCTCAGGGAAGTTATCTTGCTTCTCTGGCGTTTGGTTTTCTCACAGGTAAGATGATGATACCTAGTTTGGAGTGTTGTCAACAACAACAAATCAATGTATTTAGAGCATCTGCTACATAGTGGGAGATCAATAAATAAAAAGTATTGACTAAATAAATGTGTTATTTATAACAATATTTTCATTCTTCCAGATGGAATGCATCCAAGTGACAAACTCCTGCATGTAATGATGTTTTGAGAAAAACAGGACCATTTCGATTTTTCTTTTCTTTTTACTGAATGAACTGGGGTAGCACTGGTGGCTAATAACTCAGTAATCACCACGCTGTTGTCCTTGTCCATGAGTGTGTGTTTTTTCTTCTTCTCATTTTTCTTTTTTGCTCAGCCCTCCCCTCCAACCCCAGCCCTAGCCCCCTCCCCCGCCCACACAGACAGCTGTACTCCTGCTTTCTGGTGGAAACAGTAAAAATGGAACTGTCTTATGACCCAGCAGTCTCACTGCTGGGAATTTATCTGAAGAAACCCCAAACACAAATTTGAAAGAGTATATGCACCCCTATGTTCACTACAGCATTATTTACAATATCCGGGATTATTGGAAGATTTGAACCTTCTAGTTTTAACAAGCAGCGTGCTATCTGTGAGAACATGAAAGATTCAGAGTCCTCAGCTGTGGATGTGAGGAAGCCTGCAGCAGGTTGCCCAGTGATGTTCAATGACTTTGGAATTTAGCCTCCTACATTGCATACTGAATAGGTAAGAGAGACCATGAGAGAGAGACATCCTATGCCGATGTCACTGGGTGTACCCGATCAGGGGGAAGCTGCCCAGGTGGCCACATCTCATGAGACAAAGACCTGAGGGACACTGCACGATTCCATTTAAACAGAAGAATTTATGTAACATTAACAATAAGGGGGAAGTGCCCATAACCTCACACTCTGAAGTAAGCCATGGTCAAGGAGAAAGACAGCACATCCACACCATTGAATATGTGTTCACACTTCAATTACTGACTACACTCCAACAGAAAACTGTACTAAACAGCTGCTGTGACTTTTTATTTCTTGAGACCATAGATGTTCCCAACTCTGTGTGAAGGGTTAGGGCTAAATGAGTAAGCTAAGCATAGTCTTGTCCTCAAAAGGTTTACAGTCTAACAAGAAACCAGGTAAGTCAAAACAGTTTCAAAAGCAGCGAAGAATTTAAAGGAATCTATGAGTCTTTGCCCACCAGGGTTCTGGCAACATAGTTTTGGATGGGCCAAGGCAGCCCCTTTTAAATGCCATGTCAGGTCAGACTGGGTGCTCCTGGGGAGCAAGAGGAAGGCCTCAGCATCATGGGGGCTATTTGAGCCGCTTGGGCATTTTATCAATTGGACAGTAAATATTCTGATATTGCCACTGGATCAGCTATACTGGTGCATCCTGGGCTTGAATAGAGGATAAGCACAGATACTGGGTAATAGTGCCAAGACAGACCAGGTCCCCTGAATACATTTTACTTGGCAGCTGAAGTTACATCTGACGAGTTTGGGAGAAGCCCACAGGCCTCCTGGCTTATCAGAGCAATGGCTCACAGAGCCCACGGTAGGCTCCAGAGGCACATCTTTGGGACATCTCCCACACAGACTCACCTGGTGCTGGTGAATTGCGCCTCCTCTTTTTACTTACCCTCTCGGCAGCATCACACTCCTGCCCTCCTAGATTTAAGACTCATTTCCATACACGGCCTCACTGCTTGTCAGAAATATTCAGAGACAATGTTCCTCAGTGAACACTAGAACAAGCAAGCAGGGGTCGCTAATGCCCACTCCCAAGCAATGCCAACCCAGAGCTCTGGTGATGGATTCCTTCAGGGCCCCGGGGGCAACACACCATTGCTCATGCTGGTCAAGCACATCGTGGGCAGCCAGCAGACAGGCAGTTAAGTGCCTGGACCCATCCTGAGAATGGTGTTCAGGGTTAAAAGAAAACAAGTGAGAGGGAAGGAACTCTGGACAGCTAGTCGGGAGGCCTGGGTCTGAGCCTACTCCCATAGACACCTGCCTGGCTGAGCCTTTACCATCCTCTCAGCTTCCTTCCATTCACCCATAAAGTACCAGGCAAATAAAAGATATCAAGGAGATATCTGTCTGAGTAGAAACTGCATTGCCTCTAGGGAATCACATCTAGGCCTGAATCTCTGGGCACCCAGGTGCCACCTGTGCTAATTTAGAACAATTGTTCTTTCAGGTCTTTAGCTTTCTCTCTAGTGAGACTGGAAACTATTTCCTCAAGGGCTTCAATGGGTCAGTAGTCATGTGTGCCAGGCAGGGCCTCTTTGCGCACCTGAGGCCACTCCTGCTGAGGCAAAAATAAAACAACAGCAAAACAGTGCTGTCTTGATAGAGCTTATGGTCAGCAGGAGACACATTTCCCCCCTCTGAGGGAATAGATAGGAAATTTCAATGTGAAGCGCGGAAGAGAGGTGCTTGAAGAGAGCATGTGCCAGAGGGATGTGAACCTGCCACCAAGGCTGGCTGTGATGCTGCCCTGCATACACAGCATTCAGTAGCCATCACGGGCAATCCCAAAGGTGAAGGAAGGGAGACCCACTCCAGGACCATACACCACGTTTATGAAAACCACAGCCATCGCCCATTGAGCAGCTGGCTCTTAATACCCATCACTTCCACACCTCAGAACCAACTAGCTTTCCCATTTGAGAAGCACATATACTGAGGCTTATGGTAGCTAATCATTAGACTAAAGTTACTCAGCTGTTTCTAATTTCAAAGGCTTTGTTTTGCCACCAATGAGATGTTTTGTCTTGAGCACTGATTACAATCTCTGCTTAAGTGATGCATTTAAACTTTAAGACATCTGTCTGGAAAGCCTCACTGCCTGGCACCTTTGCATCCCAAACATGATGAAGGGCTGATTCATCCTAGGACAAGAGGAAGGGATCAGGACAGAGCTGAGAATAAGAGTGAAGGTGGAACTGGCCTGCAGACAAATGCCATCTGGGTGAGGGCAGGGCGTGGGTGAGTTACTAGAAAAGCCAGAAGCTTGGCCTGATCTTGGGGAAGGAGAGCTGCACAGATGCTTTTTACTTTCTGCCTTAACTGCCCCACCTCGCTTCCATACTCAGTCAGCGATCCCCCTACAGCGGGTTTGCAAGACTGCCACTGAAGAGAGAGCTACAGCTCATTTTTCTTGTTCTCATGTAATTGGTCCCAGGAGAATTCACCCTTGCCAACTTCCCTCAATTATCTGGCTTTTCCTTGTGGTTGATGTTCAAGAGCTTTATAGTGGGTACCGCCATGTATAAAAACAAAACAAAACGATATCTCATTTTGAGAAGAAACTATTCACCTTAAAATTCCTATTGCAAGTGTATTTATTCGTCTATGTTGTCTACTTGTACAGTGCCCAATGCCATATTTCAAAACAGCATTTTAAAGTACTCTTAAAGCCCGTGGGTGCCATCCCTTATTCAAATGACAGGCATTTAAAAAATAAGTAAGCATTTAAATAAGTTTACTTAAAGGTTAAAGAGCATATTTCTTACCATAAATGTTTACCTTTAGTCTTCAAACCAGTTTCCTGTGACTGGGCATAGGAGAGGTGTGGGAGCAACACTGGCCTTTTCACCCTTTCTTTTTGTAGCTGTTCTTCCGGATTTGTTCTCTCAAGCGACTTGTAAGGTCCTTGTGAATCCATGTGCTGCTGCATGCCTCATAATCTTCCTGGAACTCTGGCAGCATTGCCCGTGCCTCAGGTATGTGTGTTTAGTGATTAATTAAATAGGTTTTGTTTCTGTCATTAGAAGGAAAATGCTAGTTGCAAAGCCGATTTCAGCATGTTTTTGTTCTAGAGTGCTGGAGAAGAGCTAGTAAGCTCTTCTGTGTAGGATAACTGCCCCCTCTGCGTGGCTTGGCATGGGAAGGTCTAGACCAGTGGTCAGCAAACTCAATCAACAGAGCCAAATACCAAGAGTACAATGACTAAAATTTCTTTTGAGAGCCACATTTTTTTAAACTTAAACTTCTTCTCATGCCACTTGTTTAAAATAAACTCGCCCAGGCCATGGTATTTTGTGGAAGAGCCACACTCAAGGGGCCAAAGAGCTACATGTGGCTGGAGAGCCTCAATTTGCCAACCACGGGTCTAGACAAAGATACTTTGTCTCATGGCAGAGTGCAGTAGCCACAGGAAAGGGGCACATTCTACTTAGGATGAAGTGGTTGTTCTGATGTAGAGGAATTTTTGTTTGTTATTTTTAGAATTTTAAAGTTATTGTAAGTAAAATAAAAATCTATTGAGAGGAGGAAGCTGGGGCTATGTAAAAAGATGGGATAAGAGAAGGGTTTGATGTGAAGATGGGATGTTTGTGGGGCACTGGGGTTTAAGAAGGGAGAGGCCAGTGTACCTCCCAGAGAACAGTCGATGACTACAGGGGAAGTGGCTCCAAGCCTTGGCTGACTCATTGCCTTCTTTTTGTTGCTACAATCACTCTATTCTGTCATCAATGTTTCAACAGAAGTTTCCTGTATATGAGAAGCAGCCTAATTCATGTGGGGCGTAGGGGCCTCGTAGCAAGCAGTGACCACAGGGAAGGTGACTGGGATATTTAAAAAAGGGTGGCACTTGAACATTAAGGGAGTAGATGTTAAACGTTCTCACTACAAACAAGAAATGGTAATTTTGTGATAAAATGGAAGTGCCAACTAAAGCTATGGTGGTAATTACTAGTATTTTACAATTCATAAGTGTATCAATTCAGTAGTTATACATTTTATTTATTTGCATGTAATACACTATATTACATGTGAATAAATAAACCTAGGGAAAACGGAAGCTTTAAAAAGTGAGTGGGAGCTTAAAAAAAGGTGGAGAATACTAAACTTTCTTCAAGCAAATATATGTTTAAGTTATATAAGTTTCAAATGGAAGAAAATGCTATAAGGCTGAAAGGCCTGGATGAAAGGTTAGATTTAACACCTTATTTTTTGGTGAAAAGATTTATATATTGGGCAGGGCGGAGGGAAGGGAGTTGGTGTGTGTGTCTAACAGATTATACCAGAAGGTGGGCAATTACACATACTCTTTGAGTATAATGGTGTGGCTCCTATTCCAGCCCTCTGTCTCAGATCACGGTAGCCCCTGTATTCACAGCCAAGCAAGAACAGGGTCTGGGAATTTGTGAGTAGAACTATTTTAAAACAGTGAACTTATATCCATCACCCAAGTTTAATTCCAGTGACATTACAGCTAAGTACCCTGGGCATCTCATTGCATTTATCAGAACCTCAGTGTCCACAAGAAAATGGACATACACATGCCTGGCCTAAGGGTTGCTGCTGAGGATTAGTTGGTTGTTGAGGGCCTTAGCACAGGCTAGTACATAGGATACAGTCAATCTATGTTAATTGGCTAGCATTCCTTTTACTGTAAAAGCTAATGTTTCCCTGAGCAGTCAAGGGGAACTGAGTCCTGGGAGGCTCTAAAGCTCAATTCCTTATGCAAGGATGGCACCACTTTGTCAATTCACATGACATGAGGTTTCTTAGTCTCTCATAGACTACACAGGGAAAATCTTCACCAACTTCAGCCACCACATTTCCTTTGGTTCTAACTAGGATGAACATATCCTCCATAGTGTAAGTATGAAGAATAAAAATCTCACTGGATGTAGTTATGCTCAGACCATAAGCAAAAGCCAGGACTGTCTGGGCAACACTGGTATATAGTCAACAAAATGCTGAGTTCCATCTGTGCTCTGGGGCAACAAACAATGGTGGTTCTGTAACTGGTCTCCTTTAGTTCTACAGAGTGAGCCATATAAAGCAACTAATGCCTCACATGTTTTCAGGAAATATTAAATACAAAAGTGAGGGAATAAATAGAAACAAAGTTTATACAAATCGTGACCTGAGGTGAAAATAAGGCCCATGGGGAATAATGGTAGAAGCATTATATAGAACTCATATGCTTCCTCACACAGAACTTAGGACATAATTAAAAGGGGAAAAGTGGGAAAAGAATAAGGAAGATTTACTTAAAGCACTGGTATGATCAAGGGATAGAGACAACCTGTGATTCTATATGAGGATGTGGCTCTCCTGCAATCTGGATTCTTTGTCAAAGGTACAGTTCTTTAGCCAGAAATATCGCCTGGATCTCATGAAAGCATTCTTAATCATCTTGAACTTTTGGTCACTGAGGAAACGTAATATATCACCCATCTGAGACCAGTTTGTTAAAAATGTCTCCTAATTTGCTTTTCTAGGGCTCTGTTCTGACTGTGGACAGGCAAGTGAACACATGATTGGCCATCTGGGATATTAAGATTTGCTTATTAACATATAAAATTGACTATAATGAATAATTAGAAAAGGTAAATGTTTTCTAAAGTATGGATTACTTAGCTGTAGAAGCAAAGGCATTATTTTTTATTACTTTTTTTTTTAGTATTTTCTTCTTTTGAAAATAGTTTGTGATTCCTTTGGTGGGACTTAATTAAATGAGTAGAATCTTGTTATACCTTATTATAATCTTGTTATCTTCAATGTCTCCCTTTGAATATGGCATTGAGTCCATTAGACCTGATGATCTCGGTATCTTGAGCAAGTCCAATGGTCTTATTTTCCCATCTAACTTCTAATTTAGGGACTGGCTTCATCTGCATTTGAGAAATGTGCAACTTTTGCCCTGAAACTTTCTTCAGCTGTCTTAGCATTAATCACATCTGGTGAAGATGCTGCAGAATCCCACTGCCTAGCGGATAGACTGGCACTGACAACCTAACAGTGAGAACATTGCTATTCCAAGCCTGGACACACTTGGCAGAAAGGCAACAGTCAGTTATAAGAGGACCTGTTCCTGAGGCTGGCACTGGCTCCTTCCGTATGCCAACATGACAATGACTTCAAATGTATGGGCCCTGACCTCAGACAAACCTGGATTCAAATTCTACTCCTGCACTGACTAGTTATTTGCTATTAGTTCTACCAGCCCCAAATTGCCTGCCATGAGATTTCTCATTGCAAGAAAAATAAAAACAAATAGAAATCTCTCTCTCTCTCTCTCTCTCTCTCTCTCTCTCTCTCTCTCTCTCTCTCTCTCTCTCTCTCTCTCCCTCTTTTATATAACAACCCAGTCCCTATTTAAAAGTGTTCTTGCTGGCATATAGACCTATCCTAATTGATGTGCTAAGGTAATTGTTGATAATGTACTACTACTACTACTAATATTGAAAAAAAGAGGATTGGCTCAGTATTTATTTTAATACAACACAATAATATACATATAGTAAATCTTTTGTAGTTAAAACTTAATGAGGAATGGGTTCACCCAATCACTGATATGAAAGTGCATATTGGAGTTTCCTGGAGACAGGGATAAGTATACAGAGTGTTTAGGATTCAGGATAGCTCCTGTATATTGTATTCATTTTGAAAACATGGCAAGTGTAATGCCAGAACTTGTCATTTATAAGACTCTGTGGTTCCTCTTCTTTCATGGCAGATGATTGATGACAACTATCAATAAAACTTCCTTGCCCAAAGAGGGCCTGGGATTTTCACCCTCCATCTAATGAGATGAGGTAAGCCCTGTCTTGCATGGAAAAGTATATTGTTGATTATTTATGTGAAAACAAGCCCCAGGTCAAAATATATACTCCTCACTAGCAGACATCCCCTTTTACTGACAAGGTGAAGAGCACTCTGCTCTTATGTTACAGAAAGCAACATGTATTTCACATGTGGATGAGGGAGAAGAATGTTTTATGGTAGAACCTCAAGATTGGAGATGCCCTTCAAGACCATTAAGTTTCTCTCCCCATCTTAAGTTGGCACCATCACCCACTTAAGATGGGGAGATGGATGATGTTTCCTGCATCCCCCTTCCTTTGTTGTGCTTTGTCTTGTCATGGGAGTTACATGTCATTCATTCCCAATTCTGCCAAAACCCTTTACACTGGACATTGGTACTGTTTTCCACCCGATCCATCTGACTGGGTTTGAATGTCCTTAACCTTGGTTCTCACTCCTTTGTCTGTGTTAATCTTTAAATGTATAACACTCCCAAATAACTCCAAAATAATATATTTTTTTTCTTGAACAGCCCAGAGAAGAAAAATACTAAAGTTCTCATGAATTAGTTTTGAGGGGAGGAGCAAAGTTCACTAATATCAACTTTGACATTTGTTAAAGACACTAAATTACCCAGATGGTGAAGAAGTTCTCAGTAAGACTAAATTTAAAATGTTGGATATTTGGCTTTAAATGTTCTCTCCTTGGATTGGGCCCACCATCTGATCATGTACAGATTTTGATGGATGAATCCTTAGATATTCATTAAGTGTAGATAAAGTTTAAATAAATTAAGGGGTATATTATCATAAATGGAAATTGGGAGATAGGTTGATCCATGTTTCTCTTGATTAGATTTTAATTGGATCAGTAAAACCTTCCTTCAAGGTAAAATCAGTGATAAAAATATTTCCTGTAAAGGTCTTATATTTTTAACTAATTTCACATCAGAAGCATTCCTAACTTGCCCTCAGGCACACAATATTAGTTTTCTTCCTTTTTCTATTCTAGTCTCCTGTACTTGTTAACTTCACACTGCATTCTATCATACATGGCAAATCTAAATTCATGGGGAAACTCTTGTTTATGAAATTGTTCTACATACCTTTGGTTCAGTACCTCTTGAAATATCAACCAGGAGTGAAGAATGTTTCAGTGTTTTCTAAATAAGAATGCTAGGCTTCTTTCTTAGAAACCTCATAGAACTTGAAATTAAGGAATTAAAATAAAAATCCTTCCACTGGCAGGCAGCAGATAGTTCCATCATAGCAAATGTTGGCAAAACAACTAAGCATCAAATGGGGATTCTATTTGGCCCCTTTCAGTCCTACAGAAGCACCACAAAATTAAAGTGTAGTGCATGACTTAGGTGCCCTGTGCAGAATGGGCTAAAAGAAGAGAGATGGCGAGGGAGGTAGCACAATATAGTGAAAAGAACTGTCTGGCTGTTCCATAAATGACTAATGAGCTATTGACATATTACTAGTTAAATTTAAGTATGCTTTTTGGAATATGACATGAGAACAATGTCAATTTTTGGTATGTGAATACCAAGTTTTTTAACACCATTTTTAAAGAGACTATTTTTTTTTCATCATTGTGTTTCCTTGGCACCCTTTTTGAAGATTAGTTGACCGTACATGGATTCATTTTTCAGCTATTTATTCTGTACGATTGGTATATATGTCTGTTTTTACACCATTACTGTACTGTTTTGACTACTGAAACTTTGTAATATATTTTGAAATCAGAAATTGTGTTGACTGTATTTTTGTTCTTCTTGCTCTGATTAGGGCCTGCTATGATTTCATATGAAAATAAGGAATTTATTTCTACTTCTGTAAAATATGTCATTAGAATTTTGATAAGGATTACATTGAATGCATCAATCACTGATTCAAGTGAATTAAAGGTATAAATGTAAAAACCTAAAATTATTAGAAAAACATATAGGGGAAAAGCTTTTTGATAATGGTCTTGGCAATTATTTCTTAGATATGACATCAAAGAACAGACAACCATAGGAAAAAATAGATATGTGGGATTACATCAAACTAAAAGGCTTCTGCACAGCAAAGGAAATATTTAAAAAATTAAAGACACTAGAGAATAACAGAAAAATTTGCAAACTACATATCTAATAGAGGATCAATATAAAAATTAAGGAATTTCTATAACTGATTAAAAGTGGGCAAAAGAACCACATAAATATTTTTCTAAAGAAGGCATACAAATGGTCAACAGGTGTGTGAAAAATTTCTGAGCACCACTGATTATTCAAGAAACACAAAGCAAAACCAGAATGAGATATCACCTCCCACTAGTTAGGATGGATATTAAAAGAAACACAAAGTATAGTGTTGGTGATAATGAGAAGAAATTGGAACTTTTGTACAATGTTGATTGGAATGTAAATTGGTGCAGCCACTATGTAAAACAGTATGGAGGCACCTTAAAAAATTAAAAATAGAACTACCATTTAATCCAGTATTTCCATTGCTGGATATAAATCTAAAAGAATTGAAATCAGGATCTTGAAGAGATATTTGCATTCCCATGTTTATTTCAGCATTATTTACAACTAGAGGCTAGGTGCATGAAGAGTGTCCCTCAGACAAGCCTGCACCATCTTCAACTGGACATCCCTCTCACAATTTGGGACTGCTGACTCATAATCACTTGCCTGTCTGCCTGCCTAATTGCTCCTAACTGCTTCTGCCTGTCAGCCTGATCAACCCCTAACTTCTCCCCTGCCAGCCTGAATGCCTCCAACTGCCCTCCCCTGCTGGCCCAATTGTCCCAACTGCCTTCTTCTGCAAACCTGATCTCTCCTGCCTGACCTCTCCTGCCTGCCTAATCTCACCCCCAACTGCCCTCCCCTGCAAGCCTGTTTGACCCCAACTGACCTCCCCTGCCAGCCTGTTTGACCCCAACTGCCCTCCCCTGATGCCCATCTTGTGACAACAAGGGGGCGGCTATCTTTTTGTGACCATCTTGTGATGACATGGGGCAGCCATCTTGTGATGATATGAGGGTGCGAGGGCCACCTAGGCTTTTAGGTATAGATGACCAAGACAAGGAAGCAACCTAAATGTTCACTGCCAGACAAATCTAGAAAGAAAATGTGGTATATACACACAATGTAACATTACCTAGCCTTGTAAAAGAATGACATTTTCTCATTTGTGACAAGAAAGACTAATTTGGAGGACATTATGATAAGTAAAATACAGGCAGTCCTTGGATTATGTCGGACTCACATGTCATTTTGTGGTCATGTTGCCATCTCCCATTTATTTATAAAAAAGAAAAGAGGGGAAAAAAAGGTTCCATCATTTTGACATATTGTATATATGAGCTTTATGTTTTTTATTATTCATTTACCACAAGTAAAGGTCAGGAATTGTTATATTCCATTTATTTATTTATTTATTTATTTATTTATTTATTTATTTATTTTTACTGTTTCGCTTCATTATTGCTGTGTATGTACTCCGTGTAAGTAACATAGGTGCTTATGTAGGTGCGTTCCAACTTACAGCAAAAATTGCGGAACATTACACTATGGAAACGGATCTCCAACATAACCTGAGGACCCAACGAGGTAGCCAGAGTCATGGACCCTTCCTCAGCACTACTTGGAGCCATGGGACCCAGGCCTCACTGCACAGAGCCATAGGATTCGCCTCCACACCATGCATGCAGCCCCTGCCCACCCACATGCGCATGCAGCCCCATCCACATGCACATGTCCACTGTGTACACAGCCTCCTGGTGATCACTCATTGTGGTGTGAGGGTGTCACAGCGTGAGGAAGTGATGACCACCTAGGCTTTTATTAATAGTACTAGAGGCCTGCTGCATGAAATGCATGCACTGAGGCGGGGGTTACCTCAGCTCTGCCTGGACCCTCTGCAATATGGGATCCCTACACCTTTTTCTTATCTAGCTAACTCCTTCACATTTAAAAAAATTAACTGAAATATCACCTACTCTAGAAAATCCTCTTTGAATAAATGTATTTACAATCTGTATTAAGTATTTTCATACTATACCATTCTTTTTCTTTAATAGCTACTTACAGTGGATGCAATGTGGTTTTCATTCTTGCATCTGAATTTTTCTTCTTGCCCTTGTAATAGCAAAGCTTATCCAATTTACATTTGCCCTTCAAGGGCTTACATTTTGTTCAGTTTCTAGTTGGCTCCCTGCTTTTTTGTAAGCAATAAATTTGGGTTGTGATAGTAAGCCTCACTTGTAATTAAGCCTGTAGATCTCTCTATCTAAATATTTCTATCAATATATAATACATATCACTTTAGCATACCAGAGATTGTGTTCATTTATAGAAAATAACAATAAATGTTACTGATCATTTGATCTTCTAGTAATATTTTATAGCAAGATGTGTTATTCTGGTAATTTAACTATTACAAAACCGAGACATAGAGAAATAAATTATATTGAACAATAAAGAATGACTCAAATATCAAAGCATAGTACACTTAGGACCTTCCTTGTCCTGTGCCTTAGATATAGCATAGTACACAGTTCACATGGATCTCAGCTTCCTTTAAAATAGGAAGGGATGCCATATTCATTTACTTCCACCATATTTTCTTATTTAATTCATAGCAAATATTCTTTGTACTAATTATTGGAAAATCATCCTAGAAATCGCCTTTCTTCCTCTCTGTATTGTTGCCTTATATTCTTATGTTATTACTGAGCTTTTTTGTTTTTAATATATGTTATTGATTTTTTACAGAGAGGAAGGGAGAGAGATAGAGAGCTAGAAACGTTGATGAGAGAGAAACATCAACCAGCTGCCTCTTGCACATCCCTACCGGGGATGTGCCCGCAACCAAGGTACATGCCCTTGACTGGAATTGAACCTGGGACCTTTCAGTCCGCAGACTGATGCTCTACCACTGAGCCAAACCGGTTTTGGCTTACTGAGCTTTTATCATCCACTTGCTCTAATAAGATTGTGAATGTTTTAAGGGCAGAGATCATGGCTTGAGCTTGTGTTTTTCTGTCATGGTGTCCAGATAAATATTCAAATGCCATCCAGTCCAAATGACTGTGATGAGAGAGGCTCACTGTTGCTGGAGACCTCTGATTGTTATTTAAGGGCCTCACTTGTTCTGTGCCTTTGCAGAGGGGTGAGTAGGGGCTGAGGGGATTTGAGGAAACCCAGAGAGAATTCTCCTCCTAAAATATTTTTCTAAGATGGTGCCTGGGACACCAAGCATTTCTCCAATTAAAATCCAGACACACAGCAATAACAGAGGTACTGGTCTCCTACTGCTAATGCGTGGAAATCAAACCCCAGCCTGCAGGAACTCACCCCAGCAGTCAGGACCAGGCCCCTGGGTGGATCTGGGCTGGTGCTCTTAACTCTGGGGAGAGGGAGACTTCCTGTGGCTGCAGGCTAGAGGGGAACATGTCCCTAGCGCAGGTTGGTCAGTGGAGCAGCTTCTTCACCTGGTATTGCAGGGGGGCTTGAACAGGCTCTGTTGACCTGTTCACCCCATGATCATGGGTCAGCTTGGCCTGGCCTTTTCACCCTATGATCACAGGGTGGCTTGGACCCTGGCTCTTCACCCCATGATTGCAGGGTGGCTCGGCCTGGCCTGTTTGCCCTGTGATCACAGGGTGGTTAGGCCTGGCCTGTTCTCCCTGTGATCACGAGGAGGCTTGGACCCAGGCTCTTTGCCCCATGATTGCAGGATGGCTTGGACCCAGGCTCTTCACCCCATGATCAAAGGGTGGCTTGGACCCGGGCAGGTGGTGGGGCTACTTGTACCTGGGCAGGTGGCATTGGGCATTGCCTGCCCAGGTCCAAGCTGCCTGACACTACCTGCTCGGGTCCCCATCTTATCTTGGATTCAGAGCTGCATGCCCCCATCCCCAGCTGCCTACCCAGGTCCCTGACTGCAGCTTGGATCCCATCAGCAGCATTGGGCCTCTGCCTGTCCTGCCTGTGTATGCAATTTTATCCGCCATGTTTTCTGGGTTAATTTGAATATCACTCCTGATTGGCTGTGGGCATATCGGAGGTACAGTCAATTGGCATTTTTCTCTTTTACTAGTGTAAACTAGAGGCCTGGTGCATCAAATTCATGCACAGGGGTGTCCCTTAGCCCAGCCTGCACCTTCTCCAATATGTGACCCCTCGAGGGATGTCCTACTGGGATCTGGCCTAAACAAGCAGGCAGACATCCCTCTCACAATTCAGGACTACTGGCTCTCAAACTACTCACCTTCCTGCCTTCCTCATTGCCCTTAAATGCTTCTGCCTGCCAGCCTAATCACCCTCTAACCACTCCCCTGCCAGCCTGATTGCCCCTAACTGACCTCCCCTGTCAGCCTGGTCACCCCCAACTGCCTTCCCTGCAGGCCTGGTCCCTCCCAAGTTCCCTCCCTTGCTGGCCATCTTGTGGTGGCCATCTGTGTCCACATGAGGGCAGCCATCTTTGACCACATGGGGGCAACCATCTTGTGTGTTGGAGTGATGGTCAATTTGCATATTATTCTTTTATTAAATGGAATCTTTTAAAGATGAAGGGAGAAAGAGATTGGTTTATTTTTCCACTTATTTATTAATTCATTGGTTGATTCTTGTATATGCCTTGATGAAAGATGGTACCTGCATTCTTGGTGTAGTTGGTTGACACACTGACCAACTAATCTACCCAGACAGAGGTAGTCTTTTGATTATTTTTTTTTTATGAGGTTGCTAGAAAATGTAAAATTATACAATTTGCTTTTAATTTTTTGTGCATACACTTTGGAGTCATGTGGGTCTGTGCATTTATACCAGTTCTTCTTACACTTTCTAAGTTTCAGTGTCAATGTACAAATTATTGCTATAAATAATGTATATTTCAGAGTTCATGTAAGGATATAAGGATAAAAAGGAAATTATAGAGGACACAGGGTTTTATTGTAAATTGGGTTTTATCAGTGGCACCATGCTTGTCTCCCTATGAGGATCCTTCATGAGATCATAGTACCACACTCTGTCCCCGGAAGATGAGGCAAATTCCCCAACCTGTCGGACAGGAGGTGGGGGTAGGGTAAACATGGAATCCAATTAGAAGCACATTTCATACTTGCTCTGTGTGGGAACTGGCAATATGGATTTTCCTGGTCAGCAATGTTAATGATCAGGGCTGAGAAAAACCCTGTAAGTCTCAGGCCTGAGCACTGGAAGATTAAATGAGGAAGCAGAGTGTGTTCAATATGAAGGAATCCAAAAGCCTGTCTTTGTCTTCAAGCTATAAAGGCATAACTTGTTCTCCCATTGTGTCCTATCAGGACACCAATCTCATAACTTTTAATTTTAGTTCACATATGTAGTTAAACCTGCTATTCATTGCTATAACATCCACTATAAATTCTGAACCCAAAATAACCTGGAAGGAAGGAAATTCTGATAGCATTTTTTAAATTTTATATTTTTTTAAATTACAGTTGACATACATTATTATATTAGTTTCAGGTGTATACATCAATGATTAGATATTACATACCTTACCAAATGTTTATCCCAATAACTCTCCTGACACCATTCATAATTATTACAACATTATTGACTATATTCCCTATTCTGTACTTTAGACCTCCATGGCTAGTTTGTAACTACCAAATTGTACTTCTTAATCTCTTCACTTTTTATACTCTTTTCTCCAACATGGTTCCCATCAGGCAATCATCAAAACATCCTCTATATCCATGAGTCATTTTCTGTTCTGCTTATTCACTTATTTTGTTTTCTAGACTCAGTTATTGATATATATATATGTATTATTGCCATTTATTGTTCATTTATTTTTATTTTTTCTTCTTAAAGAAAACTCTTTGACATTTCATATAATACTAGTTGGGTAGTAATGAACTTCTTTAGCTTTTTCTTGTCTGGGAAGCTCTTTATCTGTCCTTCAATTCTAAATGATAGTTTTGCTGGGTAAAGTAATCTTGGTTTTAAGTGCTTGTTTTTCATCACTTTGAATATTTCTTGCCAGTTCCTTCCAGCCTGCACGGTTTCTGTTGAGAGGTCAGATGAAAGTCTTATGGGAGCTCCTTGGTAGGTAACTAATTGCTTTAAACATAGCAAGAAAAAGCTATAAGTCCAATAGCATTTTAGAATATATTTTATTGATTTCAGAGAGGAAGGGAGAGAGAGAGAGAGACAGAAATATCAATGATGGATGCACCTTTATAACCCGCACTGGGGATCAAGCCTGAAACCCAGACATGTGCCCCTGACTGAAACTGAACTTGGGGCTCTCCAGTCCACAGGCCAATGCTCCATCTACTGTGCCAAACCAGCCAGGGCAAATCTGGTAGCATTTTAATATTAGAGGTGAAGCACTGAGAATAGGGAACAAATGCTCATAGAACATTTTGTTGCCATCTGTATCATATTTAATAATAACAGATCTCTTAGCTAGAGAATTTAAATGACGTTCTTAAGGCCACACAGCTACAAGCATCAGAAGTAAGTCTATCACCAGTTTTTCTATGTTGTACCATGTCTTTTGGAGAACAAGGTCAATAACTAAGATCATGAGGAAATGATCTACAGGATTATCCATTCACTCATTATATTCTTAGAGATAGTCTTTAGGAGATCCATGCATTGTTTTTTTTTATTTTTTATTTTCTTTTACTTCTCCAAATTAAACTTAGAAATCTTTCCTGTCATGTTTCAAATTTGCGTTTCTAAAAAATAGTATTAATAAAATAATTGTAGCCCTAAATTGTTTGGCTCAGTGGATAGAGTGTCAGCCTGTGGACTAAAGGTTCCCAGGTTCAATTCTGGTCAAGGGCATGTACCTTGGTTGTGGGCACATACCCAGTAGGGAGTGTGCAAGAGGCAGCTGATCGATGTTTCTCTCTCATTGATGTTTCTAACTTTCTTTTCCTTTCCTTTCTTCTCTGTAAAAAAATCAATAAAATATATTTATAAATTAATAGTACATAAGTATGACTTACTGGATACTTCATGACTGGCATTTTACATATGCTATGCTATTAAGTATTCAAACAAACATGCAAGGTATATATTATCTAATTTTACAGATGAAGAAACAGGCTCAAAGAACATGTGAAGTTTAATCATTAACAAAAATAATAGATGGCAAAGAAGTGGTATTAAATTATAATTCACCCACCCCTTCATTTTCTGTGCAATGAGAAAGCTAGATCTATATTATTTCACTCTAAAGTTTTATGATTTAGCATGTCTCCCTTTTTCTTCTTGTCTTCTTCTCAACAGGTGCAGACTACAGTTTCTAGGAAGTTTTCAGGCTTCATATTCTTTCTGAAAGCATGTCCTTTACAGACATCTGGTGTGTATACACCACACTAGTTTATGTGAAGGAACCTGTTCATCCATCTCCATAACAGTTAGAAGTGAAAGTCTATAAATTCCCATGTCGTAATCCAAAACAATACAACAATATCTATCACCTTTTCTTCCTATCAGTCCTACATGCCTGCACTTAGAAGGTGTAGTTTTCTGAGCCCAACCTTCATCATATCCTACCTGGGCCTTGAGATGTTCTCTTTCTCTTGCCACCTACCCCAACCCATCCCCAGACCTTTTGGTCCTCAGAGCTGGTCTTGGATGTCTAATGGCCTGAACATGCCCTTTCAGAATGTCAGCTTTCTATTTCCTTAAAACCTTCTAATGGTGCTCTTCAAATTATGTCTCTCTTATATCCCTCTTGAAGAAGCTATTCTCCTTCCTTTGTTTGTTTTCAGATTCAGTACTCGTTTCAAGTATTTACATGTAGTACCTACATCCTCTATTAATTTTCTCTGATTTATTCAACCACATTTCATTTTCCTCTTGTCACCTGGCAGTATTCTCCAACTTTTAAAAATAATAACATCCAGTGATTATCTAGAATCAGTGCAGCAGGAAGTGCTCAGTGGTCAGGACAGAACTCCACCAGGCACTGCTCAGAAGCTCCAAGGACTGTGATGATCAAGGGTTCTATATAAAACTAACTAATTTCTTGCCACAACAGCTATGTTACATGGGATTGAGGACCAAAATTGTCACATCATCATGTTCCTTAATGAGTGACCTCATGTCTGATTTTTAAAAAAAATTATTTAGAGACTGTTATTAACACTTGTATTTTAATGTAAGGACTGCTGTGCTTTCTCTATTCCAGCACATCCACATCCTCATTAATACCTATAGAATCTGTGATAAGTAGGCTATCTGATCAGGTGATGCCTCCAGGTTTCCAAGTGAATCAGGTTTTTGCCCTACTTTATTATTTTTTTTTATCTGCTTGGTTGCTTTGCCCTATTTTTATAGTGGAAACCTTGAGACTTTGTATCCTAACTAATTAATAGGGAATATGTTAATTGACTGTCACACCCTCACAAAGATGGTGGTACCCACAGCCAATAAAAAGGGGATATGCTAATTGACTGTCATGCCCTCACAAGATAGTGGCATCCAGTCCCTTCAGCCCTGCCTCATCTAGCCAAAGTCCTCCAGTCCCCTCTGCCCCAACTCATCTAGTCCCTGCAGCATCCAGCCTCATTTAGTCAGAGTCCCCTAGTCCCCTCAACCCCACAGGGGAAGGCAGTTGGGTAGGATTGGGCCAGCAGGTAAGGTCAGTTGGGGACAATCATGCTGGCAGGGGAACAGTTAGGTGTCAATCAGGCCAGCAGGGGAGTGGTTAAGGGGCTATCAGGCTGGCAGGTGCCAGAAACCAAACATTGTCACTAATAAAGAAATGTGAAAAGGAATTCAGAAGGCTGGTCAACCTTAATAGCTGTGAATGGTTGGAGCTATTCACTCATTGTTTAGTTGAGGCATTGGTAGTTAAAGCAACTATCACCTGTTAATCATATGTAAATTGTTGCTGATTGTTTATTATTGGAATTTCCTGCCTAAAGGATATGAGTGTTGCCCATAACCTCAATAAAAGGGATATCAAAGGCCAGAGCAGTGGTAGTTCTCCCCTAGAGGTGGACTCCCACCTGCCCCCCTGCCCCCATTTCCCCAAAATAACTCTTTTTCAGTCTCTTTTCATTTGTGTGTGGCCTTCTCCAGAATACAGAACCCTGAAGAGGAACCCTGAACCATGTGGGACGTGGAAGGGGCTCCCACAGGCAGGCAGAATGGTTAGGAGCCAGCAGTCCCAGATTGTGAAACCGATGTCTGACTGCCAGTTTAGGCCTGTATTGGGACATCCCCCTAGTGGTCCCAGATAGGAGAGGGTGCAGTCTGGGATGAATTTTGTGCCCCGAGCCTCTAATATATATATATACACACAACAGGGAGCTCATCCCCTGCCAGGCCCCACTGTAGTGTGCAGTGTAGGACAAGGTTGTGTGTGCGATGTAGAACAAGGTTGTGACTTAAAAGGATAGATATCCCACAGCCAGGATCTGATTGCGGAGCTGCCGTATCCTTTTCTATGCCAGACTCCCATTTGCTCACTTGCATTTGCTTTTGGGTCAATCTGAAGGCCTTCCTCTCTTATCACTTTGGGCTGGGTTAGCCATGGCCTCTCTTCCCCAGCTACAGTGGACACAGTGCCCAGAGCTTCTATGACTAACTGGAAGCACAACTGGGGAATCTTCAGAGCCACACCTAATACATCAGAGTCACTGCAAGCATAGCAGTGGTCTTGGCGCTCCTAAGGTCCTATCCAGAAGACCCTGCTGTGGGTTCTGTGGCTCAAAGGCACACAGGCACCCTAGGCTTCTGCACTGAGACCTGACTCTGTATGACTTTTATTTTACTCATGCAAGAAGAATCCCTGGTCTGGTAAGTTAGCCTGATCCTTTATTTATTCATTCATTTATTTGTTTGTTTGTTTGTTTGTTTGTCTGTCTGTCTGTCTGTCTGTTTGTTTGTTTGTTTTAAAGCACTAGGAAATACCAAGATAAGATAGATAAAATACTAGTTATTGAGTCACAGGGTCTTCATTTGAATCCATTCATTTTGATTGTCATGTCCAGGCTGTAGGAGCACTCCTCAGCCTTCTTTTCCTTGTGTTTTTTCCTGCAGGTGAGGCCACTTTGGGGCCTGGCAGGGGATGAGCTCCCTGGATCATGTACTCCTGCCCTGACTTTCCACTTTAGACCATTATTCTATCAGGTGCCCAGACTTCAGAATCTTATGACCTCAGAATCCCATGACCAAATGGTTCTGAGCCACATGCTCAGTCTGTGAAGATCTCTCTCAGGTGCATCCATCTCAGTGAGGATGGGCCAGACCAAAGGTTGGCGTGGGTGACCTTAGTAGAGGATGGGCAGAGTGTGGACAGGTGAGCTCTGCTCCTCCAGGGATGCCAGGTGGCCCTGGGCATTGGCAGGGAAGAGTACAGTGGATATGACATGTTCTCATTTGAAGCCAGACTTCCACATTTACATTACTATGAAAGTACTGGAGGCCCAATGTATGAAATTTGTGCAAGGGACTTGGCCCTCACAGCTGTGTCAGCTTGCCTCAGCCCTCGCAGCCCTGGCTACAACTGGAAGGTCATTGGGAAGGTTATTCGGCTCTCCAGTCTAATTAGAATATTACATTTTTATTTTTATAGAATAGAAGCCTGGTACATGAAAATTCATGCACTGGAGGGGTGTCCCTCAGCCCAGCCTGCCCCTTCTCCCAGTCCAGAAGCTTTCAGGGATAGGAGGCGACCCAGCGATCAGGGGAAGGTGATGCCCCATCTGCTGCTACTATTGCTAGTAGCGCAAGCCTCAGCTGGCCCTGGTTACCTTAGCCTCAGGCAGCCCTGGGTGGCTGGGCAGCCACCATCTAAGGCTTGCCTGTGTCTTGGGCCAGTCATGGGAAGCTGTGGGGAGGGAAGGCTGAGAAGACTGGAGGACTCTGGAGGCAGGCCTTGCCACATGCCTGCTGACCCAGTGGGGCTGAGGGGACTGGCCTCCACTATCTTGTGGCTGTGGGCACCTCCATTTTGAGAGCAGGGCCAGTCAATTAACATATTCCCTCCTTATTGGCTGTGGTCCCTGCCATGTTTGCGACAGTGTGAGGGTCATTTAGCATTATTACCTCTTTATTAGATAGGATATTTGGTAATGAAGGAGGAGAGAACACAGTTTATTTAATGGTTGATGTGATTTACAGCATTTACATATGTAAGCATGTAGTATGATATATCAGCTTAGAATTTGCCCCAAGCCCACCACTGCTCAGGAGAGCACTGCCTCCCACAGGATTCAAAGTGCATTTATTAATCTCTGTGAACCACAATTTTTTCATCTGTAAAATGGGACAATGATACCTATCTTTTCCTTGAAGTTAATTTTATAATTTTTGTAACAACACAGAACATATACTAATCTGTTAGTAAATAAAATTTTTCAATCTTTTACCTTAGACCGAGGGAAGAAAAAGACAAAACAAACAATTAGACCAATGGTTGGCAAACTCATTAGTGAACAGAGCCCAATATCAACAGTACAATGATTGAAATTTCTTTTGAGAGCTAAATTTTTTAAACCTTAACTTCTTCTAACGCCACTTCTTCAAAATAGACTCGCCCAGGTCGTGGTATTTTGTGGAAGAGCCACACTGAAGGGGCCAAAGGCTCACGAGCCACCACTGAACTAGACAAACACTTCCATACTTGGATCAATTAAAACCACTTACAAACTCCTTGTCACTCTTTTTAAATGGCAGTCCTCCTTCTTGACTGATTCAAAGCAAAAAGAGCTCTGGCTTATCCCTGTGCTGGCCGATTTCTAAGCTTCCAAAGCCAGAACTGAACCAGGGCAGGGGCACCCAGGTGGGCCCGGGCCTCGAGTTCACCCAGGAGAGCAGGGGCCACGAGTCTTCTCGGTGAGACTCATTTGGAGGGCAGCGCTGCTTGAAAGGATAGAGCTGGATTCTGACATGACCAGAGCTGCCTGGCAGACAGCCTGGCCTCCCGTGCCCAGGCCCCTCCTGAGAGAGGCCTCACCTGGACGGCAGCGAGAAGCCGCACATTACAAAGAGAGGCTAGCTGAGCTACATTCTGCTTCCCTCTGGGTTTTTGACTTTTTCTACCTAAAAATAGTTTGCCTGTCAGCAGCATTTCCCCAAATTCTGCCAAGCTGTGAACGTAATCTTATATACAGAACATTTTATATATCCAATGCCATATATTAGAAATATATATATCCTCCCCTGTCAGAGAGTATAAAAAATGCAAGTCACTCTCCTGGAAAATTATATAACTTTTATTTATTTTATATCAAAATGCTCTCCCCAAATTTAATACAACTTGATAAACGAGAGCAGAAACAGGCACTGAAGCCCAGAAGACTAATACATTTAGCTTCCTGATGCGCCGTATGCGTATTTACACTTCACAATTAGTGACGCTCAGGGAGATGTGCACTATTGCAGAGAAACCCTGACAGCTTTATTAATTCCACCTCCGAGGCTCCTGGTCACAGGGGAATAGTTACTGGATTTCTTGCCTATAGAAAGAGTTATATTTGGAATGAAAATTAATCACCATGACCCCAAAGGTGAGGATTTGAATTTTTACTTTAACTATAATGCTATGTAAGTTCATCAGCCGTTTCTTTCCAAATCGTCTTGTAAGCAACACCCACTTTGTTTAGATCCCAGTTTTTACATCCTGTTAGGAAACATGTTCACAACTTTCAACTGTGCTTTTGCGAAAGCATTGGGACACCCATCACAAACCCCTCCTTCGTTGCAGCATGCGTATTCTGTGCAGGAGCAGGCAGTGTTTAAAAATGAGGAATCTTGCCCTAGCTGGTTTGGCTCAGTGGATAGAGTCTTGGCCTAAGGACTGAAGGGTCCCAGGTTCGATTCCAGTCAAGGGCACATGCTTGGATTGTAGGCTGGATCCCCAGTAGGGGCCATACAGGAGGCAGCCAATCAATGATTCTCTCTCATCATTGATGTTTCTATATCTTTCTATCCCTGTCCCTTCTTTTCTAAAATCAATAAAAAATATATATATATTTTAAAAAATGATGAATCTTAAAATACTTTTTTCCATAAAAGACTGGAGAGATAGATTCGTTAATGCCTGCTTCCTAATGATAATGAGGATTGTAAATAATTTTAAAGCCTTCACAGCACGTTAAAAGATCTCTCATCTATCTTTCCCATATAATAAATGCACATTATGTTTGAACCAGCAAAGAACGTATGCAATTTCTATTTTATGGAGACATGTTTTTTGAAAGGCAAAAAGACACTGTCTACTCATCAGGACACAAAAGACAGTGTGTCACTGGCCAGGGGAAACCTAATTGGCTGACAGGACTGTGTTTTATGACTCCCCTTGCTCCGCACACAAAGATGTGAGCATTAATGTGCACGGAAGTAAAACATAAGATGAAATCAAGAGAGTGAGAGTTAAAGGGAGAACACCAACACATCTGCCCAATGTGTCCTCCCAGGGCCTGTCTACAGGAAGTTTCAGCAGATACACCTCCTGCTTGGAGGCTGAGGGATCACACTAACCAAGTCCTGCACAAGACACACATCAGAGCAGCTTGACAAATGCACTGAAGAAAATGAGATTTTATGCATCAGAGACTTATTCATAAATCATTCTGAGGGCTGCCCAACTTTTTTTTTTTTTTTTTTTTTTTTTTTTTTTGTATGGACAAATTTAACTCTCCCTCAAAACCAAACAGAGCCAAATCATTTTTCAAACTCTGCAAAGAAACTGATATTGTGCCCATATGGTCCAGGGGTTAATTTCATCCAGTTCAATAACATGTCAACTCAGCCTTTTAAAATGGTCATTTCTGGTCATATGCTAGGGGATCAGGAAATCCCTGCTGATTAGCAGGCCTGGAGATGCTGGGTAAACAGAGCTCGGGAACACCTCACCCTTTCATCCAGTTCTGCAGCTAAAAGTACCATCCATAGCCACTGCTGAGCTGCTAGTCCATGCAAGACTCAGGAGATAGGGCTTCATAATCACTCATCTATGGAGTCAGTAACTTTTTTCCATTTCTTCTTATAGATGAGGAAACTACGGTTTGGAAAGTTAGACAACTTTCTCAATGTCGCCAGCTGGTCAGGGCTGGAGGACCCCAGCGCCTAACTCAGGAAGCAGAGGCAGGGCAGTGCTGGCAGGACTGTCAACACGAGGCACCTCTGAGACTTTGTGATTTGTCTTCTTGTGGCTGTGAGTTTTCAGATAGGACCTTGATAAATTCTTCCAGCCTCTTCAATATGTGATTTGTCTTCTTGTGGCTTCCTGTGAATCATCTGTTGGATGTTTGACTTTGCACTGACCTGAATCCTGACTGACTGACCATTCTCAGGCTGCAAATGGAAATGTGAAGGCCCATTAATTTTGTGTAGTCCAGCCAGGCTGCTGGAGCAGAAGATGGGCCCTGGGCCCCAGACCAGCCCTCTGTCACCTGGACAAGCAGACTGTATGTGCACTGCACCAGCCCAGTTTCATGTCAGGATCCTTTGCTCACTAATTCATTTACTCATTGCATTGAAAACCTTGCCGGAGGGCCTTGTCTCTTCCCCAACTTGCTGTAATCTCTCTCAGGCATGTTGCCCTAGGACCCTCATTCTTTTACATCTGAATGCCTTAGGGAAGCAAGGCTCACAGCCTCCTTTTTTAGCTTCAAATTTCTTAGGGTTTAAGAGCAGCTGGTATGAAGGTAGTGATTGATTATCACAGAAGTGATGGATGTTAAAGTGGCAATTTGTACTTCATGAACATGAGGGGATAATGATCCTGATACTGTAGCCAATGAGCCATTATTAGCATGATGGAGTGTGCAGAGGTGCCTGGACATCTATTTGGACCTTACTGGATGCAGAAAGTGAAACTGACCTTAAAGGGGGAGGCAAACCAGCATTGATAAGCAGGGATGGAATGACCAGTTCTCACCTACGGGATTCCTGAGGACAAAGCGTGCCCAGTGGGAGCTTTACTCCTGGCTCTTCAGTGCCAAGGTGGGGGCAGAACTGCTATGTGACTCCACACCTGTGAGAAAGGCTGGTGGCATTTATCATGGTCCTTGTCTTACATTCCCCAACAATGAATGCTACCCACTTAAGCCCTTTGAGCGGGAAGGTTCCATGGATCTTCTAGCAACACCATGTATGGGTGAGAGTCATGATGCTGGGGTGTCTTCTGAGGTCTGTGTTACTGAAACTTCACACAAAGGAAACTCTTCATGAAGCAAATTGTCATCTCCCAACAAATATATCCAGACACGCAGACATAAACTCAAACACTCAGATACACTTATACACACACACACACACACACACACACACACACACACACAATTATATTATAGAGAGATTCCAGTGAAGCATGTAAATAAAATAACAAGAATGTCTAGGGCAGCCTTTGGATTCCTAGTTGTGTGAACAGACTCTGGCCTTTGGGCAAGTTCATAAAGCTACCAGAGAGTAGAGGGGATCATTAAGGACCACACCTTGAACCAGATCTGGTTTCACTCCTAACTGCCCTCCATGAATCTAAGTTCAGTCTTGCTCTGGGCCTTTTGTCCTTGTGCTGAGTCTGCATCTCTTTGGGGAGGAGAGCCAGTCCTTGGGCCCTCCGCATCCATGAGGACACAGGAGGAGTGGGCAGGCCTTACGTTGGTTCTGTGGAATCTAACCCTGCTATTGATCACTGGCCATGGTGATTGGTGTGTGTGTGTGTGTGTGTGTGTGTGTGTGTGTGTGTGTGTGTAGTCTTGAGCAATATTTAGTTTACTCAAAGACCATCAACTAAAGGATCATTTCTGTATTGTTTTATAGGAAGAGCCCAATTTACATAGCCATTTACAAAAATTGGTTCAAATATTTCCATGGCTAAAATGAACTCACTTTGTTACTCAACTCAGAAGTCCCTCATTGGTGCTCATGGTTTAAGGATCCAGATCCTTCCTAAAAGCAGGCTGCTTTCCATTACTTTGGTATCTAGAGATTAAAGACACCCTCTTCCTGTGCACAGTGAAATAGGTTAACTTAAGGAAAAGGGGCTGATAATGCCAACGTTCCTTGATAACCTATGCAGCAGACACATTTTATCAATGCCCACTAACTCCCTAGTAATCTGGCATGGGGGGCTATGCTATTTGCTCACTGAAGGAAAGGAAACGGGGTAGTCAGGAAGTGCAACCATTGGACTGGTGGCTCAGGAAAGTTGGAAGTGAGAGTCAAAGCCAGGTCTTGTGGACCTGTATCCCATGTTCTTCCTGATCCCCTCGTCTCCTTCAGTTGGACTTTGGGAACACTTTATAGACAAAAGAGTGTCAGTGAAGAACAATGATCCTCTAAATCATGTATGATGTTTGAAAAATTAGCCAGAATAAACAAGACAATTTGTCTATGAAGCCAATTAATTTTTTGGCAGGAGGTGGGGAAGGAAACCATCTTTGGATTTTACCTGGAGGCTCTGGATCAGGTGGTTCATGTTCTATATATTTTAAAAGAAGGACCCTATCCAAGTGGAATTTCTTAAGGGAGGGTGTAATCTCACACGGCCTACTGCTGTCCCCCTGCCCAATCTTCTACTGGATTTATTTTGTCTTTGCACTATTATTTCTTCTTTTCTATTATTCCCTCATCAATTTATTTTATATTTTCCTATTGCCTGCATTATCACAAGTCATTTTATTCCTGCTTAGAATAGGTGGATTGTAAATAACTCATAAGCTCTATAATGATCACAATAAAACTAAGAGCTAATCTTTTTTGGTTTCCTTGACCCTTTTGGTTAGAAAACCCTGATGGGTTGAACCTGTACCTCTCCAATACATATATAGCACTTTTTCTCTTATTCAAGAGCATGAGGACTGGCACCTTAACAGTCTCTGCATCTGGCAGCAAAGAAGGAAGGGATTGTCACCACAGAAATGGTATCTTGCCTAAAGCTGCCAAGTATAGAATGGCCTGGTTATGACGCATATACGGTGGCAAGCAGCTGGCAGGTGGTCTCCTGGGAAGAGTATCCTGCTGCCCAGATCTGTGAGAGACACAGGAAAATGGAATAATTTTTCACTAAAGTGAAAAATTTGTAATAGTAATTTGTCAAACTCATTTAAGGTGTGAAAACTGTACTCCATTTCTGTGTGTGTGTGATATGTATTACATTTACCTGGAATCAGATTTGCAGGCAAGGAGTTCCATTAGTTTTACATTGTGTGGCATTTTAATTCACTTAAATAAATTTACACTGAGTGGCCAGATTACTATGACCACCCCATCAGTATTTGTTGGGCCACCTTTTGCCTTCAGTACTGCAATGATTCTTCTTGGCATTGACTCCACAAGATGTCAAAAGGTGATGTGAGGAATCTGACACCCTGCCTGATGAATAGCACTGTCCAGTCTGTGAGATTTGATGATTGTGGAACCAGCTGCCTGGTGGCTCTTTTAACTTCATCCCACAAGTGCTCAACTGGATTGAGATCTGGTGATTGTGGGGGCCACCTAAGCAAGGTAAATTAGCCCTCATGTTCTTGAAACCACTCCTACACAATATGAGCACCGTGGCACGGTGCATTGTCTTATTGGAAGAAGCCATCTCCATTGGGATATGCCATCAACATAATAGGATGAACTTGATCAGCAATGATACTTAGGTATGTTGTGCTATTCAGATGTTGTTCCACAACAATTAAAGGGCCCAAATCATGCCAGGAAAAAATGCCCCAAACCATAACACTGCCCCCACCAGCTTGAAGGGTTGTACTCATGCATGTGGGGCACATGCTTTCATGCTATTTCCAAGAAATTCTCACTCTGCCATCTGCATGATGCAACTGGAAACATGATTGATCGGACCACATGACTTTTTTCCCAATGCTCATCTGTCCAATCCTCGTGTTCCTGTGTGAATTGGAGATGTTTTATCTTGGCAACTGCAGATAGCAAAGGTGTTTGAATAAACCTTCGGCTTCCATATCCCATAAAATGCAGTGTAAGGATAATTTGCCTACAAATGTCAGGTTCTCATAATAATCTGACCACTCTGTGTATACCTCTTTCTCTATCTATGAATTAATGAATATTTTCTTTTACTTATTTTATATTTTATTGAACTTATTAGGGTGACATTAGTCAATAAAATTATACAGATTTTAGATATACAATTCTAAAACATATCATCTGTATATTATTGTGTGTCTACCACCCCAAGTCAAGTCTCCCTCCATCACCATTTATATCCCTTCTATCCTCATCCATTTCCCTTTTCCTCCCCTCCCTCCAGGAATCACCATATTCTTGTCTGTGTCCATGAGTTATTTTTTGCTTTGTTTAATCCCTTTACATTTTTCACCCAACCCCCCATCCCTTTCCCCTCTGACCACTGTCACTCTGTTCTATGTATTCATGCTTCTGTTTCTACCCTGTTCCTTAGTTTATTTTGTTCACAAGATTATACATATAAATGAAATCATATGGCACTTGCCTTTCTCTGACTGGCTCATTTTACTTAGAATAATATTCTGCAGATCCATCCCTGTTGTGGCAAAAGGTAAGATTTCCTTCATTTATAAAATGGTTTTATTGATTTTAGAGAGATTGGAAGGGAGAGGGAGAGAGGGAGAGAAAAACATTGATGAGAAAGAGAAACATTGATTGGCTGTCTCCTGCCTACTGGGGATAGAACCCATAATCTGGGCATGTGTCCTGACCAGGAATTAAGCTTCCCAAGTTCTGGTGCATGGCACAATGCTCAATCAACTGAGCCGCACCTGCCAGGGCAAGACTTCATTTTTGCAGCAGCGTAGTATTTCTTTGTGTAAATGTCTCCCAGCTTTTTATCTACTTATCAACTGATGGGCTCTTGACTATCTATAATAATAAAAGTGTAATTACTAATTAGACTGGACAGCGAAAAAGCTTCCGGACATCCTTCTGGATGAAGCCAAGGCTGCGAGGGCTGATCCCCTTGCATGAATTTTGTTCATCTGGCCTCTAGTTTTGTAAATTAGGCTGCAATAAGCATAGAGGTATGTATATTATTTCAAATTAGTTATTTGTGTTTCTTTGCATATATTCCCAGAAGTAAAATCGCTGAGTCATAAGGCAGTTCCATTTTTTAATTTTTTGAGGAAATTCCATAATGTTTTCCACAGTGGCCTCACCAATCTGCATCCTCACTAAATAATGCACAAAGGGTTCCCTTTTTTCCATATCCCTTCCAGGACTTATTGTTTTTTGATTTATTGATGATAGCTATTCTGACAGGTGTTAGGTGATATCTCATTGTGGATTTAACTTGTTTTTCTTTGATGATTAGTGATTTTGAGCATTTTTCATATGTCTATCAACCATCTGTATGTCCTCTTTGGAGATGTGTCTATCCAGGTCCTCTTTCCTTTACTTATTTATATTCTTGTGTTGTTTTTATGGATTTTTTTCTTTGTGTGTGTGTTAATGTTTTTCTTTTTTTAATTTATTGATTTTTATAGAAAGAAGAAGGTGAGATGGGAAGAGAGAAATATCATTGTGAGAGCAGAACATCAACTGGCTGCCTCCTGCACACCCTATATGGAGATTTGAGCCCATAACCCAGTATATGCCCTGAACAGGGATCCAAACAGCAACCTTTCCATGCATAGGATGATACCCAAACAACTGAGCCACACTGGGCAGATCTGGTGTTAAGTTTTATAAGTTCCTTATAAATTTTGGATCTAAGAATATGCTGTTTCATCAAAGTGTTTTATATTATAGAAAAAAATAAGTGATGGCTATTTTGAGTATTACTAAGTATTACTACCAGTATATGAATTTCAAATCATTTCACATTGTTCAATGTCAAATGACCACTGATGAATATTTGCACTATTATCAGGAGATATGTGAGTCTTACAAGGGAAGGGTCATAAGATTCTCTTTTCCATAATACTTTTGTCTAGTGGAGTCCCTGTAAATGAACACTGCCATAGCACACTCACAGCCTCATGCTTGCCAGCACATAGTAGGCCTAAATTTAAACTTGCCCTGATAACCATACAGTACATACAGTATTATTTCATGCTCTTCAAATAATGAAGGGTCATAGGAGGTGTGGTATATCTAAGGCATCCACTGAGACACTGTAATGTAATTTTCCACTTGTCTTGCCCTTTTGCCCAAATGCCACCTTGTAACCCATTTATGCAACAGATTCATAATCTTCAAAATTAGGTATAATGAACCCTTCTTCCCCAGTAGTGTCATGGTTTGAAATGCCTGTCATATCATCTTTGGTCATTTACAAAGAGCATTTTCTGGGATCATCACTACATTGCTGATCCTTGAAAATTGTTTCCTGGGAACAAATTAATTGTTATATCTTTTTCCCCCCTGACAACTCTGCTGCCTCTTCCAAGTCAACTCACTCATTGCCCACGCCCAGACCTGCAGCACTAGTAGAGCCAGGCCATGCATGCAGAGATCTGGGTGTCTTTCTCACGCAGCCCATTTGCATAGGTCGCCTTTGCTTGGGGGCTAAAGGTTTGCTGTTCCTATAAATAAGTAGGCTATATAAGGACAGCTTTAATGAGTTATGGGCAAAAGATAACCCCCAGAAAATGCATCGATTCCATGGCTTTCAAGTGAAATTTATATGATGAAAAAGTAATTTTAGAGAATATTTTAGTTTTATCACTGTGGAATGAGGAAGCCAGGGCAATAGTCACATGTTACTATTGAACACTGACTTTGTGCAAAGTAGAGAGATGGGGAGGCGAATCAGACTGGTCTCCACCTTCTAATATCACCCCATTAGTTTTTTGGACAAGACAAACTCACCGGGAGCAACATTTGGAGGGATTATAACAAAATATAGAGAAGAACTGCAACAGGTGCACAGGGGTGGCCCAGCCAAGTGCACAGGGAGTGCTGCTGGCCAGGAGATCACCTTTTGTGGGGTTGAGTCAGAAGAGGTACCACTGAGGGCTTGGGACTAAATTGAACCAAATCTTAAAAGATGAGAGAGAATTTCTGGAAGTGGAGATGTATGTGTTGAGAGGATGTATGGAGATTGAAGGAGAATCCCAGGTATTACTATGAGTAAAGGCTCAAAGATGGAAATACATTAAGTTGCACAGCAAGTTTTGGCTGCATGGAGTCCTGGGTGCTATGAAGGAATTCAGAAGGTTGTTATACAAGGGCTGCTACTCAACATGCCCTACCTCTTACAGGGAAGCTCATGGTACATGTGTGGAATCAGCACATTCCAAACAGTTGTAAAATAAGATTCCAAGGGCCGCTATACAAATTATCACAAACTGAGTGGGTTAAAACTAAACAGAAAGCTGTTATCTCATAATTCTGGAGATAAGTCCCAAATCAAAGAGAAAGTATGACCATGCGCTCCCTTATGCCCCAGGAAAGATTCCTCCCTTGCCTCTGCCTTGCTCCTGGTAGCTACTGGCCATCCTCAGTGTGCCAGTCACTCCCCCGTCTATCTTCACATCTGTATGGCAGTTTCCATGTTTCTCAGTGTCCTATCCTCTTTTCATGAGGACACCGATCTTTCAAGATCATCTCACCTCAAGGTCCTTAATTATTTATATACATAAAGACCTTATTTTTTAAAAAGGCAACATTCTGAGGTCCTAGGTGGACATGACTTGGGGTGGGCAATGTATTCAACCTACCACAACAAGTCATTTTGTGACAATAAGGGTATAATTTAATCTACAGCCTCTACATACACTTTCATTAAGCAATAGATTCACTAGGTTCTTCTGAAGCCTTAAAGCCAACCACTTTCTTCTTTTATTTGCTGATCCACATTTCATAGGGCACCTTCCTCACAAATAAGCTGATTTTGTCTTGAATAAAATTCAGTGAGGAAGGTGAGCCCTCTTTGCCTTTATCTTCACATGCTTCCTTAGAAATTGGGGTTTTCACATTTACAGCATTACTGTTCACCCCAATGGCATATTCCTAAAAACCTTAAACTTGTAAAACCCCATAAGGCTTACAAACAAAGTTTTATCCATTAACAGCCCTTTTATCATGCTTAACGTTTAAACTCTTAAAAATTTTGGTAGCCATCTTGTGATTTAATACTAGAGCAGGGATCATCCAACATAATATCATTATCCATCCTCCCATCACACACCTTCAAAAGATACTACATTTCTTCAGTCTTTGTTTTCTGCTGAGCTAATCATAATTTGCATACTCTGAATTAATGGGCCCTAGGAGTACATTGACCATATAATTTATCATCCGAGACAATTTTTGAGAGTGAAAAGTGACTCAATTAAAAACTACACTAGAAAAAACATGAGTAAACAAGAAATTTACGAACACAAATGCACAAGATACATGAGCCAACACACCAGTTCAATCTTATCCTCTATGTTCCCAACCCAAGTCCTGTGTTTCAAATCAACAGATGACATGTCTGCTATCTCTGGGCAGGTAAAAGATACTTTAGGTATTGTTTTCCAAAACTCAGTCTCTTGACTTATCACAATACATACTCTGCTAATGTTTGCTGAAGTGATATAACATTGACTCTTCACAGCCAGCATTCAGTGAATACCTACTATGTGCCTGGGCAAAGTAATACATTTGTATAAGACATCCTTACAGGCTCAGGGAGGGTCAGTGGCCCTGGAGAGGCACACAATTCTTGCAGGCAGAGTCAGAACTGGGTCTTTGATTGTTTAAATCCAAATTGTGTATTAATTCTATTTGTTTTCTCTCTTAAAAGGTACTTTATGTTTCATCTGATAAAGGTAATTCTGAATTTGGTTCCTTAAACACCTTCCCCATCTTCCCCGATCGCCATTCCTGTTCCCTGCTGGATGCAGTCTCTCTTTTCCCTGATTCTCTCTGGCCCTTTTCTTTAGGCCTTATTTCCACATCTTTGTCCAGCTGCTACTTGAGACTTTAATAACACCTTATTTGTTCACACAAAAATCTTGGTTAGACAACATATTTATTTAATATCTTCATTAAGGAGCTAAAAGATCTATGTCAAAAGTAAAGCAAATTGCAAAACAGGCTTATTTTCAGAAATAAATCAGAAGTTAGTATTCTGACTGACTTGTTTTGACTGGCTAGCCAGCCATTGAGGAATGAACAAGTGATGTTCTGCTATCACCTAGCACTGGGAGAATAGATGTGGGTCAGTGGGTCCTGAAGTCTGGGCCTGCAGCATGATTTCTGACATAAGAATCTGTCCTCAAGAAGGCGTCGGCTCTTATTTTAAGTGAAGCTCAGAGTATTCCTGGGAACTCATTTTAACTGCATGTCAATGGATGCAAATCTGCTCTGTGGTAAAAGGTGGCCGCCTTTGTTTCCAGACAGACTTCCATTTCTGTCATGTTCCTTAGTAACCTGGATTACCCACAGGAATGGTAAGTGCTTAGTCTATTCTGGGAGCAAACTGAGCACAGCATCCCACCAGGGGAAATTCTCACCTGCACAGACACCCCTCAGGGACTCCCTCTCTTACTGGTAGGCACCTAGCATGGCATGGCCTCAGGAATTTGAAAATGCTACTGGCCCAGAAAATATATTTCGGCGTAGCAGCTGGGCTGTTCTTTTGGTTTGTTTGTTTGTGTTTTGTTGTTGTTATTGTTTTTGTTTGTTTGTTTCTTTTCTTATTAATTATCTTTATTGTTGAAAGTATTACAGATGTTCCCTTTTGAGCATCTTACATTTTAGAGAAAAAGCTGCCCTTTAGAATTCTCTCAAAGTCTTGGACAATAGTCATATTTGCATTCAAAGATGTTAATTTGATGACTTCTAATACTTCAAGGACCTTGGGGGGAGCGGTGTCTGCATTGACTTATTCCTCCAGGAACCCTTGCATCACTCGGATGGACATTCACTAACTTTCACAGCTTATTCTCTGAGGTTCAGAAAGTTAAAATTCTGCTTGGGGTGACTTCATAAGGAAGTAGTAGGGATTCAATATCAGATTTGCCCAAATCCAAAGAACATGCTCCAAATCTATTCCTAAAGGAGAGTTTATTACTAGTAAATGCTCTTAAATTAAAGAGACGCAAATGAAGCAACATAATCCTGATCCAGTCTGAACCCAAATCCTCCTTCTCAATCATCTTTCTTATCTAAATCTGGGGAGCACAGCATGGGGCAGCATGTACTCACTGCTGGATGAGCAGAAGTAGTTCAGACTGGGGAACAATCACTCAGACTCTGCTCTCTGCTAGTGTCCAGTATGCAAGAACTCTGCCAGTGGAGCCAATCATTTTCACAATGCACTCATTGATTTTCTTTGGCTTATTTTTCTTGTTTATGAAAGAAAACCATACAAGTCATTGGACAATAGAGTTGGAGTGCGTTGCTGGTATGAACAGAGCCTGCACAGGGGAGGGCAGGCTTTGGTTCAGGAGGCCCCTTTCACAGCTCAGCCCTGCTTTTACAGGGAGCAGTTTCACATGAGCACCAGGAGCCGCTGTCTTGTTTTAAGCAGCAATAACCTCCCTTCGCAGGTCCACAGAGGCATTCAGCACACACGCTGCTGGTGGAAAACATGATGCGTCGCAAGTGCCATTGCTTCTAATGTGCTTGGAAGGTGAAAAGGATAAAGAAAAAAGGACAGCCTGCATGCCCATCAGCAGACACTAATGCGAAGGCCTCAGATACAAAAGTTCAGAGTCCAGATAGGTCATTATATTATTCAAGTCCTATGTTTCCTGCATTTTATTATTTTTTATTTTTATTATATTTTTATTGATTTTTTACAGAGAGGAAGAGTGAGGGATAGAGAGTTAGAAACATCAATGAGAGAGAAACATTGATCAGCTGCCTCTAGCACAACCCATACTGGGGATGTGCCCGCAACCAAGGTACATGCCCTTGACTGGAATCGAACCTGGGACCTCTCAGTCCACAGGCCGACACTCTATCCACTGAGCCAAACCGGTTTCAGCTTTCCTGCATTTTAATAAAACTTTGGCAACTAGTAACCAGACCTGTGGCCTGATCTATGTATTACTATTGTTATGATGTTTAATTCCAACAACAAAATGTATTATGAAATAAATGGAATAAAAATCTTCTAAATCCTCTAATAACTATCAGAAAGATCAAACATTCGTAAGGTCAACATTTATAATTAAGAAGGAATCAAGATGAAAGTTATAAGATTTAAGGTATATGCATGTATATAAGACACATATACAGCATACTATGTTTCAGTTTATTTAATAATAGACATATATGTATTTGAGTCTATAAATCAATATTCCTATCATTTAAATATATAAATATGTACACATGTATCTTTAATATTAATAGTAAAGATATTATGAATAAACTAGAGTTACAAAGCACAAAATTCATACATGGAGGTCCCTTAGCCCAGCCTGTGCCATCTCAAATACAGGACCCCTCGGGGGACTGTTGGTCTCAAATCTTGTATTATTGTTTGTTAATTATTATATTATTTCCATATGACAACTGTGAACCTACTTTTGTCCACCCCTGCATTAATTTAATTATCAAATCTAGCTTAAGTAGCAGTATCACATTCTAAAAATCTTAGTGTTTCATTCATAGTTCTCCGTTTAAATAAGGTCATTGGTAGGTTTTCAAGTTCCCAGAGGAGAAGTTTACAAAGTTTTCTTATTGACTTAGCCAACTTAAATATCTCAGAAAGATTTTGCAAATGGGCCGTTATTTTTTAAACTTCTCCACAATGTTCTAAGATGAAAGATTTTGCATTTTTCTTACACACAAATATGTGGCTTTCCATTACCCAAAATGACAAAACCAGGTATTGAGTTGCCATGTAATTGTTTCAGAAATTATCTGTTATGTGACAACACCATGTCACAAAGAGAAGGCCAGCACATAGCAGGGAGAGAGGAAGGCCACCTATGGGCATAGATGAGAATCGCCACCAAAGAGGAAGCAGGTCAGGGTGTTCCAGGCAGGGGCTCTCCAGTGATGGCAGAGGCCCAAGGAGCAGGGCCAGCCGGGCGGGTGTGTGGCCATCACCCATGAACCGCCCGGGGTGCATTTGCAGGTGACACATGTGCCGGCGATGCAGTGCAGGGGTCTGTGCTGGGAGTGGTGTGGCCGCATCCAGTTTGGAGGAGTGTGAACAGAGCTCTGCTGGCAAGACAGGGTCCTCCCTCCATTTATGTGTTAACGGCAGTGGCTTATGATGCCCCTGCCAAGCTATGTGTGTGGCCTTTGCACACACATGCATGCTTACATTCTCATATACTTACAGCGTTAACATTAACACAGCGGCTGAAGTGCAGCACCCACAGAAACATGCAGCTGCTAGTAAGGGAGACCCAGGCATAGCGAAGAAGCAGAAGGGACCCACCCCCAGGGATAATGGCTGTGGCTGGGGTGCCGCTCCCCGTCACAAGCCGCCTTGCTCCACCTGCACCGGGACTTCTTCCTATCTACACCCGGCACCGGCCACGGGCAGTGAGCTATTCAGAACACCGCACTGTGCTTGGTCCTCATCGATTCCTCCTTTGTTTCACAGTCCGCGCATTGTCCCTGGGTTACTGTGGTGTGTCATAAACGGGGTCAGATAGAACGACACTGTGGACAGCCCACGGCAGGTCAAAAGCTCCGGGGGAAGAACTCACAGCACTTATTCTCCCACCAAGTTGGAACCTTCTGCTCTTATCAGCACGCCCATCTGTGCACATCCCTTCTGTGTGTCGTCCCTGCATTCGTCTTCCTTCTGACCAGGGACTTCAATTCCACTTCTGAAGTCTCCCTGATTTAGTGCATGCAGAATCTGCCTAACAGATGCCTGCTCTACTAAAATAAAATTAGATAAGATGTTAGGGGTCTAGGATTCTCTGGAAGAGATTCTTTTGAGGTACATCTTTCTTCCTATACAAGGAAGCACAAAGCACAGAAGTAGTGCAGGTCAAAATAATTCCAGCCCAGTTTTTGTAACTACCTCTCTTTACTTTCAATACTGAAAATTTTCCCCTTTCCTACGGACTTGTGAATTAATTTCCAAAGAATTCTGGAGACATAAGGATGTTTTCAAGGCCAGAGCGGAGCTCATGTGTGATCTCCCTCAGCGCCTCTCTCAAGCAATGGCAGGGGGGTGCTCTCAGCGCGGACATTGCCAGCACAGCAGATCTGAAATGGGCCCGCTCCTGCTGGCTCTCACTTCACCATGCTCTCTCCTATGCACTGGAACCCATGCTCAACAGGAATAGAAACGTGGGTTACTTCATTCTGCTTTTCTCCTGCCATCCATGCTGCATTGCAACAGGAAGCTTTGATGCTGCTTTCCCTCAGGCTTTGCTTTTAAACTCTCAAGACTCTTCCGGCCAGGACTATACTCTTTCCATATGGCTAGAGCCAAGTAGACACTAAAGCTTCAAACTTGGCTTCCAGTCCTTTGCTTTAAGTGTCAGTTGCTCCCGTAGGCCCTATCCCTAAACTCTCTGTCTGCTCCCAGGACTCTCTGCTAATTGTCTCAATGAGCCTGGGTGCGTAATTGGCTTTGCTTGTAACCATGGAGAGAGCTTACCTTCTCGGCTGAGCACTTATTTTATTACACACACACACACACACACACACACACACACACACTGATTTATTAAGTTTCCTTTCCATTTTGTATACAAAGCCCAAAGAAGGAACAGTAAAAGCCAGTGTCCTCTCACCGTGTATTCATTGGGTATATCACAGGCACCTGCCTGCACTGGTGAGAGTAATGGCATCCCTTATCTTTGAAGCGCTGTGAAAGGTTTACACTCAGCCACGTATAGTGTGCTCAGCATTCCTCCATGGGAGCCCCCGACATTTTCTGGGATTGGTTGTAAATGCACACTCTCAGCTTTCCCCAGACCCCCTGGTTCAGACGTTGTGCTGGGACCCAGCAATCGGGTCTTGAGGAGTCCTTGGGACAGTGGATGCACATTGCACATCACACACATCACAGCCCCTTTCCAGAGAGAACTGGGCCCCCTAAGGTTTTAGTCAGGTATCAAAGTCACGCAATCTCTAGCCTTCAGACTGTAAAGCCTGAGATAATCCACTTAAAAAGAACTAAGTAAGGTAGTTAAAGACTAAATAAATACTGGGTAGTTAATAAGATTTCTTCCTCTCAGTCATTATACCTAGAGAACATAATGCAATCTAGATACATAAAATGTTTAATGCTTAGTTGCATGCTACATGTTACATATTAACTCCTAATCTAAGGTAGATATCTCCAAAATCTAATTGATTTTTACATGTTAGTAATTGACTCTACAGTGTTTCCTGTGAACCATTAAGTGCCTTAACATCAGATTAAGTTAATCATGGTGAATTTGGGAGAATTAATTTTAAGCTGATCATCAGCTTTTATATCAGCTGTTGGGTTGTATCCCATCACAAATACAGCCAGTTTGTAGGAGAGTCAAGCCTCTGCCATACAAAGTGCCCCTATGAATATTAATCCTTAAGCTACATGTTGACTCTGTGTCCCTGTGATGTGTTTGCCTAACACAAGCATAAATGTGTGAAAGTATTAGCTGCTCTGAAATACCTCGGCACTGAGCAAGTGGGGGTGGCCTCCAGGAGAGCCTTCACGGCTGAGGGAACAGAGGGCAGCGGAGGCTGCAGCTCTGGGGAAAGACCAGCTGTGCTTCCACTGGCCCTTCTTCACACAGCCTCGCCCAGTGGCAGACTCCAGGTCAGCAAGTGCTTAGGACATGCTGACCTGGGGATATCTCAGGGGTATTAGGCTTTGAGGGTCTGAGCTGGATCCATTGTGATGGGATTCCCACTGTATTTCCCACTACTAGCATATTCCTCAGGGCAGCCCGTATACCAAGGAGACCAAGCCAGGAAGTGGAGAGGAAGGCATGCAGAGGGCCTCGGGGGCTGCAGGCACGTGCCTGCCAGAGCTGGGGAGACTGATCCCCTCAGTGAGGTTAAGTGCCATACAAGCAGCGATGGTGCGAGCAGACTCTGACCTCAATCACAGGGCGCTGCACTTCCTTCCAGGTCTCATGTCTGTTGGCCTGCTGCATGGTGATAGCTGGCTTTGCCTTGGTCTTCATTAAATCAGGGCGAGATTCTAACAGGCTGTATTCTTATCTGAGTTTTTGATAATACCAACTATGAAATGAATAGCTGTATTAAAAGCTTTTATGTATATGTGTGATAGAGAGAGAGAGCAAAGGAGAGCACTATCAACAAAATTTTGAAAAGTATATTTGACAGCATTTCCTGTATGTAACCTTTGTTATTTAACACAAAAGCATTAAAATAAAATGATTGGCACATAATGAATTACTTGCTTTGGTCTGTAACTAAAGAAGATACGGAGTGTGTGCAGTCCACAATCTCTAACCGGCATTCTCCAGGCTTATCTTGCATAGCAGACAGGGAAATACTGTACCTACATTGATTAACTCTCATACGTGTCTGATACATCTTGCTCTAAGATCTTGCTTACAGCATTTCTCCTGGTGTGAAGATTCCCCGTCTCCATTATGTCCTCTTCCATCTTCCCGTGTTTGTGGAGTTTTTATTAGGCGTGCAGCGCTTTATAGTGTCTGGGAAGCCAGAGTAACAAACTCAACCACTGTCCTTCTGACTCATCCAAGTCCTTCCCAATCATGCATCGCCTAGCATACCTTCTCCACAGCTCTGCCTCTGCATAGCTGTCAGTGCCACGCATGCACCTGTGCTGCACTGCAGTGCCATGGATAAGGGAGGGACCAGGCCGGCAGGTCCCACAGATACACAGGAGAGGACACACACATTCACAGGAGGGATCACACACATTCACAGGAGGGGTCACACACATTCATAGGAAGGAGTAATCACGTTTTGCACCCTTTTTTTTTGCCCAACATCCAGCACAGTGTTTAACATATAATGAGAGTTTAAAAGACATATGTTGATGGTACTCAATTGTTTACTAAAATTGGGAGGTTAAGAAAATTATATCAAACAGCGATCAATACTCAGGATGTTCTAAGCCAAATCAGAAGAACAAATGTGTATAAATCAGGAACAGCAGGGCATCTCTAGAGATCCTGAGAGTCACTTGAGGATGAAATTGGGGAACTCACGATGGAATGCCCTCACTGACCACATGAGGAGGGCGCAGGGCGTCACCAGGCTTCCCGGGAGAAAAGACTCCAGAGCAGGAACATAGGCCACCATGTCCCACAGGCTGCAGGAGTCTGTGGTGAAGGACTGATGTATTTAGGGAGACGAAACACTTTTAGAAGAGAAAACTATGACTAAATATCCTATCTAATAAAGAGGTAACATGCAAATTGACCATCACTCCAACACACAAGATGGCCCCCTCATGTGGTCAAAGATGACCACCCCCATGTGGACACAAGTTGGCCTCCACAAGATGGTTGGCAGGGGAGGGCAGCTGTGGGCAATTAGGCCAGCAGGGAAGAGCAGTTGTGAGGGACCAGCCTGCAGGGGAGGGCAGTTGGGGGTGACCAGGCCTGCAGGGGAGTACAGTTGGGGGTGACCAGGCCTGCAGGGGAGAACAGTTAGGGAAGACCAGGCCTGTAGAGAAGGACAGTTAGGAGTGACCAGACCAGCAGGGGAGGGCAGTTAGGGGTGACCAGGCCTGCAGGAGAGGGAAGTTGGAGGGGACCACACTTGCAGGGGAGGCAGTTAGGGGCAATCAGGCATGCAGGGAAGGGAAGTTGGGGGTAATCGGGCCAGCAGGGGAGCAGTTAGTTGTCAGTCAGGCTACAGGGGAATGGTTAGGGGGTGATCAGGCTGACAGTCCATTGGGATCAGGCCTAAACGGGCAGTTGAACATCCCTCAACGGGTCCCAGATTGGAGAGGGTACAGGTTGGGCTGAGGGACACACACACCCCCATCCACAAATTTTGTGCACCGGGCCCCTAGTGAGTACATATAAAAGAATTAATATATTTAGAGGGGAGTGATGGCTAGTGAGGGCCTCAAATCAGACTTGTGAGGAGAGGCCCTGCATGTGTGAGGTTGGCTAGGCTGGGTTGGATTTCCACGTTGTTTTAACCCAGGAGGCTATTTTCCTCCTGCAGCAAATGTGTCCTGAGGCCCAGTCTGGGTTGCAACAGCACATTGTATGAGAATACTGGGTCTGCATTCCCAGGCCAGCACTGCTGGCTAAGGTTTCATCAGGTGACTTAGGTGATCAGGTTTTCTAGATCCACAGTATCACTAGTACTTGAGTGAATTGGGCTAGGTTCCTGGACCTTTCTAAGCCTCTTTCTTCTTCCATACCATATAAATGAATCATTAGGATTATTTAGAAGATATTAAAGTATTTCTTTGGTAATCTTACTAAAGTACCTACTCATAGTGAATTTATGCCACAGTTTTGAGTAGCTGACCCACATAATTGAGCATCCAGGGATATACACACCAGAGACATGATCTGGATTCCCTGTAGCCCATTGGATACTATAATCTAAACTGCTCCCATTTTCTTTATAAGTGCCAACCTTGTAAAACACCTTGTTTTAATCAATGGTCTCAACTCTTAAAGATTTTTTTCTCCTCCACAATGTTCCATAATAGTGTGACCCTAGCATCCCTCATGAGTGAGTCTGCCTATGTTATGACATCAGGAATGATTAGAATGGTGCCATCCTATAATGTATGGCCTGATTGTGAATGCCTAAATAAATGAAGCATGGGAGAAATGAGTGAACATATAGATAAATCAGACCACCAATTCTTCATGGTCAATATTGAGGAATTCAGGAACAGTAAATACTTGTCTATTAATAAAACCAGCAAACTGAGTTCACTAGAGTACCTTTGCAAAGGAAAAGGAAAACAAGTTATCCCACAAAGATGGATATGCATTTATCATTTATTATATGAGAATTGACTTAGAAAGCCAAACAGTTATGAAAAAGAGAAATTGAAAAATCCAGGATCTTTGCAGATTTCTTCCAGCTGTTATATTCTCATACCTTCATTTTTAAAAAATGCAGAAGGAGGATTGTAAAAATTACAATTTTTAGGTAATTACAGAAAGTTTCAACATGTTTACATATGTATAGAAGTGGTCGGGGAAGACAAAAGTTTTATCCTATGTGCTCAATGAAGTCCAAAAAACTAAAATCAGTTGACAATGAGGATCTGTTGATCATGTGTAATGTGGCATTGGGGACTCAGGGAAGACTCCGCCATGGCTTCTGCACACTGAGATCCTGTGGTGAAGTTTCTGGTTATAGGAAGTTAAGAGAATTGAGATGCATGCCACCTTACACATCCAAAACACATGGCAAAGGGTGATTGAATCAGGGACTGTGACTTTAAACATTAACTTTGAGATGAGAGAAATACACTTTAGCATCTGGTAGAGCCTATCTTGTGGGTTGAAAAACTTGTAGTTGCTTCTTGCCTGGTCATAAGTTATTAAATTCTTGTGAGTTCATGACTATGCTGTTGTAGCTGAAATGGATGTACACTTTGCCATCAAGGAGAATATTGGAAACAATAAAAATAACATAGTTCTATCTTTATATTCTTAAAATACTTGGCATTAGTAATTTTCCAAGAAAGACTGGGGAGCTGGGTTGCTTAAGAAAAATACAACTAAAATGATCACTGAAGTTGTACTATTGCCTGAAAGAAGGGAGGGAGACTAATATGAGAAGGGGAACAGTTCCTGGATGACTTGTATAAGACCATGAGCATTGTTGGTAAGGTGATTTCACACAAGGGCACCCTATATTAAAACACAAGCACACGTTTGTGAACATTTAGACTGAAAAATACCATAAAATAGAGGCAAGTGCCAATGCACATAGGAAAACGCATTTTAGAACACTTCAAAGTTGTATATAAAAACAAAGGTGGATTGATGGAGGGTTTCAACATTCACAAGGACTCAGGACATAAGATGATTCATGAATACAAGAGAGACAGTGATTCTTTCTCCTGGTATATATTTCAAAATGACAGAGGCCCCAAGTATGGGTGGATTTAATTAGAGAATTAAAGATTCCTTTGTTCCAAATCCATCCATTTTACCATACATCAGCTAAATGGTGCTGCTCAGAGTTAGAGTCTTACTATGTGTAGTGTTTACAAAATCTATGAGGAAGAGACTTTGGGTCTGCTAAGATTCTAAAATTGTTGCTAAGTTTGTCACTGAGACACCTTCACGCCTGAGCATTTAGTAAAGTGAGGGCTGTGGCTTGTTCATAAATCATGACACATCGCTAAGCGCTGCATGGTGGCCTCACTCATGAACATTGCTTTCTGCCAGAGCAGAAACACCACAAATTGGATTTTCAGGGCATGAATATATGCTACTGTACATTTAACAGATATATGTTCAGGATTCTTGTTCCAAAGTGAACTTTGTAAGATCAAATACATCTCTCAAGTCCTGGTAAATTGATACCCATCCTTGGTGCACACTGTAGTGGTATTGTTTGGTAAATCAATCTCAGAGAGCATTCAAATGCCTTATTTTCTAAAAACTGAGCATCTTTAAAAGACCTTGTAAGAGCCTCATTCAAAAGATTCTCCACATCTTTGATACACCATCCCTAATTAAGTCAATATTTGACATTGACATTTTTACTTGTTGACATTTTTTTCCTGAAAAGTTAAACATAGTTTTATAAAAGAACTAGTGGCCTGGTGCATGAATTTGTGCACATTGAAGGAAGTTAATTAGAAGAAATATTTTAATATTGCTATTTGCCCTTTCTCTATAATAGAAGGACAACCAAATTCATGATCAACAATGACACATGCGATTGGGAGCCAGCAAGAGCTTTATATGTATTGCACATGGGTGAGTTAACTTAGCCTTTTATATATACAGGCAATCCTTGGGTTACATTGGACTCAACATACATCATTTTGTGGTTATGTTGCCATCTTCCATATATATATATATATATATATATATATATATATATATTCCATCCTTTTGATATATGTATATATGTGCTTTATTTTTTTATTATTTATTTACCATAAGTAAAGGTCAGGTATTGCTCTTTATTTCATTATTATTATTATTATTTTACTGTTTCACTTCATTACTGCTGTGTATGTGCTCCATGTGAGTGACATAGTTGCTTATGTAGGTGGGTTCTGACGTAAGGCAAAAATCATGTTATATTGCACTGTAGGAATGGATCTCTAATGTAACCTGAGGACCTACTGCATAAAACAGCGTTTTTCAACCGCTGTTCCGCGGCACACTAGTGTGCCGCGAGATGTTGCCTGGTGTGCTGTAGGTGCAGACAAGACAAGAATTTTATAATTTTTCACTATTTTGTTTACTTAATATTTCATAATAAAGTAATTATAAAATACTTTTTTTGTGTTTATTTGATTCCTATTCAAGAGAATTACTTTATATATAGTCAATATAGGCACAGAGTTAAATTTTTTAACATTTTCTAATGGTGGTGTGCCTCGTGATTTTTTTCATGAAACAAGTGTGCCTTTGCCCAAAAAAGGTTGAAAAACACTGGCATAAAATATACTTACTGAATTAGACCTGATTTCTGATTTACCTAAACTTTTTTCAGCCCAGTGAAGCACCCCAACTTATTTTTCAGGTAATTGTTAGCAACATAGCAGTAACTATCAACACAAAGCAGATTATTATTATAGATCATGCAGGGAGAACAAACGGTAAAATATTTTACTGCAGTAGTGTTTGACTATATTCTGCTCAGTGAGAAAACCTGAAGTCATTTTCAAGGTCCACCATTTCTTACTACTTTTCAGTAGGGTCAAGTTTCTAAGCTTATTTAATCTCCATTTTCTAGCTAATGAAAAGAAAATAGAATTCCACCATGTTTCCTATCTACCTACTCCAGAACTTCTGTGAGGATCAAATAAGATAAAGTATGGAAAAAAGCTTCACAGACATTTGATTACAGTGTAAAATGTTTGCATCTGGCTATAAAGCAAGTCATATTCCTGGGCTGAGGAAACTGAAAGGAGGCTAGTTGCTAAGGAAGGGAGGCTGGGTGTTGCTAAGTGACCTCATTACTTGGACGGGCACTTAGCATATCATATATATATATATATATGATATATGTTTCATGCACTGGGCCTCTAATATATATATATTAGAGGCCCAGTGCATGAAAATCATGCTTGGGGGCAGGGGTTCCTCAGCCCAGCCTGTACCCTCTTGAAATACAAGATGCCTCAGGGGATGCCTGACTGCTGGTTTAGGCTAGATCCTTGTGGGATTGGGCCTAAACCAGCAGCCAAACATCCCTCTTGCAATCTGGGATCACTGGCCTGCCTGCCTGCCTGATTGCCCCTAACCATCTCTGCCTCAGCCCCACACCTGGCCTCAGGCAACCAGGACCTGGGTTTCCCTCCCTCTGGCTGGCCATAAGGACAGGGACCCATGCTTCCCTCCCACTGGCCAGCAGCAGGCCCTGGGACCCTGGGTGGTGCCATTTGGGCCCCGGCTTTGTCAGGAAGGATGTTGGGAAGATTTCTCATCTATCCAGTCTAATCTGCATATTACTCTTTTATTAGTATAGATATTTTATTTGACTATCACTCTCATCTTTTTCATGAGGCTTACTGCCGATAAACGCAGTCTTACTTCTAATGTTAAATTTGAAATAAAAAGTAAAAGCCAAAAACTCCCAAGAAAACCAATTCAACAACAATTTGACAGAAATATCAATGAATATTAGCTACAGTTCACTCTTACACATATCTGTGTGCCTGTGAAGTGTCTGAAGTGTCTGAAGTCTCTGAAGAGTGTTCCTGATGCCTGAACAGCTCCCAAGAGTTAGAGCACCTTTCACAACCAGAGGAGGCCACATGATGTTGTAGCTGCTTTTTCTTACAGAGTGGTGCTGACAAAGTTTACATTTGAGATGAGAAAATTATTTGATTTGATAAAAATTTGTAAAGCCATGTATAGTGAAGGAGAAATAGAAAGTATGGTTTCATAATCAAGTCTATTTAGGAGAAATCCTACTGTTGTGTTCTGGCAGCAGCAGTTTCTGGTGCTATGATATTGGGTAGGTGGCTGTTTATAGAAAAATACATAAGTATACATACATATATTTTAGATGTTTGCTTACAGATGTGACCTGTAATTGGTGTTCAGTAGCTGTTAGTTTCCTCAATGTTGCTATAAGTGGATATACATTTTTCCAAATTTGAGCATAACTCATCCTGGTGTTTGTGCCCAATGTCACTGGATTGGACTGTCTCAGATGGAATTGTGAGGACCTGCCACAAGTCCTTTCTCCTCCCACCCTGTGTACCTGAAGGGCTGACCCTGAGGCAATGGGTTCGCCATGCTTTGGGGCATTGTAAGTGACGGGGAGCCAGAGCGGGAGTGACTGCCATACTGCCCACATCCCCCCTGCCTTTCCTCCTCCACCCACCCAGCATCCTGTCTCCAGGTGAAGGCTGAAGGCTGTTTTGAAGGGAAAGCAAGGGACTTTGCCTCCTTTGAAATGTCCTCTGCCTCCAAATCTAGATTCCCCAGTCATGCTTGCAGGCAGTACTTTAAATAACATCAGTTCCACTGTGTGTCCGGCAACAGTAAGCCTGGAGGCAGCAAGGACCTACGTCAGGCCCCATCCTCAAAGTGTCTGAGTTCCTGGGAAGCACAGGTAAGCCAGCGGGCAACGGAGGGCACTGGTCTCAGGAGCTCCGAGTCCGGGAGCTGCTAGTCCTGGCACCACATCTGATCCCGAGGACTGGCTGAATGATACCATTTGATTCTATATAATATGGCACTCCTGGTTTTAAAAAATTAAACAAAAAGTCTCAAAAAATGCACTTCACTGTGAAAACAGCCAGTCTGACTCAAGACACCGAAGGAAATAAACGTCCCACATCTACTTGTCACTCGAAAGCCAACATCAATTCTTAAAAGCGTTCCTTAAAATGGAAGTTATTTCAAACCCAAAACAAAACAAAAACCTGTAAAATGTATGGGAGCTTCAAAATTTAGAAAAACGTAGAATGATTTCCAAAAGTTTAGTTTAAAAATGAAGAAACCCACCATCTCTGTGTGTATTAACACCTAATATTACTAGTGACTGAGAATAGAGATGATTATAATATTCCCGAATTCAGTCTATCACAAATCTTAACCCTCAATTTACCATTGTCTTCCTTTAGAAATAGTGGTGGATGGTCAATCAATTAGTAACAAAGAACAAAAGGTTGATTTTTTTCCCCCCATTGAAGTGGGGACAGCACAGAAAAGCACCCGTGGAAAGCACAGCCTTGGAAGGGAAAGGGAGGGGGTGGCAGCGGGGAGAGCCCTGAGGAGATATAAACAGGAGAGAGTAGCCTATCAATTGCCAAATCTTCACACTGCATGTGCACTAAGAAAAAGATACACGTTTGGTGATGTTCTAAACCAGCGGGGACATAAACTACACAGTGTTCTGTTCAGGGCGTGAGCATCCGAGGCCTCTCTGAGGCTCCCTCTGCCTGTGCCCCCTGCCCACCTCCTGGTCAGGGCCTAGCATTGCCAGGCCCAGAGCCCGGGGATGTTCTTTACTTCCAAGCTGAAGACGGTCTATGAAGAAGAGCAGTTTTTAATGTAAGTTTGTTTTGTAGTTTTCAGCCTCTCAATGCTTCCTAACCATGGGTAAAGGCTGGGCACAGTGGCTCCAATGCTAGCCCAGAAGGCAGGTTCTCGTGCCCAGATTTGGAGGATGAGCAGCTCTGCTCCAACTTTGTCACTGAGTAACTGGGTCACATTCCCACTGACAATCAGACTCTGGTGATGGTTTGTTTTTATAAATGAAAGAAGTGGGGCCCTCTCCGTGAATTACCCTCGACCCCAGAAAAGCAAGAACACACTAATGTTTCTGCAATAGACATCTCCATTTCCTGGGACAGGGAGCCATGCTAGAGAAGGCCTCTATGTGATCTAACCATGTCGGCATGAGCACTCAACAAACAGCTCCTAAGCTTCCCACAATGTGGACACAGGAAAGTGGCAGACAAGATTACTAGCGACCACGATCGCATCCCAGGTTCATTTATCTGGAGAGAAAAGATTCCTACCCAGATGCTGTCTTCCTGCTGGTACTGTTTCCAGTTGTGTCCTGTGTCACTGAACAGGAGGCTGTAGCTCGTCACCCAGTCAGAGCTCCCGTATCTCCCCTGCGTGGCCACTGCGGTGACCTCCACTCTGCCCCCCAGGTCCATCTGGAGCCACTGCTGGGCATTGGAATCTTCCGGGGACCACCCGCCAGCTCCTGGAAGAGGATCAGACAGAGAGGAGTGACATCTCACATCTCACGGCTTTGATTCGCAAAGAGAAATTAAACAGTGTTCAACGAGGACATCTTTACCCCAAACTTATCGTGGCTCTGTGCTAATCCCCTGGCAATTTCTTCACCCTACTGTCAGCCTCATGACTGCCATTATGGAATAAGATTAACAACCAAGCTGAAACTGGTTTGGCTCAATGGATAAAGCATCAGCCTGTGGACTGAAAGGCCCCAGGTTTGATTCTGGTCAAGGGCATATACCCTGGTTGCTGACACATCCCCAGTAGGGGATGTGCAAGAAGCAGCTGATTGATGATTCTCTCTCATTGATGTTTCTAACTCTCTATCCTTCTCTCTTCTTCTCTGTAGAAAATCAATAAAATATATTAAAAAAACAAAAAAAAGATTAACCACCAGTGCTCTTTCCTCCATGCTTCCCTCTCTGTCCTCAGTCATCACAGTTTCCACCTCCTGCATTCCTAGTGAATTTTTACAACCTTTTAGCATGTCTTACATCCTCTGCTTCACTAATACCCCCTTCCTTTTCTTCTTCTCGTTTTCCTTTTAGCCCTCTTTCTCTTTCCTCTGCTCATTTCCCTCAAAATGCATCCTATTTGGAGACCAGGGTTTTCCTGTGGGAAAATCGCTGACTGTGCCTTTGGGAGTTTGTGCTCATTCACCCACCAGAAGCAGCTGGTGCTGGGGAGAGGCTGCAAAGGCAAATGAGGAAGGGATGTGAGAGGACGTGTGCAAGGGGAGAGCACAGTGCAGTGGGAGCACAGCAGGCAGGCTGGCTGAGGAGATAGGGAAGCTGAAGGACAGCGCGTGTGGAGCTGCAGCCTGAGAGAGGTATGGCTGCTTTCTGGGCAAACAGGGCGGGACAAACACTCATTGGAGAGATCAGCTAGAGCCCTGCGGGCAGCTGCACACACCTCAGAGACCCGGCGAGGGCTGCGCTTCTGGACCTGTGTGTGACTCGGGGTGCTGGACACACAAGGGCAGTCTACCATGGGACACACACCGTTGGGCTGAGTTTCTGTGTTTGCCACACTGGAAGTTTGCAGAAAATCCGTGTTAGCTCTTGCTTAGTTGGGAGACCTGTGCCTAAGGTTTCTGTCTCATTCCACACGGGAATAAATAGGTAGCATCCATTTGTACTGACCCCGGAGTTCACAAAACCTCCAAACCCTGAGCTGGAGCAGCAGGACGATGCCCCATGCCATGAGTGGAGGTGTGTGTGTAGGGGGGGCGGGAGGGGCAGGGGCAGCCCTTCTAAGCACCTTCCTCAGGGCATCAGGTCCGGGAGTTAACTGAATTTTATTTAGCGGGGATAGCAATAAATACCATCTTATTTCAGCCTGTGCCATTGACAGTCATTTTAGTGATGCCACAGTCTATTTTCCTGTTATCTTTGGATGAGCCAATTGGACTTCTCCTTGGTAACAAGAAGTTGTGGCAGGCTCTCTCTAAAATCAACAAAAACAAACCCCTGGGTAAGGATTCAAACAAGAGAAGAAAGGATGTGAGAGGAAGAAAGGTGTGCCTCGTGCAGGCCATCAGCCTGGCCCCTCGGCCTCTCCTCCTTGGCTGGGAGCACCGAAGACAGCAGCGTGCTGGGTGACGGCAGAGCCTGGGCACGCGGAGGAGAGCATTCGTTACCGGAACACCTGCCCTCCACCGGGATGCAGTGAGAACTCACAGGCTATGTGAGTTCAGAATGGGTGTGCTGCAGGTCAGCCTCCCTCCACAAGACAGTGCCTGCACAGTGGCAGCAAATGCCCAGCACGTGGCTGAGGAATCCGAGGTCCCACAAGTGCAGAACACTTGGCACTCCCGATTCAAGCAGAACTGTTTGAGACTGCTATGCAACAGGGAAAAGAAACAGCACTGTTTCTAAGAAAGCCCAGAAAATTAATAAGGATGAGAGACAACGGGAAGAGGCATCGAAGGAGCCAGACCCCCCTAGCTCTGCCACAACCTCCATGTGCATGGTCTCCAGTCAACATCCCAACTTCCCAAACTGGCAGGGAAATTTAAGAAGATTTCACATTTGCAAGAAATCCAAAATTACCCTGAAGCTCCTCATTATTTTCGCTTCATCTTTCCATTTCAAGAGGTCTTTCTTCTTAGGCGAAAAAAGTAAAGTTGTATAAAATACATGACAGCAACAGTATTAAAACATGACAAAAACTCTGTATGGTGAATTCTTTTGAGCGGTGAAAAGTGCTCCTTCTAAAAGACTTCTTTGCTTTCTGCAGGTAGTATGTTTGCCAGTATGAGCATGCCTCTCCTTTGCAAACTGAGGTCTCCTTAGCCAATCTTTATGGTTTACTGCACAGACAGTATACGTAGCAGTTTGACAGTTGGTGGTATGATAAAGGGCTTGTGACTTTTTTGAGACTCCTCAAACTTTAACTATTTTTCTTTCACCCCCAGAAATCCAGAGGTAGGCTTCCTAGTTATTCTTTGGAGTGTTTTCCTTCATTTATTCTAATTACTCTTCTCGTAGGCATGTATGCTAAGAATTACGTTGAGAGTGAAACAACAAAAAAATGACAAGGAATTCACCCCACCACCTTCAAAGTATAAAATCACAAAAGGTTGACCAAAACAGACAAACAAATAAAGGGAGAATTGTTGCTAAAACAAAAATTTCTTCAAATTTGTCTAAAGAAAAAAAACACATCTCCCTTTGCCCACAGTAAAAACCTGTTTATTAATCCCCCTAAGATTAACCAGGTGGAATTGTTGCTGTTAGCATTCCTCAGCACATGAAGGATTGGCCAATCCCGGGAGCCTTGGCCTCTGCTCTGAAATGTAGGAATGTCCTCCAAGTTAACTGCCAAGGACTCCGCCCCCTGCTGGGGAAGGGGCTCCCTGCACCACAGCTATGGGAAAGATGCCCAGGATAGCCACAGTTACCATGGCAAACACTTTATTCCTTCTACAGAACAATTAACTTGTTTTAAAAAAGGATAAGAGTAGCCTGAAGGTATTGTTCCCAGTTGCTCTGAGGACACACCATACCCATGCTAGAACTACTCTCTAAACTGGGGTGTACCAAACACACAGGCACCTGTGTTTGGTAAGTTAAAGGTGTTAACTAAGACAGTGTTGACTGTGATCCTGGCTGTCTTATCAGTGGTCATTAACTACAATTCCCATAAACCCTGTGGTTTAAATTTACAGGAACTTAATTGAAATTTAAAGACTCACTTTAATGTTGAAAGAAAAATAATTTCATCTTAGATTTTTGCAGCATTTTTTCAAAAATTGTTTTTCAACAATTTTCAAACATGGGAGATTGAATGATTTGGAGGCTTGATCTAGTTAGTGTATTGCTGACACACCCCAAGCCTCCAAGTCTACATTCCACATGATTAGACTTTCGGGGAAAGATGGTAAAAGGAAATGTTGGACTAAAAATAAGAAGACCTGGTTTCAAGCCCAGCTGTACTCCAGACAGCAGATGAAATAAGAGGTTTTCCAATGGCTCAACCATCAGCAACACCTAGAGAGCTTGTGAAGGCCACACCTGCAAACTCCTTTACCCGACCTTCATAAATGGCTCAGGAGCCTAACCTGAGAACCTGCATGTTCAGAAACGTGCTCAGGACATGCCAGGTGGTTTGGGAAATGCAGGATGAGATAGCTTAATCTAAGGTGTCAGCTCTAATAGATGACTGATAAGCATTTCGTTATTTATTGTAAATGGTCTAAATTAATTAAAGATGCATGGTGTTTTTAATTAATAAAAACAAAAATAAATAACAATATGAAGTTTAAAAGGTTAACATGGTGGTGTGTTTGGGCAGAGAAAAATTGGCTTTATTAAGGGAAGGGGAAAGAGGATGAGAATTCCAAAGGGAAGGGCCACACAGCACCGAGCCATGGGGCCCTGGGTCGGTGATGGCAGCCCGGGAGCTGGAGTTTCATCCTGATGCGCAGTCACTGGGGGGGCCTGAGGCTGAGCTGGGCTGGGAATATGGAGGAAATACATGTGTGCAACCAGGTGCCTCAGGACAGTTTCCATTCCTGACTTGGTCTGAGTCCTGGTGTCCAATGAGTTTTTCCTGGTCTTTTGTTCTGTGGTGGGAAGCTTACAAATGTCCATTAAGGGTTGCATTGCCCTACAATCTTAACATGTCCTTCCTCTTTCTCTTTGTTAGTAGTTATTCTTAATTTTTAACAAACACCTCTGTTCCTATAGCAGCCTGAAATTGTCGCCCATGTATTATTTCATAGAGACTCAGACCAATCTGCTTTGGGGAGCTGCTCTAATCCTGAGCAGGGCAATTAGCAGTATCTAATCCCAATGCAGATTACTTCCTTGTCTTAATTTGGCTATAATCTTCTTCCGGGTCTGGCTCATTTTTTATTTTTCCCAAAGGTTGGGAGCGGTATGCTAAGTGGATTTTATGTGATACTCAGAGCTGAGGACACCTGATGAGTGACTTGGAAGGTAAAAACTGGTCCTGTGGCAGCCACTGCATCACTTGTCTGCTTTTGTTTTTTTTCTGGACCTGGAGCTGAAGGCCTAGATATTATCTTTAGGACAAAAAGGTCAAGGAATCTAAACCCTTTGATTAATGATATGAAAAAATCAAGGGTCCACACTGCATGACTAGTTTTATGCTAGGGTCAAAGAAGCTGAGCCACCTAGCTTCCATCAGGTTTTCGTGCAATTTCTGTAGACTTGGATGAATTCTTAAAGTTGAGGTCCCCAGTGAGGTCTTGCAGTTCCTTCCTTGCCATCTCTAAGGAAAGTTGCCTTTATTCCTTACCTGGAAATTCTAGCATAAAACACATGATCACACAAGGTACAGGGCTTTCTCCAAGGGACTCTTCTTAAGGTTTCTGGTGACAGTCACAGGCAGGCATGTCTCTCTTATATATGACACCCCAGACAAAGTCTTGGTTAATAAAACCACAATTGGAAATTGGTTATATTGAATTCACACAAAGAAACACATTGCCATTATTTATTCATTACAAATTGCCAAATTCTGGAGAGATCAGGTAGGGAGAAAAATATAAAAACCCCTATATTGCTTATGAAGCTATAATATACCAAATTGTACCAGGGAAATAAAAGCAAGCTTTCTTGTATTTGGAAGATTTCCATATAACTAATCTTTTGTTTGTCTTTAAGTTTTGCCAGTATTTTATGTTTCAGTCACTATTTAGAGGTCTATAAATTTTAACTTACTTTAAAAAGATGACCTGCTTAGAAAGCTATAATTTAGAGTAAGTTGGAGTCCTTGTTATGAATCTTTTCAAAGAGTTAACTACCACATTTGCAAATAAATCAGAGCAAAACAATGATAGTCTGTAAATGACAAACTTAAATTATATAATTATAGAGTTGGCCATAAAACAATTGACAAAGAAACTTGCTTTTCTATAAGATATAAAATTTCAAGATGACAATTTTTTAGTAAATAATGCTTATTATGAAACAACATAAAATAACAATATAAAGTTTATATTTTAGATTCAATATATATATATATATATATATATATATATATATATATAACAATATGCAAAATTTTTAAATGTTGCACATGACTTATTGGAAGTATCTATTGCCAGATGCCTCCCATAGGGAACTATTACTCTAAGCTTGTCCGGTGTCACTGACAAGATATCTATTAATTCTGAGAACTTCCTGTTTATACTTGGCTGTGAATAGTTACAAGTTCTTTCCTAGAGGAGACTTAAATTTCTAGAATATTCATTTTAATAAAAATATGTATATTCTTATTTGGCATAGCTTTCCAGGTAATTTTCCAAGCACATTAAATAGGCCTAATTAGTTTTAAAAGTTAGGAGAAAGATGAGTCCTTGAGGTAATTCAAGGCCCATTGGGATAACTCAAAATCATTTCTCTATTAAAAAATGTCTTCTGAAATTTAAACTTTGGGAAGGTTGTCAAAAATATTTAACCAAAAAATTATATTATAAAACTTTTGTAACTCTAAGTAAAACAAATATATAGCTTTATGATCATAACTTTTAAAAATGTTAATTAAATGTATACTAATTTCAATATTAAATATGTTGTCTAGACCATAGGATCCTATTTAATGTATATAAGTATTTAATTTCTGTAGCCCAATAAAACATTATACCATAGTGTTGCCACCTGAAGGCAGAAAACTCATTGCTTTTAACATACAGACACATATTTGAAGACTATACACATGATTTAAACACAACTTCAACAGCTTCAAATTCACTTTGTGTGCCCTAGTCAGTTTGGCTCAGTGGATAGAGTGCTTGCTTGCGGACTGAAGGGTCCCATATTTAGTTCCAGTCAAGGGCATATGCCTGGGTTGTGGGCTCAATCCCCAGCAAGAGGAATGCAAGAGACAGCTGATCAATGATTCTCACTCATCACTGATGTTTCTATCTCTTTCTCATTTTCCCTTCCTCTCTGAAATCAATAAAAAATGACTGACACAATCTTTCCTTTAATTATATAACCCAGAGACTTAGAAATGCATGACTAAAAGTGAGATTGTGAAATGGTAGCCCCGTTTCCCTAGTGAGTGGTCAATCCAGTTTTGGGAGAAAGTTGTCTCGGTGAGTGACCAGAGCAGAGCACACAGTCCCCATGTCTAACAAAAAATGTGGGCTCACCTGTCACATCAAGGCTCTCCCTTAGCTCTGTCCCTTCATAGATGATGTTGTTGGTGGGGCTGTCTGGAGCATTGGCCATTGTGTGGGTGGGTTTTGGTCCAGGGCTCTCCATTCCCTGAGATAGTCCCAATTTCAGTGGACAAACTTGGACAAAAGTGACACAACACTTGAGATGACACGTGGCTTAGAGCTGTTTCTATGGGATGGTTTCCTTGCTCTTTCTCTGCCCTGAAAGTTATTTCTACCAGTAGCTCAGTGGGAGGTCTGGTGCCCTAAGGCTAGTTTTTAATAATATATTTTTTAATGGTCTGGAGCTGTCTGGATAGAATGTATCCCCAACTGATGGACCTTTGACTGACTCAAACAACTTCTTCAACAGGGTTTCTATTTATAACTTTTCTTAAGATTTGGGTGATAATGGGTTCTGATTCTGATAGGAGCAGGGCTGTTATGTTTGTACTTTTGTAGTAAAGAGAGGACTAAGCAGCAGCTACTTTTGGAAAAAAGGGTGAGAAGGCAAAATCAGGTTTTTTTGTGTGTGTGTGGTTTTAGGGGCCTGAAGGTGGTGGCATAAAGGATACAATAGGAGGAGCAGAGCTCTAGGTGATGGTGTTGCTCAAAGAAAGCCTGACAATAGGGAAAAGCCTGGACCATTTACATAAGCAGCAGCAGTATAAATCCAATAAGAAATGGTATTATAATTAAGGGTGCCATTCTGGGGCCAGATCTCCTGATTGTCTAATTTATATTGCAACCATGCTGTATTGCAACAGAAAATGAGGCATTGTGGGTCTAATTTTGTCTCATAAATTGATAGTCTTAAGATTTTTTAGAAGGCACACCAGAGGTGAGTCCTTGGGCAGGGTCAAGATTGAATAGCCCTTGGTCTTACTATAATTAGAACAATTTCTGGAGGGAAAGTCACCTAGTGAGAGGGAGAAACCGGGCCTGCATCCCAGCCTGGCCGCTGCCCATCTTCTGTGTACTGAGGCTTGTTCTACGGGGTGTCTCCCTTCCTAGAAAAGGCTCAGTTCCTGACCCAGAGTACCTCAGTGGCTAGGGATAAAGAAGGGTGTCCCTGCTATTTATACCTTAGATCCCTGAGGCTAGTACCTCAGTGGCTAGGGATAAAGAAGGGTGTCCCTGCTATTTATACCTTAGATCCCTGAGGCTAAGATCAATAGCAGTTAGCATGGTTAGCATATTAATGTGATATTCAGCAAGGCTGCTGTTGGCCAATGGCTGAAGGCAATTCCCTAAACTGATAATCCTTTTACTATTTACCAAACTTTACCTTTGATATGCCTGTATGCATTCCTAAAGGGCAGATGTGTATTCAAGTGAATAAAAGCAGATGGGAATGAGTTTTCAAGGAGCTTCTCAGCTAGAGGGAAGTTTCCACATGGCTCCCCATGCCTTCTACATTCCCATTGCTTGTTTAGTGCATTCGTTTGTGCATGGCCTCTTCTTCAGATCCTGAACCCTCCCTGCAAAATGTTGTGGCACCTAGCAAACTGCTGGTCAGACCCAGTGTTGGGATTCCCAGTGCCTTGTGTGACATGACCAGCCTACAAATGAGCTGTCTGCCCCTGAATGCTGGAATTGGCAAGGCTGAGACTCACAGTGCCCACAATAAAATCCTACAGGGTGTTTGGGGCTGGGGTTTGGATGACTGTGTGCTTTTTTGAAGTGTGCCTCAGTTGCTTGGATGTTTGCTTGCATCCTGAGGCTGCCTAGTATAATCTTGCCCATTCCAAGCCAGTTTATCCAGGCATGGGAGTCTTCTAGTGGCAGCAGTGGTCCTAGTGGCTTTAAGTAGCTGACCCGTGCCTGAAAGTGGTGGCCACATGGGGAGCTAAGAGTTTAGGTCCCTACTGCCCTCTTCCTAAATGAAGGGACTGACTTGATAGTAGGAATCAGGAGGCCTGAAGATCTGGCACTCCTGCCACCACTTGGGAGTGCAGAAGGCCATGTTGTACCCTCTAGGGGTCAAGGTGGGGGGAGGGAAGAAAGTACAGGGATATCCCTGTACTAAAATGAAAGGGAACATGATGGTGTGTGTAGGCAGGTTAAATAGGCATCTCAGTCAGTGGATGAAGAAAACATGACCATTTAAGGGTAGGTGTTGAGGGATGGGGAATCCAAAGAGATGGGCTGCACAGCACTACGCCAAGAGATGACTGGCAGGAAGGTGAGGGGGCTGAGCTGGGCTGGGAATGCAGATGGAATACAGGTGTGTGATTGGGTGCCTCAGGACAGTTTCCATTTCTTGTATGGTCTGATTTCTGGTGTCCAGTCTTTTCCTCCTGTGGCTGGAAGCTTACAAATGGCTTACAAAATCATTTCTGAATCTGAGATGGACAATCTGTTTTAGTTTGATTCCGAACTTCAACCCCAACATGGATGGATTCCTAATGTCAGACTCACGATTGCCAAGCAGGTATGAAATTTGTGAATTCAGAAAAAGGTTCTTCTCACACTCAGGGAGCCCTTGGCTCCTTTTCACCATCTCCCCCTAGAGCCTTGGAGAGTCTATTCCCTCACTCCATTAGCTAATGGTCTTTTCTCCATGCCCAGCACTGCCCTGAGCATGTGGCCAGCACAGCTCATTCATCACCACGGCAGCTCTGCATGGTAGGTATTATTACCAACCATTTCACAGGTGGAAACTGAGGCCAAAATGATTGAGTAGCTTTTTCTAAGATCACTAAGTAGTAAGTGGTAGAATAGGGGGTTCAAATACAGAGAACCAGTACCCAGGAACGCCTAACCACTCACCTATACAGCCTCTGAACAGCAAGGACGGACACTGTCCTGTACTCCTCCCCCCCACCCCCTTAGCAGTTCTGACTAGAATCACAATTCACATTGAAAACTTTTGTTACATCTCATTTGGTTTTCATAGCAATCAGCAATAGTACTTTTAATTTTAATTTACCAGTGAACCCAACAGCCATGAAGGATCAACTAGCACATCCTGATGATATGGTAAGAGAGAGACTGCTCTCCAACCCAGTTCTTCTAAGCCCTTGTCCCTGGAGTTTAAACAGAATCCAGTGTCTTGAATAAGCAGAAAATTACTCAGATGGAAAATTCTAAGAAAGGCTTAACAACAAGAGGCCCAGCTCAGTCTCGGCTCAGCCCTCTTTACCACAACACTTATTCCAACTTCACATGCTAAGGCAAGCTCTAAGCACGAAACAAAATATCTGGTCAAAAATGTCGAAATTCCTTTTCTACACTTATTTCCACTTCTAATTCAGAAAGGGAAATGATAATTGATTGATGTCACACACTGGATATGGGCACAAAATGGATTATATGCAAGTCTCTGCTAAGCGATATTTTACAACCATCATTCAAAACCAGAGTCCATTTAGTACAAGACCAAAGGAAGCTGGGAACAAAGACCACAGATAACACTTTCTCATCTAACCTGTTTGAAGCACACCGCCTGGCCACTTTGTAAACCCTAAAATAAACACTCAGGGGGACAGGTTTCTGAGGCCTGCCCCCCCCCTCCCCCATTACACAAGTCTCAACAGCTACAAGACATTCTCACACGTGATTGGGATGATAGGCTGAATAACAAGCTGCTTCTTTAATTATTAAGGAGTGGTGCCTCTGGAGGCAAAGGTTTGAGATGTCTCAGGCACAAACTACCTTGTGATGTTTGAGAGGCTCCTCATCCATATTTAATGTGTACAGTGTGGGTAACAGTGATAACCATCACAGGCTTGTAGGGCTCAGGGGGCTTCTTGTACTTCTGCTCAGGGCATTCTTATCATCATCAGTAAGAGGCCCTGTGGCAGTGCAAGGACTGAGGAGTCTGAGAAGTTGCTGACTGGCACCTTGAGCATCCTCCTGCTGCTACTGGGCAGGTGCATAAGGCCCGGGCATTGCAGGCTGCTCCTGGCAGGGCTCCTTCACTTCCATCTGCACACTTATTCAGGGACTCAGGAATCTCCTGAGCAAAAAGAAAGTGGGAACTTGACCAAAGGCCCTGTGAGTTTCAAAATAGATAAAAATCAATAGGAAAATTTGGAATTGCCACACTTGAGTCCAGTTAGCAGGAGATGACAAAGGAGCTTATGAGAGGAGGTTCCTGTGAGGAAGGGAAAAGTTTGAGTTTGACTCATGGCTGAGACTTCTTTTGGATTCCCATTTGAGGATAAGTAGTTCACTTAGGAATTGACTCCATAAAGTCAGGTGATGGACAGGAAAAAGAGCCAATCTAGGGTGCATCAGCTAGCCAGCCATTCCAAGGAGGGAATAGTCCTACGGTGTAGGGTGGGCTTTAGGGCTATGCCAGAGCAGGAGAAAATTGGGGTTTTCATACAACAACTCTGCCAGGCATGGCTTGAAGACTGCTGGGTGCAGAGCAGCACTCACACACGAAGAGAAAGCCCTTAGACAGGCAATGGAAGACTGCACTGTTGGGGTGGAAGCATAGTAGGTGTGTTGGGATGTTCCCAGGGCTCCACTCAGGTCCACAGTAGAGGGTGGCATTATCTCCTGGCTGTGGTGTGGCACAGCCTGCCCCTCCTCCAGAGCTTTGCTCCTGTCCAAACAGAAGTCTTCCTGCCTGGGAAGCTGCCCTCCAGAACAAGGAGGGAGCTGCCCAGCCATGGTCTCAAGGTATGACTGGTATTTACGCTGCATCTTGTGTCCAAAATCTTTTGGGATCTGAAGGATGGTGGACTTTAGCTGAGACCACATTTCTTGGGGGCTTTCCCCCTTCCTTTCCTCTGTGTCTCCATAGGCCCCACAAATACTTTGCACAGAAGTCCTATCTCAACTCAGCTTCTAAGATGTCTTGTACTAAAGTGAGGTCTGAGTGGTATGAGCACCAACAGCCTCTGAGACCGTGTGCAGATTCTCCTTGCTTATGGAAGGGAGCTGGGCCATCGCTCTGAGGGTCTGGTGCATGTTACTCGGACAGTTTTGCTGGGACGGCCTGCAACAAGAGTCTTCCCTGTAAAGAGTGGGGTTGCTACGGTTCTCATGGATCAGACAAGATTATCTGGCTGCACATTTCATGGTGCAGAAGTTGCAAGAAGCTAGGGAGGATATTAGGAGTGCATTGGTATAGAAAAATTGAGAGTCCCATCCCAAGGATGACATCTCAAATTCATTCCCCTTAGAGACCAAGGACTAATTCATATGTGCATAAAAGCACCAAGGCATTTTTATAAACAGATGAGAGTCACATGCATAATGCTAGGAAGGTCTCTAGAACTACGTTGTTCAATACAGTAGGGCTCATGTGCCTATTTAATTTAAAATTAATTTAACTTAAATTGAAAATTCAGTTTCTTAGTAGTTGTAGCCATATTTCAACAGCATGTATAACTGGCGGCTTCCCCATCAGCGTGCACAGCTGCATAACATCTGCAGCCCGCAGGGCCTGCTGCTTCTGGCACTGCTCTAGAACCTCCCTGTACAGTGGGGAGGCCAGGCTCCATTCTAACTCGACAAATCAGTATAGTCTAATGCCACCCATCTGCTGCTTGGGCCCGAGGGAATTTTAATGGATGATCTATTCCTGATTTAATGGATATGTAATTATTGAATTCCATCCATGAATAAAGCGGTGTAAAAAATTCAGCAGCAAGATAAGACACTCTTCCTATTTTTAATCATGTAGGAAAAAATAAAAGACGGGGCAATTTGGTTGGCAAGCTGGTGCCTGGTCTAAGTCTAGTGTTGCCTTCTCCTCTGTGACTGTTAAAGTCATTTATCTACTTCTATAAAAATTATATATTTAGTGTCTACTTTATCAAGTATCAAATAAGATAACATAAATGTTTTGCCTATGGGCATAGAATGCTTAAAGCGTAGTGTGTTTGTGTCACTCCAAAAGCTTCATCATATATTTTTATCCAACAAGAAAAACTCTGGCATCAGTCCAACCCCCCATCAGGAAGTTACTCTTTTGACTGGAAGATGTGCAACCTGACAGAGAGAAGGCAGGACATACAGATCAAGAAGGAATTGCAGAAGGCTGTGTTGGTGATCAGCCAGTAAGGTAACCCTTCCTCCCTTTCACTGTGATGGGTTCAGTGGTGGGCACATGGCCAAGCTACGGCGAAGTGACCTGAGGACCTGCTGCTGCTGTGGGACTGGAGGAACTGGACGCTGTAGGTCCTAGTCCTGGGCCCTGAGTCCTGGGAAAGTGCCATTGCTCTAGGCAGCAGTTCTTCAACTTTGGGGCATCACAGTTACTTGGGGAGGCTGGAGAAACAGGGGTTCCTGGGATATGTTTTTGACTTAGGTTGTTGGGATAATCCCAGCCAATACACATTTTCTAAGGATATCCTAGGTAATGATCATCCTTGGGCAGTTCTGAGGAGTCGCCTTTGGATGCTTGAAGAGAAGGCCTAGGAGGCCACGACCATGGCTTTCTTTCCCGGAACACTGCGTTTGGCAGAAGCACAGTTGGGCAGCGTGTTAGCTCCAGTATGAAGTCTACATTGAGAATGGCTTAATGCTCCAGCTCTCATTCAAATGGTTATTTATAACCTTTTTTATAAGAATGGAAAATATGAGACCAAAAGAGAAAAAATGTCACCAAGTAGTTAGCGCAATTAATTAATTAATTATTATATAAATAGAAATATGTACATCTCTTAATCTCTGTATGCCTAGCCTCAAAAATTTAATTTTTTTTCCAAGCTAATGATTCTTTTTAAAGCCAGTGAGTTTTTGTTTCTTAAATGTATGTTTATGCTATTAAAGCTATTCCAAGGGCAATATCGTATTGCTCCGGCATTTTTGTGGAAAAGATTCTTTGAAAACAAGTCCTTAGCAAAACAAATGATAAGGGTTTGTGAATAAAGTCTGGTTTTTGTTTTGTTTTTTATCAATCATATCTATTGATTAGAAAAATAAATTCAAGACATAAGCACCAGATGATATAGAATGTAAGTATGGTCATCATAGTTTGAGACACTGAGAAGGGGCCCCCCAGGAAGGAACCGCCATGGGATGAGCCTTCAAGCTGGATTCCTGGAGAAAGATGAGCTCCTTGTTTATATCAACACCTGTTTGTGGTTCCTTGGGGTTTGTTTTATGTCATCATTGTCACTATGATGGATGCAATAATCCTCACCTCATCTTTATAATGACATTTCACAATGTCTTCAGTGAACACCGCTTTGTGCATGGATTGAATGACTCGATTGAGTAGATCCTCTCAAACAACTACAGGTGAGACAAAGCAAGAGAACCACTCTCACCATGTGATTCAACTGCAGCCTGTTTGCTCCTGGTACCACACCACTGAAGATACAGGAGCCAATCAGTAGACACATATATGCCATTAATTATCCTGCTTTAATGCCATCACTACATCTTTGGGTTATAATGATTTCAGTTAGATACAGTGGACTAGAGAATAAGACCTTGCCTCTGCAAAGTATTACAGTATCAATGGTGATTCACCGAGCAAACATTTTAAAAAGAGCCCATTAGGGAAAAAATGTCAGTATGGCTTGTCAAAAGAAGTGATTAGCTATCAGGAAAAAAAAAAAATAGTAAGGAATGAATTGCACAGACCTATCTACAACTTTTGTTATGCCGAATGTTGATGTTTAGAATTTTCAAGCATTATGTTACAGTGGGCAAAAGGATCTGTGTGTTTCCCCTTCCCTCTCTTAACATCATTCTGCTTTGCACTTACTCTGGCTGAATAGAAAGGGTTATCACATTGGATTTGTCTTCTTTTGAGGCAGGAATCAAGGCTCATGTTCAATCTCATATTTCTATTCTGCATCTCTTTCACACATATCTCATGTGTATCTCTCTCTGCTCCATAGTGTCTTAGTAAGAGAAGAGACCCCGTCCTTCTTTAAATATCCAGGTAAAGAACAATGTTGTCCATAAGCATATCAGGCCACAGTATGGTTTTAGGGACACTGAGGAGGGAAGTGCCCATATCTGTCTTTCTCCCTTGGTGCCTGAACATCCAAGCTTTGTTGTTGTTTTTAATATATTTTATTTTATTTTTTTCAAAAAGGAAGGGATAGAGAGTTAAAAACACTGACAAGAGAGAGACACTGATCAGCTGCCTCCTGCACACCTCCTACTGGAGATGTGCCTGAAACCAAGATACATGCCCTTGACAGGAATTAATCCTGGGAACTTTCAGTCTGCAAGCCGGCACTCTATCCATTGAGCCACACCAGTTAGGGCTAAGCTTTGTTGTTAAAACACTGACAGTGCTAGCAGAAACACCAGCATTATCTGGAAGCGGTGATTGTTATGTCAACAACATTTTTACTCAGCTTAAGATCCCCGGTCAATGTGAATGCAGATATTTGTTCATATGGAGAAGAAGGAATTAAAATCACAGCCACATCTTACTGATAATTAGCTGAGTATCCTTAGCTCCGTGACTTGGCCTCTCTGAGTCTACTTCCTCATCTTTACGAGTGTGGAAAACACCAACTACCTTAGAGTACTAGCCTGGTAAAATGGAGCTAACCTTCCCAGTTTCCAGCAGTTCCTTATTTATAACCCCTTAGCCATGTTTGCTTTCCTCCTGTAAACGATAATATAAAGGCAGCCTCTTTAAAATGGAGCCGCAGTTGCCATGCCAGAGAAACTGCCTTGCACACCTCATGTCTAGAACCTTTGGGATGTCAAAACAGGCCACAGTAACCTATGGACTGCAAATAAGGTAACATTGTCCCCCGAGTACCTACTCCCAAAGATAATGAGGAAGCAGGCTTAGGACTACAGGGCTGGAAATTAAAAACGTTGTTTAGAATTAGCATCACTGCTTTATCTCCTCTGCTCCAATAGGCAGGCCGGTTTCTTCTTTCCCATAGAGACCCTTTGCCTTGTCTCCTAACACGAGTGCTATTTGAATTGCTGCCTGAACCGGTGCTTCATAAATAGCTATTTTTGATCACAAAGAAATGCGTGTCGCCTCTCAGTTTGAAAGACCTTTTATTTTTAGATTAACACTTCCATCTCCCCCCACCACACCCTTCCTCACCCCCCCCCCCCCCCCCCCCGCCCCAAGCTCAAGTAAAAACGTTATGTTGGTGCTCATTGGCTGGGCAGGGCTCTGGATGCTCTAGAACTATGCACCTGGAATTTGAACCAGCAAAGGCAGGGGTTGTTAAAGCTCAGCTCCTGATCCAGCAGATTTGGGGCAGAGGCAAGCTCTGCATTCCCAACAAGCTCCCAGGTAACACCCTGTTCCCAGGCAGGGTCCGTGCTCCTAGGAGAAGGGAAGGGAACTTATGCACAAGGCAATGCAGGAAAGCCAGGGCTGGCGCCTGCCTTCCGGGGCAGCTCAGCAGGCCGGCATAAAGACCAGGTTCTGGAGAGCAGGAGGGCCCTCTGGACACCTCGCTTCATTTTAAGCAGATTAGAGCCCGTCCATGCCCATGCCACGTCTGGCGCAATCCATCCAGATGGGAGACGTGCGCTATTTTTGCAAGCAGGCGCTGGAGTGCTGCCTGTGAAGTGGGATCCCCGGATTGTCACCTAGCTATCTGGAGCAAGCCCCTAGACATCTAATATCATGCTAATTGTGCGAACCCTGATTCCCACGCCTCCCAAGCCACTCTTCATGGAGGGATGGATAATGGCAGCTGAAAGTAACTTGCAAAGACCTTCAGGTGTCCTTGGCTGTTTGCAACCAGTGCTGCCCAAGGGAGGCCAAGGTGTGCATGGATCCTTGCCAAAGGGAGGCCTCAGTTCTAAGTCTCTTCATTAGCCCATGAGCACAGGAAGCTGCAAATGCCTTGACTTAAAAAATCAAATTCTCCATGGCAACCCCATTGTCATGCTGGAAACACATAATCTCAGTTTACACAGGCAGCATCTCAAAAATACATTGAGTGTGGAAGACAAATTAGCATTTCAATGAAGAAAAGGTAAACATAAGTGTTTGCAAAACTACATTTGAGGGGGCTGGGAAAGAGAAGTACGAACCTCCCCTCCCATGGGGCCAGAGATGACTGTTCCTATTTGCTTTTAATCACACAAAGTAACTTACAGCCTTCCTCTCCCTTCCAGCGTGTCTCGCCCTGGCTTCCTGCTGACAGAAAGTGCTTCTTGCAGCCAGCTGGCTCTAAGGCCCAGATCAAAAGCTTTCTTGCCACAAAACAAATCACATTTGACAAAGTCAGATCGCTGCTAAGCCACAACTGTACAGCTGGACCTGGAAGCTATGTGAATGGTGATCTGCCATCCAGTTTAATCTGTTTTGTATCCCCCCCCCAAAAAAAAAAGAAAATAATGAGTTTTCATTGCTTTGTGTGTGGATGAGAGGGGGGCGGAGGGGCATGGGAGTGAGAGAACACAGATTCCACGGGCAAATCCCTCCCGTGGATGAGACAGCAGTGTGGTGCCTACGACCCTGGCTCTGCCCTCCAGCATCCTCCTCGGTGGGGTGGCCCAGACTCTGGGAGCCCTGCCTCAGCTCAGGGGCGGCGCCAGGCGCACCTCCTCCCAGAAAGGTGAGTTTGCACTGACAGAGCTCATTAGACTTGCCTCATTCAGACTTTGAATGTGTTCTTCTTTTCAACTTGTGATTGATCCCTCCCTCTGAAGGGACACATTTACCAGCTGTGCACATTTCTTCCCTGGAATAGGTCAGAGGATGGAAGTGCTTGAGCTCTGAGCACACACTTTCAACGCAGGTCAAAGGTCTGCTGGCTTTTGAAAGTTTGCATTACACCACTTTGATTTTACAAAAGAGCTACATTAGTACCTGTTTATGCCAATGGAAATCAATTCAAGGAGGATTATGTTTCACAACATTCATTAATGGTAATTGTTTCTTTACGCCATTTTTGCCTGTGAAAGATTTCATAGCAACACTCTACTTCCAGAAGGCGGGGGAAACCTGTCTGAGATGCCAGGGGATTCAGCAGCTAATTTTAAAAGGTGCAGGACGTTCATCTCTGTGAAAGCGTTCAGCAGCGAGGAGCTGCAGGGATGCCAGGCAGCACACTCCACTACATCAAGAGGACTTAGCTTCGTGGAGGCCAGGGGGTTGACAATTTGAATTCATCTTGGGCAGAATGCCAAGACATTGCTTAAAACGTGTGCAGAGGCTGGATGACATGACAGATAAAAGCAGGAATTTATAAACTGCTGTGATAAGTGAATGAATGGAGTCCATTAAAAGAAAACTATCTAAAACTTGGAAATCAAAAGAGTACAGTGTGAATTTTCAACGTCATCCCGGGGCAATTTTTAACAAGTTCACTCAGTGATTAGTGAAGTCTCCATGAGAATGTATTTGTCCTTTGGTTATGCTTCTCACTGCTTGATTATACATTAGAAATTGTGAAGTTACAGGTTAACTTAGGTTTGCTCACTAGAAAAGACATAATCCCCAGATTTTATTACCTTGTATCTACCTAGAGTTATTCTAGCACCCATCGGTGTTCTCTCCGTGCCATGGCACTTTTGCCTATGACACAGCGATGGCAATGGCATCTGCATAGAACAGTTGCAAGGTGTAGCTGACACACCTGGAGGCGTTAGAACAGTGAGGCTTGTCACGTGCTGAGCACTGTCAGTCATGGTCACTGGCACCATGCAATAGCAACAGGACTCTTCAGCATGGCATTCGGTGAGGAAGAAACTTCACTCAGGCACACAGCTCAACAAGCATGGCAGCAGCACAGCATGGTGGTGAGACAGCTCAGAGAGTTACAGCTCACGGATCACACACATGGCATGGCTATGGAGCAGCACACTGTGCCAGGCCTTCGGCAGTAGGCCCTACCGTGCAGCTCCTATCCCATTAGACATCTCTGCTCCTCGTCACTCCATCAATGCAGCTTTGATGTTTCAACTCGGCTGTAAAACACAGCCCTCATTGTAGCAGGAATGTGCACTTCTGGAACTACAGGGATTTGACCTATTTAAAGAGAAGTCGCCACCCCAGTCCCTGATTGGTCTGACCTCATGTAAATAGGACTCCCCCCCCCCTCCCCCGCCACTTTGATTGGCCCCAGAAGCACTGCCCTGTTTGGTCAGAGTGGGGCCACTCAGATTTGCAGATTTGTCAATGAGGATATCATCCTGGTCAGTTTTTAACAAGTTCACTCAACTCGCTAAATGGCAGTGTAGTGGAACAACTTCAATTGCTGGGGAAAGTCTCACTTCAATTGGTTGAAACAGGATTCCATGAACTCTTTATTTTATGAGGGTTAGCTCAGACAGCGGGGACACTCAGGCAGGCAGTGCAGTGCTGGCTTCTGACTGAAGTGCTGCTGTGTGAGAGGCCGCTGTTGGCAGTGGCTGTTTGTAAATTGGAACCCAGTTGGACATAAGGAGCCCTTCTTGGTAGATATATTTTTTCTCTGGGTCAACAGTGTATTATTGTTCTGATATTTGTGTGCCCTTGATCAGAAATCAAACCCATGACCCCAGGTGGTGTGTGCTTGCAATCTAACCACTGAGCAACACTGGCTACAGCATGAGAGTATCCTAGATTTCAAACCATGTGTAATAGTTTACTCTTTGAGATATGTTGATGTGTTTCATGTTTAAAATAAAAAAAGGAATTTTAAAGTAAGGAATATAGAAAAGGAGTATTCATTTGACAGGACTATAATTACTTCTCAGCCATTTTGGTGGAGACAGAGCATCTCTATTTTTAGGGGGGGAATGAATCATTGCTCTACATTGATATCTTCAATAAGAATAAAAAGTCATATTTTTTTCTTAAATTTCTGAATTTTATATTTAGAAAACCCATAGATCAAATCTGTTCTTAATAACATTTACATAATTACATATATAATTATATATTATAAATTATGTATGCCTATATTCTATATGTCTTATGTGTATATATGTACACATATATTACTATATAAATTTATATATGCATATATTTGTATATTTATGTGTGTACATATTTTATTATATTAGATGTATATGAATTTTCAGCCCTGTATGTATGCACCTCTTTCTATATATAATTCTGATTCTATATCTATATCTAAACATATGTATATGTATTCACCTTACTCTATATAACCTACCATATGTATATGTTTATATACACATGTATATAACTTATATTGTGTATATATATATATGACAAAATAATAATATTAATATTATTACTAAGTTAGCTATTAATTGTATAGTAAATTGCATTATACATGTAAATTATTTTTAAAGTTTTATTTTTCAATTACAGTTTATATCAATATTATTCTGTATTGATTTCAGGTGTTCAGCATAGTAGTCAGATAATCGTGTACCATAAAGCTTTCCCCTAATATTTCAGGTACCCACCTGGCACCAGGCATTGATATTATGATTTCACTGACTATATTCCTTATGTTTTACCTTACACCCTGTGACCATTTTGTAACCACTAATCTCTACTTCCTAATCCCTTCACCTGGCACCCAGCCTCCCTCCCCTCTGGCCAACATCAGTCTGTTCTTAGCATCTATGAGTCTGCCTCTATTATGTTTCCTTGTCTTTAGATTCCACATATTAGTGAAATCATATGGTATTTGTCATTTTTTCCTGACTTATTTCACTTAGCATAATACCCTCTAGATCCATCCATCCTGTTGCAAATGGTAAAATATCATTCCTTTTGATGCCTCAGTATACATTCACCACCACTATTTTTAACCACTTGTCTATTGATGGCACTTGGATTTCTTCCAGATTTTAGCTATTGTAAATAACACTGCAATAAACATAAGGTGTATATGTCCTTTCAAACTAATCTTTTGGGTCTCTTCATATATATACCTAGAAGGGTCACAGTCAGTTTCATTTTTTATTTTTTGAGGACATTCCATAAGATGTCATTGTGACTTTAATTTGCATTTCTCAGATGATTAGTGATGTTTAGCAGCTCTTCATACATTTATTGGCCAGCTGCATGTACTCTTTGGATAAGTTCCTTTCAGTTCCTCTGTCCTCTGCCCATGTTTTAATTGTGTGTGTGTGTGTGTGTGTGTGTGTGTGTGTGTGTGTGTGTTGTGTTGCATGAGTTCTTTATAAATTTTGGATATCAACTCCTTATTGAATATATTATTGGTGGATATTTTCTTCCATTCAGTAGGTTGTCTTCTAGTTTTGTTGATGGTTTCCTTTGTTGTGCAAAAAAAATTAGGTTGATATTTATCCCCTTTTTTAAAATTTGTTTCCCTTATCAGAGGAAATATATTGGAAAAAATATTGCTTAGAGAGAAATGTGAGAGATTTTACTGCCTATGTTTTCTTTTAAGAGTTTTATGAGTTTTTTTTAATCTTAAATTTAAGTTTATAATCTATTGTGAGTTTATTCTTATATTCTTGTTGTAAGAAGGTGGCCTAGTTTTATTTTTTGCATCTATCTCTCCAATTTTCTCCACACCATTTATTAAGTATATTATCTTTACCCCATTGTATGTTCTTTCCTCCTTTGTCATATACAGGATTGGCAAAGGTAGATTTATAGTTAAAATACAAATAAATAGTACAATGACTGATAAATAATAATATAAGAATAAACTGTATTTTGTGCAGTCACAACTGAAGCATCTATCTTATATGAAAACTGCTGTTTGAAATTTTAACCCTGCTAATTGGATCCTATAAATTCTTGCTTGCTAAGACTACTCCCACTTCAGCTAGACCATTAAACTTTCCCTAGACAAGGTTATCAGGGTTGGCGCCAGGCTAGGCCTCTGGTTGAGGTCTCAAGGGCCAGCACATATGGGCTCTTTAACAACTTGCAAAAGGGGCTGGAAACGCTCCATATTTGGGAGATAAAGAAGGGAAAATCATATAAATAGGGAGAATTCCTGCATGTTGGGGCCCAGAATTTGAGATACATTTTCCTCTGGACCTTGGCGTAATAAATGTAACTCCAACCAGTATTGCTTTGTTCTTCTTCAGTTTTCTGTAACACAACTATAAAGCTACTGTTGCCCACCCCTGTATTAACTGACCATATAGGCATGTGTTTATTTCTGGGCTCTCTATTCTGTTCCACTGATTTCTGTGTCTGTTTTTATGTCAGTACCATGCTGTTTTGATTATAATATAGTTTGTTTCAGATAGCAGGATACCTCCACCTTTGTTCTTTTTTCTTAAGAGTGCTGTGGCTCTTCTGGGTCTTTTGTGGTGCTGCATAAAGGTTTGAATTGCTTGTTCCAGTTCTGTATAAAAACCATTGGTACTTTATGAACAGGGTTTTTGCCTATTTTTACTAACTATGGGCCAGGGTTCTAGCACAGTGTCTGACACATAGCAAGTGCTCCATAAATATTAATAAAATTTACAAATTCATTTGATCTAATGGTTTTTTTAAATCACCTGACCCTTGTATTTTGAAATCACCTGAAAAGCTTGTATTCATTCACTTTCTCTATATTTGTGTTTGGGTTCCATTCCAGACAATTATTGCAGAGCTAGAGGTCCGATGCACAAAATTTGTACAAGAGTAGGCCTTCCTTCCCCCAGCTGCTGGCACTGGCTTTCCTCTAGCACCCAGGACCCAGGATTTGTCAGGAAGAAAGTCCGATCTAATTAGCATATTATGCTTTTACTAGAGGCCCATTGCAGGAAAATTTGTGCAACAGGCCTTCCTCGATGCTGGCACCAGTTTTCCTCCAGCCTCTGGGACCCAGGCCTTCACTCCAGACACAGTGGAGAAGCCTAGCCTCTTCGGTCTTCACTTCGGTCTTCAGTTTTCAGTCTTTGCTCAACATCTGTATATGCAAATTAATCCACCATCATTGGGTTAATTTTCATACTCACTCCTGATTGGCTGTTGGGTGTCCTGGAAGTATTGTCAGTTTGCATATTTCTCTTTTATTAGTTTAGATTATTATAGATAGCTAAGATATGGAATCAGGCACTGCTACTAGTAAAGCTTTCCAAGTGACTCAAATGTAGGATGCTTGGATGAGAACTAGTTATCTAATATCTCCTTGAGTCTATGCTTAATTCCTGCTGAGGGTCATCTGTAGGCATACTGAATGGAAGGAAGGCTGTCACTCTGAGTGCTATGCTAGATGTGAGTTTTAGGCCAATTCTTTCCAGGTCCATGACTATGTCTCTTACATGGTCTTTCCAATTTAAAATCTAGTTGGGAGAAGGAAGAGTGTTCTCTGCATCACTGTGCTGACCTAAGCTCAGGCACCCCAATTCTCCTGTGATTAGAACCATTGTAATAAGTTGGATCAGAGACATTTGTGCTGTCAATATCTCTTTATAATGAAAGGAGTGACCTGTGGCCAGACTCACAGCTTCCCCAGAACCTGCAGAGGAACTACAAGGTGGAAATAACTTCCTAACCCTTCACATTTGCCAGACAAAGTCTGGCTCTGGATGCCCTGTTGGAGACCACATTAAAATCTGCCACCTGGACCTTGGCCAGGTAGCTTAATTAGTTTGAGTGTCATCCAGTGTGCCAAGGTTGTGGGTTTGATCCCCAGTCCAGGCAGGGTAAATATAAGAATCAACCGATGAATGCATTAATAAGTTGAACAGAAATCGATGTCTCCTCTCCCCCTCCCCCCCTTTTCAAGTCAATCAATAAAAAAAAATATTTTTTTAAACTCTGCTGATTGGAAGTTTTTCCTGAAATGACAATTGGAACACTGACTCCAGAGCAGCTCCTGCAATGAGCTTTTTTACACATGCAAGTCTGGTCCCATTCTATACATAATGCGAGGCAGGCAATACAGAACTTGGAAGTAAATGCCTTAGCCAGCATTTGACCTCTGCCTGGTAGTTTCAGGGAACCTTTACTTTTTTAAATCTATATGGTTGGAAAGGGCAACACCTTTTAATTAGATGACTAAGATTTGAATCCAAACATTTCCCTTCCTTATCTCTTATTTTAGGTAAGTTTATGAAAATTCTCTAAGCCTCAAGAACCTTACTTGAAGTAAAAGGTAAGCTTACCTTATTTTATCTTTGTGAAAACTACATACCTCATACAGGTGAATGCTTTCTAAAGGTTTTAGCACAGAGTATTCGGCAAAGAGAGTGTTAGTAAAAATTATTATTAAATACTTTCCCACTATATATATAATTGGCCATTCTTTATTTTTTCTTTAAAATAATATTCTTAAACTCCTTTTTTAACAAAGACACAGCATTTGCTAACTTCTGAATTATTGATCCCATTAAATATAAAACCTAAAAAACATGGTACAAAAGAAACAACAAATATAACAACAAAACAAAGCAAGTTAATAAGATTAAGAATTATATGTTAAAAAGTTAAATCATTCTACACTTTACAAAAGCAACATCAGTAATGCAATAACCAATTAGAATTTATTCCAGATTGCAAAGTTCAACATTGGAAAAATTACTAATGTGATTGGTCTCACTTATCAATGGGAAAATATAGCTAAGAATTATTAGTATGAACTATAATTGATCCATGCACCTATTAAAATTATATAAAAATTATGTTTCTCAATTTGAAAAAGTTTATAACATTTCTTAGATATAAAAATATCAGATATTAAGTATTTCAAAATTTAAAAATCAACTATAAAACTATGTTTATGCAAAAATAAAAGCTAACATCAAGATCTGATTTAAAATATGCATATTTAGACATTTAATATCGTATTTAAAAAATTAACATAAAAGGCTTGTTAGGCGGTGTCTGTTCTTATTTTCATCACACATTGTAATGATACTCACCCAACATTTTATTGTGTGTATCTCTAGCTGGTAGAGTTATATATTTTCCTTTGTATTTTCTTATTTCTATTCAATAGCATTTAATATTTTTAAACATTAACAACACTGATTTAATTGTAAAAATTAAACTTATCAAGGAAAATCTCAGTAGGTTTCATTCATACTTATTATAAAATGCTATAATAATAATAATATTCTTGTAACTGTTTGTGTGACATATATGAAACACTAAAAATAAAACAAATTTATTTTATGTATTTGTTTGTTTGGTGGTGTTTTTTAAAATATTTTCTCAAAAGCCTCTCATGAGAGTTAAGGAGGAATAATGTGGGTTGGGGGAACAAGAAAAAGCATAATTTGAATATCCATTTTGTGCCGGGAGACATATTTCATCCCACTGAAACCCCTCTCTCCACCCTTCCTCTGAGCATTGTCTTATACATGCTCTCTGTGCACGGAGTTACACTATCTGCCATTCCCCATGGCTGTGTTGTAGAATCAGTCACCCTACTCACCAACTCTTTGGTTGAGCTGAGCCGGGCTGTGAGTCCCAGTGAGGTCTGATGAACTGGAAAAGGCCATTGGAGAAAGCAGGGATGCTAGTGGGTCATCACAGTTGTCTGAAATGACAGGAGAGAAAGAGGGCACATTCTATGAGGAAGAGATAGCCATAACGAAAGGAAGCATTGATTAACATTGATTAACACCTGCTCTGAACAAAGCCAGCACTACTTATTTCCATGTGCTATTTCATCTCCTCTTCACAACAACCTCGAAAAACATTTATGTGTTTCCTCCACAGTTGGAGAAACTAAAGTTCAGAGATGTTAAAGATATTTTGTTCAAGGTCACAACACTAGAAAATAGTGTGCCCAGAATTCTCACCCATATATGTCTAATTGTAAAACCCAATTATCTATCCATTCCTGAGTCAACTATTTCAGCAAAGCCTCAAGTTACAGCTATTGAGCTTATTCCGTAAGAAGGAGGAGTTTTAAAGGGAAAAGCATTGTTGAACTACACTCTCATATTCAGGCTACAGGGACCTTTATAATGGTGGCATCTAGAGGGACAGAATAATTGAGATTTCTCATTCCCCATTGTGTGAAAGTCTTTGGAAAACGAGTTCCTAGTTTTAATTGCACAAAGTAATAGAGAACAGTCTTGATCTTACACGATCTTTGATGTGATATTCACTTCAGTATTCACCTGTCCAGCCTTCCCTAAATATGGTAAGTATGCTTTCTAAAGAGTCTTTGATGCAAACACAGTGTGGAACACAGTAGGGCAGAGGTGTATTCTCAACAATGACAACATAGATATGTTCTCCCAGATTGTCTCCCATGCCCTGACTACCCAGTCTCGTGTAGAGTATGCTGCACTTCACATAGCATGTTGGTCATCTAAAAGGCAAGTAGTATCTTATTCATCTCTGTGTGTCCTCCAATAGGGGGCATGCTCTTTGCTAACCTTAACCTTAAGTTTCAGGAACATCCTACACTTTTCATAATGTCTTATGTAAAGAATGGAATGAATGGTGAGGGAAGGAAGAAAGGAAGGAAAGAAGGCATTCACATATCAGTACAAACACTTTTCTTTTTTTTCCATTTTGTTTACAATTGCTCTTGTAGGACATTGCAAAATGACTTCATGAAATCTAGACATATGTCAGTCAAAACACATTAGGGGTGTGTTATTCAGTTTTTAAAAAATATATATTTTACTGATTTTTTACAGAGAGGAAGAAAGAGGGATACTGAGCCAGAAACATCAATGAGAGAGAAACATTGATCAGCTGCCTCCTGCACAGCCCCCACTGGGGATGTGCTGGCAACCAAGGCACATGCCCTTGACTGGAATCGAACTTGGGACCTTTCAGTCCGCAGGCCAATGCTCTATCCACTGAGCCAAATTGGTTTCTGCTAAAGGTAAATTTCATGGCATTAATGGCTTTCATCAAAAGTCAATTTGACCTTTTTATTTTTTTTTTTAAAGAAAATACATATAGGATTATGAGGTTGATTATTTATCCAGAAAATTCTGAGGGAGCAGCATTCATCAAATTGCAGGAACATTAATGAAAAACACAGGATTAATTTTTCTGTTGTGAAATGTGTTTAAAAATCAACTGGCAGACCATATTTTGACCTTTTCCCAACACAAATGTTTGAGAAATATTTTGAGTTATTTGACCAACCCAGACCAGAGCCAGATCCTCACCAAAGAGGAGTAACAAAAGCCATGGCCAGGGCCCTCAGGGGGCAGGGTCATCGGGAAGAGAAATCTGAGCTCCAGCCACTTCTCTCTTGGCAAAGGTGCAGGTGAGGGAGGTGCAGAAACACCTCCAAGACATTTGTTTGGAAATGCCAACTATTCACACCATACACTGGGGAACAATTTTAACATACTGCAAGCCTTGCACTTGTGTACGGTTGCTTTATCGTCAGAGAACAGCAGGCGAATGCAGGAAATGGACATGGATTGGATGGAGCCCACAGCACAGTTCCATGCACAAGGGCATGGGCACATGCAGCAGACACCACAGAGGGTCCCTGTCGGTGCACAGCGGGTACTGAGCCTCACCGTCCACGTGCAATCACAGTCATCCTCTGCTTTCAAATAGCACTGCTCCCTCACCTCCCAATAACCATGGCCCCACATAGCACTCTCACTAGCAAACTAAGATCTTTCACAGGTAAAAGACGATATTTATTATAGAATCTCTGAGTTTCTTAACCATGTATTTTGTGAACCATTATCATTAGGTTTGTGTCATCTTTCTATGTGTCACTGATGGCATTTTCAGTATTATGTCCCTTACCTGTTTTCCCCTGAGGAGAACTACAAGTGACCTAATCATTTCAATGTAATTCAGCCCAACAAGTATGTACACGATCTTACTTCATGCTTGAACTTGGTTAGGAATTGGGAATAGATTTCAGAACAAGTAAATGTCATAGCTCAAGAAGGTCAGAGACTATTAAGAAATATAATAGCCCTGACTGGTTTGGCACAGTGGATAGAGCATCAGCCTGTGGACTAAAAGGTCTCAGGGTCCATTCCGGTCAAGGGCATGTACCTCGGGTGAGGACGCATCCCCAGTGGGGGGTGTGCAGGAGGCAGCTGGTTGATATTTCTCTCTCATGGATGTTTCTAACTATCTCTGTCCCTGTAAAAAAATTAATAAAATATATTTAAAAAAAATAAATATAAAAGCCCTAACCGGTTTGGCTTAGTGGATAGAGCATCCGCCTGTGGACTCAAGGGTCCCAGGTTTGATTCCGGTCAAGGGCATGTATCTTGGTTGCGGGCACATCCCCTACTGGGAGTGCACAGGTGGCAGCTGATCGATGTTTCTCTCTCATCAATGTTTCTAACTCTCTATTCCTCTCCCTTACTCTCTGTAAAAAAAATCAATAAAATATATTTTAAAAAAGAAATATAATGATGTAAAAAAGTAAATAAACTGATGGAGAAGTTTAGGAGAGTTTCACCAAAATCACATCCAGGCCAGTGAAATGGGTACTCCCGATCCAGACGCCCAGATCCATCTGCTCCTTCAGCCCTGCGGTCCCTCCTTCATGGAGCACTGCCAAGGGCAGAGAAGCTCCCAAAGCCGCTGGCCCTGCAACACCAGCTGCCATTGCCCACCGCCCAGCCTTATTCTGAACGTGCTTCCTGCATCTAAGTGCGTGGTACACTATTTCTACTTTGGAGGTTAATAAAGCCCTCAAAACAATCTGTGCTCACCGGAGGCTCCACAGAGATCCCAAGACTCCTGTCTTCTGGGCCCTGTGCATTGGAGCAGTGGCTGCTAGTGACCATGACAATATTTCTAGACAATAAGAGTGGGAAAATGTCAAATCGGAAGAGAGAAAGACCTTCCTGTCCCCAGCCAATAGGCAGTCCCCTCTGTCATCTCCATGTCACATAAGCAAACTTGACATCACGTAATTGTGAATAAACCAGTGCTTAAATTAAATTAAATTATCCAGTCACTGGGAGTGAATAAAATATCTATATAGCCACTCTAAATCCAAATATGTACGTTATTTTTAGACACCTGTCTTATTCTTAAAGCAGAAGAAAAACGATCTAACATAAATGAGAACAATGATTAGTGTTTTGTTTGTTTTGCTATTTTTATCTCATGATTTGGGACAGTGTGGGATAGTGAAAAGTCTCAGGAGGGCCAGGCTTAGGAGATTACCCTTTTAGGCTAGGCTCTCCTGTGGCCTCCATGGCTCCAGATAATGCACTCAATGCCCTACCTGTTATCACCATTGTTGTCTAGCAGGGGGTCATCCCCTGTATGCAGCCATAAAATCATTCTAAGATGGAAGAAAAATACATGGGGAAACACCTTTAAAAAAAAAGTACAGAATGGAATGGAAGTGGTATATGAATCACCTGTAATATCTGGTCCAATTGAAAGCAACCATCTCAACAAATTTATTTCTGGGGTATTATTTCTATACCACAAGTCCTGCCCAAGAATTGATGTAACCAATAGCCCTTTGGCACGAAAGATTTACAATCTACCAGATGAGAGGAGAACATGAAATGGGGGAAAACAAAGGAGTGAAGACACACACTGGAAATGAGGACAATATACCCTAGGCCCTAGGGCGCTCCTCCCTGCTCTGTGGTTGGCAATCTTGCTGAGCCTGGGCCAACATCACACCAAGCACATGTCTGGGAAGGAGAGAATCAAAGCCCCATCTGCTCAACCTGCAGGCTTTAAATAGTTCCATGCTGTCATTGAACGTTAGGCTAAACTCACATCTCAGCCTCTGACAGTGAATCTGTACAAAGCTAAATTCATCAGTCAGTTCCTCTAAAAGTGTGTGTGTATGTTCATCTGTATTTATATGAGGGAAGAGGAAAGGGTAAAGAAATTTGGTTAGGGAGAGAGATGTTTGAAGTTTAGGAGAAAAATATGAAGGGACTAAAACTCAGGGTTCCAATTGAAAACATAACTTGGGGAAGACCATAATAATTTTCCCAAAGACCATTTTTCCAAAAATGTTTTATACTTCATGAAAACAGAATGCAGTGGCATAGAAGAATATTTTCCAAATATGCTCTTAAAAAGTCCATTCATGGAACTTTTTTCCAAAAGATTTATTGCAAAAATCAGATGACATTACAAGGCTATTTAAAGAATGCTAAACCAATTCATATGTAATATATTATTCTCCATTTTTTTCAACAAATAGCTTTACTCCCATCTTTACTTTTGTCCTTGATAACCAAGGCCACTGCCTACCCCATACCACCCCCAGTCAGATAGAGATCCAAGCCTTTGGGTGTGATGGAAGCATCTCATCTACTTCCATTCAGCTGCTGTTGGACAAGTCCAGTCCTATTTGGAAAGGACTTAGCCTTATGTTGATAGACTAAGGAGAATATCAATTTCTGTCAGGCCGTGCTAGGCTTAGCATGGTGCTCACAGGGTAATGTATCCAAATGTGAAACCACAGTGTCCTACACCTGAAACTAATATAATATTGTACACCAGCTATTCATTAATGAATAATAATTTTTAAAATACCAAAAGGAGCCTCTGAAATTGTGGAATTTAAGCCCTTTATTTTACAAATGAGAACCCCAAGTTTTAGGGAGATGGCAGGCCTGTCCAGGATTATACAATTGATTAGTGGATTAGACTGGATCACAATCCAGGTTTCCTCACTGCAGGTGGTGACCATGAGGTCAGAGTTACCCACCGCCTGTGCGTAAGCCTAGTAATCATTAGTCATGCTATTCTCCACAATGTTTGTTTTAATGGTTTGACTACATTTTTATGTAAAAGGAAAGATGCAATTTTATTTTTGGCATAACAGAAGAACAATCCATAGTTTTCAAAAGAATTTGAAATTCTTCTCTATTTTTCTTTTGTTTTCTTTATATTTTTTAACTTTGACCCACAAAAAACCAAACTGACTGAACAAATAAAAACTAAAATAAAAGAAAGAAGAAAGATAAGAACAGAAAAAGAAAAGTAGTATTATTTTCTTATTAATATTTATTTGGATAATCAAATCAAGCATGCATTCTTAATAAGTGGGAATAACTTGTTCTACTATATGTGTACAATTAAATACTAAATGTTTTCTTTCACATTAACTAAACAATTAAATGTACAAAAATAATTCTGAGTAAATGTGATATTTACACAACTTCTTAAAATTTATCATTGGCTCTTTAAGGTGATTACACCTTAAGTAACATGTTTATTGCTAACATATATTTTTATTCATTATTATTAAAATACTAATAGAACTGTATTTGGTCCTGAAGTTAAATTGCAAGCATTGTCTTTCATTACCACAGAAGATTATATGTATATGGGGATTTGGAGCTTAAAAGACTAACTTGTATTTATAGGAGAGATAAAATTACTCTTAGCATTTGCGCGTAATGGCCTACTTTTTAAAAAAGACATAAAGCATGCTTTTGTGTAGTGCCTACAATGGTGCTTAGAAGTGACCGCTCATTCTTTTATTTTCATTTATTTATTTTTTCTCTTGTTTCTTATAATTTCACTTAGCAAACTACAAAAACAAATACTTTAATGTGACTCTTAAATCTGACCCTCTCTGTATTTTGCACCATGAAATCCTACAGGATAAATTACATTCTAATGAGCAGACTGAGAAGCATGGCTCTCTCAATGATGAGTTATGAAGAGGAGGTTAAACCTCTATCCCGAAATCATCTCCAACTTAAGGCAGTGCCAGACTTTTGATCACATGGTTGTAATCTTTGCTGTGGGAAGATGGAATTAAACTCAAAGATGCAGACACCGAGTTCAAGAAGCCTAGCATTTACTTTGGGTTGAAGATAACCCATATGTCTTTGAGAAGCACCTTATGTTTATGAACAATTGTGGCTTGGGGTCCTTCTCCCTTCATCTGTATTTCAGATTCACCATGGCAGGGGTTATTGCTCATGTGTTGAACCAACAAACTTTAACTGAGCACTTTCTGGGTGCCAGGATTTCTGTCAGGCTTTAAAATAATAAAAGCAATTCTGGCTAATTCTTTAAACCGGATAGAAATGGACACACCATCTCTCGGAGCCCAGCACCTGTGACAAGATGATCCTGCCTGGGGGTTAACAAGAGGCCCCGAGATGTTTTCCAGGCTTTTTAAACAATCCTATGTAAGATTTTAGGAAGGGTTTGGTGAAGGACGTGAGCTGCGCTGCTAAGTGGCTTGCCAGGACATTATAATTGCACCAGTAAGTGTAGTGCCAGGAGTGGCACAGCGCCCCCTCTCGTTCCCCAGCCGTCACTGCCACCAGGGAGACCATCATCTGTATTGTATGGAGGAGGAACCCAGAAGTTCCTGTTTCCATTCCATGCTAGATCTAGACTGGCTTTAACCAAAGTCCCTGTAGCTATTTGGGCATTTTCTGTCTGAAAATCTGCTTCAAGTCTCTAAAATTATGGCAGCGATGCATCAGAGACAGACCAGGCCCAGTCTCCCATAGAGCTACCATTGTGAGTTTAGTTCTTCCTTTCCTGGATTTTCAAGAACAACTGTATACTGATGTACCAGAGTTAGCCATAACTCAATGGTTCTCAAATATGCTTTCCTAAATTTATTTTCTCTCAAATTATTTCTTCCCACCTCCAACCTGCATCTAGTGATATATATATATATATGTATAATTCTCAGGCTAGGAATATTGCATTCAAATTAACTGGTTTGTTTTATTTATTTATTAATTTTTCTACTCAAATTTAATTTATCAACGACAACCTAATTTAATGAATGTTTCTTAATCTTCTCATATGTGAGGTATTAATTATTTGGGGAATATAAATCATCACATTGATTAAGGATATTTTTGCCATTGTTACTACCCTGTTTCCCCGAAAATAAGACAGTGTATTAATTTTTTTTCTCCCCAAGTTGAGCTAGGTCTTATTTTCAGGGGATGTCTTATCTTTTCATGCACTAGGTATTATTTTCAGAGGATGTCTTATTTTGGGGGAAACACAGTAGTACCTGAGACTATGTGTATGTTCAATAAATCTTTGTTTTGAGTTAAAGAATAAAAGACACAATTCCTATCATTGTGTTGTTTAGAACCATCTCTCAGGTTCAAAGTTGCTTTTTTTTTTTTTTTTTTTTTTTTCACCTTCCCTACTTTATCTTAATTCAGGCTTTCCAAATGCCATTATCTGTCTTCAGTTTACCACTGAACTCTACTCTCATTAAACCATCCTTTTTAAAACCCTGATTTCAATATGTTTTGTTCACCAAGACTTTCTGGGTTACCAGCTTTAAGTTAGGCCCCCAGAGGTGGCTTCATGGAGACAAGAAGAACCAAGAGGGGCTTCCTAGCACACACCACATGCAAGCTGAGCACAGGCCATTGGCAGGAGAGCAGGCTGCCAGTCAGAAGGAGGTCCACCAAGCCCAGGTCAGAAGTAAGGGGCCTGTTGTCAGGACCAACTCCAATCAGAGCCAGGAGCACATCCCTCAGAAGCACCCCTCAGAGCCTGAACACAAATATGCTAAAGTTATCAAACTTTTAGGATTATAAATGATCCTTTATAGCTTAATGGATTAGCTAGGAGACAAGACCTTTTACATGGTAGAAAAGACAAAATTCAATACATTAAAGTAATTTGAAATTTCTGGAATATGAGAAGCTGAGAATGGTGACTAAGTTATTTCAGAATGTTTTAGACGAAACTGGTAAGAAAAAAAAAAAAAGCAAATGTTTGAAAAATAAAATTTTACCTATTTTAAAATTGTCTTAAATTTAACATTTCTTTTATATACCCTTGTGCCCTTCTTTCCATCTACATTCATCAGTACCATTAAAAAAACACAGTGCTAAACAGTTTCAGAATTTATTTAGTTTTTTAAGCAAAACTAAGTAAATGAAAGAATGGGATGCAAAGAATGTTAAGATTTGAAAAATAGGAAATAAGGTAAAAAGGTTTTGAAAGTTAAAAGTAAAGATGATTTTTTATACTTTAAACAGCACATTGTTTACATAATAAAGAATGGAATATTAAGATGAAGGAAAGGAGACAAGTGAAGACTTGTCATCCAGTGTTCGTCTGGTTGAGAATTTACTGTCTTCCTCAGTGGTTTCTATTTGTTCTTTCAATACAATGGAGCTAAACTCATAGTGGGTAATCATGGTCTTGCATTGAATTGTACTAAATTACACAGAAAACCCCAATGACTCAGAAAATCATGCTCTAAAGTCAATCCATACATATTCATAAAACCCTCTTCCTCTTTCATGGGTCTAGACATAGAGTTCCTAAAGGAGATACTGAAATCTGTGTCCTTAATCTGCTCAGTGGAATTTAAGGGGAGGAGGGGCTGATTAAAAGATGGCTGTGATCTGTAACTGGCTGATAGCAAGACCTTTTGTGAGTAGACTATTGGCCTGGTGCATGAAATTTGTGCACAGAGGGGGTTCCCTCAGCCCGGCCTGCACCCTCTCCAATCTGAGACCCCTTGGGAGAGTCCTACTTCCAGTTTAGGCCCGATCCCACAGATATCGGGCCTAAACTGACAAGCAGACATCCCTCTCAAAATCGGGGACGGCTGGCTCCTAACTGCTCACTTGCCTGCCTGCCTAATCACCCCTAACTGCCTCTGCCTGCCTGCCTGATTGCCCCTAACTGCCCTCCCCTGCTGGCCTGATCATGCCCACAACTTTTTCCCCTGCCAGCCGGATCTTGCCCCCAACTGCCTCTGCCTGCCTCTTCACCACTAACTGTCCTTATCTTCTGGCCTAATCTCACCCCCAACTGCCCTCTCCTGCCAGCCACTTTGGTTCTGATTTATTGGTTTCTATGCCAGTCAAAAGCTCCACCTCCTAGGCAGTCATTGGCTCCTTCCAGTTCACCCAGACTTGGTTCTGATTGGTCAGTTCCTATGCTAGTCAGTGTCAAAAGCTCCTCCTCTTAGGCAGCCATTGGCTCCTCACAGTTCACCCAGATTTGGTATTAATTGGTCATATTTCTATTCCAGTCAGAATCTCTGGGCCTATATACAGGCCTAATCAGAGAGGCGGGCTTGATCAGCAGCTCCTACAGAGACCGGGACGGAAAGAGAGAGGAAAGAGCTGATCAATAGCTTCCATGGAGGCTATAGATCAGGCCCTGCCTCTCTCTCTGGGCCTGATCCACAGCCCCCTTGGCGGTCAGTGTTGGATCACCACATCAACCCAGCACTGACTGCAGGACTCCCAGTGTTTAGTCAAGCCTTCAATCAGTCCTTACAAACCCTCAGTTTTTATATATTAGGATGAAATAAAAATGTACAGATGGTTAGAACAAATGCTGACCTTTATTGGTCATTATAGATGAAAAAATAATGCCATTCCAAAGATAAAAGCAGCAGCCCTTCAAAATTCTAATCTAGCCCTAGCTGGTGTGGCTTAGTGGATAGAGGATTTAGGCCTGTGGACTGTAGGGTCCCATGTTTGATTCTGGTCAAAAGCACATGCATGGGTTGCAGGCTAGATCTCCAGTTGGGGTCATGCAGGAGGCAGCCAATTAATGATTTTCACTCATCATTAATGTTTCTATCTCTATCTCCCTTCCCTTCCTCTCTGAAATCAATAATATATATATATATTTAATTCTAATTGTGTGTGTGTGTGTGTGTGTGTGTATTTGTGTGTGTCTGGACCAGAGAAAAACTGTAGTATATTATGTAGAAAAAGTTTATACTTGGGTTCAAGCCCAGTGTGAGTTCAGGTGGTGACTCTGCAGCTAATTATATGTCTTTTGAAAGTTACTTAATCTTAGTCTTTTCTATGTATAATCCTATATAATAAAAGGCTAATATGCAAATTGACCAAATAGGAGAATGACTGGTGACTATGATGCACACTGACCACCAGGGGGCAGACACTCAACACAGGAGCTTCCCTGGTGGTCAGTAAGCTTCCTGTGGGGAGTGGGCCTAAGCCGGCAGTTGGACATCCCCCAAGGGCTCCTGGACTATGAGAAAGTACAGGCTGAGCTGAGCCCCTCCCCCGCAGTGCATAAATTTCATGCACTGGCCTATAGTAAGGATAATAACTAGTTATAACCTCGTTATGAGAATAAAAAGACAATGCATTTAAAACATCTAACCCAATGATAAGCACATAACTGGATACATGTTAATTTTCTATCATTCTTTCTTAGATTCAAGCTCATCACTTCCAGTTCCAGCTATTGCCTTTGAAAAGTGACATTTCTTATATATTCTACTAAGTCTACTGGACTTTGCCCATCCAAATGGTTTAAAACTATTTCTTTATCAGATTTTCAGGGTCCACAGGATAATTCTGTACAAAGAGCTATTCTGCTTGTGCATTACATAAGCTCCAAAGCAAACACATTACACTTTCTAAGTTCTATCTTAATTTTTCTTGTATTCAATAAATAGTCTTAAGCACAATGTTCAGGCATCATGTGATCTGGTCCACAGACTGGTTAGTTTTATAGGAAATAGGACCCACAGTTTTTATATAACATTGCAAGACATGTGGCTGTTTGGATTTCTGTCAGTCCTTACTAAATTTAATTTATTTAAGGAATTTTTTCATATTAAAATAGAGCCTGCCATGTTTGTGTTTTTAGATTATAACCTTAACAGGTTGAGAAACCCTGCTTGGGGGAGAGATTTACACCAATTTGTATTTTAGAAAGCGTCCTCTAATTTCAGTGTGGAGAAAGGGGCCTACGTGTGTGTAAATGTCTCTGAGTAAGGATCAGGATGAGTAATGAGGATAAAAGTTAATGAAAGGCCTTCCGAAATAGTAAAAGGGGCAAATAAATAAATAAATAAAGCCCTAAACTAAAAATGGCAATTGGAGCAGAGAGAAGGGAAGGAGATTTCGTTGCATTATATAAGAACCATCACTGCTGGGTGAATTGAAGGGAGGTAAGAATGGAGGATATCTTCAAATTTCTGGCTTGAATTACTCTCTATTATGTTATACTAGAGGCCTGGATCATAAAATTCATGCACAAGGGTATGTGTCCCTCAGCCCAGCCTGGAAACTCTCCAATCTGGGATATCCCTCTCACAATCCAGGACTGGATCCCAATTGCTAGCCTGCCTACCTTCCTGATTGCCCTGAACTGTTTCTTCCTGCCAGCCTGATCACCCCCTAACCACTCCCCTGCCAGCCTGATTGATGCCTAACTGCTCCCCTGCTAGCCTTATTGCCCCTAACTGCCCTCCTCTGCCAGCTTGGTCAACCCTAACTGCCTGCCCCTGCAGGCTCGGTCCTTCCCAATTTATCTTCCCTGCAAGCCTGGGTCCCCCAAAACTGCCTTTCCCTGCAGGCTCGGTCACCCCCAACTTCCATCCTCTGCTGGCCTGGTCACCTCTAACTGCCCTCCCTTGCAGGCCTGGTACCTCCCAACTGCCCTCCCCTGCTGGCCATCTTGTGGCGGCCATCTTGTGTCCACATGAGGGCAGCCATCTTTGACCACATAAGTGCAGCCATCTTGTGTGTTGGAGTGACAGTCACTTTGCATATTACTCTTTTATTAGATAGGACTAGAGACCTGCAAAGCTTCACATTATTTTTTTAATTGAAAAATTAAAGTCAAGCAAAACAGAGATGATGACTTCCCCACATGAAGTGATTACAAAATTACAGTTACCTCTTTATCCTGCTTTTTGATAAATGCAATGAGTATTATCATGGGAGTAGAACTGTACATGGATACATATGAGATGGCAAATTATACAGTGTTGCAAAGTGGTACATTCTTAATTATCCACAGAGAGGAGCACTGCATACAGCACCAGTGTAGTTACTCTTTTTAGGAATAAAGTGCTGTCACAGGGACCTGCGGTGGGAAGTTCTCCATGCCTTCCAACGAAAATTCTAGTTCCTTGGTTCTGTCTATTCTTCATGGTTAGACTTTTGGTTATTTTTATATTCTGACTCCTGATTTTGCCTTCTGTGCTTTGACTTGCCAATTATGGGCAGCTTTCCGGTGTGCTGCACCCCCCTCTGTGCCCGTCCACCTCTGACTCCCCTGGCAGTGCTCCTGCATCATCTTCCTCCGCCCCCGCCATCAGGTGCCCTTCCCTGTGGGGATGCAGGTGCTTCCAGAAGCCACCTTGCCTCTCCAGGAAACGAGGACCGCCTTTGGGGGCCTGTGTGTTTATTCTCCACTCCACCAGGAGGGGCCAGCACTGGCATGGGCCTTGCTTTGATGATGTTATCACACTTCAGACCCCTGAGAGCTGGAACCATGTCAAACTTCTGATTTTCATGGCCTTTCACAAAGGCCAAATTAGTAAATAATTATTCATCACAGGACAGTGATGAATAATTATTTACTAATAAGTAGAACTTTAGAAAATTGGAGGGGCATCTTAAACTGGATTTAAATATCCGGATAGGAACTGGGCAGCTTTCTGAATGGGAAATGCTTGGGCATCCCAGTCACAGAAGGGAGCGAATCAAGACTGAGCACTTGAAGACAATTTGGATGAGATAATCCCTGTTGTTATAAATGTGTTTTTTTTCCCAAATACCTTCTCTATTGATCCTCAGGAAAAAGCATCACAGGCAAGTAAGGCAGTCATGATGGCAAGCACATTCTGAGCCAACAAAGAACCCAGTTGTCAATGTCACACATATACGGCCTGAGGAGGCAAACACCTCTGCTCTCCAGGGTACTAGTTCTAGTCTCAAATACCCCTCACTCTGCGGGTAACGAAAGCCAGGCTCTGAGGGTGTTGGGGATAAACCTGGAAACATGGAGGCAACCTGGCCATGTAAGACTAAAGTGTATGTAACAGTGTGAGGTGGAGTGAAATGGCAGCAGCTGTTGGGCTACCACTCTGCTTGGACATTCAGTTGTTCTATTGGCTGACTTGGCAAAGTTAGGTAAATCCATTTCCTTCTCTGTGCTGCAGTCCATCCTGGAAATGGGGTTGATGATGCTTGCTCTCTACAGGGGACAGTGACAAATGAAGATTATTACAAACCACCAGCAGAGAGAATGGTGCTTGGCACACAGAAAGCGTTCAATGAATAGTAACTACAACATTGTAATTATCCAACAGGCCTCTGTAAAGATTTTTGAGTAAGGAATGATGTTTAGAGAGTGCATAAATTTGAGTCCTAAAATTGTCAAGTGGAATGCATTCAGCTCCCTTAATTTTTAATGATGCCTTAATGATCAACCCCCTGAATTTTTCACTAGGCCTCTCTGGGTCTGGCTTTTCATGTTTTGAAAAAGGATCTAGGCAGGGGTGGCCCATAAACTGACCTGGGTGGTCCCCATAACCAGCTGATTCCCTTTAATTGATGATGGATGGCTCTGCCTTATGTGTTCAATTCTTTTCCAAAAAGACTGTCCTCACTGGAAGGGAGGGAACCAGGAGCATGCAGGGTGGAATTCCGCTCGTACCTTTTTGTTTCTGGCATTCTTTGTTGTCCTACTACTGATGCAAACTTATCTAGGGAAAGTCACTAGAAAGAAGGCCTAAATTGATTGCAGGCAGATAAATACTATCTATAATAATAAAAGGGTAACATGCTAATTAGACAGGGCATCCTTCCAGACGCCATTCCGGATCCTTCCTGACAAAGCTGAGGCCAGAGGGAAGCCAGCCTGGGTCCCAGGGGCCACGGGGAAGCCAGTACCTGCAGCCGGAGGAAGTAAGGCCCAAACTTGCAGGAATTTTCATACATCGGGCCTCTAGTTATTTATAAAGTAATATTCATCAATATTATTAATTATTCTGATTAACAGATCTCAGCTATGGAAATGCTACCTTTTATATAAGTTAAAAAAAAATTCTGGGTATAATTCACTGGATCAAACTGGGGTGTGCCATTTGTAAAAGCTCTATTCAACAGAGAATTTTTTGCTCCTCAGGAGAATGAGAAGGACTGGGTCCCAGAACACAATCCACTTCCCCTATTGTTTGTGTGGTCCAGAGAGCTTCCCTGTCCTATAGCAAGTGTGCTCCTGCGGGACTCTGTGAAATGACCTAGCAGCACTGGAATGTAATGATTTTTTGAGACATTTCAGGCCTCCAGATAATGATTTTTTGGGGACAGGCTAAAAATAAAAGCTTGTTCCAGGCAAAATGCTTCAGCATGTTCTACTTTCTCTTGTAAAATGCTCTTCTTATTCATACTGAATTGTAATTGTGATTCTTAAGCAAATGTTGGCTGTAGCGATGAAGACATAAAATGCTATAAATGTTATATGGTCATGTCCAGGTATTTGTTGCTGTAATTTAACGGCATCAATAAAGTTTGAGTTGTATTCAAAGTTTGAAAATCTGTCATGGTCAGATGAATTCAATTCCCATTATTCCCATACCCAACCCTTCAAATTATGTACCAGCAGATTAAACATAGCAGGGAAATACATTGTACTGTGTTCACTAAATATCTCCCATTTTGGAGGAAATCTTTAGCAATCAAATAACATGAGGAAAGACACACTGGAAAGCAATTATTACCCCGGGGAAATTTCATTTCATTGCTGAAGACAGAAGTGGTATATTTCAAAACTGTGAGCAAAGATTAATGGAGATGAAGGAGTGGTAACTGCGCGTGAACCAAGACATTTAAATTTAATGTCATTGTAAAACATGAGAAGTCATCATTTCAAGTCTCAATAACCTCAAACTGAAATGCATTCATTGCTATTTTTCATTCCCTTCCTAACATTGTACTTTGCAAGTTGAATGGCCCTGACAAGGAGTTGGTTTGAAAGTGAAGAGTTCTTTTCCTGAACAAGGTTAAGTTTCACTTTGATGACAGCACAGCTCAGAAATCTCCTGCCAAGCATGTCCTCCAGGCAAGGTGGCAGAGGATTTTCAGTTTCTCTGTCAGCTTTAGCTCCACCTCAAGTGGTTAGGAGTCAAGTCTTGGAAGAGAAGACAGAATGAAGAAATAAATCCTTTAATGCATAGCATTAGTTTGAGAGCTTCAAACAGGATTTTTCAAGTTCATTTTGATGAATTGGGTCACAGAATCTAGTTCTTTATATAATGTGTTAGGAATGCATTCATGGGTGTACTAGGAAAATGGGAACACATGCTATCGGATACTAAATATTACATTTACCATAGAGACTTGGACTGAACCTACATGAATACTGAGAAGTTGAACATAGGTAGTCATTTGCTCATGCTTGATATCTATTACATTTGGACAAGATAATACCCACCCTGCTGTGTATGTCCCTTCAAAAGAGGTGGATCTGATGGGATTCCTCCACTGGCCCCCAGCTTGTAGTGCTTCACCCCATTCCAGTATCCCCCTGCCTTCTCCTGCCTAGGAGGGCCCAGGCACCTCCCTTTGACTTCCTAGGATACACACTAGAATAGTGCTTCTCAACAGTATTGAGAGCATGAATAACAAGGACATCTTGATATAATGAAGAATCTCATTCAGGACCAGCTCCTAAATCTATCGTTCCGTGGTGGTAACTGAGCATAGTCAAGTCTTTACAATACTAGGCCTCTATCTTCTAGCTTTCTCTCAATTTATCTCCTCAGGTAACTGTCCCCCACTGGCCCAACACAGACTCCTAGAGGCTTAAATAGCCCTAGTGGGAGCAGAACTGGAGAATGACAAAGCTGTCCCAGCCCACGGAGGAGGGTAAGGTGGTGGTAGACAAAGACAAGGGGAGATTATCAGCGAGGGCTTCAGACGGACAGTTTCCCTTCCCATCCACAAAGTGCATTGCCATGTAGGCACCAGAGGCTGTAACTGCTATTGTCACACAGTGTTTTTTAAACTTAGACAAAGATCCACTGAGACAGATGATTTACATAAGTTACACCATGACTCCTCCTAATACTAATTATGAGTTAGACATTAGTACCCTAGTTTCATAAGGAGTATTTAAGATATTTGGCCAAGGTCACAGAGCTGAGTTTGGCGCTAGATTTGCCCAATGCTAGTTAGCTTTACTACTTAAACACCACCCTGCAGAACTGACCTAGTTCACTTCAGTCCATTCTATTAATTTGGTCTCAAGCTCTTTATCCATCTTGCAAACTTGGAAAGTATAGCGGGGGAAAAAGTGACTTCTATATACATCCTGACTTTCAATATTATAATATGTATCAGGGTATATCCAAACCAAAGTTTAAATTACCAAGCAAGGGCTAAACGTTCACCATGAAATTCCAAAGGAAACTCTATCCAAGCCCCTTTTGCAAACTCTATCACCTGGAATTTGGAGTTGTCCTGAGTGCACACATGTCCATATCTCCAGGATCTACAGAGCCAAAGTGACACAGAAGAGGGAAATGGAGGAGGAGCTCTAGCTGGTTTGGCTCAGTGGATAGAGCGTTAGTCTGTGGACTGAAGGGTCCCAGGTTTGATTCTGGTCAAGGGCATGTACCTTGGTTGCAGGCACATCCCCAGTAGGGGGTGTGCAGGAGGCAGCTGATCTATGTTTCTTTCTCATCAATGTTTCTAATTCCCTGTCTCCCTTCCTCTCTGAAAATAACAATAAAATATATTTAAAAAAATAAATAAATATACAGAGGAGGAACTCTAATGTAGAGTCAAGTCCACTTTACTGCCTCTGACTCTGGGGCTGCAAATCGTTGGCTTCACCTTCCTGCCATGTGGACTTTCATCTCCTGTGAGACTGGAGAGGTAAGTCTTCTTTGCCTCTCTGAATAGGGCTTGGGGAAGATTGGAGAGGTAACTACAGGCAGATTCTCACATGATGACAATGTTATTTTTCCTAAATTGAGGTGGAGGGCTTATAGGTTCATTTTTATTATTCACATCTCCCACATAATTGATGAATGTCATTTTACATACTCTCAATTTAACAAAAATAATTTTAGAAGGACAGAATATATAGTGTACAAATGAAATTACATAGGCTATTTGGGACTGATTTAGGAATCTGAAACACTGCATAAATACTTTTTATCCAAACCACCTGCCATTTCAAAGGGATGTATGTACTGCTTGTCCCATGACAGGTGGTGCTGGGAAAAGAATCTTAAGAAAAGTCAACATTGTCCGAATGTGTCCGGTGTGGGGAAGATTAGAGCAGACAGAGTCTGCAGATTATTATATGATTTTTGAGCCTGAGGTTTTTGGATGACTTTGTGTGAACTTTGACCACCATGATGTATTTCTTTTGCATTCCACAAATTTCACAATTAATTAATTGCTTACTTTATTAACATTACCTTTTATTATAATTAATTTCTATAAGAATGTTTTGTGAATATTTTATAGTGGGAGCAGGAATACTATCTAGGTGGTTAGGGTTCAAGACAATACATTGGTAGTACTTCCATATCATATGCTCATTTGGGGGCAGCAAGCATCTGTCAGTGCGGATGTATTAGTGAGTATATCACCTTCACGTGGAAATATGGAGAACAATAGAAATGAGGCACTGCTTCTCGTACTATTATTGTCTTAAATGCTGGTGGGAAAATAAAATTAATTTAATTTAAAATAAAAGTTATTTCTTACCCTAAAAATAATCTTTCAAGGTTTATTTATTACAACATGGTACAGTGTGGCTGGAATATGCAATACATTAATTCCTACTGATACCAGTCCTTTGCTTCTAACAGTGCAGCATGCTTTCCTCTTCCAGCACCCTTCATGTAATACAGAGCTTCTTTTTTTATTTTTTTTTAAATACACCTTTATTGACTTCAGAGAGAAAAATCAATGATGAGAGAAATCATTAATCAGCTGCCTCAATCAGCTGCCTCCTGCAAACCCCACACTGAGGATCCAGCCCACAACCAGGCATGTGCCCTGACCAAGAATTGGACCGTGACCTCCTGGTTCATAGGTCGACAGTCAACCACTGCCTCTTGCTGGCCTACCCTTCTCCTGGTTGCTGGGGCTGAGGTGTGCCCCACCCCTCATCATCTCTTCCCTCCACACTCTCCCTCTGTCCCTGGGTACACATCAATCATCTGCGGAACAGCTGGAGCCCAGGTCTAAAATCCAGAGGGTTTAAAAAGGATTGATTTAAAAATAAGTGTTTCAGGTTTCATGAATGGGCTGCAGAATCAGAAAAAAAAACCATTAGTGTAAAATGTGGATCCCTCCTGTTTAGTGAGTTATTGTTTTCCCAGGGAAAGGGTAGTAGTTTGGTGTTTTTCTAAATCTTAACAACGTGTTTGCTTTTCTGATCCAGGTTTGCCAAAGGAGAACTTCTGAGACATTTCATTTTCCAGAACAAATAAAATTCCACTTACATTCATCCTTAAAACAGCCTGTCATTGAGACTTTCCTTCGCTCCACAAACCTCTGCTGCTCAGTGACTGTGCCCACTGGGCCGGGCCCACGTGTGCACCATGAGTAGAGGAGGTGCAAGTCCCTGCCCTGGTTAACCTCACTTCCAGGGGAGACCTCACAGGGGACATTACACATGACGTAAGGTACACTGTGTGCTATGGGTGGCATCGTGTTTCTCCCACACACAGTCCCAGTCCTAACCCGCAGCACCTATGCATGTAGACGTACTTGGAAATCCGGGTCTCTGCAGATTTGGTTTAATTAGGTTACAATGAGGTCTTTTGGGAGGGTAGGCCTTAATCCAATATGTCCAGTGTCCTTGTAAACAGGAGGAAATGTGGACACAGGGACACAGACAAAAACCCATGTGATGGCACAGAGGCAAGGCGCCCTGTGAAGACAGAGGCACAGACTGAGTTGGGTTCCCACCAGCCAAGGAAGCCTGGAGCCCTCAGGGCCAGGAGAGGCGAGAAGCATTCTCCCCGTGAGTCCTGGGGGAACGTGTGGCACTGCTCACACCTTGGTTTCAAACATGTGACCTCCAGAACCTCATTTACCTCCAGAACCTCAAGGCAATACATTTCTGTTGTTTTAAGGCACCCAGTTTTGGACAATTTGTTAAGGCAGTCTTCGGGAACTAATGCACCATGCACATTGACCATGAGAAATACTACAAAACAAAGAAAAATAGAGCCAGACAAGGATAAGGGTGTTGGGGAAGCAAGGATGAGCAGCAATATTGGACAGGGTCGGGGTGGGACTCCTTGTGACCATAAATCTGCCAGGAGTGGCATCTAGAAGGGGCAGATATGCAGGCACAGGAAGTGGTGGACAAATGCCAGGGCTTTGGGCTCATGGCTAATGGAAAGTGAGGGAGAATGAAGAAAAGGAGCACCAGAAGGGTGAAGGGAAACCCACACAGGACTGCGGAGACCTTGCCAGCCACAGTGGGCAGGGTCAGCAGGTGGGGAATCAGGGCCTCAAAGGGCAGTGGGAGGGGAAGGAGAAGTGGGCTGGCATGAGTGCAAACCTTCTGACCTCTCTGCAGCCCTGTGTGTGCTCCTCTGGTTTCCTGGGACAGCCTGTCAGCACAGAGAGGAAGTGAGCCAGCCACTGGGTCCAAGTGCCCAGGCCCAGAGCAGGGAGGATGGAGCAGGGACTGCAGGACTCACAGAAAGTGCTCCCCACCCTCCCTACTTTTCTCTGTGATGAGAAGAGAGCCTGGTCTCAGGAAAGTCCAAAATGCAGCCACCCAGAGACCACAGCTCCTAAAAGCCGGAGGAAGGGGGTTGTCCTCTCCCTGGAAGACAGATCAGCAGATTATTCTTGTACTGTTTCAGGTAGCTCCTGTCAAATGCTTAAAAAGTTAATGTTCAAATCCTCAGCATATTAACCATGGCCCCGCTTACTGGCTTGATTCCTCTGTTTTCCTGTCACATCAAACTTGGCATGACCTACATGGGCCAGCGCTTTCACCCTGCTGGCCATGGGTAGTCTATTTAAATTCCCAAGTCCCTGCCATCTCTGCTCTTATATCCTCGGTGTTCAGAGAAGGTGTTCACTTCCTTAGAGTTTCCACTGTGATCATGGTCCCAGGACAGAAGGTAGGAGCAGGGCAGGGCCCCAGTGCATGGTTTCTGGAGACCAGGACCTGGGGAACCTGGGGGAACCATTCAGGTGAGCTTGGGCTCCGCCTCCCTGCTCCCCATTTTACCTCCCCCAGCAGGGTTCAAACCCTCCATGCCAGCCAGCCCAGTCTTGTACATGGCCTTTTCTGTGGTCCTTTGTATGCCAGGCTTGCCTGTAACACCTACCCTACTGCACTGTCATGTGTGGGCATTCATTTGTCTATCACTTCGTTTTTACTGTAAATTAGTGAGACAGCACCCACATCTCCACATGGGTCTCCAGAGCAGTGTCCTGTATGGTGAGCACCTGGTGCCCTGTTGTGAATTGATATATGGATGTTGAACTCTACCGTATGCTTTTCTCCTAGTTTACCCTCAGTTCCCTTAAGGCCCTGCATTTCACTGCTTGCATGGTGAGCCTCAGCCTCTCTCTTCCTGCCAATACCATCCAAGGTGCCTTCAAGTAGGATTTCCTCAAACATCAAGACAGCCACGGAAGCTAGGCAATGCTCTCAAAAGTTTTTTTCTTTTCTTTTGTTTTTCCATTCTTCATCTACATGTGAGGGTTTCACTCCAGTTGGTAGATTTCACTGAACATAGAATGACATACTTCCCCTGCTAATTTCATAATGCTTAATTTTTATCTGTAAACCAGAGTTATTCCTGGCCCAATGTAGTAAAGCAAAATAAATACATACTTTGGTACCTAAAAAGTAGTATCTATGTTTAACAACAATCATTCAAATGTGCACTGCGACTTGGATAATTTTATTTATGTAGACTTACAATTATTTGTGAATATTCAGATTTTAGAGAACAAGTTCTATGTCAACTTGAACAGTAAACATGTTCCTATATTATGCATCTGGATAAATAAAAATATTTTATTCTGAATAAAGATATGAGCTAATGCTATTGATTTGTAAGTACTCTGAGATACTATTTTATTTGTTTATGTTGCTTTAGAAAAAATATTTGTTGACCTAAGGAAAGGAATAAAATGAAGTGGCCACTTAGAGCCTTTCTTAGGCCTTTAGCCAGAAAACCCAGAGGCCTTGGATGTATTTGGGAGATTTTTTTTGAACACACAATCTTTCTTCAAAGAGACCAACCAAAACAAAGCAGCACAATCCATAAAGAAGTATAAGTATGTCCTGAGCCTTTTGAGTTCCAATAAAATATATCACAAAAAAGTCATGTTTGTATCATTATTATTCAATAGCTGAAAATCCATCAATCTGCCTTTGCAAGATAAAAAATAAACACCTTGAGTGGCATCCTCCCAAGCTATAGAAAGGTTAAAAAATTGATCCCAAGAAAAATACACATAGTCAATCATTTATGAGAGAATTTCGGAAAAAATACTTAAAACAAAGCTTCACACACATGAAGTTTACACATATATATAAATTTACACATAAATATATATGTATTTATTTGAGGCCTGGTGCATGAATTTGTGCACCAGTGGGGTCCCTTGGCTTGGCCTAGCCTTCTGGTTTTGGGCTGAAACCAGCTTTCTGACATCCCCCAATGGGTTCTGGATTGTGTGAGGGTGCAGGCCAAGCAGAGGGATCCCACAATGCATGGTCAGGAGTGGAAAGGGATGCGGAAGATTGGCTAGCTGGAGAGGGACTGCAGGAGGGCTCCAGGAAATGTCTGGTCCGTCTTGCTCAGTCCCAATTGGTAGGACCCAAGCAGCAAGCTTACCTCCCTGTAATAGTGTCTACCCCCTGGTGGTCAGTGAAGGTCATAGCAACTGGTCAACTGGTCAATTGTTTTTCCCCCTGGTCATCAGTGCACATCATAAAGAGAGGTTAAGTGGCCTTAGCATATCATTAGCATATTACACTTTGATTGGTTGAATGGCTGACTGGTTGACCTGACACTTAGCATATTAGGCTTTTATTATATAGGACCAGAGGCCCGATGCATGAAAATTCATGCAAGAGTAGGCCTTTCTTCCCCTGGCTGCTGGCACCAGTTTCCCTCCAACACCAGGGACCCAGGCTGCTTCCCTCTGGCCCCAGCTCTTTCAGGAAGGATGTTTGGAATGATGCCCAGTGTAATTAGCATATTACCCTTTTATTATTAAAGATATTTGTATGTAGATATTTAATATTTATATATAATGCTATTACCAACTATATTATTAGATTCATATTATCAAAGGAAGAGGCATCTGTTATCATACCCTTATTATTATTTTAGAGCCAGATTCAGAGAAATGAATACTGTGTAAAAATTTTCCATTTTTTAGGAGTTCAAGTACCTTGATTGAAATTATTTTTCTCTTGCTTCATATATCTTTTTTAAAAATTAAGTAAGTTGGAATACATTATTATGTTAATTGTATTAGATTCTGTTGTAAAGTTTAGTGATTCAGCATTTGTATCCCCATTTGTATACCTTACAATATTATCATCTCACTAATTCTAGGATTGTCTGTAGCCATGCAGGCTTATCACAATATTGTTGACTACAGTCCTTTTCACCCCACAGCCATCCCAGCCCTTATCCTCTGTAGCCACCACTTTGATCTTTGTTTTTTGGAGTCTGATATTGTTTCATTTGTTCATTTGTTGTTGTTTTTTAGATTTTACATATAAATGAAATAATATGGTATTTTTATTTATTTTAGTTTACACTTTACATAATACCCGCTAGTTCCATCCATGCTACATACATTTTTTTTTATTAATTGATAAACTAAAAAACTGGGATTTTCTGTAAGGATGGGATATTTCTGATTTTAAGATCAAGCAAGTGCTCCATGGGACCGGTGTGGTAAAATCTGCCAGCTGAGTTTTCAGCTCACACCAGGGGAAAGTGCATTTTCTGAAACTATACTCATCCTCTCCTCCCTAAGAGACCTTTCTTTGCTGGTCACCACCCACCACTGTGTTTCACTTACAAAACTGTTATTGCCAGATTACTCTCCAACTGCCCTTGAAGTTCGCTCAGGAAGACATTGCTACCAACTGCTATCTTAATAGTGGCTCATGTCATATTCCTGTTCAGATCACCAAAGCAATAAATTCTGCAAATACTGTACACATGATGCCACAAAGAGCAAAAAGGCTCACTCTTCAGGGCCCTTGAGAAAATTGTTTAGCAATGTTGTAATTTTTAATTCAAGAATGAAAGGTTTGTATCTCCTTTTTTCTTTGGAAAGAGGTACCAACTGTAAGGCCCCACAAATGGTAAGCCAAGTTGATATTTTTTATAAGTTTTCAGATGCAAAAACAATTCAGTGAAGTTTGAAGGCATTCTCAGCCTACAGTGGAGGCAGATGGGAAGCCTGGTATGAGGTGGTGCCTGTTGAGCTCTGCAGTGCCAACTCTCCTAGGGCGTTTGCTGAGGGTCCGCTGTGTCCTTAGTGAGCCCATTACCAAATGCACTTAGCAGAGCCACCCGTGACCATTCAAGGCATTTGGAATTTATTAGCAATCAGATGACAAATGTCCTGCCAATTTTTAAGATGTAGAATTCTTTCCAGTCTACTAAATACAAACACAACAAAGAAAAAACATCTTTATAAAGGAATCCTCCCTGCCCCCCGCGGGTTAACCAGAGTGTGTGAAGTGTGAAGCCTTCCCAGGGCTCCCTCCTCACTACTAGTCACATCCATGCTCTTTTCCTATAAATTCCATATATAAACTCCATAACCCTCAAGGTGGCTGTGATAACCACACGACTGGAGCTGAAGTCATTGAGGCTCAGGGCAGTGCAGCGATCTGTGCCTGGTCAAGGGCATAGGAAGCCGGGGAACACCTGCAAGGACCCTCCAACGGCAGGGCCTCCCTTCACACAGGGTCCACAGTGGCGCCTGGATTCTCCCTGACTACCTGGTGGAGGAGAACTTTCTGAAGGTGTGCACCAATGTGAAACATTTAGAAAGTTATGTACTTTACTAATTTATTTTGTTTATACCTTCACTAGTATTTAAGTTCCATGAGGTCAAAGATTGTTGTTACCTGCAGTGTCAAAAGGAGTACCTAGCACAGCTGCTCAGCAAATATTTTCTGTATGAACGAGGAGAAATAAAATGCAAAGTGACAATGTCTAATTAGCTGGAGGATGCACATGATTAGAATATGCTTTTCCTAAATAGTTTGCTTAATTTCAGTTTAACTGTTTGATGGAAGGAAGCACTGAAGAGCTCAGGAAAAGCTTAATCTTCATCTCTTGGAATCCTGCTGGGCATGGTTTTGTGTTCCATCAAGTAGACCAGACCTGAGACATCCAAATGCAAATCCCCTGCAAATCCCCTCAGGCCATTAGGCCCTGATTAGTCTCACTCTTTAGGACTGCAGAATGTCCAAAGCAAGACAGGGGAAATCTTTAATTCCGGCTAGTGTTGAATGCTCTCTCTCTCTCTCTCTCTCTCTCTCTCTCTCTCTCTCTCTCTCTCTCTCTCTCTCTCTCTCTCTCTCTCCCCTCTCTTCCCCCCTCTCTCTCTTTTGCATATAAGTATGTCAATTACTTTCTTTCAGTTTAAGAAGCACTCTGCCTTTTGTTAAGAGGCCTTGATTTCTAAACTTCCCCAACGATCATTAAAAACACTGATTAACCTGACACATAAGCCTCTTTACTTTTTTTTTTTTTTTTTTTTTTTTTTTTACCTTCAGGACCTCCTGCTTTCTACACTGGAGGAATACTGACTTTTCTGCTAAAGTGAAAAGTCTAACAGCAATCCCCTGGGGGAGAGGTTGCCAGAAAGCCTCTGTGCATACAGGTTCCCAACCCCAAGGCTGCCCTCACCTTCCCTCTGCTGAAGGTGGTGCAAGAGACCAGACCCCAGAACCTGGTGGGTGCTTTCATCCCCAGCCCTAACCAGCTATCCCCTGACCTTCCTCACTTTGCAATAAACCCTAATCTCAGAAGATGGCCCAGTCAGTGTTTCCTCTCTCTCTGTATTACTAGCATTTGATCTTATCTCATTGTATGAAAGCAAATCGTAGATCTTGCTGAAGAATTGCAAGCATTAAACTCCTGGTAGGGGAGAAGGGTTTTAAGCAGGGCCAACTCAAAGCAGGCAATTTCTTCAATGATTGTTTGCTGTGAACTTGCCATATGTCAAACACTTTGATAAAAGCTCTGAACTTAAAAATACATAAAACTCAGATTTTACACCAAGAATATTTCTGGTTGGGCAACCCAATGCCCTGTGTTTGATAATGTTCTTATGTTGATAGCAAACCATATACCTCCTCTCTCACCCCTCATATACCAATTTTTTTTTTCACTGCTTCAGAATGCATAATCCACTAGGGCCTCTTTTACTGCTCCCCTCATCTCCATCAGGACATATATACTCAGATAAATCCAAAGGATTTGATATATGTATTATCTAACTGTCTCTTACAGTTCATTTTAGGGAAACACTCATTTTAATTTTTGCATCTAAACTTTGGAATCAGATATACCTTTATTTAAATTCTGGCTCTTCCATTTTAGCTGAGAATCCTAGAGCATCTACTGAAAGGGTTTATATAATCAATATAGCTATGCATTAAGGATAACATTTACTGTAATGTGTTGCCAAGAGATATAAAAAAACACCATGATCACACATGTAAAATACAGTAGCTAGCAATACCTGCCTATCTTTCTTCTGCCCTTTTTATTCTTCTTCCAGATTACTCCATTGTGATGGAGAGGGGAGGATGGTTAAAAGAAAGAGAGCAGTTATTATCATATTATCATATCAAGTGTCCCATGAAATTGGGTAACCGTGAGATTTTTTAAAAATTCTACTTCTGTTCTTGTAAGGTTCAAGCCTTAATCTCATGGATCTCATTTTCTCCTGCTCCATAGACAATGTTTGCTTTTAATGGAAATACATATTTTCAGCAGAGGGAGGAGACAGAACTCAAAGACCCATAGCACATTGAGCTTGTACTGTATTTTCATTAATTTTTGCCACTTTAATGACTGAAGGATTGCACTATCTGGTGTAAAAAAGGCAAATAAATGAAATCACTGAAATTTGACTTTGCACGACTCTAGTGGTTCTGAAAAAATGTATGGCTTATGTGACTTGACCCTTTCATGTGTGAAATATGACAAATATGGATGAGACTCCAGAGAAAGTGACCCGATCACCCCACTGATAATGTTTTGAGGACCAGAGTGAAGACCTCTCTGCCCTGGGCAGGAACTGAACCACTGCTCCTCATCATCATACAGTAGTACAAGCCATGGGGTGTGGTGGCTAACTTATCCTATCTAATAAAGAGGTGATATGCAAATTGCCCATCACTCCAACACACAAAATGGACACCCCCATGTGGACACAAGATGGCCACGACAAAATGGCCAGCAGGAGAGGGCAGTTGGGAGGGAACAGGCCAGCAGGGGAGGACAGTTGAGGGCAACCAAGCAAGCAGGGGAGGGCAATTGGAGGGGACAAGGCCAGCAGGGGAGGGAAGTTAGGGGCAATTGGGATGACAGGGGAGCAATTAGGAGGTAATCAGGCTGGCAAGCAGAAATATAATAGTTAGGGGCAATTATGCAGGCATGCAGGTAAGTGGTTGGGAGCCAGAAGTCCTGGATTGTGAATAGGACATCCCTTTAGGGGTCCCAGATTGGAGAGCTTGCAGGCTGGGCTGAGGGACACCTTCCTCTCTGTGCATGAATTTCGTGCAACAGGCCTCTAGTAATATATACATGTACATATACAACATCAGCGTCACCTACAAACATATTAATAACTATATTTCTAGAAACAAACACATTTGTATGTGCATATGTATGTATCACACAATTATGTATTTAAGTTTATAATTTTTCATATGCATTTATATCTACTTATGGTCACATGAACAGCTTTCATAAATATGCACAGTATTTGTATATATTTATATGTGGTAATAAATATATAGATAAGCATATGCATAATATTTCTTCCAATATAATACACACTATAGAAGAGATGCAAATAGAAACCAATATGTGCATGGTACATGCATATGCAAATATGAGACAATGCATCCTGTATCCACAGATCTCAGTGTGGTTGGGACTAGTACTGTCAGCATCTCCTGGAACATGTTGAAAAGGCACATTTGAGACCCCAGCCTCACTAGCTGAATTAGAAACCGGGAATCCAATCAGGATGGTCTCACAGTCCTTCCGGGGAGTGTGATTTATGCTTACAATGACAATGACTCTCTCATAAAATATATAACAAATATACTTTGCACGTGTTTAAAGGAACATATGCCCTTATGCTAAGAAATAAGATAAATATTTAGATAGAATCATTAATATAAAGTAACTGCCATTCATCATGAGCATGTAGAGGGACCCTGCTCACACTCCCTAGCACAGCAATTTTAGTCTCTAGGCACCACTGAGAAGGGCTCAACTCACACCCCAGCTGGGTGGAAAGGAGCCAAGAATGGGAGCAAGGGTGTGTAGGGGGAAAGTGTGTGTCAAAAATAGAACCCTCACTCTACCACATTGGTAAATGGTTGCTTGGTGAGGTTATGCAGTCCCTCCAAAGTAGCAGAGGTCCAGTCCTGTGCGAGGCATGAGGGTTAATGAGGCATCTTCTGAATGGGACCTAGACCTATACTTTCTGTGTTTGTTCTGCTCCCAACAGGCTTCTGCCTGGTTAAACAGGAGATGGAATTAAAAGGAGACCTGAGGTTAACCCAAAATAGCTCAACATGTCTTCTTCCCAAGAAACTTATATTTACTTCTTACTCTGTCACTTATAGTTTCATAATAAATATGTATTAAGAGCCTTTTATATGACAGCACTCACTAAGATACTATGGAAGTTTACAGAAAGATGCAAGAACTTGCTATCATCCATAGACAACTTATAGTTCCATCAATTTACATAAGATGAAATCAAATAAGGTCCAGAGAGCAAGCTTGTTCTGGGTTGAATGATACTGACACTGTACATGGCAGGAAAGTAAATTGTGTGCAGTAAAAAGTTGGGTGGAAAATGTAAGTTTTCAACTGGGATTTGAAGAGCAAAAAGCAGTTTAGCAGGAAAAGCTAACATGAAGTACTTCTATACATGCAAATTCCATATCTGTCAAGTTGGGTTAATAATAACTGACTGGGAGACCATTGGGTGTGGATGTGAAATGATGAATGAGAGAAGAATTTGGAAAGTTCAAAGCATAATATAAATAATATGAAGGGTCTCTGCAAAGGTCCCCTTGAGACCAAGAAAACTGTCTTGGGTCTTTGTATTCCCTAGGTTTTATCACTACTTCATCTGTGTCACCTACAGGCACAGGCACATTCACACAGGCCACCCTCTCCCCAAGTTAACATATGCAGACCTGCTCAGTGAAATCATCCACTCATTCCAAAGCTTCCGCTGGCTCCCGAATGAGGTCTAAAGTCTAAAGCCAGGCTTTTCCTCAAGCTGGGCCTGTCTGACTCTCAATGCCCATCACCAGGTGACCCCATTTCAAATCTAACATTGCATCGCACTGCCACTGTGGCTCAAAGGCTGAATCTAGACTCCAATTACTTGTTCCCAAAGTGAACTTTCTGCCTTATATTTTCCTTGTTCATGCCTTCTCCTCAATGCCACCAAAGTGGGATTCTCCAATTTAATGCACAAGTATAGGTGCTTAGTTAAAGTTGAACTTTAAATCTGTAATGATTAACTTTGTATTAGTGCATATCTTACACAACAAGCAGATGTGCTTATACTAAAAAGATAATCATATTTATCTGAATTTTATCTGACAGGTCTATACCAGAGTGTTCATCTGATCACACAACTCCTTTGTTTAACTCCACTCCCCAAAACTAAAAGCTGGGGGAAGTGTAACATGTCCTTTTAGAAATAGTTCTTGGTATATTTCCAGCTTTATCTTTCTCTTCTCACAGACATGCAAACACAGCATAATGCAGGGATATGTTTCGGTCCCAAGCACATCTTTGTCTTTCCTGTCCCTTGGTCTTGGCTTGTGCTGTTCTCTCCCTCAAGTGCTTCCCCAGATTCCTCCCTTCCACCCCACTGGCAGCTCCTTTTCCTGTAGCACATGCATAACTTCTTGCGAATTCTCCAAATCCCTGACCTGAGTGGTTTCCCCTCCTGCTCTTTGTCATAAAACCCTGGATATCTATCTCTTAGACCTAATAATGTAATCTGTTATAATTATCTATGTAACTATCTTCCCACCTTGAAAGGGAACATCTGAGAAATGATGTTATCATTTATCTTTTCCCACTAAGCATTTGATATGTTCTCTGTAAATTATACTGAAAAAAATAGGTTTGAATGAATGTATGAATAAATTAAGTCAAACTAATTATAATCTTCCATTAAAAAAAATAGAAATATACCACGATGGAGTTGCAACAAAGTATATTAACTCTATATTATGCATTTGCCAAGAGAGAAAGTAATGACTACAATTTACTATTTGATTAGATTGATTAATGCAATAGATGATAGCTTCTGAAAGGAAGTCATTCAACCCAGCAAAGTATAGTTACACACATTCTATATCAATTGATTCCACTGGATACCACACACCGAATGTGCATTTCACTTTCAATTATTCATAAGACTTGAATGTATTTCAATGGAAAATATACATTTTTACTATATTTATTAAAAATAGTTAAAAGATGGTTTTCAAGGTCACCATAACATAGTTAGCAGCAAGGAAGGGAGAGGGGGAGAGAGAGACAGAAGCATCAATGATGAGAGAGAATCCTTTATGGGCTGCCTCTTGTATGCCCCCCCACTGTGGACCGAGCCCACAACCCATGCATGTGCCTCTGACTGAAATTGAACCTGGGACCCTTCAGTCCACAGGCCAAGACTCTATCCCCTGAGCCAAGCCAGTGATAGCAGAAATATTTTGAGAATAAAATGAGATGCAAATATGGGCAGATAACCTAAAGAGGCATTTATCCAAAGAGGAGATACAGATGTTAAATTGACACGTGAAAAGATGCTCAAGATCATCAATCACCAGGAAAATGTAAATTAAGACCACAATGAGATTTCACCTCACACCTGCCAAAATGGCTATCATCAATAAATCAACAGGAACATGTGTTGGCAAAGATGTGGAGAAAAGGGAATCCTAATGCACTATTGGTGGAATGCTGATGGGTGCAGCCACTGAGGAGAGCAGTATGGAGCTTCTTCAAACAATTAAAAATAGAATTACCTCATGGCCCAGCAAATCACTTCTAGATATTTATTTTTAAAATCCAAAACATTGATTTGAAAAGATATGTGCATTTTTATGTTCACTGCAGCATTATTTACAGTAGCCAGATATGGAAGCAACCTTAGTGTTCACCACTAGACAATTAGATTTAAAAAAATGTGATACATATATACAATAAAATGTTGCTCAGCAATTAAAAAGAATGAAATCTTGTCATTTGCAAGACATGGATGGATTTAAAGAATATTATGCTAACTGAAATAAGTGAGGCAGAGAAAGACAAATACCATAAAATTTTACTTATATGTGGAATCTAAGAAACAAAATAAATAAACAAACATAACTGAAAGACACTCACAGATACAGAAAACAAATTAATAGTTACCAGATGGGAGGGCGATGGGGGAATGAGTAAAAATATGAAGAGATTAAGAAGTGAAAATTGCCAGTTATAAAAATAGCTATGTAGATGTAAAGTACAGTATAAGATTATAGTTAGTAATGTAATAACTGTTTATCTTGTCAAATAGATACTATAATTATCTGGATGATTTTTAAGGAATATATATGTCTTATCACAATGTTTTAAATCTAAAACTAATATAATATTGTATGTCAACTATAATTGAAAAATATATTTTTTAATTCTTTTAATAATTTAAAGAGATACTGACTATAATTTCACCTACTGTTACATTTAAGGAGGAGCACATGTTTTGGTTAGGATCATTGCCTTTCAGTATTTCATATGAGGAGAACATGATTGTGATTTCCAGTGGGGATAAACCATACTGTAAATACTGTTGGCAGATAAGGAACAAACACATAGTTACAAAAATAACAACTAGATGCCTGATGGGAGGAGGAGGGGGCGTGGCCTGCAGGGATCAGTCCACTGCAGGAGCAGCTCATACTGGTCAGCTGAGAGTAGGAGCAGCCACTTATCCTGGTCAGGTGAGCACCACTCCCACTGTGGGAGCACACTGACCACCAGAGAAAAGTTACCGCATTGAGCATCTGCCCCCTGGTGGTCAGTGCACATCATAGTGACTGGTCAACCAATTGTTTTGGCTATCCCACTGTTTGGTCGCTGGGCTTTTATATAGATAGATAGACAGACAGACAGACAGACAGACAAATAGACAGACAGACAGACAGACAGATAGATAGAAGAATTAGATTGATGCAATGACTAAAAAAAATGTGTTCCCAGGTCTGATTCTTTGGGGGAAGGAATCTTATTTATGAAGGCTTAATTTTAAACCTAATTTATCTAAAATGTAGGTAATTTTATCTATATAAGTCAAGTTAAAATGACTTTCTTGTTAACAAATTTTAGAACCATGATACATCCTTCTGTCCCATAGTCAACTTTGAATCTCAAAACATCATAAAGCTAGGAATAGCTACAAATTCAATTAGTTTTGAAAGGGTAGAGGAATCTTACTCTATTTATTAAGTATATGTTCACCACTATTAACTAACACTGCCAGTTAAAACATAAATAGTTAATAACTAATACTATTGTTACCAGTGTACAGTATAAATGCCATTTTGTGAGTTTATAGCATTTTCTATATTTAGAATACATTAATAATCTTATTTTATCTTCATCACACACTTGTGAAACAGGCAAGGTATGTATGGCTTTCACGAGTTCCCATAGGAGGAAGTACTTGTCCAAGTAGATGCAAAGTGTGAAGACCAGAACTGAAAGCTGGAGGTCTCCTACTTCCTCTAGGATGCTTTTCATGCAGTTCACTGGACTCCTCCTCATCCCTGACCCATTTTCTAGGTCAAAAAACTGCATTACTTCCATGTTGGGAAATAAGTATTAGCTAGCTAGAAACAAAGACTAAAGAATGAAGAAAAATGGTAAACCTGGCTATACACATTATCTCCATGATGCTTAATATACTAAATTGATTTCTATAATGCCAAAAGCTTGATTATGGAAAAGGGAAGGCATTCCTACGTAATATAATTTGGATTTAGAAACAATTAGTCATACTTAGAAACACAAGTTCTTATATATTTTACTTTTATTCTATAATTATCCAATATATTCCCAAAGCAAGGTAGTATACTAATTGCTACGGCTATTCAAAGATACATCAAGGGCTTTATAAAATACATAATATTATATATAACATACACTGAGTGGCAAGATTATTATGATCTCTGAATGCATAATAATCTGGCCACTCAATGTATATCCTATATAATAAAAGGCTAATATGCAAATTGTCCACTTGAGCAGGAGTTTGACCAGCAGGCAAGCTGGCCACTGCCCTTTCTCCTGGCCAGACTGGCTGGACCCCACCCATGCACAAATTCATGCACCAGACCTTTAATATATATAGACGTGACCAGATTATTATGCGTTCAGATATCATAATAATCTGACCACTCAATTTATAATATAAATATCAGTAATATGCAAATAAAATTAAATATAAAATGGCATTATTTTTAAAGGACTTCTGTTTTTGTTTTTGGTAATGCCTCAGTCTGAGTAACTAGACCTCGCCAGGGGCATGCAGCTGTCTCTGTGCTTCTGACTCTAAAGGGAGGCCTGAGTGAGGCTGGGGTCATTCTCAGGGAACAGCCCAAGAAAGTGGCTGCAGAGGAGGAGTTCTTATTACTCACAGAGCAAAGCTGGGATTAGCAGGGGGGTGGTTTGCATTTTCTGAAATCCAGAGGTGAAGAAATGGAAACAGTTTCTAACTATAATTTTTTATGTAATATATTAGTAGATCACATTGCAAACAGGAAACCCTGATATTTATTTTTTCCAATCATACTGACTGGGTCACAATGCAAACAGGACACATCCAGTATTTATTTTTCCAATTGTATTGAATACTTTGTGGAAGAAAACTGTGTCTGAAAATATATATAAAGTATTAACTATAATATCACCAATACTGATGAAAAGAGGAGAAAGTAAATGATGGTACAACATATCTACTTCAAATTCCCATTGAACTCTACCAGAAAACTAGCAGAAAATAGACACTCAAGAATCATAGCTGATGTTGGCCTAAAATCTTTGCTTCCTCACCGTTTACAGGAAATTGATTTTCTGTGATGGGAAAAAGCTCAGTATTGCAGGCTCTCTAAAGTTAAAGACCACTGTGCATTTTCATGCAATTGTTTTTAAACTATCAGAGTACTTACTCTTTCCTGAAATTAATTGTTACCAGGAACCAAACATTTTTTGTCCATATTTACAGTATTGATGTTCCTTAGATCGTATATTTTCTTCTCTTTCATTTGCTGTGGAATTATCCAAATTACATTGATAGGGGGAAAAGCACCAGATGTTTTTTGGTTTGTTTTTGACACTGTACTGGTTTTGATGGAAATAAATGTGTGTTCTTAAATAGCCTTGTCCTTGGGGAGCAGAAATGAACAGTTGAGCAGCAGCACAGGCCTGATGCCAAATACTGCAGTCTAAAAGTCAAAACCACCAGAAATGCATCGAAGTCCTATTAATTCTGCCACAGCCATGGGTTTGGATTTTAACAGTTGGAAATTGGAAGTGCATTTGTCTTTGAGTGAAATAGAATAAATCCCCTTTCTTTCCATGTGACTTGCAAGACTTATGCTCCACATAATTAAAGGAAGCATCTGTACCTTGAATGTTGACCACTCCTGATTTTGTAAAATATAGTATCTGTCTCGTAATCCTACATAATAAAGAGGGAATATGCAAATTGACCATCACACCATCACAAAGATGGCTGTGCCCACAGCGGAGGCAGGGGTTTTCATAACACAAGATGCAAGATGGCTGCACCCACAGCAGAGGTGGGATTTCCATAACACATGATGGCTACACCCACAGCAGAGGCCAAGTTCCCATAACAAGTCTTAACAAGCAGTCAGCAGGGACCTGAGGCTGCGGGGTGCTGGGCCAGGGCAGGGGACCTGAGGCTGCACCCTCTGCCTGATGGGGCTTGACAGGGGACCTCAGGTTATGCTTCCCACTCTAGAACCAGGCCAGGGGACCTCAGGCCAAGCCCCCTCCTGGTGGGGCTTGACGGGGGACCTCAAGGTGTGCCTCTCACCCTGGTATTGGGTCAAGGGACCTCAGGCAGCACCTTCCATCCTGGTGCCAGGCCGGGGGACCTGAGGGTGCATTGGGGGACCTGAAGCTGTGCCCCTCACCCTGTGGGGCTTGATGGGGAACTGAGGCTGCACCCCCATCTGGCGCTGGGCCAGGAATGAGGCTGACCTCCTTCCCCCGCCCAGCAGGGCTTGACAAGGGTGGGGCTGGTTGGGTCTGAATCTTGCCAGTGGGGTTGGGGCCAACTGGGCCTGGGTCTCACACAATTTTGAGGCACTGTGGGTGGGCAGGGACTTGACTCTGGGTCCTGTGGCACACCCCAGACTCTAACAGGAGAAAGATTTTCATATATATTTTACTAATTTTCTTTCATCTCTGACACTTCTATTACAGAGAAAGGACAAATAACAATATTAAAATGTTTCCTCTAATTAATCTCCTTTTAATGTGCATGAATTTTGTGCATCAGGCCACTGGTAATGTAATAATTCTATGAAATACTTCACTGCAATTGTTTTATGATTTAAAAAAAATGTCCACACATTCCCCTAAAATTGACCTTGTGGAATACACAGTTCCAATATCCGATTACAGTTACAAAGTAAGCAGAGGTGTTTGTGCAAGGCTAGAGCAGGAGTGGGGAAGAGGGAGGGAGGTTGATGGGTAATTGAGGAACTGATTCTGACAGAGAATTTCTTGAAAGAGCTATGAAATTCAGAGATCTTTTTCAGACATATTTCTTCTTATTCAAACTATTGCTTAGGACATCTATTGACAAGTCATGTCAATTCTACAATAATGAACAAACTATCAAAAGTCTAAAAAGAAAAAAAAAATGCAGGGACCTTAAAAGTCTGCCTTAATCTCATGAATTAAAAAACAAAACAAAAAACCCACACATGGAAGAGAACAACTCCCAACACCATGACAATCAGGACTACAAAAGCATGTCAAGACTAAAAGGAAGAATGAGCACTGCCTCAGAGGGACAGAGACCAAAGTGAATGTGGTGGTCTTAGTGGAACACAAGCTGAATGGTAGTGTACAAGGGCATATGGAACAGTAATATTAAATAAGATGTTAGAATAGCTATAGCAATGCTCAGCATATAGAAAATAGCCAATTAACACCCAATTTTGTCAGATTAGTAATTAGGGGTGTCGAACTCAATCAGAGAAGGGGCCAAAATCTAAAATCCAGCCTAAATCGTGGGCCGAATGGTTTACTGAACAGTAATAAACTGACAATGTCATAAACTGACAGCGGAGTGCAGTGATGACAGCGCGGTGCGGGCTGGATTTGGCCCGCGGGCCTTGTGTTTGACACATGTGGATTAGTTAGACTATAATTAGAGTGCCAGTCCAGGTTTTAGTCTCAGAAATTGAATCATAATACAAAAACATGGATAAGGTCTACTATAGAGCAGCACTCATACTTAAAAGATAAGTAGAAAATTAGACACTAAGAAATAATAAGAAATTTATTTTAAAGCCAAATAAATGCCTGGGTTGTATGGAAGTATTGATTTTTACACATATAATGGGTTCAATAAAAAGAAAAAATTCTAAGAAAGGTAGCTTCTCAGTATAAAGGTAACTGCTCAGTATAAAGGTAGCTGTTCACACCAAATAACTCAGGTGTGACAGGAATGGATGCTGAAGAAGAAGAATGAGAATGAAAAGGTAAATCATTAAAATAAAAAGGCTGATGTAGATAGTAGAAGGGTTTAAACCAATCATTGGAGAGACATCTCAGCACTCATCTGGGCTACCTCCCAGCTGTGAGGTTCTGAGGAGAGCGTATGCACCTGCATGTCAGGCACTGTACATCCATTCATGTAACTCTTCCTTGCAAACACCAAACTAAGTATGCGTTTCCACCATTTCACACAAGAGAAAAGTGCCATGTAGGAAAGGAAGAAATACCACACTCAGATGCACATGTTTCAGGTGGAAGGGCAGGTTTGGGTCCGGAGCTGTGTGACTTCAGAGCCTCTATGTTCTCATCCCCATCTCTTAATAGAGAACTCAGCAGACCTTCTAGAAGAAAACAGTCTGATGTCTCCCTAAACATGCATGTTGCCTGGCTTAGCAGCAACAAAACCCCTAAGAGGAAGCCGTTTTCAGAGCCAGTAGCTTTCCACCTCGATTTATGTCATCATAAAGCTCAATGAGTAGTGTTTCCTTTCCTAATTAAGCCAAACAAATTATTTCATGTCTCCCAGTAGGGAGGTGTGACACAGGGTATTGTCTCTTATTCCCAACCTGTTGCTCTGTTTTAGGAAACTGAAGCCTAGAGGGTGACCTCTGGCAGGCACAGCCCTTCCCTTTGGCCAGGATGTGGGGCCCTGAGGGATGAGAGAAGAAGCTATTGTGATGGAGAAGGAAGGATCCAGCACACTCATCAAGCACACGCTGTTTTAGCCCCAAGGACTGTCTTAAAGTGTGTGAGTTTTTAATATTAATTTAAAGTATTTTCAAATCAAAAGCTTTAAGATAAATAAGTTAAGTAGATAATTTTAGTAAATTTCCACTGGGAGAAATGGTTACTAGACTTACATTGATAATCACATGAGGTAGACAATTGTCAAACCAATATGTTGTACCCTAAAATTAATATAATATTATATGTCAAAATTATTTTAATACAAATAATAAAATGCATTTTAAATCATATTTTGAGGATTATTTAATGACATGAAGATGGTCACAATATAAGGTAAAATATAAAAAATCCAGGATACTAAATTTTAAATGAGTAAACCATTACACACAATGTACATATATGTACATTTAGTTCTCATTTGTGTAATGAATATACATGTATATATTTATAAGCTAACAATTAGTATATAAGGTAACAATTAGTGCTCCCCAAGAATGAATACTCACTTTAACAGCTGATTCTATTCCATTTTGGGGGGATACTATACACACACACACACACACACACACACACACACACACACACATATACACACATATAAATAGTATCCCTCTTTTATTAGGTAGAATATGCAAATTAACCATCACTCCACTCCACAAACCATGTCCACAAGCCACGCTCACATGCCAATCAGAACGATTATGCAAATAAACACAACCAAGATGGCTATAGCCACAGAGAGAAGGAGGGAGACATTTCCTGGTAATGAAGGAAGCCAAGCTTTCCAACTGCCCTTGTTGCCTAAGCCTCCATTCCAGGCTACAAAGTTTCAATTGTAGAAGGTAAATAAATTCCAGATACCAGGGCCTCCGCTTGGGTCACTGGAGGGCATTGCCAGTCTGCACACCACCATAGGCCCCTTGCTCAGGCTGCCCCATGCCCCAAGGAAACCCCCACCCTGATCCTGGACACCCTTCAGGGCAAACCAGCTGGCCCCCACTCGTGCACCAAGCCTCTATCCTATCTAATAAAAGAGTAATATGCAGATTGACCATCACTCCAACATATAATATGACTGCTCCCATGTAGTCAAAGATCCTGACCCTATGTGGACACAAGATGGCCAGCAGGGGAGGGCAGTTGGGAGGGACCAGGCCTGCAAGGGTGATTAGGCAAGTAGGGGATGGCAGTTGGGGAGGCACCAGGCCTGTAAGGGAGGGCAGTTGAGAGGGACCAGGCCTGAAAGGGAGGGCAGTTGAAGACAATCAATCCTGCAGGGGAGGGCAGATAGGGGTGACCAGGCCAGCAGAGGAGGGAAGTTGGGGGCAACCAGGAAGCCAGGCAGGTGAGCAGTTAGGAGCCAGCAGTCCTGGAATGAGGAGGGATGTCCTAGATTAGAGATGGTGCAGGGTGGGCTGAGGAACAACCCCCCAAATTTTGTGCATTGGCCCTCTAATATATATATATATATTGAGAGAGAAAAAAATATAACATTGAAAAATAAAGGCCATGCCGAAACTGGTTTGGCTCAGTGGTAGAGCGTCGGTCTGCGGACTGAAAGGTCCCAGGTTTGATTCCAGTCAAGGGCATGTACATTGGTTCCGGGCACATCCCTGGTAGGGGGTGTGCAAGAGGCAGCTGGTCGATGTTTCTCTCTCATTGATGTTTCTATCTCTCTCCCTTCCTCCTCTCTGTAAAATATAAATAAAATATATTAAAAATAAAAAATAAAAAAATAAAGGCCATGATATCAAAATGTCAAAATTTATTACTGGGAATTCAATTATAGCTATTTCATGTTTCCTATTTATTTAATTTATAAACATGATAACAAAATGTATATATTTTAGTAGTTATTTAACAAGGATTTCTCCCAAATTCATAATAATAATGTTCATATTAATGTGCACAGATGTCCCACTCTTCTGAAGAATTCTTACGTCTTTCACTGCTGTTTTGGGATGAAAAATAAAATCATCCTCTACATAACTTGTTTTTACTATAAGCACTTGGGATATGAAAACTTTGAGGGCTTAAAAAATTAAACTATACTTAATAAAATTCTGCTAGAGAAAAGTAAATAGAACTATTAACCTGGTTATTCAGACACTGAACTTGGTGTGTCTTTGCGATGGATTCTGTGGCTGGGCGTGGAGCAAGGTGAGCAGGGCACTGGGCCGGTAAGTGGTCCAACAGGAACTGTGACCGCGTGCAGGTGGAGGGGCGTTGCGTCCTCTTTCTGGTAAAGAAGATGAACCACAGAACGCCTTTCTGACCCATTTCCTCAGAAAGTCCTGTTCCAGCACCTACCGCACACATCAGAAAAGCTTGATGTTTACGCTACTGAAGGCCCAGAATGGTGAGGACACCTTGTTTTTCCACTGGGGATGGGCCCCAACTCTGGGGAAACAGCAAACTCCAGGATTGGAGAAGGCCAAGAGTCTGGGAGAAATGCAGAAACTCTGTGCATAATATGGCCTCCAAGCACATCTCCAGCACTATAATCCCAAGATTTTTGCAGAGACCTGACCAAGGTCAGATGCCTACTCCATCATTCTTGCCTTCCGTGGACTCTATGTGTGCAGCCAGAAGCTTTCATCACAGCTTTCACTGTTTTCATGGCGGGGGAGAGCTCAGATGAGCTGTGTGCTGACGGTGTGTGGTAATCTTGTTGTGCTACTCTCCCAATGGTCAAAAACTATGCAAGGTGTTTATGGCTGGCATATTGGGGTACTATGACTTGCGTGTTCAATGAATAACAGAAATTAAACTTCAATCTCTTCACCTGACCTTGCTCAAGAAGAAAAGGTAACTTCAGGCCAGCGGGCAAAAGAAGAGAGCATTGGCTGAGGGCAGGAGAGCCAACAGGACATCTGAAATTACTCGGTGGAAGCCAACATTTTATATCCCTGCTGTAACTCTATCCTGTCTTTAATAAGCAATAGCCTTCTTTTTATCTGAGTGACAGACATATGGGGTTGTTACTATAGTTCTCAGCAACTTAGAAATGGAAAAATCAACCCACATGGTGGGGGAAGGAGGTGGAAAAGGAAGTAGGGGTTTCTCAAGTGGCTAATGGATTAGAACATGGCCACAAGAGCCTGTTGCATTTCTTATTTAAGAGCTATGAGACTAATGCTCAGTGAAGTCAAGGTAACGGACTCAAGGTCGCTATCTGGAAGGGGCAGGCCATGGGGTCTGTGAGCGCCGTCTTTCCTCTCTGTCTGTATGCTTGTCCGTGATGACCTGGCCCTCTGACCTTGCTCCTGCTCTTGCAGTCTTCTTACCGTTCATTTGTCTTCTTGGACCTGCAGTTCCCCTTTGCCAAGGGAGGGGAGATGCTGACATAGTTCACTTTGGCTAGGGCAGCCGCCCCGACTGCGACTTGGCTCCATCTCCATTCTCACCAACAGCCTGCTGGGAGGCTCCTACAGACACTACTTGAAAAGCCAAAGTATTTTGCCCACAGGGTGGCACCAGGAAGCCACTACTCTGCTGTCCTCCTTCCAGAGAGTGGCAGAGGACACTGCTGTGTGATTTAATAGCACCATTTCCACTAGTGTCCCAGGGCGCCATTCATTTGAGAAGCGTCTGCACACAATGCTAATATTGGCAAGACCTCTGAAAAGCTAACTCAGGTACTAAATCATGCCAAATGAGCAAGTCAAATCCACACAGGACTCCCAAGGTAACTTTTGGAGAGAAAAGTAAAGGTTATGTCAGTGACTGAGACAGAAAGCAACCCAATGCCCTTTCAGGGAAAAATAATTGAGACATATAAAATCTTGCCCAGCCAGCATGGCACAGTGGTTGAACATTGATCTATGAACCACGAGGTCAAGGTTCAATTCCCGGTTAGGGCACATGCCCAGGTTATGGCTCGATCCCCAGTGTGTATGTGTGTGTGTGTGTATGTGTGTGTGTGTGTGTGTGTGTGTGTGTATGAGTAGGGGGAGGGGTGGGGCATGCAGAAGGCAGCCTATCAATGATTCTCCCTCATCACTGATGGTTCTGTTCCTCTTTTCCTCTCCCTTCCTTTCTGAAATAAATAAAAATATAATTTTGAAAAGACATAAAGTCTTAAAATTGATTTCTTCATAAAAGTCTCCATATGCCTCAGGCCTTCCTGTATTCTCTACATCCCTGCCTTCAGACCCTTCCCCCATTTAGTGTCCCTGTCCTCTTTTGCAGCTTGCATTTCTGTCTTCCTGCCTCTTCTCCCTTCATAATGGGAGCTCATACCTGACTCCCTTCAATGGACAGTGGTGCTAGTTTGGCCTTAGCTATAGATAGGTTCCACATGTTGCTCCCAACCAGGCATCTGTCTGCCATCTTCACCCACATGAGGAAAAGAGAAAGATAAACTTATGTCATGTGTCAGGCAGAGGACCTCGGTTCCCATCACCCAACACCTAGAGACAGGATGCTGGCTTCCATGGCCTGTCTCCATGTCAGCTTCAGGGTCCCACCAAGCCTACCCATCAGGAGGCGCTCCAACACAATGTCATTTTGCTCTGCACCTCAAAATATAAAAGGAATTAGTGACAGCATTATATTTAAATTGTTGAAACACTGTCATTCCAAAAAAAAATTTTTTTTCTGAAAGTATACCATTTCATTGCCAGTTACTATGTTCCTAAAAATAAATTACTATATTTTGTACAACATCCCATGAAAGTTCACAACAAATGTCAAGTCTTTTCAATTTCTATCCCTAACTCAATGATTTTTACAGTTTCCCATGTTGAAGTTTTCTTTCAAAGTGGCCTTTTCCATCATCCTCACAATTAATTTTCCCTCATGGATGAAATGATTCTTTCTTTTTCAAATGTCTGTCTGTGGGGAGGGGCGACAATAGTTGCTTAGGGCATCACCAGGGCCTTTCTCTCTGTCTTCCCTGTGCCAGTCTAAATCTCAGCCCACCACAGCACACACCACCCAGCCAGTCCAACAGCAAGAGTGGCTCTCAGCTCCTCCTCAGCTTCCATGTGGGGAAAGAGGGCTTTGGGATACAGTCAGTACAGTCCAGCCTTTGACCTCAGAGGCTTAGTCTGGTGGGAAAGAAAATGTGAGTGTAAATCCAACAGCAGAAAGAACCAGGAAGAAAGAAGTGAAGGCGTAGTGCTGAGTACAGAAAAGTGAACCCATGGATTCCAAAGGGGCATGGTACCATATAGGAACAGTGTGTGGTGTTAGGCATGCTATCCAGGTGATGTGGGAAGTCCTGTGAAGAAGTAGTCTCTTTAAGTCTGCATCAACTTCAAAGCAGGGAGAGCTTGTATTACCAACTGCATAGAGGTGCTGAGCTTGGTTTTGGTGAAGAATAGGCATCATACACACTGGTGATGCTGAGCATTGCCATTTGTGCTTATTTCTACTCCCAACTTTCCACACAGAGGGCTGGAGGCAGCTGGGGACCCGTGTTAATGCTCCCACAATGCAGATGATGCTAAGCAGTTCAGGCTGCTTCTTCCTTTCTTGTGCTTCCTCTGTTCAGGCCAAGCCTAATCCCACATCACATTCTTGCAGATATTTTTTAAAGATCAAGAGAATTTCCTTACTTACCCTTTCCTTCCAACTACCTCAGGGAAGATTTGCTCCCAAGTTCTCCCTCAACACTTATTTGAAAATTGAATATAAAAATTACTTTCTGCCCAGTAAATTGAGCCATTCATGTGCAGGAAGAATAGGCTTATGTCTGTCACACCTGCTACAAAACAAACAGAAACTACACTAACAAACTCCTGGAAGCAGGATCTGTCTTAGCTTTGTCTGGAGCGTCCCCTCAGAGCCCTGGCCACACACTCTTTCCTGTCCTGCTCACTCTCCTGATAGACTCCTACAGACTGATCAGTGTCTCTTCCATACCACATTGTGACCTTCAACACACAGCCCTGCTCTCTGCTCCCTGACGTGATTCAGAATTCACAGTGAGACTCTCCTGCAGGGACAGGTGAAGACAGCCCATGCCCTGTTAGCTCATGAGGGACGTGTTTCATGTTCAGTCCCTTGTCCCCGTCACACATCAGCTGTAGACACGGGTCCAGTTCTGCACAGCAAGGCACCAACCTTCCCCAGCAACACCCAGGGAGGCGAGGAGAATCACAGGTTTCTCCCTTCCTCATCTTTCCTTGATCTGGGTGCTCCCTTCCTCCCAGTATTGGACATTTCTCCCATCTCCCTGTTTTCTTCCTTTTGTACTCCCTGCTCTTCAGGGGTGTTCACTCCCTACTTCAGTCTGCACCACTAGGGATTTTCCTTTTCACTCTCCAACAAACCCAGTGGGTAAACTATTAGCATGCAGAAGGAAAGACAGTTCCTTGTGCATGACCTTTCTGGACCTTGACATCATCCTGGCCTGGTCCTGCCTGAGAACCTCGGACCCTGCAGGGAAGCCACTTAGCTTCATTCAGCAGTGGCTTTCTGGGGGAGAAGAAAACACAGAAGCAGAAAGAAGATGTATTTGACTTGGAAGCTTGGCATGTGCAGCCCGCTTCCAGGAGGTGGCCAGAGCCACCTGATCTCAGTGGCTGTGACAGTTCTCAGAATCTTAGGCTACATGAAACAAATATGTTTCTCTTCATAAAACCTGCCACCTTGGATTCATGCTTTTAAAAAAAAGTGAGATTTATTTTATTTTATTTTATTTTATTATTTTATTTTGTTTTATTTTATTTTAGGGAGAGTGGAAGAGAGGAAAAAGACAGAGAAAAACATCCACGTGAGAGAAACACATCAATAGTTGCCTCCTGTACATGCCCCAACCAGAGCCTGTGCCAGAGAGGAACTTGCAGCCGAGATATGTAACCTTGATTGGAATTGGACCCAGGACCCTTCGGTCTACAAGCCGATGCTCTATCCACAGAGCCAAACCAGTGAGAATGTTTTGTTTATTTTTTTTTTCTTCATTCATTCCCATCTCCCCAGGAATTTGTAAAAAGTGTTGAGAAAAGTGAGAGATGTTTAAAAATATATTTTGTTTTAACTTGCTAACTTTAAGTGGTAAGTAGAGTTAAAATTGCCAAGTAAAAATGGACTCAGTAGTCTGGAAAAAAGTTTCAATCTCTTCACTTTTTTTGAAGAGCAAAAGCAACATTTTAAAAAATAGGTATGGTTTCTATAAACTGTAGAACATTTGAAAGTGAAGTTTTTGTGTTTTGTTTTGTTTTTTATGGAAGGAAAAACTCAAAGGGTATTCCTGAGTTATATTAGAAATATTTTATTTTGAAAGAGAAAGAGATATGAGGCAAAGTTCACAAATTAGAATGTGTTAATTTGGATAATTTAGGGAGGATAGTGTGGCAAAAAGACGATATAAGAAGGAGAAGAGTGAAGAGAGTTTCCCTTCATAAATACAAGAGTCAAAGTGAGTAAAAGAGTCTGTTGACAGTGTTGGACTTCCCAGGAACCATGGTCCTGCTCCCTGGATTATAGACTGACTGTCTCCATACGCAAGGAGGCTCAAGTGAGACACATCACAAAGGAGCAGAAAACAGGACTGAGCCATTCCTGGCCTTGCATACATCTTGGGGAGGCTTGAAGGGGAAATCAAGGCATTGTGTGGAAGGACAGAGGGAGTGGGCTGAGTCTTTCATTTGTGAACCCCTTGAATTCTGTAGACCCTTTATCGCTCCTAGGGATGAAGTCTTTGTCAGTGTAAAGATTTTAATTGTAAATCCAGTTGCTCCATTTGCTTTTTCTGGTAACCAACAATGCATGGAAAGCAATTCCAGGGGCTGGAACTTGTAAAGTCCTTCCCATGGTGGCCGCTGTTGATTAGCTTGGGTCACTAACACAATACTAGAGCTGCCACCACTGTTTGGAATAAGTAAAAGGGAGAAACGGAAGAGATCAAGGTAAAAGAGAAAACTGAGACAACAAGCTAAGCAGTCTACCAGGTAAAGCTTCGACTCTCACCAGTTCCAGCTGGTCAGCTTGCTTCAGACCTGATGGAGCCTGGAGGCAGCCATGTCCAGTTGTTCAGAGCTGGGCTCCTGCGCTCACAGCCCGAGGTAAGTAAGCATAACTGACTCTAGGCTTTAGATTAGTAAATGTGATTTAGGTTCTTACTGACTCAAATGAGAACTGTATATAAACATGTTTATAAATTTCTAAATATGTTTTAATCAGGATTGTGGCACATCAGTTTTAAACAAAACAACAGTCTGTGCAATTCAGTCCATGTCCTGTTTACAGACTCACAGATGTGAAGCCATATGAGCGATAAATGATGAAGCAAAGTAGGCAAATCATACTTCAACACTGGCTGTTTTTGAGACTTTTGTTTAGATTATTAGCATTCATGTTTTAAACAGAGCAATAAATTCTGTTGTCTGGATATTTAAGGGCCTCAATGTCTAGACCATATTCCTTCTTGCCTCCAACTAAGGTTTCACACATAAACCTCTGCTTACACAATAGGAGATATGGATGAATGAGCGGCCTGGCAACAGGCAAGTGGGAGGAGAGGGGTTGTGTCAAAATGAATGGTATGTGCTTCACTGGGGAGTCAGCTGCTATAATGACCCCTATAAGTGTGATAAAATATTCATATTTAAATAGGCAACATTAATAATCTAGGACTTTTAAGATAAAAAGTCCTGATATTAAATATAATAGAAAAACTATTTATTATTCTTATACTAGAGACATGGTGCACAAAACTCATGCAAGTCTAGGCCTGACTTGCAGTCAGGGCCGATTGGGGCTTTCCTTCCCCCAGCTGCTAGCTGCTGGCCAGGGCCTTCCTTCATTCCATGCTAACCCTGGTGGTCAGTGCATGTCATGGGAGCAATCAGACTCCCAGTCTCCCAGTCAAACTCCCAAGGGGACACTGAGAGAGAGAGAGAGAGAGAGAGAGAGAGAGAGAGAGAGAGAGAGAGAGAGAGAGAGAGGAGAGAGAGAGGAGAGAGAGAGAGAGAGAGAGAGAATTATTTACTTTCTACAAATAGACCACCCAAGAACTATCCATGGGTTATCAGTTTGGGACTTCTGATCTGAGCTGTCTATATTTCCAATGTAAATACCTTTTTATTTTTATTTTATTTTGACTGTTTTGTATCTTTTGTAGTATCTGGTGCCATGAAAGAATGGGCCTTTGAATGTGTATGGAATAAATTAACAGAAGATACCAATGGATGTGATGGCACTGAGAGTGAAAGGCACTGGTGCATGGGCAGGTAGCTAGTTTCAGGGCAGATAAAGGTCACTACAGGTTCTGTCTAATGCCTTGACCTCTATGCCACCACTGAAGGATTTAGAGATAAAAAGGCAGAGAAAGAGGATCGCAGACATTCATTGGGCTGTGTATCTAAGGCCATTCAGAAACCAGAGCTTCAATGTGAGTGCTTGTTTCCCTGCATGCAGTGGGAAAGCTTAAAGAAAGGTGCTGGTGATGATAAATATAGTATCAACTCACATTTTTGTACTATGAACTGTATACCAGCCATCTGGTAAAAACTACAGGTCTATCTTCTTATTCTGTCCTCACAAACCTTTAAGGCATTTCATTTTTATAGAAGAAACTGTGGCAATGACTGATGAGGAAAGTATTCCAAAATCATGCAGCTAAGCAGCAGCCACTACATCTTGCCTTTAATTCTCAAATCGACCATGTGAGATGTGTATTATTCTGAATGTTTTTCAGATATGGGGGTGGGGAGAGATCTCAGAGTGCACACCTGGAACATGAAAGCATGCACTTTGCTTTGTTAAATTGAGATTCAAACCCTGGTCTGTTTGTTGTGGTGAAAATGGCCTCTTTTGTGGTGTGCGGAGAAAGAAATTGCAAAGGGCACATGCGGGAGAAGTTTAAAGGTACGGGGAGACTTATTGGGGTGAAGGGAAATAATAACCCTCAGGGGTGTAAAGGGTGAGCAGGCTCTAGTAGCCATGGCCCTTACATTCCTGATAACCCTCCCTATATTTTCTTGGTCTTTGGAAACAAGAGACCTCTTTTAAATTACCCAATCTACTTTGTGATTTTTCCAGACTTGTGCTCTGTCCTTTCCCTAAACAATATCTTTCCTAACCCTTCCAGGCTCAAGCCCTCATCTTATCTGATACCTTTTCCAGGCCAGGCTCCACTCTTTCTATGCCATCTTGGCTCCTACATGTCCAACAGTTCTTCTAAGTCCTGGTTTCTACTGTTCCTGACACTAACAAAAGGATTTTCCCTACTTCTGCCCCCCCAAAACCCCTAGTAGGCTGGCAGTTACCCAGAGAGACCCTTTTCCCTAGGGATTGCTGGAGGATTGCCCCAGGATTAAATCAGAGATGGGGAGGGTGCTGGGATCACCAGGGGTTTATGAATACTGTACTTCCTAGTGAACCAAGCTTAATGTCCTATTCAAGTCCCTGGTAAATTAGGCTTAATATCCAATTCAGTTTCCTAGTTCATTATGCTGAATGTGTGATTCCCTTTGCTCCCTTCCTTTATTAATAACTAGCTAACTACCTGTGCTAATGCCAGCATGATCACCTCAGTGTCCTTGACGTTCCTGCAGAAAACCAAAGCTGTCTTGGTCTCACAGACTGCCCTTTCACTGAGAATTCTCTTCCTCCCTGACTTATTTAGGTATTTGTTCAAGTATTATTTTCTCAGACAGACATTATTTAAAAACATCATCTAAAATAGAGTCCCTGAACTAACTGGGGTTTAATTCTCATTTTATTGGTTGCTTAGAGTTCTCTGAAATTATCTTATACTACAAAAGCCCATGTTCACCCCTCCTTGTGATGTAAGTCCCAGCAGGGCAGGGGATTGCCACTTTTGCAGCTGTGTCCGAGCAGTTAGAACGGTGTCTGAACTGAACACACTTCTTTACATGAAGGCTGAATGACTTCAAGGATGCAGGTATATTCTTTCATATTTGGCATGCATTTTAATGTTTCCACAGCCAAACACAGGAGAACACTTGTATTTTGAAATACACTATAAAGAAGTACTATGGGTAATACAGATGTAGAAAAAGGACTGTCTGGTTAGATTCCAGCTACCTGAATAAAAGGAAGAAAAGAGTGACAAACCTGGAGCAGAAGAAAACATAAGCTGTGGATGTTAGGAGAGATTTTAATTCTTAAAAAATGCAGGCAGAGCCAATGACTTGAAGTTCAGTGACAGAGGGGGTTTGTTCTTCATGAAAGACAAGCAAATGTCATTTTACTTTCATCTTTTTTCAACTTGGAAAAATAATATGACAGATGGAGGGGAGCCCTGAGGATGAGGAGGTGAGGCTAGTGGCCTTGCAGGGGTCAGGAGCCATGGCTTCCCGCGGAGCAGGTGTAAGGGAGGGAGCACACTGCTCTCCCAATGGGAGTTTCAGGCAAAGTCTATGTTGTATTTAGTGACCTCCAGGAGAGAGGGGAACAGAGCTTGTTCAATTTCATGTAGAATGATGGCCCCTGACACCTAGCATTTCTGTACTGAAGTGTCTTCATGGTGATCGGATTTAGGACCCTGAGTCTGACTCTCCATCATGTTCACCCCTCTTCACCTTTGCAGTAAATGAAAACTCTGGATAAACAGGTAAGGAGGTTTCCCTCTGAGAGCTTCTTGTGACAAGAACGATGTAAACAAAGCCACTACTACCATAGCAAGCTTCCGAGGATGGCAGGAAGCATGTCATTGCCCTCAGTAACCAGGGCTGTGAGGGGGGTGTGGTCACCAGAGTGAACATAGTGGTCAGGGCATATGGCTCTGCCTTCATTCTCTCTGGCTCTCATTTCTAGGCTCCATCCTCCCCATTTCTGAAATGGAAGGATGGATGAGACCTAAGAAGTTCTATGCTCTATTTCCAGTTTTAAATCCAATAATCCTAAGTTAATAATGGTCATTGGAGTAGTTGAAAATTGCCAGTTAAGTAATAATTTGTAGGTATAGTGTTCTTAGCTACTTGAGACACTCCCTTTTATTTCAACTTGGAAGGCTAATATTTATTTTAGAGAAATTTTGGTGTTAAAGCATTCTGCTCATGTTCGGCATTTTCTTCCTGTTTAGTGGTATTTAGAAATGTGAGGATGCATAGGAAACATGCTCTGAAATATATCCTGATATATTTATTGCTATTATGATTGTTATAGTTACTTAGTCATTAATCAGTCATACAGTAATGAAAACAATTAGCCTTTTTCTTTATTAAGAATTTTAGATGAAACTCTAGTAAAAATTATCTTACTCTTTATTTCAAACCATGGCTGAGGATAGGGCGGATAAAGACAAGAATCATGTTTCTTCAATTTGGATAACAGTGCCAGTCTTCCCAAAGTACTGCCTCCCTGGAACACTGGTGTGGAACTGTCCAGTGCTGAACCAGCCACTGGCACCTTCACCTGGGCAGTATCTGGGACTCACTTCCCCTCTCTAGGGCTTGGTTTACTTTTCCCCAAATGCAGATGATAAGATCTACCTCATAATTTTATTTTAAAGATTCAATGGAATAATGCCTATAAAGTATTTTCTGCTATATATTTACATAATTTCTCTTTGTACACTTTGTTGTGTGATTTCTATTCTTGAAACCTAAAGACATAATTAAGGATGTGTTCCAAATATCATCTCACCATGAGGCCATCTCCAATCACCCAAAAGAATCTGTTAAATATATAGATAAATTTTCAAAAGATTTCTCAAATTTAATGATTACTATTTGTTTAATTATTTTATATTTTAAGTTGAGGGTGAGCATAGGCCAGTAGATTATTAGCTCTTTTTGACCTGGACAGTGACCATTTGTTTTTGTTGTTTCTGAATTTGCGAGATTTTTTTTTCTCTTTTAAGCATAGAAGTCTCTTTTATGTAAAGAAAACATCAAAAGGAAAATGAACAGATGATAATGCCCTCACATGATTAATACCTTTTTTAATTTATTGATATCTACTCTGTTCAATAAATCGTTAAAGAATTGCTGAGAGCTTGCTAAGTGCTAGTCATCTCCAGGGGTTTTTCCCTGTGGTTCCTCTTAGTGTGTATGGGTGCAAGGGCCATGTCTACCTCACTATTGTAGATGCCAGAGTTTACAGTTTCTTTCTTCTAAATTCCAGCCCATCATTACTCTCTCCTACCTCACCCCAAGCCCTCTCCTACCTAGCATAGTAGACTGATTTGAAGTATGCTGACTGAATTTTAATCTCAGCTTTATTCATTTACCAGTTCAATGAACTTAGTAAACATATTGGTCTCTCTCCAACATAAGTGTACAATGAGAATTAGACTGTGTACTTTGCAGGATTGTTAAAATAATTTGAAATAAATTAATGTATTATGGGGTCAGTTCACAAAAGTGATTATCAGCTCACCATTGCTCTAAGAGACAGAAAACTTTTAGCTTATTTTATATTCTAAACATCATTTTCTCATTGATCTCATATTTCCTCTGATCCTGCTGTTTTGTTTATCATTGTATGTATATTTCCCTGTTGCATTGTATATAGTTATTTCTAAAACTGGTAAGTTATAGTATAAGAAAATATATTGCAAACGCATAAAATAAAATAATAGAGATAACCTTTTGGTCACAAATTTCCCAAGCCCTGCATTCTCCAGTTGTAAAATCTATCAAGAAATTAAATAATTTATAAATCCCAAGGCACCAACAAAATGAGAAATGTAAAATTCAACACATGGCCTGCCAGTGAATAGGCAATAATAATTTCAGTCATTTATGTCAATAGCTTACCATTTATACCTAATTACCATGCTTCAAAATTCAATTATGTATATCATTAGGTGTATGTCAAATTAACTCTGTTGTAAGTTTTAATTGATTATGCCACTATTCTCTACACCTGCATGCTCAGTGTTTATAGTGTGTTACTTATGTACCATGGTCAATTGCCTCAACCTAACAAAAAAAAAAAATTGCCAAAGGCAGCAAACCCTGGGAAATATGTGATATCTTCCATTGAAGAGTTTATTGTTATGGTATGAGAGGGACCCTACTTTTGACAAGTTTTTCCCACTGTACCTTTGTTTTTCTTTCATTCCCATGGTGGGAATAACAGTTGTCTTCTTCTTCTTCTTCTTCTTCTTCTTCTTCTTCTTCTTCTTCTTCTTCATACATTTTATTGTTTTTTGTTTTGTTATTTTTTTTACAGAGAGGAAGGAACAGGGAGAGCTAGAAACATCAATGAGAGAGAAACATTGACCTCCTACATAGCCTCCACCGGGTTTGTGCCTGCAACCAAGGCAAATGCCATTGACCAGAATTGAACCCAGGACCTTCCAGTCCACAGGCCAATGCTCTATTCACTGAGCCAAACCAGTTCTGGCTCCTTTTCTTAATTAGCTTAGGAGACCCAAACTTGGTTAAAACAGAATGGCTTTGGGAAATAGACATTAATTTAAAGCTCTGCCATTTACTTGGTATGTGATCTTGAGACAATTTCTTAACTGAATCTTCAAAAACCAATTTTAATATCTACTTCATGGGCTATTTTTTTTAAAAAAATAGACAACATCTGTGAAGAATATGAGCCCTATATATTAGACAGCAGAATGACCAGTTGCTATGATGCGCACTGACTACCAGGATTAGACATTCAATGCAGGAACTGGCCCCAGCCCACAGGCACCATGCCAGCCAAGGTGGGTGGTAGTAGGGTCCCCCAATCACCCTGCTGGTCACCTCACAGATAGGCCTGATTGCTGGGCAAGCCTAGGGACCCTACCCATGAATGAATTTTGTGTATCAGGCCTGTAGTATTGTATGTTTGGTATTTTGTGATTACACAAAATACCAAAGCCTGGGCAAGTCTATTTTAAAGAAGTGGCTTTAGAAGAAGTTTAAGTTTAAAATTTTTGGCTCTTGCTGGGACCGGTTTGGCTCAGTGGATAGAGCATCAGCCTGCAGACTGAAAAGTCCCAGGTTCGATTCCAGTTGAGGGCATGTACCTTGGTTGTGGGCACATCCCCAGTAGGGGGTGTGCAAGAGGCAGCTGATCGATGTTTCTCTCTCTCTTTCTAACTCTCTATCCCTCTCTCTTCCTCTCTGTGAAAAATCAATAAAATATATTTTTTTAAAAATTTGGGGCTCTTAAAATAAATTTCAATCATTGTACTGTTGATATTTGGGTCTGCTGACTAATGAGTTTGCTGACCACTGACGTAAGCTATTTCCGAATCTTAGCTATTATAAATTGTGCTGGTATAAACATAGGGTGGATATGTCCTTTCTGACTGGTGTCTTATTTCTTGGGATATATTCCTAGAAGTTGGATTACTGGGTCAAATGGGAGTTTCATTTTTAATTTTTTGAGGAGACTCCATACTGTTTTCCACTGTAGCTGCATCAGTCTGAATTCCCACCAGCAGTGTAGGAGGGTTCCTTTTTCTCCACATCCTCGCCAGCACTTCTTTGACAATTTGTTGATGATACCTACTGTGACAGGTGTGATATGTATCATTTTGTCATTTTTATTTTCATCTCTTGGATGTTTAGTGACTTTGAGCATGTTTTCATATGTCTCCTGGCCTTCTGTATGTCCCTTTCAAAAATGTCTATTTAAGTCCTTTGCCATTTTTTGATTGGATTATTTATCTTCCCTTTGTTAAGATGTGAGTTCCCTATAAGTTTTGGTGATTATGCCTTTATCAAATACAACATGGGCGAATATGTTCTCCCATGAAGTGGGCTTTCTTTTTTTGTTGATGGTTTCTTTTGCTCTCCACAAGCTTTTTATTTTTTTTTAATAAATCTTTATTGTTCATATTATTACAATTGTTCCTGTCCTCCAGCCACCACAACATAGCTCGCCAACACTTGGTTCCCAACCCACTCTCGGCCCTTACCCCCACACACACACACACTGTCCTCATCCATAGGGGTACGGTTTTTGTTCAGTCTCTTCCCACACCCCCCACATCCCTTTCCCCCTGAGAATTGTTAGTCCATTCCCTTTCTATGCCCCTGATTCTATTATATTCACCAGTTTATTCCATTCATCATATTTTTTATTCACTTGATTTTTAGATTCACTTGTTGATAGATATGTATTTGTTGTTAATAATTTTTATCTTTACCTTTTTCTTCTTTTTTCTCTTCTTAAAGAATACCTTCCAGCATTTCATATAATACGCATTTGGCGGTGATGAACTCCTTTAGCTTTTTCTTATCTGTGAAACTCTTTATCTGACTTTCAATTCTGAATGATAGCTTTGCTGGGTAGAGTAATCTTGGTTGTAGGTTCTTGCTATTTATCACTTTGAATATCTCTAGCCACTCTGCTTTATGAACTGTATGATCTCAACTCTGATTTTTTTTTTTTCTGACATCCTTCATACCTCTATTTAATTTATTTCCTTTTCTAGCAATTCCTCCTTTTCTTTCCTCTGTATCCCCATTTTTGTTGTCTTTCTTTGGCCCTCAGTTCCCCATTTGGGACCCGATGGATTGAAGCCTGTACCAGTGCAATGGTCCTGGATTAGCTAGCCCTGAAGGCTGGGTCTACCTTGAGTTTCACATCTTTATTATCTCTTCTCTGAGGTGTACCCCCTTCTCTCACAGTTTTGGTATCTCAGTTATCCATTTCTCAGGGTTGCCAGGGGTGGGTGCACAGTTCCTTAGATGTGTGATTCTCTGTGAGAGCCCAGAGCCCTCTGGCATGCAATTCTACACACACGCCACACACATCTACATATTCCCCTCTCACTTCTTTACTTTGTCACACTTTCTCCCTTACATGAAGTTCTGTCAGCCACCATGTTGGATCCCTTAGTATCTCTTATCTTTCTCCTTTGAATGCATCCATCGCTCAAGACAAATATCCTTCACATTCTTCAAAACCTGGATGAACTCCTTTTATTCTTGTGATTTTCCTAGAATCCTTATTTCTTTAATACAGGTGGATATACTACTGTCTGTTCAGATGTGTTTGCTTTCAAACTAAATATCTTACCTGCTTAGTTCTTATCTATGTCTTTGCACTGCCACACTGGAATCACAGAATGCCATGTATTTGCTGTAGAAGAACATGGAGATCACCTCATTCAGGGCTTTCATTTTCCAGATGAGGAAAATGATGCCCAGAAAGGTTAAATTACTTCATCATAGCCTTCTAATGTACTAGTGACAAACTGAGACGCAGTGTTCAAACTGACCTTTTGATGTTAATTAGAGGGTTTGCCAAACTATGATCACAGGCTACATACTTTTTGTAAATAGAATGTTACTGGGACACAGTCACTTTCTGCTCATTTACATATAGTCTATGGCTTTCCTGCTACAAAGACAGAGCTGAGGTTGTGACAGGGGCCATCTGGCCTGTGGAGCGTGCTCACTGTGACACTCTAGAGAATGTTTGTGGTGCCAATTAAGAACAGTTACAAAATTCCAACTCATGAAATGAGTTATCACCCAAATCATTTTTTATCTGAGTGTGAAAATCAGCTGACCAACACTATTTGACATTTTTATCCTTAAGTTTTTCTATGCCAAGAGACAGACATTGTCAGAAATGCCTTAGTATTAAAGACAATGCCTGGTAGAGGATCTGACTGGAGAGCAAGTGTTGGAATCCAAGACATTTATCTCCTAAAGCCATATCCATGCCCTTTCTCCCCAGCTTTGTCAGGCTCATAGTGAGCTCATGTAAGGAGACTTGGGATATGAAGTGTAAGAACCCCTGACTACTTTGAAGACAGCTCACTGTGTCATTCACCAAAGTGCAAGTACTTACTGGCCACTGGCACACACTCCAGTGCACCTGCTTTACACCTGTATGGGGCTATTCAGGTTCAACCTAACAACAGAAAAAAACAGTAAGTGCCTACCTTGGAGGGCTGCTGTTTTAAGATGAATTACATTTGGCTATTTGGTGGCTTAAATGCCAGAAACCTAAGTCTGAAACGGGCACAAAATTATGAAGTAAGCCAGAAATAGGTGAAAGGTCCTTTTATAGCAGAGCTGCGGGGAGCTCTCACAAAGACATCACCATTTTTGAACTTTTTAGCATGCCTGGCATCCATCCACATGTAAATAATATCTCATAAGTCCTTAGTTGCTATTGGCAGGAATAGTGCTCTGAGTGGGATGTTTTGGGTTGTCAGGAACAGAAAAAAGCCAAATCGACTGGTTTTAATCATAGGGAAATCTCTTACCTTATGACCAAGAAAAGGGGCAGTGGCTCCTGGACTGCTTAACTCAGTGGACCAATGATGTTAACCAGACCATGTTCTTTATTTTCCTTTACCTATCTTCAGCATGCCATTTTTATTTTCAAATTGACCAAACTAACACAGTTCTGACAACATCTAATGAAAGAAAAATCAGTTTTTCTTTCCAAGAACCTTCTTTTAGGGCAAATAATTTTTTTGCTTTACTAGAATTCTGTCACATAGGCCTATCAGAGAGAGTTGCTGGCCCAGGTGTCAATCCTCCATGATTTCCTGAGACTTCAGGGCTAGGAGATAAGAGGAGCCTGTCTTCCCAGCAGAACAGCTGAGCAGAAGAGGTAAATGCTTTTTAACCAAGCTGGAGTTTAGGCAGGAAGGAAGAATGGACAAAAGAGATTTTGGGATGATTATTATTATCACCTCCTATAAATATCATTTAACAAATGAATAAGGAGAGAATTTACATAAGTTTACTTGAAATCATAAAAATTGGACTCGCTTGGCCAGCCATGAGTTTGTTACAAGCTCCTCTTGAGGAGGCATCCGCCAGGCCCCTCCCAGGGGCGGGGTCTGTGGCATCTCCTGCCCATTCTGCCCTCCCGCGGAGACCCTTTCTCTGGGAACTCACCTCCCCGCAGCTCAGGGAGGGCCCTGTTAGTGCTGCTCTTGGCCCCAGTCTCAGACCTTCCCAGGGGACATGGGGTAGAGTGACGAGGTGCACTCAGCGCGTAGCCCCACCAATGAGCTTCCCTCTGCCCCTTGAAATCATAAAAATTGAGACTTTATTTCTACCCTTAGTATTTATCCGCAGGAATTTGCCTCTTGCTTTCTGGACTCAAAGACCCAAAGCAGCTTCCTCACACAGAGCAATTAAGGGCCAAATCCCAAAGGCACAGGGCAGGTGTGAATGAATTTTTAGATGCAGTGCTTCATTCATTCATCCACAATCCTTACTGAGTCCAATCGAAGGGCCAGGCGCTGGAAAGTGAATGCCCAGGCCCTGCTCTGCAGGAGGGCAGCTGTGAGGGAGCCAGGCAACCAGGTCCCCAGTGCCACAATAAACTAGTGCCCCTCTTCTATTTTACACTGAACAAACTGATCCGCAAAGGTTTGGGAATGATGGGAAACCGTGATGGATGAATTCTTAAATAAGCTAAGTCCTCTGTGTGCTCACAATGTGCCAGGCTCTGTGCCATGGGCTTTGCACACACCTCGGATCATGCAGTTCTCAAGTACCCACTTTACAAAAGAGGAAACTGAGGCAAGGGATTTCCCTGGGTCACATTATAGGGTCCATGAGGCAGCTGGGGTTTGACCCAGACCTCCTAACCCTTAGGCAGAATGCTCACCTCAAGGGCCTGCACTCTGGCCTGGCACTGGTGTTAATGCAGGCCATTCCTGCAGCAGCTGTCTGGCTGAGGTTGGCATGGGCATGGTGTGCTTCTCCTTCCCTTCACAGATGCATGACACCAGGCTTTGGAAGCCGAGACCACATTCAGGGGGTCATTCTGAGGATCAGTGGTGAACCTCTGATTCAAGGCTCTCTCTTCTCCTCAAGCTATCTCTACTGTTCTCCTACTATCCTGCCCTGGGCCTTGCCAGAATATCAATCTCCTTGTTCAAGCATGTCAGACTTGGGGCCGCATGTCTCATTTATTTGGCCCATGTTAGCCTTTGAGTTTGGCATGCTTGCCTTATAGGCTTTCAGATGTAACCATGAAAGTCTTATAGTCTTAATTCTGCTTCCAGATCAATATAACTGATTGCAAGCATCCGTCAATTTCATTTGTCAGAGTTTTCTGAGATCATGTTACATGAACTGGCATAAAGCTACCTTCTCCCCAAATCTTCTTCCAGAAGCACTTCCCAGAATCAGTTGAGCCCTACTGTGTGCACGGGTGGGGGCAGCCGGCATGCTCACTGTCTCTGGTTGTTGTGTGCACTGCTCTGGAATAGCTGCAGCTGCTTTACTTGCAGAAGACTTAGTCACTGAGTGGAGAATTAGTTTTGCTGCAGAACCACAGCAGTTTACTACTTTGTTTTTGACTTCAGTCCTGGGTTCAGTACTTGTTAAAAAGACTGGTGACAAACTTCATGGAACCTTCCCCTTACCCCCTCCACATGATGCATACTACAAATATATCTGCATTACCCTGATAAGCAATCAAGGATTGAGGTGTTCAAAAATATCCACCGAGAGAAAAATAAATATAGTCAGAAAAGACAAATGAAAAAAAAGAGCAAATTTTCAACTTTTCCTGATAAGCTAATTAAATTGGACATACTGTAAGTGTGTGTGCCCATTACTAATTACATTTTATGTGTGTGCGCGCGCGCACACACACACACGCACACTTTATTTAATACATGGTTCTCTTTCCATTTCCATGTTCAGATGTAGATTGTGGGTTCTATTAAGGAATCCACAAGATAAAAGTGCTATTGGCAAACTTAAATATGGTTAGAGGAGGCTGAATAGCAGCTGTTGAAAGAGCTAAGAATATTTAGAGTATAAAACAGGAAAAAGGGGCATTACCATCTCTCCTTTGAATATCTGTAGGGTAGTCACGTAGAAAATGCAATAGACTCATTCTATATTGTTCCAAAGTGCAAAGCTAGGATGACTGATGGAAGGTACAGAGGCAAGTTTTGGCTCAATATTAAGGGGAAAAGATTGGAACAATTAGTGCTGTCAAAAAAGGAAATGGTTTGCTGCTAAGAATAGAAAAGTCCCTCTCCATGAACTATTTCAAAAAGAGGCTTATGTGGCCATCTGTCCAGGATTTTGTGGAAAGAATTTACTCATTATTTGAACAAGAGCAGTTGCGCTCAGGCCTGGCTATTAAAAACTTGAATACTTGAGCCCCACCGCAGAGAATTTGATTTAATTGGTCCACAGTGGAGCCTGGACATCAGGTTATTTAAAAGCTCCCCATATGGTCCGAATGTGCAACATGAAAAGCAGCACAGGCCTGGAGGGTGCATTTCTCTTGTCATTCATTGACAGATAATTATGGAGCAAACAGGTAAGGCCGATACTCTGATCTAAGGAGACTATAGCAGATGCTAGTGGTGTCCAACCCTATGTCCTCATCCCTAACACTGCAGCACACCTGATTTCCCATAGAAGCACTTGTTTTTCTTCATCCGAAGGCTGTTTCTTTCCATAGGAGGCCTCTTTGCCCTAATCCTGGCCCCCTATGCTGTTCTTTTATCTCAAAAACTCCTTGCAGCCGAATGCTTGTCTCAGGGTCAGCCCTGAGGAATTCCAAACTAAGCAGATAGAAAATAACTGGCACATCCAGGCTTGGGGTGTTGGCTCTATAGCAAGGAAAGGCAACAGGGAGCAAAATTGTAAGGGGACCATATCCCAAATATGGTAAGAGTGAAGGTTGGAAAGTCAGGCATCTGCCCCATTGCATTCAGTTCTCAGGCAGGTCAATCAGTGTGGTTTGCTGCCAGAAGCACAACACGGATGCAGGATTCTCTGTCCTCCCTAAATGATAGAGACTGTCATTGTAAATATTCCTCAAGCAGCATCGATTGTACATGACCTCCCCACATTTCATCTCTGTCTTTTTCTAGTTTTCTATTTTTTTCCTGTTTTTTTTTTTTTTTTTTTAATCAAGGCCATTCTCTTTTATCCTTTTTTCAGAAAATTAATAGGTAATATGAATTATTTAAATTATGACATTATGTTATGAAGGTTTAAATTTTTATAAATCTACTATCAGTTATTCTGACCTCAACTTCAGCTTCCGTCGAAGGGCTGCTTTATGTTAGCTAAATCCTCCTGGACTATTCTAAGCAAAACTAACCACAGGGATGGTCTAGATGACCTTGGTTCCAGGATGCTGTATGGAACCTCACAAGTGTTTCCATAGCAACCAGAGTTGATGAATGAGAATGATTTTCATTTGTCAGTCTCTGAGTTACAACTCTCTAGAGGAGAAATATGATTACCAAGCAGAGGGGTGTATGTTATAATAAGAGAAGATTACCAGCTACTTTCTTCAAAATTAAAGTTTAGATTCCAGCTTGTCTCATCTTCACGGTCTCTCAGATCTGTCATGCTCCTCTCCGAAACGCTGACTTGCTTGTGATGTCTCCTTATTTGGAATGCCCTCCATTTCTCTCCCCACCTTTCTGGACTCTCTTTAGCAACTAGTCCTACATCTGCTGTCTGCTGCTCTCCCTCCACCAAAACTGCAGTCCTCATTAAGCAGTCTCAAATAGCAATGATTCATCAACTCTACTTTCATAAGACACACATAAAGGTTATATTATTGCACACAAGTGGAAGGGTTAATAGCAAAGACGTTGGCAAGAGGCAGATCTGTGATCCCAGCTTCACTGCTTATTAATTCTGAGCCCTTGATTATTTGCTTTCCCTTATAAAGGCTCAAATTTTTCATCTGCAAAATCTGGATAATAGTAAATCTTACCACACAAATTTATGGAAGCAAGCGATGAGATAATGGGTATAATGTACTTAGCATGTTGCCTAGCACAGGGTATGTATTCGGTAAATAACAGCTATGTCATCACTCACTTTTATTGTGACACTTTGCTGGGGAACACCAGGAGCAAGCTGGGACCACGGACAAACCTCTGCACAGCTCTCCTGTGTGTGCCTTGGGATGGATGCATTGGAGCACACCCAGCAGGCCTCCTGCCTCCCTCTGGCTTCACTTCCCTAGCTATAAAATTTATTGGCCATGACCTAATTCAAGAGTTTTGGTCAAGTTTAGTTTAGTGAGTCACCACATGGAAAGCACTTGTCACTTTGTTTTAGTGGATGCCCACTAATGTATTTCCCTTGTTCCACTTATCAACCCACCACTTTGGAAAAAGTTGTAATTTTATTAAGTGTCTGGTTTTCATCAGATGATCAATACATAGCTTTGTTATATGACTAAGGACACACATACACATGCAGTGTACACACAGACTAAAGTAACAGAAGCTGCTGTTGACTTCTGGGTCTGAGGCCTTTGTCCATATAGGCAGAAGGAAAAAAATAGGGATTATTTAGGATGAGGTGACAAGGGCACATGAGGCAACCTTATAGAGCTAAATCCTGTGTTATCGCTCAGACATAGCAATCTGGAAATTACATATATTCATGAATCCATCCTATTTTGGCAATCCACTTAGGAACTAAGGCCAGTGAGTTGAGATATTTAATTTAAATTCATATGATGACAAAGTTTAACATATTTAAAGTAGTAAAAGATAGACTTACATTGGAGCCCATTAGGAGGTCTGACTAAGGAAGAGCATCTTAGCACCACAATGTCTAAATCACACAACTAGCAATTGACAGAGCTGATGTCTAAGCCTGGTTCATCACACTTCCAACTCTGGTTAAGGTCAGTGGCAATGGTCAATTCTGAAAGGAAGCTCAGAAGCTTGGCCAGAGAAGGGGCAGTCGCCATGGTGATCAGGCAGAGCAAGGTATGCCCACGGGACATGGGAGAGTGGGTGTTTCTGTCATTCCTCTGTATAGAAACCCTCCAGGCCTTGGCATTGCTCTTAGGTTACAGCCCATATTCCTGATACCAACCATAGGAATTCCATTGCAAGCTCACCAGTACACACACTCTCATGGACCTCTTCCCCATATAATCTATATTCAGTGATCCATTACCTCAGATTTCTCTCAATGGCTGCTTCATGTGTATTCTCTCTACTTCCTGGGAATGCCCTCTCTCTGCCCACCCAGTGGTCTTGGCTTGGACATCACATCCTAGACCATGCTGGTCCTCTATATAGAACTCCCTTGTGCTGCTCTTATGTATGTATCTCCAGCACAGAACTTAGTACCTGGGCATTAGCAAGTGTTAAATAGGCATTAAAAACGCCTGAATGAACTTCCCTATGTCAAAAGAGAGTCTTTCAGAAGCTGGGAAAGGGGTTCTGAGTAACAACTACCCAAAATCCATTATCCAATATCTCTAAATTATTTGCTACCAGTGTCTACAGCACATGTGTCAAACACAAGGCCCGCAGGCCAAATCCAGCCCGCCAGGCCTTGCAATGTGGCCCGCACCGCGCTGTCATCACTGCACTCCGCTGTCAGTTTATGACATTGTCAGTTTATGACTGTTCAGTAAACCATTCGGCCCGTGATTTAGGCTGGATTTTAGATTTTGGCCCCTTCTCTGATTGAGTTCGACACCCCTAGTCTACAGCTATACTCAACTGATAATTTACTAGTAGAGACCTGACTTGTAGCTATAACCTTCATTTGGCAAGTGAGTAAATGAGTGCATAAAATTAAGCTATGAAAGATGAGGTACTCCCATCTTGGGTGTGTTGAGAACTATGTGTCCTTGCATTTCAGTCATCCTCTCCTAACACACTGACAACTGTATGGAAATGCCAAAAATATGTAAATATTTTGAATCAAACATACAATGTTAAGTTTTTATCAGAAATAAGTTTTACTGGCCTTTGTAGGGGAAAAAATAGATATTCTGATTGAGATTTAAGTTCTTTGTCTTCTTTTCTTCTTCTACTTTTCAAAAGGTAGACAGGATTAAGGATTTTCTCCCCCACTCAATTATTCCTAAGATTTCCATAATAACACAGAGATATCACAAGTTTTGGATGCTCAGATTTTCAACTACCTGGACAGATTATGGAACAGAATAAGTACCTGACCCAAAGTCAAATGTTAGAGTCCTCCCATTGCCAGCAGGATAGGTCTGGAAGGGCAAGCAGTTGCCCCTGCCCTGCTCGAAGATGCAGCAGAAGACACACAGCTGGCTAGCCAGATGTAAGCTGCCCAGTGTAGTTGGAGCCATTTAAAGCTCTAGGCATTTTATTTTCCCACCAGGATCACAGGAGGAGAGGGAGTGATGGCAGCCTGGTGGCATCTTCCTTCTCTCTTGGAGCCTCACTGCTCATTCCATGTCTGCTATCAGAGCTGACGATGGCCCTTAAAAAGGGTCTATGCTTTACGTTTGTTGTTTCATTTTTCCTTCTGCTTGAAAAAATTCTTAGCCAGGGACTAATAATGCAGAAAATCATGCTATCTGCCCTAGTTTCATGTCTTAAAGAGAGTTCTGAATCTAGTTAATGCCACCGCAAAGCCCTCCTCTTTGTGATATTAACCTCTATTTTCACTGCCATGGGAATAAAGTGTATCTTCTTCTGGACTCATTTCCGCTGTGATAGACACGACCCCAGATCACAGGGTAGCAAACTCTAATTTCCTCCTCTTCCTGCGTCTACTTCTCCTTGGTAATGACAAGCATGATAATTTAATGTCACACTCTCATTACCCATTAATCAAAATTAAGTTTTGGTTTTTGGTGTTTTTTTTTTTTCATAAGGCCCTGAAATGATGTAAGGACTGCAAGAATGGTGAGGGTGAAATAGGAGATATGAGCAGACTGACTGGACAGGGTTGCATGTTCTGGTTGAAGTAAAAACAAATTTAACAGAACCCTCACAGCCTTGAAAAGTCCAAGGAAACATGGAATATATGTGACTAACCTGGGATACAAGAATTAAAGAGGCACATCAAGTTTAGTGTTAATTCATTCCATGTACATGAGTCTGTACTATGTGTGTGTGTGTGTGTGTGTGTGTGTGTGTGTGTGTGTGTGTATGAAAAGTCATGCACTGGAGGGGGAGTCCCTCAGCCCAGCCTGTCCCCTATCACAGTCTAGGAGAACTTCAGGGGTGGAAGGCGACCTGCCCATCACACCTCTGCTGCTGCCACTGCCAGAAGCACAAGCCTCAGCCGGCCCTGGTTACCTGAGCCTCAGGTGGCCCTGGGCAGCTGGGCAGCCACCATCTGAGGCTTGCCTGTGCCTCTGGCCAACCCTGGGCGGCTGGGAGGCTGAGGGGACTGGGGGACTCTGGAGGCAGGCGCTGAGGGTACTGGGTGCCATCATCTTATGGCTATGGGTGCTGCCATCTTTGAGGGCAAGGCAGTCAATTAGCATATCCCCTCCTTATTGGCTGTGGTCACTGCCATATTTGTGACTGTGTGAGGGTCAATTAGCATATTCCTATTTATTATATAGGATATGCACACATATGTAACTATATATAAATATCACTTTTTATAGGCATTTAAGGAACTGAGGATATAGCATAGAACAAAAAACAAAACAAAAAACAAAAAACAAACAAACAAACAAACAAAAAAAAACAATCTCAGCTCACATTTCCATGATAAAATATTTTCTGAATTCGCTTGAAGTATATATAAACCAAAATCAAACCAGAATATTTCAAATCATGCAATGGCCTGGAAATTTTAGCAAGTATGTTTCTAATATAATTTAGTTAAAAAGAAAATAATTTAGTGAAGTATCTCAGAAGCCTTGGCACCATGGGACAGTTCACTGGGAAGACCTGGGTGGGTGAGGCTGGGCAGCAGTGGGAGTGCAGGCCGCTGTCTTCATTCTAACGTCCCTTCAACTCATATTTGTCAAATCACTCAGAGGTACCCTAATCATGTTCACACATGTAAACGGTTGGTTTTGCTCAGCAACTCTCAACTCCATGAGGGGTTATGCAGTATATTGATGACTTTATGGACTCACACACCCTTTCAGTGGAAGAACACTGAGGGGCAGCTACTCCCAGCTTCTTTGCAGAGCAGAAAGCCCCCATAGTGCGAAGCCCAAACCAGTGTCCTGGTGAGGGATGCCTGGCAGCCCAGGAGCACAGAGCCTATGCCATCTGCAAGCACCGAAACTCTGGCCCATCCCTGCTCAGAAGACATCTGGAGCAACGTGGATTCTCTCCATGGAGACACATGGGAAGGTTGTTTCAGATTTCAGAACCTCACTAAAACTTGCATTACAGCTCTACAACTTTCATCTGCATTTTAGAAATCCAAAAAGATCTGAAGTTAAACAAGTGCTTCTCCTAGCCCATTTGATGAAGACAGCTATCCTGAACTAATGTGAGTGGACAGACTCTTTATTTGTTGGACTTTGCGGAAACATTCCTTTGCTGCCCTTTGGAAGTATATGTTTAAATAAGGGCATGCCTGAGACACTAGGAGGGTGTTAGTTACCATACACTACATGAGTTGAATTATATTTCTATCTTTTGAAAAATTCTGAAAACAAAGCTGGCCACTAGATTTTAAAAAATGGCAGTGTTTCATCCAAGGCTCTGATTTTCTTCACGCCCTTGTCCCAATGCCACCCGTTTGGTGCTGAGCCCCACGCTGATGACCTCCTTTAAATTGCAGCTCCCCTCATCTTTGGGCTCTGGCTCCTGTGCAATGCTTTTCCCCTTCCTCGGTCGCCTTCTCACGACTTAGTGTCACCTGCCACAGAGGACGCAGCATAGGGTGTTTGTTAGAAAATGAAACACTATGTTCTTTGTTTGGTATGCTTATTGTTTATTCTCTGTCATGTGCAACACCCCTCTCTCTAGCCCTAAAATAGGAGCTCCATGGGCCAGTCCCAAGGCAAGAGTTGACATAAGCAGAGCTCAATGAACCACATGGAATAAATGAATACATTAACTGAGTTTATATTTTTACAAAAACTTTAAAATATTTTTACTATTTAAATGAGTGTTGTAAAATCTGACAATTAAAAAAGGAGAATTAAAAAGTGTAAGTCTAGCCAAAACCGGTTTGGCTCAGTGGATAGAGCATAGGCCTGCGGACTGAAAGGTCCCAGGTTTGATTCCAGTCAAGGGCATGTGCATCAGGTAAGGGTACATCCCCGGTAGGGGGTGTGCAGGAGGCAGCTGGTTGATGTTTCTCTCTCATCAACATTTCTAGTCTCTATCCCTCTTCCTTCGTCTCTGTGAAAAAAATCAATAGAATATATATTTTTTAAAAAAGTGTAAGTCTATAATACAGGATACCTACTAGTAGTAATTTGATATATACTTTATTCTTATTTAGTCTTGATTTATTTAAGGTTAAGTCACAAGTGTATCATGTGAAATAGTCTTTTAAGTATGATTTGTAACAGCTTCATATGTTTCTGGTACATGTATATAATATAAATTACTTAACTATTCTTCTAGTGTTGAAATCCCTTGTCAAATATTTGTTTTCATCATTCTGAGATAAATATCAAATTTTGTGTGCATTTCTCTTTGTCTACCTAGTAAACTTTTAGAAGGTGAATTCTTAGGTGAAAGGGGAGGGATTACAATCCTTAGTGTTGAGGGAAATTAAATTTGACTTGAAAATAGTCCAATATCCCTGTGTCCTCCTCTCTTAGGGAGAGGAGAGGAGGGCTGTGTGTGCCTGTGGGAACACAGCTCAGCTATGACTTGGCACCTTTGGCATCTAGATGTTTAGTAAGTTGGAGCCAAACTCCAGCATAGTTCCAGTGGAAGAGCACCTGTCCAGTGTCAGGAGAGCTGCCACCAGCTTCCTGGCTTCAAACACCTGTCTGTTTCTGTCTGCGCCTCGGCTCCCCTTCTCTTTGTTGGGAGGTATGCTGGCTTCGGCTCTGCCTGCTTTCCATGAGCCTTTCTGAATATAAAAAGTATTGCTCACAAGAGCCCTTTTAAAAGTAAAAGTTGCTCTACAGTGGCGAGATGTTGTCAATTCAACATACTGGCAAGAGGAATGTTTGTCAGCTCTGCACTGTTTACAGCCACTATCAAAATGCATCAAACATGCAAAGCTCACAACTCCTCTTAATGCTTGAAAACATCAACCCCCCTGTAATTAATAACAGTGATGGGCACAGACTTCTCAAACATAGACTTATCTGTTCCCGCCATCGCAGTTGCTAATGACAACAGGAGTGGGCACTATGAAGCAGGGTCTCTTTTCTGCTCTCAGACCTCTGCCCTATTGACCCCCGGTTCCCTCTCAGCTCCCCGCCGGAGATGCAGGGGCGCTGGACGGACTGTGGCTGGTCTGGGAGCAGAGCAAGGCCTCCTGGTGGCACACAGTGCAGAGCGGGTGGGGGTGGGGAGGGACTCCGTGCAGGGCGCTGAGCGGGAGGGTGCCTCTCAGAGAGACCCAGTGAGAAAACTGGGAGCCGAGGTCTTCATGGAAAGCCACGCACACTTATTCCTGAAATCAGCCTCCTAACATCAGTGAACTGGGCTTCCTACCACAACTCATGTCACTCTGCTCCTTTGAGATCCTCTAGGGCTCAAAGTGACGGAGGCTCTGTCCCTGAATGTGAACAAGGTATTGATAATAGTCCCTATAAAATCGCGATGCAAATGTTTTTAAGAATAGCAGACCTTGGCGTATGCTAGCCCTCTCCTCCTGTGGATTGTTGCTGTGCCGGAGGGAGAGGACCCGCGGGAGGGGTCCGTGGGAGGGACCCGTAGGGGAGGAGGCATTGGGAGGGGACCCCTGGGAAGGGACAGGTGGGAGGGGACCGGTGGGAGAGGTGGAGGAAAGTGGCACTCTGGGACACTTAGTTTCTGGTCAGTATCTGGGTTGCACCCAAATGATCACAGACTCCTGGCTTTGGCTTGTACTCCATCTGTTTGCCTTCAGCTTCCTCGACTGTTATGGACAATCTCTAACTTTCCTCTTTGATTTAATATTTTTCAATTCTTTTTCATTGAGAAAATCTGTGCTGACTGCTGAAATACTTTACGAATTCCAGCAAAACTGAATTGCCCTTAACTATGGATCAAACAGGGTAGAGAAGGTATAGTAGGCTATCCCGTAGGCCTACCTTATTACCCAGTACTTTTGTCCGCACGAGATTTACTTCAGCAAAATGCTAGTCTTCAGGCTATAACCCTGGCTGCCATGATCCTGTCATTGCTCTCACACAGAATAGCACCGACTTCTCCATATGTTCAAATCTGGCCACCGTCCCTTCAATGACAATGTAATTTTATCCCAAAGGCTACACCTTTAACACTGCTTCCACATTCGCAACAGGATTTATATCCACACATGCCATACTCTCCTTACTACAATGTAAGCTTCTTAAAGTCAGAGACTGGTTTTAATCCTGGTTTTAAACATTGCTTTTTTGGATAACTTAAGAGAATAAAGGATAAGATTAAAAATTTCTCTGGAATTGGACTTAATTCATGCAATTTGGTTCTATGCTATTAAATCACTCTAACTAGTGAATGGTTTTAGTTTGTTAGATTAGCAGTCAAGGTCAAAATAATTCACTGGAATTATCTCTACACCAAACCTTGTGTGAAACCAACAGAAATTAAGCCTTTTTATTCCCTCTCTTTTTTGCTTATATACAAATCCAATCTGATTAAAATTAATGTGGAAAGGATATTTAAAAATAAAATATAAAAAGAAATATCATAAGAGTAATATGCAGGTTTATGTATTCATGTGTTTATTAATCCCTTGACACCCTCATAAGACACAGAAGGAACATCAGTGCTGAGTCAGAGCCTGGAGTGGGCACTGGGATGGGAGGATAGAGAAGGCCATCTAGCCCTTGAAGAATTTGTGTTTCGGCAAAGGAGATGGGCATGTGCATAAAACACAACACAATAGGAGGCATGCTAAAGCAGAAAGTGAGAGATAGGATAAACCACACAGGGACATCTTATCCAGCTTACAAAAGGGGTCACCCCTCTCAGAAAGTGTTATGCCTAAATCCCTAAAGAAATTAAGACAGGGTATCGCTAAAGGACAGAATAGCATAAAAATGTCAACAAATCAAAGAAGGGCATGTTGTTTACCATGAACAGAGCTTTACTGGTGATGAGGTATTCCTTAGAGGCTGTGACCAGTAATCTAAGCAGTGTGCATAGACGAGGGTTACAGCGTCACAGCCTCCAGCGAGCAGCAGCTTGTTCCAGTGTAAAGTGAAATTTATGTCACACACACACACACACACACACACACACACACACACATGTCTATGGTTAATGATAATAATCTCACTTTTCCCCCTTTTGTTAGTTCCTTTTCTCATCCTAGTCACCCTATGGCCAAAGCAACAGAGCAGCTCAAAACATGAAGGGTTAGGGCAATCTTCAGACTTCTCTGACTCAGCTACAGCTATAGGGCTATACATGATGGAACAATTGGGGCCCCTATCCTTTAGACCACATGTGTCAAACACAAGGCCCGCGGGCCAAATCCAGCCCGCCAGGCCTTGCAATGTGGCCCGCACCGCGCTGTCATCACTGCACTCCGCTGTCAGTTTATGACATTGTCAGTTTATGACTGTTCAGTAAACCATTCGGCCCGTGATTTAGGCTGGATTTTAGATTTTGGCCCCTTCTCTGATTGAGTTCGACACCCCTACTTTAGACCCTAACATAATTATAAGAGAGGGCTATCTTATAAAAATATGGAACTCTATTTAATTGAACATTTGGCACCACAATTTTTAAGTATAAAGATCCCATGCCCTAGATGATCTAGATGCCATGATTTTAATGTTCCTCATCTACTGTTAGACAGTTCATCTAGATTTAGGGTTCATTACTACCACAATAGTACATGATGCAGGTGTTCAGAGAATAGCCTGATGAATAAAGATCAAGGCCATCATTCATGAAGGAGGTTATACTTGTTCTAGCTTTGGAGGATGAAATAGGAATAAACAATGTTTATATGGCAAAGAGCAGCATGAATTACAAGACATGGACAAGAATTATGGGCTGTATAAACACTCTAGAAATAAAACAATAAAACAAATAAACTAAGCCCAGATCTCCACGCCTAATTTTTTGGTGGAAAGAAAGATGGTGACATGATATGGACATAGGTAGAGGTGGAGATGTAGATGTAATTGTGGGTGTGTAGGAGACAAAGGAATAGGAGTAGAAATATCTAGATGGTAAGATGAGTTTTAAGTCTACACAAGGGGAAAGAAATTTGCAGCTTCAGAGGAAAACAGACACTCCTGTGATAAATATAAGTTCTTATTATGACCATTTGAGTTGTCCAGTCTTGTTTTTTTCTCTCTTCAAACTCATCTTCATTAACCCAGTGCAGACATGTTCAATGGAAACACAGAGAAAATTAGGAAATCCAATTTACAGTCTCCTTGTACAAGTAGGAGCCCCCAAAAGATACCAGGGTGCCCAGGGTTCCTCCATTTCCCTGAGGTGAGCCTCAGGGAGTAGCTGAGTTGTCAGCCTCCATGTTGCTTTCTGGATACACACCTGGCTCTCACCCAGAGCTGGCTGGGGACATGCCCTGCTCTCCAACACAGAGGGATGCTCGGAAAGGTTGTAATTACCAGGCTTCATAAGAAGTAAAACACTTGGCCATTTGTTAGCTGATGCAGAGGATAATTGTGTACAATGTTTGAGTTTCTCAGGCTCTCTTAGGAGAAATGGGAGTTAGAATGAAGCTCTGCTAGTCATGTTGACATACACTGTCCCTTTCGATATAATTTAACTCTCCCAACAATCTGTATACATGATATTATTTTTTATTCAATTATACAATTAGGAAACAGAAACACTGGCATAAAATCCCAGGTCACACAACCAGGAAGAGGCATTTGCAACTTGAAGCCTAGCTGATCTGCATAGCGGCTCAGTCATCTCTCTACAGTATTGCTCCCGGGTGGAGTCAGGGAAGGAGCGCTGAGAAATAATGGCTGATAAGCCTGGGAAAGTGCTCTGCTAAATGCAGGAATAACAAAAAATTCGGGTGGGAGAGATCATTAGGACTATTGACTACAGCCAATTATTTGTATTTCTGTGTCTTTTACCTCAATTATCCACATGATTTCTGGGCCCTAGGACCAGGCACAATTAAGTTTTATTATAAAATGTGTTTTACTGACTACAAGTGGACAATATGGATTTTATGAAATATAAATAGCTTTGTGCCAGACCCCTTGCTGGGAGCATTTTACTAGTAGCAAGTTTTCTGAAGAAGAGCCTGTCATATATAAAAAAATAAAACCCAGTATAATGTTCCCAAGCTAAGTTTTATTATTAGAGCCCATCATTTCTGTCTGAAATCCAAGTTCATTAATTTTCCATGGCTAATCAGTCTGCGAGCATTTCAAATCCTCTCACCCCTCGTTCCTCTAATGGAGATCGTCATTGTCCTTCCAGAGCTTTCCCTTTTATTCCAGGAAGAAAATGAAAATGACATTAGGTAACTAATGGCCCCATGGAATGAACCCCAAAGAAACGCCGTGATTCGTGGAGGTGAGACTTTTACAACACTTCAAGGCTGGCCTTTACAATTGAGTGAAACCAGAATTAGGCTCTGCATGCACTTGAAAATGTGTTCGGGAGACATGTACAGAGAATTAACACATTAAACTGGTAATGTTCAGGAAAAAAACAGCAATTAAGGAAACTCCAAAAAAAAGGCAGCTGCTTTGGCCACTTCAACTTCCCTCAGAGTACAGCTGCTTTAGAACCGCGATGGACACTCTGCCTTTAACGAAGGCAGTGGGATGGATCGATGGATTAATCTATCCATTCTTCCAAAATTTGACTGTAGCTTTACCACCTACTGTGCCAGGTCATGGACACTCAGATACCCCCAGGAGTGGATCCGCCAGCCTGCTGGTGGGAAAGACCTGTGACTGCAGGGAAGGAAAGTCTGCTCTGCTGCAGGGCAGTGAGTGCTGGGCACAGCGGACACACAGAGAGCAGTGCTCTGTGACCAAAGACAGGATACTTCAACACTTCAGGAGAGAGGAAACACTGGCACTGGATCTTCTAATGCTCCAGGAACATGAGCAGAAGAGGAGGATTTCCTATGGAGAGAGCAGAGCAGCCACGGGCTCCACAGGAAACAGGGATGGAGATGAGCTGCAGAGGAGGCCTCCTTGGCACTGTAGGGAGCTCGGGTTACAGAGCAGCAGGCAGCACTGCAGACAAGCCTCCAGTAAAAAGTCTGAGGAGAGCCCAGGGAATCTAGGCAAGAGGGCTGGAAGGGAGAGGGACATGCTTGAAGCCCAGGTTCCTATGGGGTAAATGACACAACTGTGGGTGTCAGCTCCACTTCGCTGCTGGAATTAGTTAGGAAAGTCTGTGTGCTGAATCTCAACTACATCTTCAAAAAATGGGAAATATAGTAACCGATCTATCTGCTTCACAGGTATTTTTAGATCAAACATGTAAAACTAGAGGCCCAGTGCACTAGTGAGGGTCCCTTGGTCTGGCCCATGGGGATTGGGCTGAAACCATTAGACCAACACCACCTTCCTCTCCTGCCTGCTGCTCCTGCTCATCTCAGCCCCACTGAGCCTGCCTGCCATGGGCTCATGCCCAATCAGTCCCTATTGGGAGAGGTTGGTGCTGCCATAGAAGCACTCACCAGCAATGAGCCCTGTGTCTGATGCCCATCAGTCAGCTGAGCAGTTCTCCCACTGTGGGAGCAACACTGACCACCTGGGGGCAGCTCCTGCATTGAGTGTCTGCCCTCTGGCGGTCAGTGCATGTCATAGCAACCGGTCAACCAGTCCTTCAGTCGTTCATTCGCTTAGGCATTTATATATATAGATGCTTTGTAAACCAGAAAGCCTTCTACAATGGAAAGACTTAACTATTATTATTGGTCTTATTGTTTTCCTGTAATTAATATTACTAGTCCCCTGATGCATGGATTCATGCACATTGAAAGGAAATTATTAAGAAGGTGGCCAATGGGGCATTCCCTCCTCTCTGGGTTCTGGGGTGCATCACCTGAGAACCACTGTGGCCAAGTCACTACAGCTCAGCAGCTCCTGTATTGAGTATCTGCCCCCTGGTGGTCATTGTGCATCATAGCTACTGATAAGATGATCAAATAGTGATTTGGCCTTTTATATATATATAGATAATTAAGAGATTAAAGACAGAAATAGTGGTAGGCTACGTGAGAAAAGTAGAAGAGTCAGGGGTGTCAGAGGTGCATGGTTTAGTGAGCTGGAGAGATAAAATTATTTATTTAGTTGATAAGATGATAAATGAAGGGTTACTATTGAATATTTAATGTGTTAAAGCCCTCTTCCATGCATTACCACATCTACCTCTTCAACAATCCTGTGGAGTTCATTGGAGTATAATTTTATCGCAAACTTACAGGTTAAAATTGAATATAAATGTTAACTGAGTACACAACACATATTGAGTGCTTATTAGTATTAGGTATTGGTCCTATTTTTATATTAGGATTATTACTATTTCATCACAATTATTTAATATTTATAGAGCTTGGATATTTGGATAGTCCCAGGAGCAATGGTGATTAATCAAATTGCTGCTGAAATAAATTATATAATATGGTTAGATAAATGCAAGTCACAGTAAGACCTTATTTCACAGGAAATATTTGGTTATCTGTGCAAGAAAATGTTAACTCTAAGAGTTGAATGTAGTTCATTCACTACAGTAAAATATCCAACTACAATAATAGAAGCCATAAACTCTACATTCATAAAGCCAACCTAAGGAAGTGAGAGAATGACCCTTCACTTACATGGAGGGTTTGCAAAGTTGGCAAATGGTAAAGAAACAGAAACCTCTGTCAGGTCACCAATCCTTCCACTAAGAAACAAACTAACTGCTCTGAGTCTAGCCCAGGGCACACTTGAGGTTCAGCTGCAGTCTCTTTCAGGTTAGAATGCCTGCCTCTCTCTTTAGATTTTGACAGTTAGTCACAGGTCTTGCAGGTTTCCTTGTTGCAGCTCTGCCTTTTCAGCCACACCTCCCTGTTTTTGTGTTCTCTGTGGCTCCAGTTCTGCAGCAGCACCTCCTGAGGGCAACCATGGGAGGTGTGTGAATGCAATGCCCCTTTGGTGAGCAGATGTCTTTTCTGCTCAGGGTGATCTGGAGATTGGCTTTCTATCACCTGGTGGCACAGTGTGTGCAGGATGTTCTCAGCTATTCTCTGTCCTGCCAAGAAGAACAGGACATCTCCCTCCTCTCAATGAATATGAACACGTTCAATAGACTGAGGGCTATTTACACATACACATCAGCTCACGCCTCTTTGATGGTCTGACCTGCAAGGACAAGGGCCTTGGCTCCCATCCATTCTTTGCACACAGCCATTGCCTACTTCTGCGTGAGGAGCAGTGCCAAGAGAGAAGGCTCAAGGAAACACTGCCTTGGTCCTCACCAGGAGGGAGATTATAAGGAAGAAGTCTATTTCTTTCTACAACACATGTAAACAAAATGGTTATAACTATGGGTTTTTTATCCTATTCTTTTATTTAGTTCTTGCAAAAAACCAAGCAAACACCCACTTTGCTCAATCCTATATAATAGAGACTATGCTAATTGACCCTCACACCATCGCAAAGCTAGTGGTGCCCACAGTCAATAAAAAGGGAATATTCTAATTCACTGCCCCACCCTCAAAAATGGTGGCACCCATAGTCACAAGATGGCAGTGCCCAGTCTCCTCAGCCCCGCTGGGGTGGTAGGCATGTGCCAAGGCCAGGTCTTCCCCCAGGTGGGCCTGGCTGCTCTATTCACCTGTCTCTGAAATCCCCCAGTCCTGTCAGCCCCCCAGCTTCCCAGAGTCTGCCCAAGCCTTAGGCAAGCCTCAGATGACAGCTGCCCAGCTGCCCATGCCTGCCCGAGGTTTAGGTAACCAGGGTCGGCTGAGGATTCTGCTGCCAGCAGTGGTAGCAGCAGAGGTGTGATGGGGTGTCACCTCCCATTCCTGAGGGCTCCAGGACTGTGAGAGGGGGCAGGTTGGGCTGAGGGACCCCCCCCACACACACTCCAGTGCATGAATTTTCATGCATCAGGGCTCTAGTGAAAAAATAAAATCATATCTTGCAGCTGTACTACTTTTCAAGACAGGTTTGAACTGAATCTGCAAGGAGCCAGCAAAGCGGGAGGAATCTCTACATCAGTCCCCAGCCTATCCCATCCCAAATGCTTATCAATAAATGTTTGGCCCCAGACAGTCTGGCCCAGTGGGTAGCATGCTGGTCTACAGATTGAAGGTCCCCAGGTTCGATTCCAGTCAAGGGCACCTCCCCCATTGTGGGATCTATCTCTAGCAGGAGGCAGGCATACAGGAAGCAGCCTATCAATGAATCTCTCTCATCATTGATGTTTCTATCTCTCTCACTCTCTCTCTTCCTCTCTGAAATCAATACAAATATACATTAAAAAAAGAGAGAGAGAGAGAAATGTTTGGATTTGCTGATGCAATAACACCATTCAACTCCTTATTACATAGTCATAGAAACCAGAGATTGAATCTCAGCTCCACAGTCACCAACTTAGTCAACTGACTTAGCCCTTCTTCACCTCCACATCCTCATCTGGGGGTGGAATTAGTATAGTCACGACACAAGATTGTTAGGAGAAAATGTTCCTGACTGGGAGCACTTTGTCACCCTCCTGATGTGATGAACAATAGAGACATGATCTTAATGAAGTTGTGGCACCCAATGCATCATCAGAGTATGAATGTGAGTGAGAAAAGCCTGCTTTATTAACCAATACACAGATCAGAAAAGGGGGAATAAGGCAGCTGAGATCTCACAGCTATTCCATGAGGGTCAAGATCATAGTGCAAGACAACTTATGTTCTCAGGCAATGCTCCTTTCACAGAAACACAGCCACTCATGTGCATTGACAGTAGGTTTACTGTGGTCCCCGACTTTATAGAGCTTTTTAAAGAAATCAGACCTCAAAGAGGATGCTGTAACTAATGTTTATTAAAATATTCTTTGGTGTTTTATACTTCTGGGGATTGCTACTATTATGATAATATCACCTTTCTTCCTTTCAATTCACAAGCACTAATCAAACAGTGTTAATGCATGTTCTGTTTCCATTCAATGCTAGTTTACCCTACATCAAAGAAAGACAGTCTCTATGTTGATTTTAGAAGCCTAGTTGGTGAGATAAAGCAAATATTCAAAGTTCGTATTTTTCAATAGTTCGTATTTCCACTATAATCCTCTAAAATTGTAAAACTGAAAATCTAATTCATGAACGTCAGCTGAGGAGGAAGCTATAAGGGTGCATAGCTGCCCATACCTTGTCAAACAGGCTTCCTCCAATCACAAGCCTTAGTGTTACTAACATTAGCTGATGCCATAATTGGAGGCAGGGGTGGAGAATGTGCAGCTGCAATAGGAACTGGAGTGTTTGAGCCCATAAAGATGTCAAAAAATAAAGAGATAAATACCAGTAAGTGATGGTCTTACTCTGCAAAATTCAAACTGAATGTCATCAGCTATGCAAAAGAGCATGCAGATAAAGCTGAAACCGGTTTGGCTCAATGGATAGAGCATCGGCTTGGGGACTGAAGGGTCCCGGGTTGATTCCAGTCAAGGGCATGTACCTTGGTTGTGGGCACATCACCAGTAGGGGATGTGCAAGAGGCAGCTGATTGATGACTCTCTCTCATCAATGTTTCTAACTCTCTATCTCTCTCCCTTCCTCTCTGTAAAAATTAATAAAATATATATATATATATATATATATATATATATATATATATATATATATATATTTTTTTTAAGATTATGTAGATAGAGCTGCAGAGAGACTGTTTGGACCTCCTCCCACTGAGGATATGATTAGACAGTGGATAAAACAGGAAGAACAACTCCTTAAGATGCCAGAAAAAAAGGCCTTAGGAGGAAAGCCAGAAAAATTTTTAAAATGTCGATTTCTTAATTTTGGGATGGAAAAGTGGGCAGCGTCTTATACACAGAAAAATACAGTTTGTGAAAATAATACAAAATTAAAATGATTCAATGTCATAAAGGTTCCGGGGTTCACGATTAGTGCCAGAGGAGCTTGGAGAATGCTGGAGTGGAGGCTGGCACATGAGAGGTGACCAGATGTCCTGCTGGACCAGATGAGTCTAATGTGTGCATTTTTTCCAGCCATGATGATTAATTACCTTCCTTTCACTCTGAAATTATAGGTTCACTCCCAAAGGGCAGACACTTCATGGGAAATATTCAGCTAGGATGAAAGGAAAGCAGGTAGCTGATGGAAAACAGGAGTGGAGCTGCTGGAACAGAGGCTGGGTCAGGTGACCCAGAAGCTTGGCAGGGCTCTTTCAAGCTTGGGAAGGACCCTGCTGCCAAGGGACAGAGCCTGCCCTCCCCTTGCTCCCTCTCCTGGCCACTCATCTCAGAGTCAGCACTTTAAAGCCACAGGGATTCAACACAGAAAACAAAGGCCATTTCTGAGAGATCAGGAGGAAATAGAAGATGATCAGATACATACCTGAAATGTATTTACAATTTATACTCTTAGTAGCAAACCCTTGTCGCAAAAAGAGAATTCAGAAAAAGGCTCTCAAAGTCTAGTTACAACAATAATATGCAGCCTTGAATTTGGCCACTTGGCAATCTATCCGGAACAAAGCCGAGGCCTTACAGGGATTTAATACCAAAAGGCGTTTCTCTGCCTGTGTGTGTGTAATCTACTGTGACTGTGGGGCTCTCTTGGGATTAGGGACAGTATCAGTTGATATATTGGCAACAGTGACAGAAATCCTATTAGAATGTAAGATAGGTCAGCTGGGGCACTATTCCCTCTATGATCAGATAGGAAAAGAAAAACACCAGAGAAAGAGATTTAAAGACATAATTTTGGAGCTTCAATTAAGACTTCCTGATCCTATTTAACATGTTTTCAGCCCTTCCATCTTAAACCAAAACTCTATTATGCTTAATCTAGTGCCATGGTCTGGATCAGTGGTACCTGCTACCTTTACCAATATCTGAACATTATGCTATAGTTAAGGCCACCTTAAAAAAGAGAGGAAGCAAACACATGAATACAATTTTGAAAATGTTGGGAAGTCCTCTGGCCCTCCCTTCCTCTTCTTGTAGATAACTAAAAGATCTCTATTAAATCTTCTCAAACACAGTCAAAGTGCATAACATTGTCTTATTTTAGAGAATGGGGTTAGGATTCCTGGAGTTGAGGAATAATGTGTCCACAGTCACACGGTTTTCCATCTGACCTGCCAATGGGGCAAAAGATTGGCTTGGACCAAGGCCTATGGGTTTGTCTCATTCCTCATTGGCTTTAAAGATTCATCCACTCAAAAGATTTGACTCCTGAGTGTGACCATCTCTGGAGAAGAACTGCACCTTCATCTGCTCCTTGATGTGACAGAATTTTGTCTTAGCTTTTCTTATCAGTAACCTTAAGATTTTATTATGCATAGAGAGCGTAGGGTGGGGGGAGCCTCAGAGGAAGTGGAGCTGGCCTGTGGAAGGAGCAGTGGCATTGCCTGGGAGCCCTCTCTTCAGAGGGTGACGTGCCCTTGATAGCCTGGCAGCCTGAGGGAGGGCTCTTCCATTTGTTTTGTCACATCTCTGTTCTACTTTCTCCTGTGGCATGGGTCTGTTAAGGTTAGAAAACCGTGGGTAAACTGGCCCAAATAGGCATATGGTATAATATAGCTTTGTTTTTAGAAGTTGTAAAGTTTTGAATTTGCTAACTTCCAAACTAGGGGACAGCTCCAGAGAAAGGGAGAATGTGAGGCAAAAGAGAATTGCTCTCTCTGGCCTGAGTCTTTCTGAGATGGTGCTATGTTTGCAGAAAGCATGGGAATGAGCACTTTCAACTTGGTCTGACAAATAGAAACAATTTTACCAGAATCATTCAATATGCAAACACTTTTGAACAACAAGCAAGAGTTATTAGGATGTAAAACATATCTGTGCTTGACACCCTGCCTAATGTTTCATGATTTAATTAGTAATATCATTTCCCTGGACTTGCGGTTATCCATCATGCTGCAGTTATTTCATTTCTGGCTGTCTAAATATAGCTTGATAGAGTTCTGGCATTGTTCCCTTTGCAGGGATAAGTGAGACTTTTCAAGGATAAAATGGCATCAAGAAGAAATGAGACCACTGCGTATAACCATCCATGAGTCATGCCACCAAGTAATTTCACCTTTAATAAATCCACAGCTATTTAGCATCTCTTCTCTTCCCATCACGTCCTGGCTGACATGGAACTACCAGTAAAAAGCTTACAAAAGAGCTGAGGTGGAAAAATGAACATACTAAGCCAATTAATCTAATTAGCTGTGGTAACAGTACCAGGCATCTGCCTGTACAGCTCACAGCAGGTGCTTCTACAGAGTGATTTCGTATAACTTCATTTAATTAGCACTAAGTGCTCAGTTGTTTGGTACACAATATAAAATTCAGAGGACGCTCCTGTACGGAAGGTCAGCCTGGGTGGCAGTGTTTGAAGAGCTCCAGGTCTGGGTATAGGATAAAAGGTTGAGTGCATTGGATAGTTCAAGCTGGGGACAGGGGCAGAGTAGTCCTGAGCTCATTTTCTATGGCGCATCTCACCATTCAAAATATTTCAACATTTTTCCAGCCCTAGCCTCTTTTAAAGCCTGATTAAGCACTTGACCTCAAAAACAAAAGCATGGGTTTTCAGGTTTGTGTCACTCCTCAGAGATGATAAAATCCTGGAAGCCAGACGTAAACAGTGATTGGGGTGACTGGTAGACTTCAATGAAATGAAAATGTGCAGCAGGAGAAAGCCTCAGGTATAATTCAGAGATGAAAATAAGTTTGGAAATCATGGAGGAGAAAGCAAACCATGTGCTGGAAGACCACCTAGATAATATGTGTTTGGCCTTGGCACCTGTGGTTTGCATGAATGAGATGGGCAGGCTGTGCCTGAAGCAGACTGAGTTAAGGCAGGCACAGGAAGCTGTGAATGCTTTTAACTGTGCTAACTTGAGCAGAGGCCACCAATGTGTGTGAATGACTCTGTGTGTGTGTGTGTGTGTGTGTGTGTGTGTGTGTGTGTGTGTCTGTGTGTCACTGACACCAAAAGCTTCCCTCCTTTGAAGATAAAGAAGTACTGCCAGTCAGCTGGAAGAGGCGAAGGCTGGGAACACAGTGGATGACAAACCGATTGTGACACTGTGATTAATTCTTATATCTGTCTAACTGCTCAGTCTCCCCTCCAGCCCACTGCACACATATGGTATTAGATTCACACATACAGCCTCTTTGGGAACAAGACTAGAGTGTGGTGATTGCATGCTCAGGACTTCCCTGGGGTCACATAACAAGCTATCCAGCACACTTGTCTCCATCCAGTTGGTATCTACTTTTCTTTTATGCCCAAGCTGTATTCTGACCATTTCAAATACACAAGCTCATTTTGGTTTCATTGACATCATGTACCAGGCCTGTATGATGACCATACAGGTTGTTGTGGTTGTTGGTTTGGGCTAAGTTAGCAGTGCTCCTTTCTGCACCTTAGTTTCCTCACTTGTAAATCATCTCCTTAGATCAGATAATTCCTGGACTCCATGCAACTCTATTTTATCCCGAAGACTAGCCTTTTACCTAAGTCCATTCACATTTTATGATCTTTTAAAATATAGCTGATGTGTCACGTCCCTCAAAAATATTTGAGCCAACATAGCTTTTCTCCCTTCCCTCACCTGCTACTCCCTTATGCTCGAAGGATGCCAAATCAATGTGACATATCCTCTCCAGCTTCTTCCTCCTCAAATGTCCTCCCCCTCCTGGTCCCTGTTCTGTGTGGCTCTTCATAGGCTCTCGGAGCTATCAGCACCCTGGATGAGCAGCACCTACTCTGTGCACCCATAGCACTGCAGTAACCATTATCATCAAACATCACACCACTCTCCCGTAACTGCCTATCTGTCATTGTATCAAATTCTGGCATCCTCAAAGCTGGTGGTCCAGCCCAGAGCAGCGCTTTTCAACCCAGGCTGCACAGCGGAGAGTTCCGGGAGCCTGCAGCATTCCAACACCCAGGTCACTCCTCAGCACAACTAAATTGGAAACATGGGTGAGCGCTGACTGTGGGTATTTTTTAAGCTGCTCAGACATTCCCGAGTGTGAAAACATTGCCTTACAGTGTCTAAGTATTTAGGGATTTTGTTCATAAATGAGTAAATTCATTAAATTCTGGTAAAAATCTCCAGCAATGGTGCTTCTCTCCATCTGTGACAACTGCACTTTTTGCCCACAAACTTTGTGATCCTGATCTTATTAAATAAAATGCTATGTGATGGTCTATCTTAAATCACTTTTGCCTATGACATGGTACTACTCATGTAGAATTTGGTAATCTTTTGTTATTTCAGTCATTCATTCTCATAATTCCTAAAAATTCTTAAAACTTGCAAGTGTTTTGTTTCTACTGTTGTTAACAGGATTTATTCATGCCCCTCAATCACAGTTAGCAGGACATACAGGTGTTTACTATGTGCTATGGATTGTCCTGAGGATCAGGCGTACAACAGTGGCCAAAATGAGAACGCCTGCTCACAAGGACATCCATTCAAATGGGAAAGCAGAGACAATAGATGAATCATCAAAACATAAGCAATGAGCAGACGTGTCAGTGACTGTGTGCCAGGGAAGCAAGGCAGCAGAGTGGGCAGGACTGACAACCTGCTATACCTCGGGTGTCGGGAAACACGGGAAGGTTGGAGGAAGCAGAGATAGGAAGGGCGCCGGGGAGAGCCTGCCTTACAGAGACTGAGCAGAGGGAGCAGAATGTGCACAGGCTTGCCAAGGCTGCCTGCCAGCCGCAGGAAGCAGGGTGAGTGCCCAGTATCACAGGCGAGAAGGAAGTGCACCTGACATCCTGGTTGTTCCAGGCCCCAGGCAGCACTGTGCTCAGGAGAGCGGTGGGAGCCGGGCCAAGCTTTTGGGCCCATTGACCACACATGTGATCCTTCACAGAGTGCACAGCCCCTGTGAACCTCAGCTTCCCACTCCAAAGCAGAGCTGGGATTTTACTAGGAAGAGTGAGTTAATGCATGTAAATGCCAGGCCTCCGTGGGCCCTCAGCTATGTTAATTCTCCTCTCCCTTAGCTCACTGTGTCTCACATGCCAGGTCTCCACAGTCACAAAGCAGGTTGCTCGGATTCAGATGCACGGCCTGCTCCCTGAGCTATTTTCCCTTGACCTTCCTCTACTCTTTTTTCCTTTTAGAACACTCTTTCCATGTTCTCTCTGAGCCACAGACTCAGCACAAGCAGGCTGGGTCATGACGGTTCAGCGAGTGAGCTGGCTTACTGTCACGTCGCCTCCTTGCTGGGGAACAAGGCTCGCAATGTGTGAACCCTCTTATTATACTGCCAGCAGCCCAGAGACAGTGTCCTCTAGAAGGATTGTCACCTTCTTAGAGGCGGATGCAGGGCATGCAGCTTACAGAAATGTCAGCTGTGGCTTTTAAGACTCTTTAGCTATCAAAACATTGAAGAATGCATATTGGTTTTCTAATGGTTGTGTGTGTTTATATAATATGAGAGGCCCAGCAGACAAATTCTATGCATGGGAATGGTTCCTAGGCCTGGCCTGTGATCAAGGCCATCTTCCCCAGATGCTCGAAGCTGGTCCTGCCCCACACTGCCAACCACCCCCAGTTTCCCATTTGCCATTGGGCGATTGGAGCCTGCTGGCCAGGGGAAGAGACCAAGAGGTGGTCAGTGTGCCTCAGAGTGACTGGTTGAATGGTCATCTGGTCTTTTTGCCATTAGGGCCAATTTGCATATTACCGTTTTATTATATAGGATGTGTATATGCATGTACCGGTACATACATTTTATGCCCACACACAGAGAGAAATATTTCCTTTCTTTTTTAAAAAAAATATTTATTTATTTTTAAATTATAGTTGGCATTCAAATTATTTTTTGGGAGAGACATTTTAAATCATTTGTCACATGAACACAATTCATTTTTTCATCTTAGGACTGAAAAAAATAACGATTTTAAGATAAAATAGTGGGTTGTTTTTGTTTTTACATCTTAAGACAAAATGTGTAGAAGCTCTGGGCAATATTTAAATTTGTGTAAGAAAGGAATGGTTCCTCTAGGAAGAGCTGGATTCTGAGTACTTCACAGATCCGGACCCCTGCAGGAACCCTGAGCTGGTGTGAAACCACCAAGCTGAGGAGAAACACCAGAGCTCAGCCTCCTAGACAGACTGCAGGGCAGCAATGAAATGAGCAATGGTGTCCAGCAGCCGCCAGGACTCTGTCACCCTCCCTTTCTCCAGGAATCCTCTGTGCCCATAATCTGGTGGAAAATAATTGCACCCAGCATCCCTCGCCACTCCCAAGGAGCATAGCAGGGCATCTGCTCCTGCTGCAGGGACTGAGCTAGGAGGACTCACATCCCAGCTGAGCCTCCTGTCTCAGATCTGTGGTTTGAACACAAGGTGCCTCCATCACCCCTGCACTGAACTCAGAAGGAGACCCACACTCGGAGCTAAGGGCTGAGCAGGACTATTTCTCAGAAGTAACTGCTGCCACTTTTCCTTCCTGTTAGTTCTCTTTATACCTGAAAACAAACAAACAAAGAAAATAACTGGCCTTTTAAATCATTGAATATTTTTCTCTACTGTTTTGGGTTTGTGTTAATTGAGGGCAGATATGGAGAAAAAAAATGAGCATCTACTGAATGCCAAGCACTGTGTTTTACAAACTAGCATAGCATATTTTCATCTCTTCAGACTTTTCTGTGGGAGGTAGTAATCCTTGGTTTGAGGATGAGAAAGCTAAGTTTTAAGGAATACACAGAATGACCAGGGCACCAGTTAGTAAGTGACGCAGGGTACTGGGAAGACCATGCAGTCCCTCGCAGGGCTCTTCATTGCTTCACACCTCAAAGGTCCCCCTGACTCTGCAGTGCAGCACCCACTTTGTTCTAGCTCTTAGTTAGAATATGAGCAATCCTCATGCCCAAGTGTACTCACAACCCACTGGCTTTATGTCTTAGAGTGCTAAGGGTGGTAATTTCTGAAAATCATATAACTCTTAGGTACATAATTTAAAACACTGTTCTGTGTTCAGGGAGCTAGTAAAATACAAAGCACATTAATATCAAAATTAGTTATATGGCATTGTCCATTCTGGGATGATTCACTGAGCTGTATACCTGTAGTTTTTGCATTTTCTTTATATTTGTCATGTTTTAATGAAACACACACACACACACACACACACACACACACACACACACACACACACATATATATATATATATATATATATATATATATATATATATATGCCTAAGTGACTGTTTGACCATTTGACTATTCAACTGATAGCTATGACACACAATGACCACCAAGGGGAAGATGTTCAACACACTGGCATGGAAACATGGAACAAACTGATGAATCTCAGAGGGAATAGGGGAGTGGGGAGGACAGGAAGAGATTAACCAAAGATCTTATATGCATACTAGTGGCCCAGTGCACAAAATTCATGCACAAGGTGTGTGTGGGGGTGTCCCTCAGCCTGCCCTGCACCCTCTCCATTCTGGGCCCCTTTGGGGGATGTCCAACTGGTGGTAAGGCCCCACAGGGAACATGCCTAAACTGGCAGTTGGACATCTCTCTTGCAATCTGTGTCTGCTGGCTCCTAACTGCACACCTGCCTGCCTGCTTTCCCCTAATCACTTAGCTTACCATCCTAGCTGCCCTCAACTGCCCCCCCCCCCAGCCAGCCTTCTTGCCCCCAACTATTCTCCCCTCCTGGACTGATAACCCTTAACTGCCACTGCTTCAGCCCTGCCACCATGGCTTTGTCTGGAAGGTCTCCTGGTCTAATTAGCATATTACCATTTTATTAGTATAGACTAGGGGCCCAGTGCACCCATGCACTGGTGGGGTCCCTTGGCCTGGCCTATGGGTCTCAGGCTAAACCCTGCAATATGACATCCCCCAAGGGGTCCAGGATTGTGAGAGGACACAGGCCAGGCAGAAGGACTCCACTGGTGCACAAATGAACCAAGCCTCTAGTATTAAAATAAATTAATACATAAAAATGATTTATTATATATACGAATAAACTATCAATATATATAAATCTATCAATATATAACCATTATATATAGAATCTTTGATTTTACATATCATGAAATAATAATACCATGATAACCACATGCCATTGTCAAAATATATTTATTCCATTATATAAATATACTTTTTCATGAACAATTTGTGTTTTTTTAAGATGCAAGATTGATTTATCATTTAAAAATAATCAGTGTAATTCTAGTAACAAAATAAAAATAACATTGTGTTAGATGCAGTAAAAGCATTTGACAATTATACTCATACACATCTCTCTTTCTCTCTCAGAGAGAGAGAGCAAAAGAGAAAGAGAATATTATATATAGGAGATGAAATTATTTATTTAATAAAGAGCTTCTACAAACATATCTAGAAGATATTTATTGATGAAATTTTGAAAATATTAGAAATCAGAATGGACAAAATTGTCTATTATCCTCACTTCCATAATAGTATACTGAAGGACCTACCCACTATAAGCAAAAGGTTGATTTAAATATTAGGATGAGAATTGAAAATATATAACTGTCATTAATCATGAATGATATAATTATATACATAGAAAATATGAAAATAATTCCACAGATAAATTATTATAAATAATAAGTTTAGCAAGGCTTATGAATTCAAGGTCAACTTTCTAATTTAAATTTACTGTCAACAATTACAAGATTATATCTGAAAATTAGACATAATTCAACATAGCTTAAAAATATATTCCTAATTATAAAATATAACAAAAACTTAATTTTCTATGCAGAAAATTTTTAAATATTGAGAAAAATATACAATAAGAGTAATAAATTAAGAGAGAGATATATATCACCAGGTCCATTGACACATGACTTAAAATTGTCAAGATGTCATGCAATTCTGATCTATTGATTCCATGTAATCCTAATCAATATCCCAATGTATTTAGTTTTGGAACTTGGCAAGCTGATGTTAACACGTATGTGGAAAATTAAAAGAAAAGACAAAAAATGCTAATGGTGCTATTGAATAAGGTGGGAGGGTTTGCTTTCTCACCCAGCAGGAATTATAATAACTACAGTAATTAGGACCATGTGAGATTGACTCAAGGTTAGGCAAACAGACCAATGGAAAATAATGGGACCTAGAAGCAGATCCTTGTACACAGACATCTGACTTATAGCAAAGGTTACTCTGTGAAGCCTTGGAAACATGATGATCTTTTCAATGGTGTTGGGACAATTGAAAAAAATAAAGCAGAATGTGACCTGATTTCACACCATTCAAAAAACCGAATTCCAAAAGCAGTTATAAATAAAAATCTGAAAGGTAAAATGATGTTTCACTTAGCTGACTATCTTATGATTTCTCAAACAAGTTGCATGTTCTATAAAGAAACACAAGGAACAATCAGACAATTTAAGTTAAGAACTTCTGCTTTAAGTTAAAGAGGTGAACAAACAATGATGGCACGGAAGGGGGTGCTTGCAAAGTACAATAGGCCAAGGACTCCAATTCAGAATATAAAAATAAACTCCTACAAATAATGTATTATATAACCAATAAAAAATGAGCAAAGTATTTGAACTGACCTAGTATTTCCTTTACCCAGCATGGAGGTGGAGGGTATTCATTCTATTTAAACAGTTTTTTCTAATCTTTTTTATTTTGAGTAAGAAATATAATGAACACACAAAAAGTGCATAAACAACTCAAAAAGCAAGGACTGTTCACGCATTATAATTCGTTGCATGGATATAAATTTATTCTTGTGGACACTCAGAGTGACTGTAGCTTTTGGCTGCTGAGGTTAATGCTGCTGTGATCCTTCTTGTATGTGACTTGGTGTAACTTGTACCTGTGTTTCAGGGGGATGAATATCCAAGGGTGGCACTGCTGAGTCACAGAGAGTGGTGCCATCTTAACATTTGTTCAGTGGAAGCAAACTGGTTTCCAAAGCGTCTGTGCATCTGTACATTCCCACCAGCAGTGTATCAGCCTTTGCTAACACCATTATTATCGGTCTTGGTCTTGTCAATATTTTTTTAATTTTAAATATTTTCTTGGTTTTGTATAAAATATTATTGTTCTTTATTTTTATTTCCAAAATTACTAATGGAAATTGATAACTACAGTTACAAATAAGAACTTGAAAAAATCTCAAAGGAGCATCATACTGAGCAAAAGAAGCCAAACATAAGATACTAATTCGACCTCTACAGTTACAAATGCATCCTGGCGAGGGATGCTGGCTGCAGGCTAGAACAAAGGCAGGAAATGGTTTCCACAACCATGGAGGAGGTGTTATCTTTAAAGAGTAGGGGGCTTGGGTGATGGTAATGGTTTTTCTTTGATGTTCTTTGTGTTTTTTGTTTTTGTTTTTGTTTTTTGTTTTTTAACATAAGTGCTGCCTTCACAAGTAACCACTTGTAATAAATCATTAAGCTAAGCAGTTTCCTTTGTACACTTATTTTTAGGAGCACAGATTTAATCAAAAATTAAACTTTATGAGCTGGGGTGGGAGAGCAATGGCTTAGAGAAGGAAAGCACATAACCTGAAGCACAGAGACCCAGAGAAGCTGCCTGGTAGGTCACCCTGGGAAGATGAGGGAAGCTGGCCAGGGATGTTATTGTTTGGGCCATTTAGTTTGACAGCTGCACAAGCCAAGTTTATGTGAGTGACCTGAATGGAAGAAAACGTTCTGTTAGCCGTCAGAGTTCACATTTTCCTCAGAAGGCACACTAATCCCACCCTTATATTTGGAGCATCACAGATTCCAGCAGACCCCACGGTGGACTGCGAAGTCAGTGAGGGACAGCCTCAGCAGGTGCTGCCGCCCAGGGTGTCCTGGCACAGGACAGGCAGCAGGGACCCACGTGGCCAGGAGCAGTGGCTGTGCCGAACTGTGGAGGATAAAAGCGTGAATGGCCACAGGCTAGAGGCCCAGGGTGTGGAGACAGCATGAAGTCAGAAATGGAAGCTGTGATTCTGAAGGGAGCCCCACTTTGACTCATGTGGAGAAGGCGGGAAGGAAGCACAGTGTACAGAACACTTTCTGACCCCCTGTGTGCCATCCCCCGGGGCCTCAGGTTCAGGCTGTTCAGCCCTGGCTGCATGGCCTCTGCTCTGCTCAGCCCTCTTGTCCAGGAGGGCTGTTCTCAGCCGCCACCTCTCCCGACGATGGGTGAGGCGAAGTGCAGTGGCTCTGAGAGAGCAGGACAGGGTTAACTCCTGACTCCAATTTGTGCTGTGTCCTCCATTTTGTATAACTGTGTCACTATGTAACTGGACCCTAGCCCTCACCCTATTAATCAGGGTCAGCCAAAGCAGTGACCTCACCACCCCTATAAATCCTTGGTTCTTGAGAGAACTGCTCTCTTTCTCCACCTTGCTGCTACGTCTGTACATGGGGGGTGAGCTAGTGCTAGTCCAAAATAAATATACTCTTTTGCTTTTGCATCGGACTCGGCTCCCTGGTGGTCTTTGGGGATCACGAAATCTGGGCATAACAGCTCATGTCCTTGGCAGCCTCAGAAGTCCATGGCCAATGCAGCAGCAGGAACCACGGTGGCAGGCATGATCTTCAGTGTCCACGGGACAGACAGCATGCGGTGTGGGGTTCAGGCACCGCAGGCTGATGCTGAGCACACATGACAGCTAGACAGGAGACCCTTCTCTCTGTGGAACGGCAGTCACCACACAGGGTCTCACTCTTCATCTGCTTTCAGATCGGGCTCCCAGAAGTCCCGGGAACCCAGCACGCCCACACTCAGTAACTCCCCTCTTTGTGTTCTTCCTTTGCTCTCTGTGGCCTTTCCAAAATAAGTGTGTATGGAATTTGCCCAAATTATTTCATTTTTCTTCTACTGTCTGCCAGCCAGATAATAGCAAGCATGTGATCCAGGGCTTAGTTAAGTGCTTCATCCAGCAGTCTTTCTGCTACATCAATTATTCATTCAGCACCGCCCAGAGCATCTGCACTTTGATTATACAACCATTCTTCAGCTCATTCATCCACCAGGCAGGGATCACGGGAGATCAGAGGGCGAATGGGTAGTGAATGTGGGCTCCTCACCACTCCGTGTCCTCTGCTCCCCTTTCTGGCAGTGAGCTCTCTATCAAAGGCTTTGTAAAGATCGCATACAGTGAGAGATATGAGAGGGTTTGGAATGGCACTTGAATACAGATAAACAGAGACAGTTACCTTGGGAGTACCCTCCTAAAGGATAAGGCTTTGGGGTCACAGAGATTTCCCTTTGAATGCCAACCCACTGGGTGGCCCTCAGAAGCAGCCTAAGCTCTCGGAGACATTGGGTGAAATGAAGATACCCAAAGCCATCATCCCTCAGCCAGTGCAGGAGGAGGAGATGCCTGGAGTGGCAGGTGGCACTGGCCTGGCCTGTGGCAGTGTCATTGCATCGGCCTGTCCTAGGGCTTCTTGCTGGCACTGGCAGCATCAAGGTTTGCATTATTTTCATTAGCCTCTCTTTGTGTGCACGTGTGCTTGGATGCCCATCCGATTGTTCTTGAAAGACAACTAAGTTATTGTCCTAACCCAGTGGTTGGCAAACCACGGCTCACAAGCCACATGTGGCTCTTTTGGCCCCTTGAGTGTGTCTTTTCCACAAAATACCATGTGTGGGTGCCCATGGATAGTGCGATTGAAACTTCGTGGCCATGCACAGAAGTCGGTTTTCTGCCTGGGCAAGTCTATTTTGAAGAAGTGGCGTTAGAACACTCAAGGGGCCAGAGAGCCACATGTGGCTCACTAGCCATGGTTTGCCGACCACTGTCCTAACCTCCTCCCTGCCCAGGACTGAACCTAGAGTCAGATGCATGCCTATATTTACTTGTAGCTTTAAAAGGGGGATCTCTATGTGGTATGTCGCCTGCTTTTGCATATATCTCTCCACTCCTAAAAAGAAAAACTGCTCAGCACAGAGGAGCCGTGTGCAAGGTGTGGGTTTCCTGAGAAGCTGGCATGCACAGGAGCACAGAATTTCCACTGAGCTGACAGAAAAACTACCGAATGTGGGAATGAAATCCTGCCAGTGGCTGGACCCAATGAAGTCAGTGAATGGCCACAAAAGGTGATTTCCGTGCCCTCCCCGTGTTCCGGTTACTGAGTGTGACCTGCAATAGCCCTTTGAGCACTGATTATAATTTCATGCAATTTACCTGGAAGCGCCATTAACTAAGGCTGCCTTGCACCTAACATGACCTACATGACCTGTAGGACTGACAGCATGACTTCAGGGGTTAAGTGACGAAAACAATCTGGGTCCCTTCTTTAAGAAACAGAGTATCCCTAAAATCGCTAAAATGCATGTGTCTCTCTTTTCCTTTTGCCATGGTGTCTTAGACCTGCTACGGTGTCTTTTGTTCAATGTTATACTTGCCAAGTGAGTGCCAGTTCTCACAGGTGCCCACGCATCCTTCCTGTCACTCAGATACACCAGGCCCAGGCTTCAGGGGAAACCAGCTTCCTCTCCTCATGAGCCTGCACCCCCACACGGAGAATGGGCGACTCCTGAGGGATTATGATTGCATTGGGAGTGGGCAAGTGGCTTGCCTCTCCTGTGCCACCCCCCTGAGGTGCCCTGGTGGTGCCAACTGGAGCAGGAGCAGCTCTGTGCTATCTGCCTGCAGGTGCGAGGAAGTATACCTACCTCCCCACATGTGCGCCCCGGTGTCCGCTAGGATTCTAGGTGTGTAGAGAGGACAGGGGCTTAAGTGAGAGACTGAGGAAACCTCCTGCACTCCTGCAAGGATCATGCCTAAATTTTACAAACTGAACTGGGGAAATACATTTAATGATTACTTTTTGGTTTCTGAAATGTGTTAAGGAAATAGTTATGATATCTGTACTGAAAAAACAGCTCACCACTGCAGGGTTTCCACATGTTATATGGCCAGTGAACCATTTTGAAGATTATTTAAAGAATTAAATTTGGGAATCATGTATGTTGAACACATAAAATTTAACCATAGAATTCTCGTATCCATGATAGAGTAAATGGTCATTTTCACTTCTGAGAAATGACACAAATGCATAAGGAGCAGCAATGTCAGAAACACAAATTGTGTTACATGCTAACAATACAGAGATAGTATATAGAAAAGTTGGTAGAGCAAAGGGATTAGAGTGAGGGAGAAAGTCATGCTCTGAGCTTCTCTTTCATAGATGGTTGCTGAACACTGATAATTAAAGTAATAGAGGAATAAGCATGTTTCATTTTAGGAGGGTAATCACTAAGAAAAAGGAGGTAATACACTGAGGACAGGTGGTGGCAGATAAGTTCAAGTTAGAGGAAAGGATGATTTAATTATCGTTCATAATCAGAGGTTATAGTCAGAAGACTTTCTTTAATGAAAGAGATAATTAGGGATATTATGCAAAGTATAGCTCTAAAGTTAACCACGATAATTGTTGTAGTATAATATAGAAATATTTTAAAATGCTTAAAGAATGCCTAAAAATGTTAGGAAGGTTTTGAAATGTTTCCTTGAAACTTAAAGTGTGATATTAAGGACACATTCCCCACTGCCCTGAGAGTGTGTACCCCATAGATAAGGGTTTGAACTTCAGTTACTGACTCAGAGTGACTTGCTAAAATAACCATTTGTGTGAGTGATGTACAGTGGTGCCTCACACAACGAACTTAATTCGTTCCAGGAGCAAGTTTGTTATGCGAAAAGTTCGTTATGTGAAACGTGTTTTCCCATAACAATACATGTTAAAAAAAATAATTCGTTCTGTAGCATAAAATATGCTAAGATGACATAAAAAAAGATAAATTTTTTGTTATTATTTTTATTTAGATACATCTAAAAACATAATTTTTTAAAAAAAAAACACACATTTTTTTAATTTTAAGACAGACTAACTAGAGTCTACCGAATCTTGCACATCTTCATCCATTTTCTGCTTTTTGGCCGATGGTTTCATGAAAAACCTGTCCAAAGTCGTTTGTTTTTCTCTTTTCTCCAACATCTGCCGGAAATAACGGACAAGAATATCGGAGTAAAGATTGTTGATCCTGTTTGCTTCAGCTGAATCCGGATACAGTGTATTGAGTTTAACTTAAAAGGACAACTGCCGTGATACGTGCGTGATTTAATTCGTAATGAAGAACGATTGCCGCGATACGTGCTTAAGTTAAGCGCAGTGACTAACGACTGCCTGCAGTGCCTGCGCGGAAGGATGCAATACATCGGCAGCGATCGTGGAAGCTCGGGCGACTTCGTTGTGTGAAACGAAGTTCGTTGTATGAATCATGAAATGAAGTTCGTTGTGTGCAGCGTTCGCTGTGCGAGGCGTTCTTTATGCGAGGCACCACTGTACTCCCCCTAGATAACCACGTGTAGCCCCTAGCCCTGTTGGAGATTGACATGTGTACATTGATGTCATTCATTGACAGCCACCTGAACTGCTGTGGGTACGGACAGGCTTTAAAAATAGGTCCCCGTCAGCTAACGGCGCTGGTATGTCCAGACAGCCATAAAGGCATGTCCTTTTGTCAGTCCAACAAGTGATGCCTCTCCATGCTCCTCTTCCTCCCAGAGGACAGAAGAACAGCGAGGACCTCTCAATCGAGACTCTACCGAGCTCTCAGGTGAGGAACACCGGCCCCCTGCATCCTCCGGACCAGATCTGCCCAGCTGCCAGACCCCAGAGGACAGCACCGCTGGGATCCCCATTAATCCTGTGCCCTCAGCATCAGGAACTTGTGTGAGTAAGAAAGTGCTGTGTGATTTGCAACTGCCTATGTTCATGTGGTGTAATTCCTCTGGCAGTTAATTGAATTATTTTGCATACTTGGAACTGGTCAAAGACATTAAAGCTTCTGGTTTTTACGGTCCTAAGCCTGCCTTGGTCCTGCTTGCATAGAGTAGCCTCTTCACTAGCAATTACTTGAATATCCCAACACCTGCCTGGTTATGTTTATCAAAAGAGACGACTTAGATAAACACCCCAGATCCTTTCTTGGGATCTAATTGGGACATAATAAAAATCTTAGCCTTCTAACTTCTTCAAAAATGCCATGAAAAGACAAACTATTTGAACAATAGTTTTATGAAGCCACAAGAAACAAAATTATAGCTGAAAATATTTAAAGAACTAAGGAAAAATATTCTACATGTAATACAATCTACATAGTTGAAATCACTTAGTAAAAAAAAAAAAAGAAAGCATTCCAAGATTGAACAAAGCAAACCCCCCTCTATCCTGTAGATGAGACACACCTGCCTTTAACAAATAATCCAGAGAGTGGAAATGGATCAGGCGCACAGGTGAGCTGGACTGTGCTAGGTGAACTTTGTTAAGCAGGAAACATATTTTCCTGATTTCCCTTTCCTGTAGGCCTGAGAGACAAAGGTCACTCAAGACAGACTTGGAGGCAGACTAGACTCTCCTGGTAGGTCCTCCTGTTCAGACTGAGGACGGGCAGGTGCTCTGGGTTCTGGCTGCCCTCTCTACCCTCCGCTCCAGAACCAGCTCTTCTTCACCTTGGGCCCGCGAACTCTCAGAGTCCTCAGCCCACCGCCAGCGGCTGCACAATGGCACCTGCTCCATTCTCCATGAGTTCCCATCTCACAGTCCCACTGCAGCTGCCTCAGAAATGTGAAGGCTCCCTCTGTCCAGCCCACTAGTGCTTCCAGGCCGATTAGGGGAACACCTGACTGACACCCTCACTCCTGCTTCTTGACTTTCACTCCCCTGGTTCCTCCCACACTAGGAGAGCAGAATTCCTATCACAATAAGATGTATAAAGAAAAAACAAAGATGAAAAGATACACAGAAACGTTCCCTGAGAAATGAAGTGGACCCTCCCCAAAAGATAACCTAAGCAATACAATTTTAAGAGTAGGCATTATTGACCTATTTTAATCTCTGTAGCCTGGTAACGAGTAATAGAGGATCCACAGAGCATTCTAAACAAATGGCCACTCGGGAAGAATGACTATGTTTTCAAAGGTAGAAGTGACACAGACAATATTACCTGATCCACATGGGGCAAATTGGAATCAATAAAAGCCAGAAATCAACTGACTACCAACAGCAGCAGCAAAAGCCACCAATAATATGTGAAAACAAACACATAGGTTAAAGAGTAAATGATAATGACTAAAAAATATAAAATATTGAGCAAGTGACAACAATGAACATAAAATATTAAAATTCACAGGATCCAGATAAAATAAAGCTGATAGAAGATGCTAGTTAATTAAAACAAGATGCCATTTATAATTCATTACATTTGAATAGATTGGGAAAATTAATAAAACAATGTTTCTGAGAATGTTTGAAATAAACCACTCATTTAATTGCTGATTGGACTGTCTATTGGAAGAAGTCTCTAGTGGATAATTTGTCACTATCTCTAAAAATAACAAGTGTTTATAGGTTTTGACTCAGTAACCCTACTTCTAGAAATTTCTTACACATGTACTCAAACATTCAGACTGTTCAGTGTACAAAGTTATTTACAGAACCACTGCTTTTAGTGGTGCTGGTTGGCTAGCTACAGTCTAATTGTCCAATAGTGGAAATGGGTTAAAGAAATCATGATACATCCCCACTTAGTAATAATGTGGATTTTCAGGAAGAATTAGCGAGTTTTCCATGTTGACCTGAAGGTATCAAGAAAATATGTTAAATGAAAAAAAGCAAGAGGCAGAAGAGTCCATCTGTTTGCAAATATGTGTATATTAAAAGGAGATGAAATACTATATATGCTTGTATACCAGTAGAATATCTCTGATGATCTACTGTAGATTACACATGCATTGTTCCAAGGAAGAGAAACAAAACTGTCTGGTTTTCTAGGGGGAGGGAATGTAGGAAGACTGTTACCTGCATATTTTTATGTACATTTCTAACTGTACACTGCGATTGCATTAATTTTTCAAAACTAAATAAATACAAGGACAACAGAACCCTTACTCCCAACAAGCAAAGCCATCAATATGACAAGCAGCTATGCTTCTTTAATTGAGAAAGGAATGGACTGGAATTACTCCCGGAGAAGCTGTGTATAACTCCTAAAGCCCCTCTTACTTATACCATCAGAACCGAGCCTCAGAGTGTGTGCTGCCCGTGGTGGGATGGGGTGGGGTGGGAAGGATAAAGCAGAGGAGTACATGTACTGCTGCAGGTTGCTGTTGCCATAGATGGGACTGTACCATAGTATAGCATGTGCATGCGTGCATCCAGATCCTCTCCTAAAGCTACAGCCACTATTAATTTTGTACATTTATACACAGGAATACATACACAACATTCCTCTGTCACATCATTCCCTCTTCTATCAAGCATGATGCCGACATATCATGTACCTTCTGTGGTGTTTCTGACTAGGAGCCACCTGGGGAAACCTCAGCATTCAAACCCAGCACCACCACCTGCCCTGTGGGTCCTCTCCTCCAATTATACTGAAATCCCTCCTCCTCAGCACACACACAGCTTCTGCAAACCCACCCCTTCCCTTCCTATGCCCCAGCATCCGCTCACACTCTGACCTTGCCGAGCGCCACCTGCAGCCATCCTCCCACCACATGAGCTCCTCAGATGCCTGCACCTGCTAACTCACCTACTCCTTGAAAACTCTCACTCACAAGGAGGGCATTTTCACACATTTACAGGCAAACCTCACTTCTCTGCCCAGTTTAAAATCTCTTCAGGTGCAGGAGAAATGTTCATTATAATATTTTTCATAGCAAAATATGGATTTTAAAATGCAAAGTGATTTTTTTTTCTTTCTTGGTTTTTATTTAACTTGTTTATGTTTAAAATAGCTTTATTGAGATATAGTTGATACACAAAGACCTGTATCTATTTAATGTGTGCAATTTGATGAGCCTGAATCTATGCAATTTAATAAAATTTTTAGTGAATAAAGGAGCAAATGAGTATATGTATACATTTTCTTCATCTAAGGTTGATTAAAATGAAGGTAAGTTATAGTTATTCTTTTTTAAAACAAGATGTAATACACATATCCCTATATTTTTTTACTTTTAACTTGAAAGTATAGCTAATCCAGGCATTCACAAGTGCTTTTTGCAACAAAAAAACAACAAAACAAAACAAAAACAAAAAACCCACAAGCCTTTGCCACTGTGTCCACATAGGGTGCCTCAACTTCAGACAACAATATTTGTAACATCTAATTTGGGCATTAATTTACACCTGTGGGACAGATGTGTGGTGGACACTCAGGTTACTGGTGACCAAGCCTATCTATGGGAGGAGCCAGACAAATCCTCCGTGACAAATGAGCATGAACAATTCTGTATAGTAAGTGAGGGATCAAAATAGCATAGAAATACCTCTCCCCTCCTCTGAGAGATTCCTTAGCAAGAAAATCAAGGTGATGCTTTTTCTCATCCCCATTCCCCACATGTAGCTGGCTCTCTGCTAACAAAAAATATGCCATACATGTGGCTGGGCAATGTCATTTACCACAGTAACTGGGAAAACTGAGATAATTCAGAGGAAAAGTTTGGGTTTAAAAGTGACAAATTTCATTCAATTCGAGCATGTTCAGTTTGGGAGCTAGTAAGATGACTCCAATGCAAGTACCTGTGGACAGTGTAAGAGAGAGGACCAGGCCAGCCATAAAGACAAGGCAGTTGAAACAATCACCACGTGTGAGCCACCCCGTCCCCCAAGAAAATTACAGTCTGCCAAGAAATGAGGTCCAGGTCCCAGTGCCTGCATATATCAACATTTACAAAACCTGTGGCTGCCAAAAGTGACTTACAACTATGATGGGTAGAAAGTAAACAAAAAGTGTTAAGTATCATGAACCAAATGGGTAATTAAGTAAAACTAATAATACCAATTCTCATTCATAGTACAATCATTTATGCCAGAACTATAGTATATGCCTTACAATATAACATTTTTTATTTAAAAGTTTAAAAAGTAAAAGTTAACAAGATTAGGAAATTAATCTCAGAAGTTGGTATTAGTTTAAATCTATCTCACTGAGAATGGCTCAGAAAGTCAAGTACAATTAGGACTTAAATATGCCCATAAACTTGATAATGTTATGATCATTAACTAATCTGACCAAAACAAGTAAAACAAGTAAACAAACAAAATGCATTTAATAAAATGGGTGTTATTGAGACAGAATAGTTAAATTCTTCACACTGGTGAGAAGAGTGAGTCATGTACTCTCAGAAATTTAAGAAAGAACCACCAATCTTCTCACAAAATCTGAATGGACCAGTGTTCCTTTGTTGAGCACTGAGTGGAAATTTAAAATATAGAGTCAAAAATCATCTCAGGGACATATACTGACATTAATGAACAAATTATATTGTGCCAGCAATTTGCTTCAGAATAAAGTGGGACACATAATGTTACTGTAGTAGATGAAACATGAATTGATAATTGATAATTGAGAGACAATTACATGTGATTCATTAAATTTTTATCTTTTATTAAAATAAGAGAAAAAAGAATGAATATTATAAATGTTAAACACCTGGTTCAGATATTGGGATGAACAGGAAATTTTATAAGTATAGTAGAACGCAAAATATTGGCATAGTTCCAAAGGTCAAAGCTCAGAGAGTGCCACTTCCTCCCTATTCTTTGTTTCCTTTCTATTCTCACCTGCCCCCTGCAGGTAATGGTGGTTAAGATTATATATATACTTTATATTTATTGTTATAATTAACTATAGTTTTATTGAGATATAACTGATAAAAAGGACAGTATAAAACTGTAGTGAACAGCAGGACTGGCATACATACATTGTGAATTGATTCCCACAAGTTTTGCTGAGTAAAATAGTCAGGCAGAGAAAGACAAGCACTGTATGGTCTCACTTATATGAAAAATCTAAAAAAACTCATCTCGCCGGAACCGGTTTGGCTCAGTGGATAGAGCGTCGGCCTGCGGACTGAAAGGTCCCGGGTTCGATTCCAGTCAAGGGCATGTACCTTGGTTTCGGGCACATCCCCTGTGGGGGGTGTGCAAGAGGCGGCTGGTCGATGTTTCTCTCTCATCGACGTTTCTAACTCTCTGTCCTTCTCAATTCCTTTCTGTGTAAAATCAATAAAATATATTAAAAAAAAAACCTCATCTCAAATATTAAACATATTTTAATAATCTATAATAATAAAAGCATAATATGCTAACTAGACCAGACGTCCTTCCAGATGACCTTCTTGATGAAGCCGGGGCTGCAAGGGCCAGGCCAAGGCAAGCCATTGTGGTGGCGAGTGCCAAGTCCCTTGCATGAATTTCATGCATCAGGCCTCCAATCTATACTAGTAAAAGGATAATATGCTAATTAGACTGGGAGACCTTCTGGGAAACCTTCCAGGCATCCTTCCTGACAAAGCCATGATGGTGGGGCTGAGGCATTATGCAGTTAGGAGCGATCAGGCCAGGAGGGGAGAGAAGTTGGGGGTGAGCAAGCCAGCGGAGGGGGGCATTTGGCAGAGAGCAGGCCAGCAGGGGGAATCAGGCCAGCGGGGGGGGGGGGGGGGGGGGGGATTTGGGATGAGTAGACCTGCAAGGGGACAGTTGGGGTGAGCAGGCTGATGGGAGGGGCAGTTGGAGGTGATCAGGCCAGCAAGGGGTGGCAGTTGGGGGTGAGAAGGCCAGTAGTTGGGATCTGACTTAAATCAGCAGTTGAACATCCCCTGAGGAGTCCCAGATTGCAAGAGGATGCAGGCTGGGCTGAGGGACACACCTCCCTGTGTACAAATTTTGTGCACTGGGCCACTAGTATTATATAAAATGGTTAATCTATGTTTATATTGTATATACATATTTAAGATGACAGACAATTGGAAATGTTTATATGTAGGGAAATAAAAGCCGAAAATATTAAGATCTAACTTTTATTGTGTACTTCGAATGTACCTGGCACTGTCTTAAGTGCTTTATCTGATTTAGCTCATTTATCATTACAGCAGCCTTAGAAAGTAGGTAATACTTCTAATCTAAATTCATAGATAATTAGCCAAGCTTAGAGGAGTTAAGTGATTTTCCCAGGCTAGATTTCCCCAGGGGACAGGAGGCAGTTTCCAGGGCACAGATGGAGAGATCAGCTTTCAGCAGAGGCTCCTTTCTTGGGAGTGGAGAGAGGAGCCCGGTTCCCATTGAGTTAATGTAATGAGAGCAGAGAGAAAGTCGGAGTGGCTTATAGCAAGTGATAAAAAATGTTAGCTATGACTATTCTTATTATGAGCTACATCATTATTGGACTCATTCTGGAACCTCTTATCTTTCTGAACCTGTGATCGAGGTTTGGCAATTTCTATGTGTCCTGCCCCTTTCTTGTTAAATCATGGATGATAAGAAGGAAATGTTAGGGTGTTTCAAAAAATGCTTTCTTAATCTGTTTTTCAGCCCCATTTATTCTTACAAATCTTTTTTCTCAGTACCAAAACTTCAACTGTGATTTTACTTTTGGGAAGAAAGTCAGTGTACAGACCTGGGACCCACTCCCTACTCTGAAAATTGCCAGATTTAAATCTTTCCTGAAACTATCACTTACTTATTATACTTATTGCTTATTATATGCAATTTTGAATATGTTGCTTTATTTATCTGTCTTTATCTATAAAACAGGCTTTGTACAGGTCAAGCTCATGAGAGTAGTGATTAGAGTTGGATTCAAAGTACTAAACTAGAATCTAATAACCCAATCCTCTTTGGACACTTAGTATGTGTTAGTTAGATGATAGGACACAAATGTGAATATGACATACTTTGCTTCAAGGATCTTGCTATGTGGTGATATATGTAAGTACTTGGCACTTGAGAGACCAGAGGACAGATATGCCATCAAAGCTGTGTGCTGAGAGGACATTTCCTGAACTATTAAATACTTGAATTGATGGTGAAAGGATTCTTTAATCCTGGAGAACATGAAGGACACTCTAGGCCAGTGGTTTGGTCGCCAATCTTTTGGACCTCATGGACTACGTATGGTCTGCAGATCACTGGTTGGAGACCACTGCTCCAAAAGTTTCCCAGAAGACAAGCATGATCAAAGTCCTTAGACTTGAGGGTGTAGGGGTGAAACAGCCCTGCTATTATCAGAAATTATAGTGTTAGGAGGGACTTGATGGGATACATTCAGAGGATATCAGCACAACCTAAACTGGGAAGGTTTTTAACTTCTGGATCAAGTAGCTGAGGCTTTATTCATAGACTAGAATCCCCATGCACAAATTCATGCACCAATGGGGTCCCTCAGCCTGGCCTGAGGGATCAAGCCAAAACTGGCTCTCCAATATTCCTAGAGGGGTTCTGGATTGTGAGAGATCACAGGCTAGGCTGAGGGACCCCACCAGGGCTAGGAAGGGATGAGGGAGGATGGCAAGCCAAGGAGATATCATAGGAGGGCTCCAGGGCATGTCTGGCACATGTAGCTCAGTCCTGGTCTGCTGGACCCCAGCACTGAGCTCATGTATCTATTGGAGCATCTTTCCCCTAATGGTCAGTGCACGTCATAGCAACTGGTGGACTGGTCAACTGTCTGTCTCATGGTGGTCAGTGCATGTCACAGGGAGACATCGAGCAACCTTAGCATATCATTAACATATTAGTCATTGATTGGTTGAACAGCCAAATGGATAACCAGACACTTAGCATATTGGCTCAGCTACTATTATAGAAGCCTGGTACACAAAATTTATGTAGGGGTGGGGGGGGGGGTGTTCCCTCAGCCCAGTCTGCACCCTCTCCAATCTGGAAACCCTTGGGGGGATGTCCAACTGCATCTCCAAATCCGGGACCACTGGCTCTTAACTGCTCACCTACCTGCTTGCCTGATCACCCCTAACCCCTCTGCCTCTTACCTGATCACTCCTAACCACATCTGCCTGCCTGATCGCCTCTAACCACCTCTACTTGCCTGCCTGATTGCCCTTAACTGCTCCTCTCTGGATCTGATTATCCCTAACTGCTCCCCAGCTGGACTGATCACTCCTAACTGCCTCTGCATTGCCCCATGCCTGGGCCCCAGATTCCCTTCTCTGACCAGTCACAGGCACTTGGGACCCAGGCTCCATCCATCTGGCAGGCCCTAGGCACCAAGGACCTGGGCTGGCTTCACCCAGGCCAGCTGCAGCTTCAGGAGACAGTGGATGGGTGGCTTTGCCCGGGCCACAGCCACTGGCACCTGGGACCACAGGGCAGGTGGTTGCTCCTCTTTCAGGCCACAGGCAGAGATGCAGCTGCTGGCACCCGGGACCATGAGGCAGGTGGCTTGTCCCTCTCCCGGGCCACAGCCTGGCTGGTTCCCATTCTTCTCTCCCCAGTGTTGAGTGTCTGAGCTGTTTTGGCGTGATGGTGTGAGAGCATGAGGATAGGATAATAATAAGAGCATGCTATGCTAATTAGACTGGACAGCCAAATGACCTTCCAGACATCCTTCCAGATGAAGTTGGGGCTGTGCGAGCCAAGCCCCTTACATGAATTGTGTGCATCAGGCCTCTAGAATAGGATAATAGGGAGACTCGTTGAAAGTTATAAAAAGTAGGCAATCAATGAGAGATGGGGACAATTGATGCAGTGTTCTCAGACTGATATCTGATGTTGCTGAACAGAACTCTGATTCTCCTGTAAATGTGAAATGGCTGTAGTAGAAATCCTGACACTTTATACCTTTGGGAATAAGGTCAATTTGTCTAGGGCTCTAAGCCATTCTTTAAGACAGTTTCTTTTTACCAATACTAACTTCTCTTATATATAGCACAGGCTCTGGGGCAGAATTGTTTTGGTATATATCTCAAATTAAACACTACCAATTTTGTCTCTAAACAATTTTTTTTATTGTGTACCACTTATTCCATCTGTAAAATGGGATAAAAATATACCACCTCTTAGGCATCCTTTGAAAATTAAATGACAATATACATAATATCATGAGAAGCATCTCTAGCATATGTTAGTAAATTCAATTTCTGGTAATGCCCTGACTTGGGTGGATCCTCCCCCATGGTCCCATATTGGTATGTACTTCAAAGGTTGTCTCCACTGTTCTCAGGTAAAACACAGGGAAAACGATGAAGGACAAGGCCATTCTACATCCTCAACATCGTATGTGTCAAGTGCTCCTGCCATAGTAAAACCATGTCTGATCTGGTGGTGCCAGAGAGTCTTTAAAGGGGGCGTGATTCAAAGGTGAGGATGGGAGGATATGGGAGACAAAGAGACTTGTTTTTAGCCTGTGTTTGCTTAACCTGAATATTGTTTTACTTTGTGTCTTTATTTGGTTGTTGTTATGATAATAATGGAGGACTGTAGACTTCACTTCTTTTGCCATCCAAGTATTATAAATGTTGGTAGGAGTAGGTGATTAGAAAGCAAAGCTATCATGATGGAGATAGTATGGGGCTGAGGCAGCCTGATAGAATGTTGTAAAAGTAGACTTTAGATTCAGAGTGTTTGTGTTAGAATACCAGCAACAAAAGCCTTCATTGGCACCTTATGGGCAAGTCACCTAACCAATAGATGTCTCATCTGAAAATAATGCTTAATATATTTTTCTCATAAAGATACTGGAAAAAGTTGATGAGATAATATGTATGTTTAATGAGCTCTAAAAGAACACACACATTTTAAGGATGGGTGTTATTTGGATTCCTGAGAAATGTAATCATAGTTCAGTCGGAGAAATAGTGTAGATAAGTAAAAATATTTTACTTATTTGGAACACAGAGAGAAAAACACTTTGCTTAGACAAAAAAAGGCATGCTTTCTATTGTTGAAGAGTATATTCTTTTAGAGAGAAAGACATGGGAGGGCTGTGTAAGAAAACCTATGTCACAGAGTCTAAGAGAACTATTCTTAAAATGGGTGTCCAGACCCCCCCCCCAAAAAAAATGAGTCTTAACTTGCAAGCTATGGAATTGGTTAAATCAATAAAGAGCCAATATAATTCTTTTGCATGAGAGAGTATGAAATCATGTGTAACATTTATCCAAAAACATTTCCCTTTAATTCTTTTAGCAGGGCACCAATGGGATAAAATTAAGGGCTATTGGGTAGGTTATTCATCTAAACACAAATGGAAACTGAAGACAATTAGTGAAAGTTAAATTACTAACAGGGCACTGAATTTGTTTGGGAGTTATAACATAATAGAGAAAAGTGAGGTACAAATAGTTCAAGCATGAATATGTTAATGAAAACAGGAAAATGGTGTCACAACTTTTGAGACTAGGATGGGGAGAATGCTCACTGCAAAAAAAAATCCTAAGAAGTATGGCTTAAGGGCAGTTTTGAGACAGATAGATTTCATTGTGAATCTCCACTCTAATATCTGCCAACTGTGCAACCCTGGGCAGTTACTGTTTTCCTATCTGAGTCTCAGTTCATTTCACAAGATTGTTTTAAAGATTAAATAAAATAAAGACTGAAAAAGCTTAACACAATGATTGCCACCCATTGTATATTCAATAACTGTTGACTTAAAAGATTCTAAATATGAAGAATTAAATAAAACAAAATAAGTAGAAAAATGGAAAAAGAAATAAGTTGAAGAACTAATCTCAGAAATATGCATCATCCCCAATGGATGACATTGTCCCCAATGGAAGCAGCAAAACAATCTCATTCAGGTCTCCTTCAAAAGCAAGCTACATACCCTCAGGCACTATCCTGTGAAAACTGGGACACTAAGATTTAGGAGCTCAAACTCCAAGGAAAATGTAAGACAGGTAAATTGACAGTTTCAGTGCAGCATTTTAAATCTAGGGTTCTGTAGAGGGTGGAGGACAGTATCCACACTGCAGCCTCAATTGACTAATGTATCCTGTAATATTCCATGGCCTCAAACTGACCCCTGGGTGGGCAATGCCAGTCCTGAGAAACTTACCATCAGATCTCGTGCTCAGAACTCACCCCAAAACTGGCCCCTCCCTGTGCACCTCCTGTGTTCTAGCACAGGAGCCATGGACTAGCAATATTTAGGGTCCCCACCAGTTCCTGTGGCCCTTTGGGATCATCGGCAAACCATTATTGCAATAAATCATGTCTCCAATGTGGGTAGATTCCAGTCTGCTGAGGGATTATTGAAACTGATAAGGATCGCAATAGCCCTGGCATATATTACTGTCCCTATTCCCAGATGAAGGGACTAGAGCTCACCTAAGCGAATAGAATTGTCCCAATCACAAGACTTTAGAAAACGGCAGATCAGACATTAAACTCATATAGGCTTGATACCAAAGGTCCTGCCCTTTCTGTTGTCTGAGATGCTGATTACCCAGAGTTCCTGCTGGTGGCCAAATCTGCCTCTCTCTGCAAAGAAGAAATACTTTGAGCTGAAACCGGTTTGGCTCAGTGGTAGAGTGTCGGTCTGTGGACTGAAAGGTCCCAGGTTCGATTCCGGTCAAGGGCATGTACGTTGGTTGTGGGCACGTCTCCGGTAGGGGGTGTGCAAGAGGCAGCTGGTCGATGTTTCTCTCTCATTGATGTTTCTAGCTCTCTATCTCTCTGCCTTCCTCTCTGTAAAAAATCAATAAAATATATTTTTTTAAAAAAGAAATACTTTGAGTTTTCACGTTTAAATCATCTACTCTAATAACTCAACACCCTTTTCTGACTCATTGTATTAAAGCACTTCCAATTCATTAGGCATTCTTCTTTTTAGTTTGTGTTCCAAAACTCATTATTCCACATTATCTACACCAAACTGTATTTACTATCCATTAGCTCTCTATTAGCCTGAGATGCACAAATGAGCAAATTTCTCCTCCATCAGAATGCATTTGTTATTCCCATAATTTAGAACCATCTGCAAATTTCCAAGGTTGTTCTTGATCATAGAGGCTGTGATATCAGTAATACAAATCATGTGAGATAATGCTGAGCTGAAATAAGTATTTTTATTTTCACCCCCATCAAGCTAGCAGGCAAATGCAGTGCTATCATTATTGCAGCCCATGTTCAATGAGCTACTTTCCCTATCTTGTACCAGAGAATGGAGTTAATGAAAGTGAAAACAAGTTCAAACTGGAGATTTGCAAGAGGAAATATCAACAGCAGCTTTGTTGTGCTTTACCCTTATATTGCCAAACACCTTTTAAACAGTAATGTGATTTCAAGTTGCACATTTCTCTAAAAAGACAAAGATTTCGCCACCTCCTATATACTAACCTGAAACACCTAGTGTCTGGCATTCAGGCATTCACAGAGAATCAGCCAGCATTTATGTGATGCAAAATTAGCTTAAATAATTATCACTCCTTAAAAATGCAACTCAAAATTATACAGTGAGTCATTCATTATAATAGGTACCAGTTACTGAACATTGATCACATTCTAGCCTCAACTAGAAACTTCAAATGTATCTATTATTCCTGATCACACATCCTCAGATAGCTATTCTTATTTCACATCAGACAGGAAGGAGGAGAAAGCCCAACATACTTGACAAAACTGCATAGAAAGAATATGCCAGAATAAGATTCCAATACGAGTTTTCCACAGGCCATGGTCTGACCAAATAAATAAATAAATAAATAAATAAATAAATAAATAATATTCAGGCTCTTATATAATAAGTAGAAGTCTGGTGCACGAAATCCATGCATGAGAGAGGGATCCACAGCCAGGCCTGCACCTTCTCCAATCTGGGATCCCTCTGGGGATGTCCAACTGCCTCTCAAAATCAAGAACCACTGGGTCCTAACGCTCACCTGCATACCTGCCTGATCACCCCTAACCACCTCTGCCTGTCTGATTGCCCCTAACCATCTCTGCCTGCCTGATTGCCCTTAACCACCTCTGCCTGCCTGCTTGATTATTCTAATTGCTCCCCTACCAGCTGATTGCTCCTAACTGCTCCCCTGCTGGCCTGATTGCCCTTAATTGCCTCTGCCTCACCCTGCACTCAGGACCCAGGATCCCCTCCTCTGGACGGTTGCAGGCAGCTGGTACCTGAGCTTCCTCCCTCTGGCCAGCTGCAGGTACCCAGGACCTGGGCTGGCTTCACCCGGCCGGCCACAGCCTCAGGGGACTGTGAGCAGACTGATTCATCCAGGACACAGATGCAGGTGCCCGGGACCTCAGGGCAAGCAACTAGTCCATCTCCTGGGCCACAGCCACAGGCAGTGGCACCCAGGACCGCAGGGAGGGTGGCTTGTCCTTCTCCCGGGCCACAGCCCCATTCACTGGTGCCTGGGACTATTGAGCTGGTGACTTGTCCCTCTTCTGGGCAGCAGTCTGGCTGGTCCCCATTCCTCTCTCCTGTGTTGAGTGTCTGAGCCATTACAGCATGATGGTGTGAGGGTGTGACAACCATTTGCATATTAGCTCCTTATTATATAGGATTGTGAGACTTAGTTTATTTGTGCATGACCTAATCCAAGACTGCTGGCTCCTAAATTCTCACCTGTCTGCCTGCCTGATTGCCACTAATTGCCTCTGCCTACTGTCCTGATCACCTCCTAACCACTCCCTGCTGTCCTGATCACCACCTAACTGCCCTCCCCTGCCAACCTGTTAACCCTCAGCTGCTCTCCCCTGCCAGCCTGATCATCCCCTAACTGCCATCCCCTGCAGGCCTGATCACCTCTAATTACTTATCCCCTTGCTGGTCTGATCTCCCCTAACTACTTGCCCCCATGATGGCCTGATCACCCCTAACTGCCTCTACCTCAGCCCCTGCCACTGGGGCTTTTGTCCAAAAGGAAGTCAGATGTCCAGTTAACCTGGTCTAATTAGCATGTTACCTTTTTATAAGTATACTAGAGGCTCAGTGCATGAAATTCATGCATGAATAGGGTCCTAGGTCTGGCCAGCCATTAAGCCTGATCTGTGGGGTGAATGGTGGGGTGATCCACCTTGGGCTGCCAGGTGCAGCCTGCTCACTGGCCCCACCCCCACTGCCATCTCTGGTTGCTTCCCTCAATAGGGCCCCTACTGGCACCTGCCTTGGCTGGCCTGGCGCTGCCCACTCTCTGGCTCCGACTGCCACCACCACCACTGCTGCCAGTCATTTCTCTCTGTGGGGTGGCCAGCAGGGCAAATGGGGGGCCCCTGCTGGCACCTGCCTTGGGCAGACTGGCAGCACCCACTCACCAGCCCTGACCCCCACCACTGCCTCTAGTCACTTCCCTCTGTGGGGGGACTGGCGGGTTGATTGCAGAGCCCCCATTGGCACCTGCCTTGGCCAGCCTGGCAGAACCTGCTTACAACCCTGCCCCACACTGCCACCACCAGTCTCCTCCCTCTGGGAAGCAACTAGCAGGGCAATCAGGCACCCATCTTGGCTGGCCAGGGACCTGCTGGCTGGGGGCAGCTCCTACATTGATCTCTGCCCCCTGGTGGTCAGTTCATATCATAGATACCGGTTGTTCTACTGGTCAGTTGCTGGTCAGTTGATTTGCATATTAGGCTTTTATTATATAAGACTAGAGGCCCACTGCATGAAAATTCACAACAGGTAGGTTCCCTAGCAGCTCCCAGCTGCCTGCCAAGGCCTTCCTTCATTCTGCGTCACCCCCTGGTGGTCAGCACATGTCATAGCAAGTGGTGAAGTTCCCAGTCAGTGGAACTCCTGCTGCGGGGACAATTTGCATATTGAGCTCTTTTTAAAAAAAAAATATTTTTTTTTATTGATTTTTTACAGAGATGAAGAGAGAGGGACAGAGAGTTAGAAACATCAGTGAGAGAGAGTCATTGATCAGCTGCCTCCTGCACACCCCCTACTGGGGATGTGCCCACAACCAAGGTACATGCCCTTGACCGGAATTGAACCTGGGATCTTTCAGTCCGCAGGCCGACACTCTATCCACTGAGCCAAACTGGTTTTGGCCATATTGAGCTATTATATACATAGATATTATAAAACTGAAAAACTGCATTAAAAAATCTGAGGTTCAGAGCAGGAAACCTACATTTCCAGAGTGTGAACTCCTACGTGGTGAAGTCACAGCGCAGGCTTCTTCTCCACAGGCCTCACAGATGCTGTAGATTTGAGCTGTGCAAGGCATTCCTCTCCTGCCTCACATGCAGTCCCCCCTCCAGATCAGGGCACCTTCCTTCTGCCATCAAGCCCTCCTTTGTCACTGGCTTTGTCTTATCAAATCCAGGCCTGGGAACACTGCTGGCCCTTAGTCACTCTTCCTCCCGGAAACAGTGCCTTTATTCTGCCAGTTCTGCCCAGCGATAAGGTCAATCTCTGAATCAGACTGCCATTACACTACTTCCCTTTAAAAATCTCTGGTTCCTCCCACCAAGTCCAGCTTGCTCTCCTTTCATGGCTCTGTCTCATAGAGGTGCCTCTGTCACCATCAGGTGGGGCTGCCTTGTGCTTGGAGGAATCTTCCCCCCCACCAACCCCTGGCCACGGCCGCCCCACATCTTCACTCCAGGCATCCAAGCCCTTTATGTCTGTAGTCCCCACATCTCTCCATGCGCACCCCTCTCCCCTCTCATTCTTGCTCTTCCCTTCCGAATTCCTAACACATAGTATTATATTCTCGCTAGTTCTTCAGCTCAATAGGCCTGATGCATTTTACAGAGTATCGATTTTGTGTCAAACATCATTTGAATCCCAGCTCTTTCTTTAATATGCAGCACTAAGCAATTTATTCAGCTTCTCAAAACCTCATATTTCTCACATGTAAAAAAGCAGATTAATAATATTTATCTTGAAAGGATTTTCTGAAAGAGAACATATGAAAGTATCTTGTATAATAGCTAATATATAGTAGGTAATTAATGCATATTTCCCTTCTTCTTTAAGCTTCCACTGTGTTTATATAAAATACGTGACATCAACCAGGGCTCCATTTCTATAGGCTTGTATAGTTTTCTCATTGTCTCTGCTATAGAAACGGTGAATTAAATGACACTGTGAATAACGACAGGACCATGCATCACATTCCTTCCTCAGTTACTTTAGCTTTTAGAATATTGTTGAACACATAGGGACTAATCAATAAATATTTGATATTGATTAGTTAAAATCTCATAGATGATGGTGGAAATCAATGGCTTTAGCTTCAAGCCTAGCTAAAGTAATCAACATAATTCCATGAGAATGTTAACTCTCTGGCGGTTCCTTGCAAGCTTTCTTGTTCATATTTCTCTTGGACGAAAATAAATAATAAATATTCTAATCAAACGGTTCTTTTCTTGCCCAGATAGTATGGCTCAGTGGTTGAGCGTAGACCCTATCAGGAACCAGGGCACATGCCCAAGTGTTGGGCTTGATCCCCAGAGGGGGTGTGCAGGAGGCAGCGTATGGAGGATTCTTCCATTATTGAGGTTTTGCTCTCTCTCCCTCTCCCTTCCTCTCTGAAATCAACAAAAAACACATTTAAGAAAATATTTTTAAAAGGTTATTTTCTTAAGGTCAGCTATACATTAGAACATGATGAAACTGATAATTTGTATAATCTTATAATGATCTCTGAGTCCTTTTCAATGTAGACTTATGTGTTTGTTAAATAAAGCCCCATTTAAACAGGACATACCTTCTCACAAATATCAGATGCTTTTTTATCTTGGGCAGATTATGCTCTCCTTTCCTTACCCGTTCACTCAGCACTGATTCCGGAAGCACCCTGTGCAGTGTCCAGGAGAGTGCTAGAACTGCCCTGGACATGAAGAGTTGGAGAACTTCCTCTCAACGCCCCACTCTCAGAAGGAAAGAGAGAATACAGAGAAGGTGAGATGGGAGGAGTTGACCATCATGACACAGGTGCAGTCAGATCCGGGATGCTGCCCTGCCCCAGGGACCATTTGAAGGATGGCTGTAGTGGCTGGGACAACTAGGGCAGTGGAGGTGGCAGGGATTGCAGCCACCCAGCGCCCTTGTAAACGTTCAGAAGTTGAGCTGTGCTCCATAAGATGTATTCAGCTTAGGAACAAATAGGTTGATTCATTGTCACTTTATTGTAATAGAAGCTGCAGTGTAGGGTGAGGAGATCTGGACTTGGAAACACATTTTGAACCCTAACATCTGTATTTTGGGATAAATAAAAAAATATTTTTTTTTAGGTTTCTTTATTCTCAAATTCTATAATAAAGTAATTCATCCTCTAACTGAGTTGTTAGAGTACTTGAAAAGGATTTTTGTTAAACTTCTTTGCAAAGCTTTTGCAATTCTGAAAATATTAGCAAACATTGAGGGAGGGCACAAGCATAGCGGGTGAAGTACGGGCTGGGAAGTCTTTCTCAGGAGGAACCAACATTCCAGCAGCTTCATCGCTCAACTCTGTCACCTAGGGCAAGTCTCTTAAACCTTCTGAAATCTAAATACTTCGTTTGCAACGTTGGGAGACAGGAGGAGAGTAAGGAAAAGGTGAATGAGATCATGCAAGTTGGATGTCTGCTACATAGTAACCCAACACTCTGTTCGTCCTGTCATCTTCTACTTAAAAGAGATGGAGTCTTCAATGGCTGAGAGAGTGTATGTAGACATTTTCCTATCCCTCCCACTAAGAACAACTGAAAATCATGGCCATTATTGTAAAAACAAGCATAAAAAGAGCTTGACATATGGAGGGGGAAAAAGCAAACTGGCTAGAAAACTTGGGGCCTCAGAAATGCCAGTGGTGAAAGCAATGGGTTTTCTTTCTGCCTCGCATCTCCAGCATGGAGCAGGGGAAGCCTGCAACCAAACACCCAGGGCGTGTGTTTGTGTGTGTGTGTGTGTGTGTGTGTATGTGTCGGGGAGGAGGGAGGATGGTATCTATACAGAAGCTGTTTCCTTTAGGCAAAGGGACAGAAAAAGAGCAACCTGGCAAGTCAGAAAACGTACCGCTAATAACTGCTGTTTCAGGCAAACATCACAGGAAATCGGTGAGCCCGTCGCTCCTGTGCAGAGGCTGAGTGCGGAGCCTACACTTGCCCCTGGTGCAGCGGCAGCTGAGGCCTGGGGGAATTGGAAGAAAGCCAAGCAGAAACCAGCACTTTCACTCCTCTGACAGTCAGCACCCCACCTTGGGTTCAGCAGGGCCACAGGGGAGCCAGACTCCTGACCCTGACCCACAAGAAGGAGAACCCCCCTCCCTTGTCTGGTGCCAGTGGCAAGTGCAGAAGCTTAGGTTCTCCACCCACAGGGTACTCCTCCCTTTGCCAAACAGCCAGTTAAAACAGAGCATTCCATTAAGCTCTTGGTTCTCAGACCAAAATATGAAAACATCCACATTTCAATTAGAAATCAGTTATCATGCCAACAACTTAGAAGCTCTTAAATGAAATGAAAACCCAGCCAGTCTTTGCCAGCACAAAGATGAGATATATTACAAGTATCTGACATTCATTTAAGAGGGATGAAAAAAAATTCCAATGATCAATTAACACACATGGCAAACGAAACCTTAGACACTTCAGCAAAAGAACAACATCCCCACATAAATAGAAGACATAAAAACAAATGAAAATATTAAAAACTGAAAAATAACTGAAATAAACATCTCAATGGATAGGCTCAATAGCAACAAGGAAGAGACAGAGAATATTGGAAGACAGAACACTAAAAATGGCCCAATCTGCAAAACAGACAAAAATAAACTTAAAAAACAAGATCAGAACTTTAGTGACTTAGTCCGCAAAAAGAAAACACTTAACATTTGTATCATCAGATTCCCTGAAGAGGAAGTGGGTGGAGTTGAAAATGAACTAAAAGAAGTAATGAATTAACACTTCCCAAATATAGATTGAGAAAGCTGAGTAAATCCCAGACAGAATAAAACCAAAGCAATCAAACTAAGACATATTATAGTTTAACCTTTGAAAACTAGACAGAGAAGTCTTTAAAGCAGCCAGAGAAAAATAGCACTTTACCCATAAATGAGGAAAACAACTAGCATGATGGTGGTTTTCTCTTCAAAAACCATGGAGGACAGAAAATACGTGACATATATTTTCATATAGTTAAGAAAAGAACTGTCAACCACAATCTCAGGAAAAATATCCATTAAGAATGAGGAGGAAAGAGAAAATGAAGAGGAAATAATAAAATAAGAAAATTTGTCATCACCAGATTTACTCTAAAAGAATGTGTAGGCCACCTCATTTATACACAAAGAAAATGAACAAAAAGGAACCTTGAAACCTCAGGAAGGAAGAGAGAGCACAGTAAGCTAACATATGGGTTGATTAAATTAGCTTTACTTCTCATCTTCAGTTTTCTAAATTATGTTTGACAGTTGAAACAGCAATTATAACATTGTCTAATGTGGTTCTACATTTATACGAAGGAAACATTTTAGACAATTATGTTATAAATGGGTGAGGGAAAGGAACTTAAAAGGAATTAAGCTTTTTATACTTCACTTAAACTGATACAATGATGACACCAATAGAATCTGATAAATAACTTATATATAATGCAATAGCTAGACTAACCACTAATAAAACTATATATAGAAATGTACTCAAAAGCACTGCAGATAAATCACAATGGAATTTTGAAAAATTGTTTAAGTAATTCACAGGAAGACAAAAAAAAATAAAGCAAAGAAGTGAAAACAGATACACACAAAATAAAAGATTAAAGGTTAAGCTCTAATATATCAACATTAAAGTCAAATATAAATAGTCTACACCAATTAAAAATCAAATTAGCAGGGTGGATTATAAACCATAGCCAAATTGCTATTTACAAAAATCTTATCATAACTGTCACAGTGTAGGATAGCTGAAAGTAAGAAGAAGATATAAAGCAAAGATATATAATAAAAACATTAATTAGCCGAAACTGGTTTGGCTCAGTGGATAGAGCGTCGGCCTGCGGACTGAAAGGTCCAGGGTTCGATTCCGGTCAAGGGCATGTACGTTGGTTGCGGGTGCATCCCCAGTAGGGGGTGTGCAAGAGGCAGCTGGTCGATAATTGTCTCTCATCGATGTTTCTAACTCTCTATCCCTCTCTCTTCCTCTCTGTAAAAAATCAATAAAATATATTTTTTAAAAAACATTAATTAAAGAGAAACAGAGTAACTAAATTAATATCAGAAAAGTACACACTTCAGAATAAAGAAAATCACAACTAGATAGGGATGGTACATAATGATAAAAGGTTTAATATACCAAGAAGACATAGGGTCATAAATGTTTATACACCAAACTACAGAACTACAAAATATTTGAAGGAAATGCTGCTAGAACCAAAAAGGAAAACTAGACAAAATCAAAATTATTGTTGGGGATTTTAACCCTATTCCCTAAATAATTGATGAAACAACTATATGGGATATCATAATAGCAATGGTATAGAAGAACTCAACAATATCTTCAACTAACTGGAGCCAAATATACATTAATTTAAAGTTCCAATAATAATAGAGCATATATGGGCTATAAAAGAGACCTCAACATATTTTAAAAAATTGAAATCAAATAGTATGTGCTCTCTGACCACAATGGCATAAAATTGTTTGCCAGTTATATATGTGCGTGTATATATATATATATATATATATATATATATATATATATATATCCTCAAACACGTGAAAACTAACCAACACACTTCTAAGTAACCTATTCAGTCAAAGAAAATGTTTACAAAAAAATACTTTGATTTGGCCCTGGCTAATTGCTCAGTTGGGTAGAGCAACACCCCAATATGCCAAGGTTGCAGGTTCCACATCAGGTCAGGGTGCATACAAGGAATGCAGCAGTAAATGGAACAACAACAAATTGCTCTCTCTCTCTCTCTCTCTCTCTCTCTCTCTCTCTCTCTCTCTCTCTCCCACCCTCCCTCTCTCTTTCTTCCTCTCTCTTTCTAAAATTGATAAAGAAAAACTTTAAAAATTATTTTATTTGAATGAAAACAGAAATACAACATATAAAATTTTGTACCATATAGCTAAAGTAGTGACTACTAAGAGGATAATTTATAAGACTAACTGCAAGCATTAGACAAGTGTTAAATCAACAATATAAGCTCCAACCACAAGAACTTAAAAAGAAAGCAGAGTAAGATAAATAAGAGTAAAGAGCAGAAATCAATGAAATTGAAAAGAGCATAGAAAATCAATTAAATAAAATGCTATTTCTTTAAATGATCAATAAAATTGTTAAAACTAGCATAAATGATAAAAGAGTGAAGAAAAAATAAAGACTAAAACACAAGCTTTCACTATAGACATCAAAAACATAATAGGCTAAAAAATAACTCTATGGCATAAATTAAAAAATTTCTTGAAAAACACAAACCACCACAATTCAACCAATATGAAATATGTCATTTGGAGAATCCTAAACTCTTATGGAGCTTAAATTCAGAATTTTTATAACTTCCCTAAAGAAGAAATCTACAAACCCATATAGTTTCACTGGAGAAGTCTGCCAAAGATTAACATCAATTCTAAACAACTCCACTGGAAAATAGAGGCGAGGGAAAACTCTTCAAAGTATCTGAATTTTTCATATTTTTTCATATTTTTTCATATTTCTAAAACCCCTATATACATATATATTAGAGGCCTGGTGCATAAAAATCATGCACTTGAGGTAGTGGGAGGGTCCCTCAGCCAGGTCTCCTGCACCCTCTTGCAATCAAGGACAACTTCTGAGATTTCCTCTACTGCTGACTTAAATCCAATCCTGCTGCCAGATCAGCCTAAACCGAAAGTTGGATATCCCTCTCATAATATGGGCTGGCTCCTAACTCTTGCCTGCCTGTCTGCCTGATCACACCTAACCACTCTGCCTGCCTGCCTCTTTGTCACTAATCACTCTGCCTGCCTGTCTGATCAACTCTAACCACTCTGCCTGCCTGCCTCTTTGTCACTAATCACTCTGCCTGCCTGCCTGTCTGATCATCCCTAACCACTCTGCATGCCTGCCTGATTGCCCCTAACTGTCTCTGCCTTGGCTCCCGCTACCTCGCCTTCATCTGGAATGATATCTGGAAGGTCATTAGGCTGTCAGATCTAATTAGCATATTATGCTTTTATTATTATAGACTGCCAGTGAGTTTCTTCCCTTCCATCAACCCCAACAGAGATGCTAGCCTGGTTAAATATTTGAAAATCAATCAAAGGAATCTACCATATTAGCAGAGTAATCAAGGAAAATCACATGATAATGTTAATCAATAGAGTAAAAGCATTTGATAAAATTCAGTATTCATTTGTGGTAAAAACCTCAGAAAATAAAAATAGATAAGGAACTTTCAACTTAATAAAGAGCATCTAAAACACTTTGAACAAATTCTTACATAAAAATTAATTCAAAATGAATCATAAATAAAAGTAAATGTAAATACAAAATTATAAATTTTATTAGAAAAAACAGCAGCAAATCATTGGTATCTAAGAATAAGTGTCCTTAAACTTCACATCAAAACCATACTTTACAGAAATAATTTTTGTGCTACAAAATCCCCTATTTATGCCACTGAGGACCAAGTTACTGTGTGGTATAAAATATTTTCAGACCACATATCCAACAAAAAAGTAGTATTTAAAATATATAATGGACTTAGAAAACTCATAAGGAAATAAACAATTATAGTTGAGCAAAATACAAAGATAAATTTCACTAAACAATATATTCACATGGCAAAAAAGCACATGAAGATGTTCAACACCATTAGGAAGTAGAAAAATGCAGCTTAAACCACAATGAGAATATCTAAAATTAAAAAGGGGAGACTATATCGAAGGCTGTCTAGGATGTAAAGAAACTGGATCACTTGCACATTGCTAAAGTGGATAGAAAATGGTAGAGTTATCTAGAATACAATTTGGCAGATTTTTAAAAGAGTAAACATGTCACTTCTATATATCCCAGCAATTGTTCTTTGGTTATTTATCTCAGAGAAATGAAAATTTATGTTCGCACAAATTAACTGACTCTACCAGGGCAATATGGGGGATTCCTGGGGCGATAAAAATGTTCTGTATTTTGACTGTATTAATGCTATTATTCTGATTATGATGTTACTAGAGGCCCAGTGCACAAAATTCATGCACAGAGGTGGGGAGGGGAAGAGGGGGCTTGCACCCTCTCCAATCTGGGACACCTCTCACAATCCAGGACTGCTGGCTTCCAACCACTTGCCTTCCTGCCTGCCTGGTTGTCCCTAACCACTTCTGCCTGCCAGCCTGATGATCCCCTAACCACTCCCCTGCTAGCCTGATTGATGCCTAACTGCTCCACTGTTAGCGTGATTGCCCCTAAGTGCTCTCCCCTGTTGGCCCAGTCACCCCTAACTGCCCTCCCCTGCCAGCCTAGTCACTCCTAACTGTCCTCCCTTGCAGGCCTGGGCCCCCTCAACTGCCACACCTGCATTCCTGGTCCTTCCCAGCTGCCCTCCCCTGCTGACCTGATTGCCCCTAACTGCCCTCCCCTGCAAGCCTGGTCACCTCTAACTGTCCATCTCTTGCCAGCCTGGTCACCCTCAACTGCCTCCCTTGCTGGCCTTGTTGCCCCCAACTGCCTTCCCCTGCAGGCCTGGTTGCCCCTAACTGCCTTCCCCTGCCAGCCCGGTCACCTCTAATTGCACACCTCTTGCCAGCCTGGTCACTCTAAACTGCCTCCCCTACAGGCCTGGTCCCCCCCAACTGCCCTCCCCTGCAGGACCAGTCATTCCCAACTGCCCTCCTCTGCTGGCCTGGTCCCCCTCAACTGCCATCTCCTGCAAGCCTGGTTCTCCCCAACTGCCCTCCCCAACTGTCCTCCTCCCTAATTGTCCTCCTCTGCCAGCCTTGTCACCCCCAATTGCCCTCTCCTACTGGCCATCTTGTGGTGGTCCTCTTGTGTCCACATGGGGACAGCCATCTTGTGTGTTGGAATGATGGTCAATTTGCATATTTGGTCTTCATTATATAGGATAGTATCATCTTGCAAGGAGTTACCCATTAAGGAAACTTAGTAAAAGGAATATAGGGTCTCCCTCTATGATCTTTTACAGCTGTAGGTGAATCTACAATTATCTCAAAATAAATTAAAATATGGGATAGGTAGGGCATTTGCTATATGCTAATCCTCCTTTGGAAGAATTGTGTTTGATATTTTGCCTATGCACACACACTCAGAGAGGAAAACTCTCACTATTCAACCTCTAATCAAAGCAACCCAAAGAGAACTTAAAGTGCACCAGAAGAAAGTCTCATCCTATAGTTATTCATGTACACTTTCCACAAGAAAGGCCCATGTCTGCTCAGGAAAGAAAGGTGTACTTGGATGTTAACACTTTCTGGAGACAAGTCCTACACCTTAGAGGAACTTCCACATTTTAAAAGCTACTTTGACAAACTAGAGTTCATCTAAAAGAGGTTTCTAGTTTAGAAAGCAGTCAGAAAACCATTTCATATGTGGGGTATTTAAGGAAATTTAGCCTGGAGAGGAGAAATGTTAGCAGGTACTTGAATTTGAAGGGCTATTAGGTATAATAAATGGTATCTCGGTTCCTCTTACTTATAAGGAGCGTTTCCTAAGGGGTGGTTTGTGTGGATAATCTTCAGTGGTGTAAGAACTAGCATATTTCATGTTAATTGCTATGTTCTCATTGAAATGTATACTAGAAAAAAATAAAACTAATATACATAATACAAAATTTTCACTCATAATAGAATATACACACTTTCTATTAAAAATATACATACTACTTAAAAGATGGTTTTAAAAACAAAACTATAAATAAATAGCAGTGCAGGTGGTTCATGAGTATACCAATGAGTGCAGTGGGGGGTTCTCACTGGAGGCAGTGCCTGTTCATCGGTGGCAGTCTTTCGTCAGAGCTAGCAAAACGCATCAAATATGCTGGGGGAGGGGTCCATCACAGTTGACATTCTGATTCTTCCTGACATTTTACAGTCTTAGTGCCTGTGATTTTCTGAGGTTGGTCTTGGAAAAATGGTGAAAATTAACCTACTGTATACTTGTTGAATATTTACAAAAATATAATTACCATGGCACTATTTCAAAACATGGGAGACCAGTCAGCAAATTCTAGATATTCTTTGGATCCACTGTCACCTTCCAGGAATACTTTTCTCAGAATGGCTCTGGGGGCCACCAGAGTTTCTCAGACAACTGGCCCAATTTGACTGGAAAACTACCATCAGTGTCCCCCAGATGAGTGTGGTGTGACTTTCCCAGACATGACTGGCCTCATGGAAAAGAGAACATGCTCACACTCATGCAGGATGTCAAGGCTCCGCCACAAGCAGGCAGTGCAGCTCACAGTGCGATCCTGAAATGGGAAGGGTGACAATGCTCTTCTAATTTATGGCATTTTGAGATTCATTTCTTTAGATTATTTATGGCATACACCACTATATACTGATTATTTATGCTCTAAGGATTCTAGTCAACACAAATATTTTAATGAAGACTAGCTTCCTAAGGTAAAATGTTTACATTATTCTTCCTAACTTATTCCATGGTTTAAATTTTTTTAAAAAAATCTAAGTACGTAGTGCAATAACATGTATATAGAGCAAGGTAGCGCATGGCATCTGGAAGACAATATAAAGAAAATTAAAGGACATTTTAATTTTAATTAAATCCTAATAATACATCTCTCCAACCACTTGAAAATGTTAGTGATTTTCAACACTTTTGTTTTATTTTGAACAAAAATCACCAATAAATTTTAGACTTTATTGACTGATTATACATTTGCAATAACAATAAGCAACATTTACTGAGTGATCTGAATGTCAGACATTGCTCCCAACATTCTATAGTAACCAAACATTCATTCTCCTGCAAAGCCCCTGAGGTCAGCGGCATTTAATGATTGGAAGACTGAAGTGTACCCAGCTAGTGTGTGGGGCTGGATGTGGCCCCAGGTGTCTTGAACATGATGGACCACCTACAAGAAAGCAGCTTTCAAGATTCTATCCAGGACCAGTTACATAGTAAGTCCTTCATAGATAGTCATCAAATGCACACATGTACACATACACGCATCATGGAAACAAATGGCTTTTAAAATGATTCAAGCCTTGAACTCTTGATATTTTTCTCAACATCTTATTTTTTTTAAATTCTAGTCTAGACCCCCTGAAAGAATTCCCACAACCTATCAATATATGAAACTCACTGTTTAAAATAAAATGTACACTGTCTTTGCAATGTGGGAAGCTGGGGTTGCAAAAGAACAGGGATGCAGCCTCTAGGTCCAAGCACTGAGGTTACAGGAGATTTGGATTGATGCGGTGCTGGAGGCAAGCCACCATGTTGGCCCGCACAGGACAGGACGAAGGAGAGCAGCGCCTGGGGCTGCCACGCAAGCCGAAAGGCCGTGTCCTTTTGGAGGCAGTGTGGTAAGATGGGAAGAGCATGTGTGTTGGGGCCGAGAAACTAAAGTCTGAAGCCTGGATCTGAGGCTGCTGTCTGAGTGTTTGCAGACAGTAATAAAAATTAATCTCTCTGGGATCAGAATCTTTGTCTATTATATTGAAAAATGCAGCAAGTATTTTGCTGCCAAAAATCACATACCCTTGTCCTACTTATGATTTCACCCACAACTTCAGTGACAATTTTATCTAAGCTAGTCTCCTGTGTACGTCCAGCCCTGTGTCCTTCCCAGAGTTTTTGGATATCCTAAATCTGTGTGGTTGGCAAACTGTGGCTCGCAAGCCACATGCAGCACTTTGGCCCCTTGAGTGTGGCTCTTCCACAAAATACCACAGCCTGGGTAGTAGTGGCATTAGAAGAAATTTAAGTTTAAAAAATTTGGCTCTCAAAATAAATTTCAATCATTGTACTATTGATATTTGGCTCGGTTGACTAATGAATTTGCTGACAACTACCCTAGATCTAACCACATGATCAGAGGAATCAATTCCCAAGGGGCAATCTTCAACTAGTGATTAAACCCCAACTTCCTGTCTGTGGAGCCAACAAATTGGGAACTGTTCTCTCCTCTTTGGAGAGATGCCTCAGAATTGAGTCTCTGTTGCCTACAAAGGCTACCAGACCCCGTGACTTTTCTCTTTCTGTATTACTGTCCCACTGCCTTACTTACACTTCCCAGAATCACTTCACAAGGAACCTACCTGAACCTTTCTTAGTCTCTACCATCAAACTAACACAAATTACAAGAAGTTAAACTGGCCCTAACCAGTTTGGCTCAGTGGATAGAGCATCTCCCTGCAGACTTCGGGTCTCAGGTTCAATTCCAGTCAAGGGCACATGTTCCTGCATGCCCCACACTAGAGATTGAACCCATAAACAGGAATCAAACTGTGATCTCCTGGTTCATAGATCAATGTTCAACCACTGGTGCTTAGACGGTTTTCATAAAACTTAACTGAGATTTTTTTTTCTAAGAGCTTATAGGAAGGGTATATTTACTGGTAAGAATGTGTACAAATGAAATTAACATAGCTGTACACAATAAATTGTTACCAACACAAAAAAATACGTTTATAGATGTAAAAAGATGTTCACAACATGTTGTTGAATAAAAACAAAGTCCGCATTTCAATACATAGACCGTGATACTATTTGTGAATATATTATTCACAGGAATAAATGTGCATGTAATCACAAGAAAATAAGATCCAATAGTTATATACTACAATTTAAAAAATAGTTTCCCTTTCAATGGTAGAATTCCACATTTTATTTGGCATTTTCTGTATTCTTTATATACGTTGATGTTTTATTTTGGAAGTCAGCATATATTGCTTGTGTTAATGCAACAAATAATACATGTACACTTGCACTGTCTTTGCAACATGGGAAGCTAGGGGTTGAAAAGAACAACTCTATTGCTATTGTTCTTTCAATCTTACCATGCAGTCTTGGGGAGGACATTGTAAAGCATTGGATAGCCATGTCCAAATGCCCTCACTGTTTTTTATGGGGCTTTCAGCAATATAGACTGAAGGGATAGCTCCCAGTTCAAATAATTTTACAGCAGTGCCAAGCCCCTAACTCCCCAAAGTTATCTCCAGTCAAGTTTTATTGTAAGCCAAAAATAATTTTCCTGATTCTACCTACTTTCTCTAAGGTTGATATTACAGACTTAACCTTATCTATCCATCTGTTTAATGAAAGACAAGGAGTGAAGACCTGTTCAAACCCAAGGCATGATGACACTGAGAGAACACTAAAAACAAATGTGAAGCTCAAGAATCAGAGAAGGGCCTTGAAGTTTGACCTTAGGAGACAAAGACCAGGTTTCCTGAAGCGAATATTATCAGGATAATGCCACCATATTCTTGCCTATGTGCTTAGTTCATCAGACACTGCATGTGGTCACAAGTACATGGGAAGTTCTTAAGTAAAATTTCCTAATAATGTCTGACACCACAAATGTCAGGAAACCAGAGATGGAGTGTGAATTTGGAAGATGTATCATACAGTTAAGGTTAGAAAAACAATTTATGCCAATGACCTGTTCTCAAACAAAATTTATAATTCTGATTTCAATTATCTGACTATTCCTGTCACATTGAAGGTACTGGATTGAGACTCATTTGGAAGCACACTACCCAAGATGCACTTAATAAACTAATGCATGGCCTTGCTCACAATAATAATTGGAACAAAGACATCAAGGGTTCCTACAAAAGAATAAATGAATGAAAATAAAACTTTGCATATAATTATACATACCACAGTCCTCTCTCTTCCAAGTACCAATATAAAACTTAATTTAAAAATATATATTTTTTTATTGTTGATAGTATTACAGATGTCTCCCATTCCCCCCTTTTACTCCTCTCCTGCAGTCCCTACCTATTCCCTAAAAGTCCTTACTATTCTACTACCTGTGTCCATGGGTTATGCATATCTATAATAATAAAAGTGTAACATGCTAATTAAATCAGATGTTCTTACTGAAGACCTTCCGGACAAAGCCGGTGCTGTGAGTGATGAGGCAAGCCGCCATGGCTGAGTCCCTTGTATGAATTTCATGCATTGGGCCTCTAGTAAGTCTCTAAATTCTTTGGTTTATCTCTTCTCATCCCCCCAATCCCACATCTAGGTATGTCAGTCTGTTCCATGTCTCCATGCTTCAGGTCTTATTTTGTTGGTCAATTCATTATTTCTAATAGATTCCACAAATAAGTGAGATCAGGTGGTATTTGTCTTTTTCAGATTGGCTTATTTCACTTATCATAATACTTTCCAGGTCCATCCATGTGGTCACAAAGGGTAAGAGGCCCCTCTTTTTTACAGCTGCATTGTATCCCATTGTGTAAAGCTTGACTTTTGATTGATCCTTACAGGTGCCACCCATTTTACATGAACTGTCTTTAAATCCTTAAGGTAAGTAATACTGAGAGCCTGACTTTTTCTTTATTTTGTAGATGAGGTCACAGGTTCTGGAGTGACCAGTTTTTCCCGTTTACAGAAATGGCAGGTGAGTGATAGAGCTGCCCTTCACAGGCAGGTCCATGGGTTTCATATCTAGGACTGTTTCTTTTATAGTGTTATGCTGGCTCCAAATATATCACCACCGTTTTTGGAACAATTAATAATTTCTTCCTAAGCCCTAACCTTTAAATTCATTACACCTTCTGGAAAATGATAACAGACGCATAGAATTCAGTGGTCCAGTTGGTCTCATAAGAAGAGTAGTTGTTTTCTAGGTGGACAGAAGAGATGTCGCTATCCCGTTTGGTATTCTCAACAACTGTGCACCAATTTCATACCTCCAGCCCCAAATACACAGACTTATTTTATTTCAGTTAGAGAATGAGAGTTGGTACATTCTGCTGAGAATGAAAGAAATGCTAAGGAACTATCTGGGAAGAAAAGAGAATCACATACAATTCTTTTATCCTGGCAGAAATGAACAAGGGAAAACTTCAAATGCATCAAGAAAGTGTTTGTGGGGAAACAAAAGAAGAGAGGTTGAGAAAGGATCCAACGTGCCCCCAATGAAAGAGGAAAAGAAAGGGCAAGTTGGGGACTATCAATCAAGTGGGCATAATTAGAGGATTGAGGACACTAGAACTGTGAGCATAGTGAGCATCACATGTGAACATGGTTGTGCATGCTCTATAGTTCCTTCAAATCCTTCCCCATAATCATGAGCATTGAGAAGCTGGAGGCTCTGCTGTCCACAGAGCATAAAGTCCTTTCTGGACTGGAGATGCTGCAGAATAAACCACCTCCCCTAAGGAGCAGAGCTGCCGAGATCAGCAATGAGAATTTACCACATTATTGAGAGGGTTGTGGACATAACATCCATGCAGAAACCAAATCATATGAAGTTCTGTTATCTTAAATGAGGCTGCCTGAATTTTAATTCTGGGTTCACCAATTAATATCTTGAGTAAGTCATTTAATCTTACTTAGCCTCAATTTTCTTTTCTATAAAATGGGGAAAAATAATACTCCCTACTTCATAGTACATGCAGTCCTCACTACTACATAGTACATGTGGCACATCTGACTTACCACCTGTAATTAAATAACAAAATTTTCCCATGACATGGTTCAAATAATAGTTATCATTGTGCACTCACTGTGGGAAATTGCACAAAATACAAAGTCACCTGCTAGCTCTTTAATCCACAAGCATCATGGTCAGTGGCCAATCACATCACTTCTGTCAAAGTTTGCTGGTGATTGATCACATTCATCTGTTATTCAGTTCACACACACATACAGAGGAGTGAATAGCTGTGTTGCCTCCTTGTTCCCAGTAATATAATTGTGGCATTTTACAAAAGTGGAAAATTGAAAGAGGGAATTGGGCAACAACAATAAATGTATAAGAAAGAAGTAAAAAGTGATAGTATAAATTATATAACATTCCAATTGAATGCAAATGGTGAAGAAATAGAAATGAAAATGGCATAGAAGAAATAGCTGATCTTGGCAGTGTTAACACTGCTGCCCTTCAAGAGAACAGATATGAAGTGAGAGTAACTAAATGAAAGAAAATGTAACATAAATGAGAAAATTGGTTGTGAGGAATAAGATGATGTCCCAGAGAGAGAAACAATGACAAAAAAAAAAAATCCTCCATATTCAGGACACAGTCAGAGCTACTTCATGACAGTGAAACTGCAAACATGAAATGTTAGACCTGGTCTAACTGCGCAAGAAGTATGACAATTCACCAAGGCCTTGAGAAAACCATGCGATAAGAACTATTCTTGGTAAGTTTTTTTTTTTTTTTTTTTTTTTTTTGCAAAGAAATAAAATACTTTAGTTCTCAGTGTTTCTAATATTTCAAAGTAATGTGCATTAAAATATTAGTTTTATTATTTTCTTGTCACTATACATTTAAAACTACCACTAGAATTTATAATGTTTGGAAGTAATTTTTTAAAGTCACAGGACCATTGTAATTTTCCCCACTGACTCTACAGTCAGCTTTGCACAGTTACAGATTTCACAGACAAAGGGAGAACTACATGCATTGCTGAAAAGATTAAATGATGGAAATTATGTACAGCTGAGTGCTCCATGTTTTGCCTGGTAAAAGAGGATGTAGAATAACAACACTAAGACTACAGTAACAGTGATACTAAAAATTGCACAAATAATAACAAGGATGTCAGTGAGTATTATTATTGATAGATCTGATGCAAAGGTACTTGTGGGAGAAACAAGACATAAGATAATGAAACTTACAAGTCCTACTTTACCCTTTTGCTCCATGCTGCATGCTCAACCCAGAATATCAATCATAGGCTTCTAAATCCTGAACTTATGGATCTTGATCTTAGAGAGGATTTTATGACTTTGGCCTCAAAGGCAAGGGAAATGAAACCAAGAATAAATTAATAGAATGATATAAAACAAAAAAGCTTCTGCACAGCAAAAGAAACCATCAATAAAACACAAAGGCAACCAACCAAATGGGAGAAGATATTTGCAAACAATACTTCCAATGAGAGGTTATTATCCAAATCTAAAGAACTCATACAAATCAACAACCAAAAAACAATCTAATTAAAAATGGGCAGAGGATCTGAGCAGACACTTCTCCTAAGAAGAAATACAAATGGCAAACAGATAAGAAAAGATGCTCAATTTCATTATCTTCTAGGAAAATGCCAATCACACAACAAAGAGATATCATCTCACACCTGTGAGAATAGCTATTATTAACAGGACAGGTATTAACAAGTGTTGGAGAGGTTATGGAGAAAAGGGAATCCTAATTCACTGCTGGTGGGAATGTAAACTGGTATAGTCACTGTGGAAAAAAGTATAGAGGTTCCTCAAAAATATTAAGATAGTGACCACATGATCCAATAATTCTCCTTCTGAGTATCTACCCAATAAATTTAAAAACATTTATTTGCAAAGATATGTGTACCTCTGTGTTCATGGAGCATTATTCATGCTGGCCAAGACATGGAGACAACCAAAGTGTCCTTTGATAGATGACTAGATAAAGAAGAAGTGGTACACATATGCAATGGATAATACTTAGCCATGAGAAAAAATGAAATAGTGGCATTTGTGACAACATGAATGGATGTTGAGAATATCATGCTAAGTGATATCAGTCAGTTAGAAAAATCTAAGAACCATATTATTTCACTCATATGTGCAGTATAAAACTAAAAGCAACAAATGAACAAATAAGACAAACAAATATTCATAGACACAAAAAACAGCATAATGGTTACCAGAGGGAAGGAAGTTAGGAGGGAGATAGTAAATGGTAAAGGTGGTCCAATATATGATGGCAGAAAAAGACCTGACTTGTGATTGTGAACACACAATACAATGTACAGATGATCTATAATAAAAAAAGTAAAATATGCTAATTAGATTGGCCATCCTTTTAGATGACCTTCTGGACAAGGCCAGGGATGTGAGGGTCGAGGCAAGCTGCAGGAGTGTGAGGGCCAAGCCCCTTGCATGAATTTCATGCATAGGGCTTCTAGTCCTATAAAATAAAGAGGTAATATGCAAATTGACCCTCATGCCCTCACACAAGATGGCTACCCATGTGGTCAAAGATGGCTGCCACAAGATGGCCGGCAGGGGAGGTGAACAGGCCAGTAAGGGAGGGCAGTTGTGGGCAACCAGGCCTGCATGGGAGGGAAGTTGGGGAAGACTGGGCCAGCAGGGGTGACTGGGCTGCAGGGAGGGCAGTTAGGAGTAACCAGGTTTACAGGGGAGGGCAGTTGGATATGACCAGACCTGTAGGGGAGGGCAGTTGTGGGCAATCGAGCTGGCAGGGGAGCAGTTAGGCGTCAATCACGCTGGTAGGGGAGTGGTTAGGGAGTGATCAGGCTGTCAGGCAGGTGAGCAATTGGGAACCAGCTGTTTCAGATTATGAGAGGCATGTCTGAGGGGTCCCAGATTGGAGAGGGTGCAGGCTGAGCTGAGGGACAACACCTGCCCCAGTGCACTAACTTCATGCACCAGGCCTCTAGTATATTGTAAAATTGAATATCTGAAACCTGTATAACTTAATTAATCAATGTCACCATAATACATTTAATTGAATGAAAGACCCAGGTATGTCAAGCTGAAAGCAAAGGGGGCACCATCCTGTCTGCACCGTTCTCTCGTGTAGCAGACCTCTCCCTAAATTTCTTCTCCTTGCTCTCACTTGATTCTTTTTGTTTGGTTTGGTTACTTATTTCTCTTACTTTCTCTACTTAAGTACCATAGGACTATTTGGCTACAGCCACCTACTTTATTTATACATAAAAGAAAAAGTAAGGTGTTTGTGTCAAATAATGATATTGAATAATATTGAGTCACTGGGCCTTATACGTGAATAGAAAAATAATGGCCTTCTTTTCACCAAACACCAAATCTTTTCAAGAAAAGGATATTTTGAACAATAGTATCTAATCCTTTTGCATACTCTTCTCACCCATAATAAATATTAATATTTCTGAAAAACACAACCTAAGACTAAAAGCTGCAGCTGAATTTATGCACTATTAGTGGTGAGTCAAAACTCACACCCTCCTCAAAGAAGAAAGATATCAGTGTACTAATTCCTGGAGTACATTTTTCTTATGAGGCAAAAATAAAGCCAGTGTCTTTACAGATGTGATTAAGTTAATGACATTGAGAGGGAGAGATTATCCTGGATTATCTGGATGGGAGTTAAATGCAACCACATTTATTCTGTTAGGATCTAGGTAGAGGGAGCTTTTACAGGGGAAGCGGCTGAGGCAATGGGACTTCTGAGCCAGAGATGAGGGACTTAGCCACAGGCAGGGAGTGATGGCAGCCCCGTGAGGCTGGAAGAAGCAAAGGGCAGATACCCCCCCAGAGCTTCCAGCACTTTTGGCCCAGCTATAGCTATTTCAGACTTCTGGATTCCAAGACTGTGAGAGAATACATTTCTGTTGTTGTAAAAGAGCAAGTTGGTTGTAATTAGTTAGAGCAGCCACTAATATGTGATCTTCCTAGACTTTGAATATTATCAAGTTATTTTTTGTTCATGGAGTTAAACCAAATGCACAAGCATATTTAATGAGTACCTACCAAGTAAAAAGCATCTGCAATGCAGGTTTGACTAAAACAGCTCCTGTCTTATAGGTGTTTTAGTCTAAACAAACAGGTGAACAGATGTGTAAGTTACAATGTAGTATAATCACTCAGATTCTGAAACTTGGTTAGAAATAGTAATATTGGATAGTGGGATGCTATTCAGCCATTTAAAATGAGGTTGTCAATATATTTAGTGACATACAAGAGGCCAGGTGCACAGATTCGTACACCGGTGGGGTCCCTTCGTGTGGCTTGTGGGGATCAGGCCAGAACCAGCAGTCCAATGCAGCCTGTTGTTCCTGCCTACCACTCATGCTCATCCCGCCCCCCATGCCTGCCGCTACTTGGTAGGTTTGCCATGGCTCTGCTACAGTCTCTGATGCCATCAGTCAGCTGAGTGCTGCTCCTGCTGTGAGAGCGCACTGACCACCAGGGGCAGTTCCTGCATTGAGAATCTTACCTCTGACGGTCAGTGTGTGTCATAGTGACGGGTTGACTAGTTGTCTGGTCATTATATATAGATGAAAATATGTTCACATGTATTAGTATATTGAAAAGACAGTGCCATTAAATTATTTTGATGATGCATTAAAAATGTTCAGGAAGTGTATGGTGCAGGCAGCACTCATAGTTTTCTATTGCTGATGAGCTCATAGTGATTATGTTTGCCTTTTTTTTTTGTCTGTATTGTGTTTTCCAATGCCTGATTTTTACTAATAAAAAAAAAAAAAGAATATTCAATATTGAAAATTATCTGGGTTCAGTGTCAGGATAATATCACAAAACAGCAAAAAGATCTAGAAACACTGATCAGGTGACATGCCTCTTTATCTAAGGTTCCAATCACAAAATAGAATGTCTTCTAATTATGCAGGCTTGGGACACCTAGGGGTGTATATGCCATGCTTATCCAATGTTCAGATCCCATAGATCATGGATTTAATAACAGTTTTCAGAGAGAAAATACCCATCACCAGATTAAATATGCATAACCTAATCTCCAAATATTACAGTGAAATAAAGACTATCTTAGATTTCAGGAAATGTAATTAATTTAAAAATGTAAACTGGGCTTATTCTCTGCTCAAGGCTAAAGTCAAATCATTTGGATTAAGCAGAAGCATTCCAGAGGTCTACTGTGAGTGTCCATAAACCTCTGGAAGGTATAAAAAATGCTGCACCCCCTGCCAAGCATTCAATCCCCATCTTGCCACCCCATCCTCACTGCCCCCTCTTTAGGTCCCCCTACTGCTTCTCAAATGCTGTCACAACCACACCCAGGGCAGCTGAGGGCAGGTTTTACAGTCTCAGCACTGAGGTAGCTGCAGGGAGCCTTGCTCTGACTGTAGCGATGGCTGCTTAGCTATTCTACCTCGAGAGCATATCCACTTACTGCTAATAGCTTCAGAAAGTATTTCTCAATTTTCACCCAAATCAGACTGTGAACACATCGCCCTTTCTTAGCTGTATAAAGCAGATGGACTGGAAGCTGATGAACCTCCAGATGGAGATGAACAGCAGTATCAACACTGTGAACTAAATTGGATTTGTTCTACTTTTGATTATGAATCATCTAGTTTCTGAATTGTATCTTAGCCATCTTAAACTGAGAACACCAACAATGAAAGGACATGTCTATTGCTCAGCACTTGAATTCCTATTTCTGGTGGTCACTGCTGTTATTCTTCCTGTCGTCTAAATTTGGATCCTTTGTGTTATTATAATGACAAGTTTCATTTCCCAAGCATATAGTTGCTGTTATGCATACAAAGGCTACTATTTATATAATTATTTAAGGAATTAGTACTAGTTCCACTTTCAAGATGTGGAAACAGGCACTCAGAGCATATGAAGACAAGACCAAAATAAGAGGCTTGACATCTGACCCCAGTTCCATGACACAATGATGTCTATACTGACACTCTGGCTCACCTGTAGCTGTTGACAGATCACCTGTTCTTTGTACCCACATAAGTAGGTTGAATAATTACCTCTGCAGCACATAGAAATCAGGCTGGAAAGTTTGGAATGGAATTGGCCGGGAGGCATGACATGAGACCACACCAGTATTATATATCTACTCTTTAGAATGCTAGTCATTTATTTCATAGGACAGAACACTAAATAATTGTTATTCTTTTGCTAGAATTATAACCACTTTTATTTATCATCAGTGCCTCTGCCTGCCTTAATCTGGCTGTCATGTTAAGAACTTCCTGTCTTTTTCTCAGATTACAATGGAATGAAATTAAAAATAAACTCAAGTAAAAACATCCCAAAACATTCAAACACATGGGGACTAAATAGCAAGTTATTAAACAATGAATGAGTTACTGATGAGATCAAGAAGAAAATAAAAATCTTCCTGGAAACAAATAAAAATGAACACACAGCAACACAAAATCTCTAGGACATAGCAAAAGCAGTCCTGAAAAGGAAGTTCATAGCACTCAGGCATACCTTAAAAACAAAACAAACAAACAAACAACAAGAAGAAAAATTAATATACTATTTAACCTCACAACTTAAGGAATTAGGAACAGAACAACAAGAAAAGCCCATAGTAAGTAGAAAGAAGGGAATGATAGAGATTACAGCAGAAATTAATGACCAGATAGCAAGTTATACTACAAAGCCATCATAATCAACACAGCCTGGTCCTAGCACAAGAACAGGCATATAGGTCAACTGAACAGAACAGAAACTCCAGACATTGACCCCAAGCCACTATGCTCAATTAATACTTAACAAAGGAGTAAGCACAGCTTCTTCAATAAATGGTGGTGGGAAAATTGGACAGATACATGCAAAAAAATGAAACTAGACAAGCAACTTACACTATACAAAGAATAAACTCAAAATGGAAAAGATACTTAAATATGAGTTGGGAAATCATAAAGAAATCAAAGGCAGCAAAATCTCAGACATCTCTCTTAGCAATGTGTTTATGGATAACATCTTCTATGACAAAGGAAACTTAGGAGAAAATACATAAAAATAAAAAGTTTCTGCATAGCAAATAAACCATCAACAACACAACAAAAAAGGGAGCCCACTGTATGGGAGAATATAGTTGGCAATGATATATCTGATAAAGGGTTAAGTGTCCAAAATATATGAAGAACTAATATATCTTTACAAAAGGAAGACAAAAATAATCCAATTAAAAAATGGGCAAAGGCAAGAGCAAAAGACAAAGAAAGAACATTAAAATAGCAAAAGAAAAACAGCTACAAAGGAGCACCAATACGATTGTCAGCTGATTTCTCAACAGAAACTATGCAGGCTAGATGGGGGTGGCAAGAAATATTCAAAATGATAATAGCAAGAACCTACAACTATGATTACTCTACCCAGCAAACCTATCCATTCAGAATTGAAGTTCAGATAAAGAGCTTCACAGATAAGAAAAAGCTAAAGGAGTTCATCAACACCAAACCAGGATTATATGAAATGCTGAAAGATATTCTTTAAGAAGAGGAGGAAGAAGAAAAGGGTAAAGATAAAAATTATGAACAACAAATACATATCTACCAATAAGTGAATCTAAAAATCAAGTGAATTAAAAATCTGATGAGCAGAATAAACTAGTGGATATAATAGAATCAGGGGCTTAGAAAGGGAATGGTCTGAAAATTCTCAGGGAGAAAGGGGTATGTGGGTGTGGGAAGAGACTGAACAAAAATCGTATACCTACGGATGAGGACAGAAGGTGGGGTGGGGACTGGATGGAGGGGAGCTATGGGGAGAAAAAGAGGTACAATTGTAATAATCTGAACAATAAAGATTTATTAAATTTAAAAAAATTGGCAAAGGTCCTAAATAGACACTATCCAAAGTGGAAATACAGATGACCAAGAGACATATGAAAAAATGTTCAAACTCACTTATCATCAGAGAGATGCAAAACAAAATGACAATGAGGTATCATCTTACATGGTCAGAATGGCTGCCATCAACAAATGAAAATTGTTGCTGAAACTGTGGAGAAAAGAGACCATAATACACTGCTGGTGGGAATGCAGACTCACACAGCCATTATGGAAAAAAGCATGGCGTTTCCTCAAAAAATTAAATATGGAACTTTACCATTGATCCCATTTCTAGAAACTCATCCCAAGAAACTAGAAACAGCAATCAAAAAAGAATATGTGCATCCCTATGTTCATAGGAGCACAATTTACAATAGGTAAGATATTGGAACAGCCCAAGTGCCCATCAGTAGACTAGTGGATAAAGAAGCTGTAGTACATTTACACCATGGAATACTATGCAGCAGGAATGAAGAATCTCTTACCCTTTGAGACAGCAGGCAGGGACCTGGAGAGTATCATGCCAAGTGAAATAAGTCAGTCAGGGAAAGACAAGCATCACATGGTCGCACTCATATGGAGAAATTAATTAACAAAATAAACTGGTGAACAAAATGGATCCAGAGACATAGAAGCACAGAAACAGAGTGCAGAATCTAGGAGGCAAGGCAGGGAAGGGTGGGTGGGTGGGAAGAGATCAACCAAAGACTTGTATGCATATACACATAACCTATTGACACAGACAATAGGGCAGTGAAGCCCTGGAGCTGGAGGCTGGGGGTGGGCAGGAGAGGGTCAGTAGGGAAAATGGGACATATGTAATACTTTTAACAATAAAGATTTTAAAAAATAAGAACTGTCTGCCTGATTACCCATGGCCTGTTATGATCCATATCTTCAATTAAGGAAAGAATTCCCATTCTCGGGACACTAGGGCTTACAGCAATGAACAGGACAGACTAGAACCTGCAAGACTGAAGGGAAATGAACAAATAATTATTTTAGGATGAAACAGGTAAATACAGTTGACTGTTGGAACATCTAGCAGAAGGGATTAATCTAAACTATGGTCAGAGGGGAACTTTCACAATGAGGGACATTGAAGCAAAATCCTGAAGGGTGATGGAAAGGAAGCTGCCATGAGCAAACAGCACCCCCTCCCAGCATTGTGAAAAAACACATCTGAGGACCAGATAGTGTGCATGTGCACGGGGCAGCCATAGAATTTCAAAGAGATTCAGAATGGCTGAGGTCAGTCTGGTCATGAGGAGTAGATGATTAGTGAATGATGATGGGGTAAGTAGACAGAATCCTGAATACTGACATCTTTGTAAGCTATTTTAAGGAGTTTTGAGTTTATAAAAAAAAAAATCAATGAGCTACTGTTGAAAATATCTTTATACTAGAAAATAATAATATTGGGTTTGTATGGTACAGATAAAATAGAGGGGTGAATAGTTCATGGATGCAGGAGACCAGTGAAAACTCTGTAATAGTGACCCTGTTATGCAAGTGGCAGCATGGACTGGATTGAAAAATAAGAACTGTCTGCCTGATTATCTGTGGCCTGTTATGATCCATATCTTCAATTAAGTAAAGAGTTATTAGAAATTAAAACATTAAAAATTAGTCATTAGAAATTGAACAAAATATGTAGGGCACATGAGGTCCTAGAATTGACATGACTTGTGACTGATTAAATATGTTGAATATTTATTTCCTAGATAGTTTCTACCATGCCTGAAAAACAATTACAGTAAGCCTACACTATAAAACCCCGTCAGATAGTTGGGGGTGATACATCTGATAAAATATATAAGAAACTAATATAACTTAACTAAAGGAAGACAAGTTCTTAATTCTTGGACTTTAAAACTGACTTGTGGTTCATTCACAGTATTATATCCCTTCTGCCCTAAGTAGATGCACTTGTTGAGGAATCATTATGACTTAGAAATCCAAAAGATTAATAGATTTTGCTTCTCCTTTATGTCATCAGGAGAGTTCTTTATTTCCATACTCCTTTTCTTCTTTCTATAAACATCAGCATCATTCTAAGTCTGGTTTTGTAGGTTTTCATAACATAGCTTTCTGCGGCAGTGGGAACAGCCTATTTTCTTATAATTTCCAAAAGGGGGAAAAAAAGGCCTGGCTTCTCTTTCACAGAAAATACTGCAGTTTTTGATTGTCATCTCATTAGCTAGAATGGATATAGGTCTACTCATCTCTGAACAGATCTCTAGCACTTGTATGGATGTGCCATGCTAACCTTAAACTAATCACCGAGATAGAAAGTAAGTCCTCTGCCCAGATTTATTCCACTGCTCTGATAGCGGCACTTCTATTTGTGAATCTGAACCTTACTCCATCTCATGTCCATTATCAGACCTGGACATAAACCTTCGCAACCTGCACCACTCTGGCTCCCTTTATGTGTGATCCTTTCTTGGACCAGAACCTGCATCTGGACTTTGCTCTCTATTCAAACGGTTTTCATGACAAAAGCTCTGGTCCTTTGGCTAAATGATTTTTGCAGCTTAACTGGATCGTTGTCCTTAGACTCCCTTCTCCGCTCATCTCCCACCTCTGCCTCCTACTGTATTCAGCCAGTAAATCCTGCAAGAGCTGCCAGATTTACCTGCTGCTTTAATCACAGGAACTCCAAGCTAAGAGTTTTTACAAGAGTAAAAGCCTTTTTACAAGAATTAGATCATTGACTCCCCAGTCTTCTGATAGATTTCCACTAAGTTTCATCTGGGCACAAGGCTAAAGTCTGCATTCCCTATACTTCTTTACAGCTATACATTGAGTGGCCAGATTATTATGATCTCTGAATGCAAAATAATATTGCCATTCAGTGTATATTGTTTATAATAAAAGGCTAATATGAAAATTGTCTCCTTGACCAGGAGTTTGACCAGCAGGCAGACCAGCTAACCGCCCATATCCCCTCCCCCTGGCCAGGCTGGCTGGACCCACCCATGCACAAATTCATGCAGTGAGCCTCTCTAAATATATATATATATATGCCAGATTTTTATGCGTTCAGAGATCATAATAATCTGGCCACTCAGTGTAGTGAGCATAAGACTAAGTTTTAGCCAATGGAATACAAGCATAAATTGATAATTTTTATAATTATTAATTCATCTTTTGAAGAGAAACTGTCCCATCTCACGGGATAAAACAGAGACAATCTTGTCATATACTGATTTGAATATCATGTATTTAAATGGCTTAGATTTGAATTAGCAACTTATTGAATAAATAGCTATTAATCTTACTAGACTGTAGAAAAAGGTTGCTTACTCCCAACCCTGTATTCCAGGTACAGGTACTTACTGCACTGCATGGCATACTCAAAAAGTGTTTGTTGAGTGTAAGAAGTATGTGCTGAGTACTATATGTCAGATTCTTTGATAATTCTCATTTAATGTTTGTTGTACTTTAAAACTATTATAAGTTAGAAAGGTCAAAGGCCAGGCATTTTTATTTTGTGGCTGTTTTTGCTAAGAATAAAGGTTTTGTTAAATATCTTTGGAATCACTTAAATTGAAATTGTGGGGTTTAGAATCATAAAATATCAAAATTTTATGAAATCTAAAAAATTATATAAATCCATATTTCTCTTTAGAAAAGTTATACTTGTAGGTATATGTTAATTAGCCTAAAATGATATAACCAGATGTGACTAAGCTTAAAAATATAACATGATCTTCTAAGTCCAAATTCAGTGTTAAATGAACTTTGCTATATGTTGGGAGTTTCTACCAGTTTATAATCTAGTACTTCTAAGCTCACAATTTGTCTGTTCATATTTTAGGTCCTATAGAGATTTCTATTTTAAAAGAAAGATATGACTATCCCAAGTTTCTCTTGATATTTTTGCTACAACAAGCAAATCATCAAGAGAAACATCATTAGAACCCAGGAAAAGAAACAAAAACATAACAAGAAACACAATAATAGCCTGCATCACACAACACTAATTGGAGCACTTTCTAGTCATTAATGACATGAATCAAAAATGAATAGATATTCTTCACAGAGACCTTCCTGCCAATGCAGAGAGGACTGTGAATCCTGGCTCCCCCAGAGAAAGAGGACAATACCTATGGAGCATCTTCCTCTAGGGTCTTCTTTGATAAAGTGACCAGCCATATGCCTTATAGATATGGGGATTAACAAGCCCTTCTAAAGCCCATGTCTTCCTTATTTTTCTTTACTAATAGATTTAGGGTCAGAATGGCTTTTATCTGAAAAAGTAAAATTAATATCACGAAAGATCAAATATAAGCTAAAAGTATTACCGACCATTTGCACAAAGACAAAATCAAATTGTAAATGATTTGTATATAATGTGATGGAGTAAAGACAATCATTACATTGTTCTGCTTTAGAACTCAGTTTTTAATCTTTGCAGGGAAATACAATAATGAAACAAACACTAAAGCTTTGTTCAATAGGGCACAGTGTGAATGCATTTTAGGATGAATTACAGTGGACATTGCTCCACTCCAGGCTTCTCTTGACTTTGAGAGCATGCAATTCTAGTGGAGAGAGCACCTAATGCCTGAAGAAAACTGAAAAGGAAATGTGCCCAGAACCTGATGAAAAAGTTGATACTGCAACCCAAGAGCACTCTTGGGGCCCTCAGCCAAGGCTGGAATTGACATCGGCTGAGCCATTCACTGTTGAGTCACCGCCATCTGCATGATTTTCCTGGCATTGGATTCCCAATTCAAAAACACACTGAGAATGTTAGCTCAGTGGTTAACTTAGTTCAATTGATGACAAAGTCTTCAAGTAACAATTCATAGCTCTCATGTCACTTGAAATATGTTGGTTGGAAAATCCCATTTTATATTGTGATTTTTTTAACTCCAAGTATGGACTTTTTCTTCCATAATAAATGCCTGTTTTTCTTATAATGCAAATATGCTTGGAAATGTTCAGGTTTGGTCTTGATCATCACTCATTTCAGAAAGACAAGCTATTACTTTGAGGAGAGGTCACTTAGCAAACCAAATTCATTCTATGCATTCATTTATTCTTCATTTATTTCCTCATTGATTCATGTGGACACTTGATCCATCCACTTGTATTCAAGAGGCAACCTGCTTTGGTAAGAAGTCTGTTATGAAACTTGATAAATTACTAATCTCACCGTGTCTCTTTTTTCATCTGCCAAATGGGAGTAATAGTGTCCCCTCCGCCCTGGAGTTGTGGTGATTATAAGAGTTAACAAGTGTACAGTGCTTAGACAGTGCCTGGACAATGAAAAACACTCAACCGACCCCAGTGATCATTGTCCACATTACAGTCTCCTTGCTGTGCCACATCACACTTCATCCTCAATGACTATCCTATGCCCTAGAGATTGTGGCGGGGTCTGTGCAGCATTTTTGCTTGTAATACAAAATCTGAATTTGTTCAATAAAAGCACAGTGGTAATAAAACTAAACATATTAAGTACTTATTTACTATGCACTGTGTCATTTATATATATATAATTAGTTGATTGCTCCCACATGTTTTGCAGTTCCTATAGTAGGCATATAATGTTACCCCTGGATGTCCTATTCTCCACACCTGTGACTATACTGAGTTACATGGCCGAGGAAAATAGAAGTTGCTGATATACTTCAAGTGCCTAATCAGGGGACTATGAGATAGATTTTTCTGAGTTACCTGGATGGACCCATTTAATCATAAGGGTTTTTATATGTGGAAGAGGATGGCAGAAGAGGGAGAATGGCAGCACAAGGACTCAGCGGATGTTGCTGGTCATGAACTGGGGAAAAGGAGCCAGTAACAAAAGGAAGCTGTCAGCTTTTAGAAGGTAGAAGAGGCAAGAACACAGGTTTTCTCCTAATCCTCCTGAGAGATTTGCAGTTCTTGTGGCATTTTGGTTATAGTCATGAGAAACTCATTTCAAATTTCTGGACAACAGGACTGAAAGAACATTCATTTGAATTGTTTTAAGCCACAAAGTCTGTGATAATTGCTACAACGGCAATAGAACACTAGGATATTATGTGCAGTACTCATTGATAGTGACTAACCAGAAGTTGCTGTAGTCCCAAATACAGTCCTGGGAAATATGATTATTGCTTATCTTAAGAAATGTGCTCTCTGGTTAAGAAGATGAAAAGGGACCATGAATAGTCTTTGAGAAGGAAATGAGGCAAGGAAATGAAAGGTTGGGAAATTGATGTTTGTAAGATGTCCTTGAAGCAGTAGCCGTGATATTCTATAGTTGTGGGGTTTGGGACTAACTATGGGGTTCTGAGGTAGCTGTGGACGTCTGTAATAAATGTGGGGTTCTGGAATAGCTATGCAGTTCTGGAGAGCTGTGGGTTCTGGAGTAACACAAGTTCTGGAGCAGCTATGGGATTTTAGTGTAACTATATTGTTCCAAAATGAGAAGGAGGAGGTAAGCATTTTGAGAAACTTTCATTTGTTTTTAATATGAGAATATTTTTATAAAAAGAAGGGCATAACTAGACTTTTAAAAAGGCAAAGCTAGAATTAATTTACCATAGAGGAAAACTTTAATTCCAAGTGGAGTAAAAGTCAGCATTCTTCATAGCAGAGTCCTTTGCCAGGTGGCACTGATCTCATCTGTTGAGCTGCTCCAGCAGTCAATGTGCCATCAGTGGTCACAGAAGGACCAAGGTGTTGATACTCTCAGTTCTTGAGGACCAATGCAGGACCTCTACAGACTAAGCCTCAGCCTACTGCTTACAAACAAGAGCTGCCTTTTCCCTTACACTAGGGTGCTGAGCTGATATTTTCATATTCTAAGATGTGGAATGTTGTGTGAAGCACTAGCGTATAACATACTTCTTGATGTACATTGAAATAAATGCTCTCCAAAGTCCAGGTTATTTTATGTGAAGTGTTAAGAAAAAGAAACGAAGAGGAAAATCAGAATTCATATTTGTTGAGTTAATCTCTCTCTTTTATTTTCTCCGTCTTCAGCATGGTTCCACAGGCAGACATTATTTCTTCCCACTGCATTTGGAGAGGCACAGCACTGATCATAAATCACTTACAGAACAGTCTGCTAAGACAGTGTGAAATGGCATGGGTTGGTTATGTCGGGGTAGGACAGACAAGGCAGAGGCCTGTGCCTGCTCCTGTGGTATTAGAGTGCTCTTCCTGGAGGAGCTCCCACTCAAATTGTGGCTGAGGGGTAGGATCTTGCTGGGCCAGGGATGAGGAGGGAGGCCATTCTGGGCAAAGGATGAACATGAGTGAAGACTTGAACTACAGGAACATGAGAGCAAGCCAGAGGTGAGGATAGCAGGATGGCTGGAGAGGGTCTGCCAGAGAGTTGACTAAGGAGGAGAGAGTTGGATATGAAAGACCTTGAGTCGCCCCCCCCCCAAAAAAAAAAAAAGAAAAAAAAGAAAATGTGAACCTTCAACTACTGAAATTGGGAAACATCTATGACAAAAATATCAGAAAAATAAAAAGACTATAAAAGGATTAAAAAAAAAAAATCCAAGATTTTCCAGATGGGGACCTATTGCTACCATCTCTTAGGAATATTATCCTAAGCTGCTATTTTTATTTCTGAAGTAAATAAGGGTCCTGGTACCTCTGTGGGGATCTTCTATAGAAACAGTTTCACTCTGACATAATTTAACAAATGTGGAAACTGTTTTCTGTGTCAGGCCCTTTTCTAAACACTGGAATTTAAAAGAAGATTTTTTTTTCCTTAATGGAGTCACAACCTGGATATGCATCTGGATATGCATGGATCTGTGTAGAACATACGCACCATCAAGATGCTCAATGGGACAGAGTAATCTCATTACCCCCACTTCCCTGCATGGTGACTTTCTCTGCATTTGGGGTCTCAGTTTGGGGAACAGCACCCAGAAAATCCCCTAAGTTAGTAATGTTTCCCTACTTCTATGAGCAGACTTTCCTTATCTGAGGTCAAGCCCTTGAGGAGCCCAAAGATGCCTCCAAAATGCCTACCTGCACTTCATGTTTATGATGATATAATATGTCATCTTTCTCCTGAGGGGAGAATTGCATTTTAGGGAAGAACACCCTTGTTTTAATCATATGAACAAAATGCCCAAGGTGAAAATTGCTATCACTTTGTAAGATTATGGGGGATATAATTTTACAAAGGCCTTTTAAATGTTTATTAAATTATATTACCTGGTTGCCTAGAAACAAAAGGGGCAAGGTAATGACTTTTATTTTTAGTGACTACGTTGGTCTCACTTAATCCTAAAAATAACTCTGAATAATTTCTTATTGATTCTCTCTTAGAAGTGTAGACACCAAAATTCCATGACTTGTAGAAGCTCACACAGCCAGGAAGAGGCAGAGCCAGGATTCAAACTAAAGTCTGCCCAATGCCAAACCCCACGCTCTTGTTCGCTACACAGCAGGCCTGCCATACCTGTGTGTGCTGTGAAGTAGGCATACGCACAGGTATCCCTTTAACAGGGTGCCTGGATGTCATGCTTTGGGCTACCTAACGTAGCAATGTCCTGCCACTGTTCCTCAGGCATAAGAACAGGTTTTTCTATGGATTGCAGGAGTCTTCCAGGAGCATCAGAACACTGTTCCCAGTTCGCCAATTTGATTTTCCCTGGCAAACTGTCACCTCCTTCTACGTCGCAAGTTAATGTGATCAGGGCAGCTTTGCAGCAAAACAGACTCACGCCTGCTTTTCTTCCTGAGGGCTGCTTAGGCTGATTAATCGTGACAGATCTCCATCGTGCTGGTTTCTGGTACAAGTGGCTGCAGGCTCCTCTCAGCCTTGAGCTCCACTGTGTGCTCAGATCCAAAAAGGTACCTGGAACACCCCATACAGTGAAATGCAATTCTCCTTAAACTTCTCCTGTGTGCGGACATTAGTCAACCACAGAAAGAGCCTTACAAACAGACTATTCAATTGATAAAAGATCTAAATCATTTTTACTGTCCCATTTTAAGGAATCTATGTTGGTAGAATGGGGAATGTTTGCAAGTATAATATTGCTTCTCTTACATCATGCTATTTCTGCATTTTGGTATTGTAACCATCAGATATTATTTACTGAGCACGCACTCCATGTTGACATTTATAGGACCTTGTTTTTGAGGAACTTGCAATAGTTTAAAAGTGTTTTTATTGATTTTAAAGAGAAACAAAGGGAGAGGGAGAGGTAGAAATATCAATGAGAGAAATATCAATAATAATTGGCTGGTTCCTGCACGGCCCCTACTGGGGATCAAGTCCACAACTAAGACATGTGCCCTGACCAGGAATTGAACAGGTTACCTATTGGTGCATAAGTCAATGGCCAACCATTGAACTCTGCTGGCCAGGCAGGAATTTGCATCTTGTGAAAAGATCAGAGTCACACATATGTTTAAATAATTTTACTGTGATGCGAGAGAGAAGATAGTCAAGGCTGACCAAACAAAATGCCAGAAAAATGAGAACAGTAGTTTCTCAACTCCCCCTTAAAGGCTTGATGGAAAGTAGGTCTGCCTCCAACCATGGCAGAAAACATGAAATGACAGGAAGTAGATTTACTGAGTGACTATTATGTGCCAGGTATCACACTAGGAACTCCAGGTTATTTTCACTGCTACCCCCACAGCCCTACAAAGCTCCTATCATCATCCCCAGTTTATTGAAGGAAACCCTGGGGGTCCGAGATGATTCCCTGTGCATGACCTCATAGCTAACAACTTCCAAAAGAGGACCCAACCCTGCCAATATGACTTGGGAAGCTGTGCCCGTTCTAGTATCACACATGGTTTCCCTTTGGGGAAAAAGAGCAAAAGCACATTTTTTTGGGAAAAAAAATTGTTATGATTAGAGTTCTTATAGTTATTTTACTATTTGCTTACAGTTATGTGATTTACATGTCATTTCAACAAAAAGTAAATCCATTTTTTAATTAAGGCTTTCTAATATAAAAAGCACACAAACCTAGTGAATCCATTATTTTAAAACAGGGCTAAGGAAAACCGTACTGCTTAAGGTAGAAATAAAAAATAAACAAAATAAGTAAAAAATACACTAGTGTTATTGAAAATAAATTTTATTTCTATTACTTATAAAAATGAACAATAAATAGATTAGTAAAAAAATTTTCAATAGCATTTTGACAATATTATGAATAATAATTTTACTTCTATAACTTTAAAGAATACTGTGCAAGATAAGAAATAATTCTATCACTAGAGTAGGTGGGACAATAATTTACCTGAGAATACTAGGAGAACAGACACAAGGCCAATAAAATATTCTTGGGAGATTGGATTAGTAGGAAACAGCTTGCAAAAGTACTTATTTATAAATATCCAAATGAGAATCTTCCATACAAGGTTAATATTTAAATTTCAGAAAGTCGTTGATAGTTAAGATTCAGTCTGTTGGGCTGGTAGGAGACAGCTGGCAGACATAATTTAAAGAGAGATAATTGTTCAATTAACAAATAATTCTAGCACCTAATACATACCATGCAAGGAAGCTTCTAGGTTGATGAGGAAGTCCAACAAATAGATGAACAATTAAAGACGGTACAAGGAGAAAAGAGATTGAGACTTACTGGTATTCTTGGATTTACAGAAGCACAGAAGATTGCCATTTGTTTTAGATTAAATAGGTGGTGAATTAAGAGCCTCTGGAAATCCCTACTAAGAGAGAGATGACTGGTGTGAGCTATTTTTGGGAAAATGAACAAGTTTGGTAAGTGAATAAGGAGTGGAAGAAATTTAACATTTAGAAAAACAGAGTGGCAAGAAGGATTAAACCATGCGGTGGACATGTGACATGATGATGACAATGGGAGGCAGTCTCAGAAGCTAGATTAGGCAAAGCTTTACAGAATGTCCTATGGAATTAGGTCTTTTTCTGCAGTTAGACTCAAACTTTATTGCACATAAACAATGTCCAGTTAGGAAATTCTGATTTAAGAAGTCTGAGTTAAGTCTAGCAATCAGCATGCTGAACAATCTCTTCAGGTTCTTACTTCCCTTGCTTCTGGAATTGCTGGTATTTCTGGGTCATGGTTCTAAAAGACTCTGTTGTGCAATAACTGCCGACTTGTTTTACCTGGGAGAGTTGGCCACATTTGTCCAATTGCAGAATAAATTGGAGACTCAAGAAGTGGAGGCAACGTGACTCCTTAAGAGTTCTTTACCATAATCCAGGTAAGACGTGCAACATGCATGAACTGAGGTGGCACTTTGTAATGTATCCGATGTAGAGGACAAGAGGAAGGAATCAAGGATGACTCCTGAAAATGCAGTGAAGGGGTGTGTGAGCTATGTAGTGAGGGAGTGTGTGAGCTTGATGGGGGAAAAAGATGAGTTCAGAATGGGAATTCTTGTTGCCTGTGCTCCTTCCAAATTATGATCTTAGTTCATGTAATAGAGATCAGGAAATTAGTACTGCACATGAGGATTCAGTAATTTTAAAGCTATTACTGTTAGCTAAGTCAGAGCCTGGGTGAGTAAAGAACACAATGACATCAAAGAAAGCAAAGTCAACATAGAATTTGGGATAACACAGTATTTGGTAGAAGATAAAATTTGTAAAAAATAAAATAAAATAACAAAACTGAGAAGGCATAACTAGAAACAGACAGGAAGGAGACAAGGAGAGAGAGGTATCAGTGAAGGGAAATTAAGTAAATTGAGAGAGAGAGAGAGAGAGAGAGAGAGAGAGAGAGAGAGAGAGAGAGAGAGAGCCTTGGGGATGCTAAGGCACAATAGGGATTTGTCGAATTGTCGAGTTTACATGGACAATTTGTCCAACCTGGAGCCTGTGCCTCTCCTCTGCCACAGGCTGCCTCCTGGAAACAGGAGCCACGGGAACTTCAGGGAACTCACATCCTGTAAGTAGAGGGGTGAATGACAGGGGATAGTTTAGATACTTTTCATGTTAACGATTTTTTCTAAAACTTCTTCTCTGAAAACAAAGGAAAAGTAACAGGAGCTAAAGATATGCTAAATTGAGGAAAGCCTGTTTTAATTCAAAGGGGAAAGAGTCAGCAGAGTGGGAGAAGAGGAAGACACAGGAGAGACAGGCCTAGAAGGGTAATTTTTAATCACAGGGAAGCCAAACTCACAGCCATATAGGTGGATAGGAATGTTTAAGGAAAGTGAATCAGGTATAAAAATAAGCACATTGTTAGATAGGACAGAAAGAGTTCTGACATTGTTTTACCAAATATATAGATCGATTCTATTTTTCTCCATGACTTAGGAGACATTAGCTAAAAATAATGGTGTCTAGAAGTAAATATATATATTTAAATAAAATAAAGTGAAAATGGGAATAACCCCTTAGAGGACATGCAGTAGTGGGTGACTAAGGACATGTGGAAACATGGCCAGGCAGTTTAAGTGGCTCAACTAAGGATGGTGACAAAGACCTGAAATGCTCTCCATTGTGATGGCCAGGTAAGTCTGTGGACCTTGAGGGGAAACCTGATGTCCACTTAGGCAACTTCTGTGTTCTACCACAATGAACACACACACCGGATAGGAATAGCTCTGGGCCCAGTCGTGAATAATGAGAGTATTGAGGTGAACTGTGAAAGTAAGCAGGATGTGGACTGATGGAGAGTATGGAGAAAGAATATTCCAAGAGAAATGAGCCACGAGAAATGTAGAAAATTATTTTCTGAAAACTGTAAATTATCATGGAAGTGTTGAAGCAGATGAGGAGAAGAAGGATATCATCAGGGACTGTTAGAAAGTAAAGTTAGGTGGGTCTCAGGCTTTGGAAATATTTGCAAAGTAGGCCTTCATCCTTTGACAGGGGTTTCCAAGGTAGAAAAATCTTTGTCTTCATTAAGCATCCTATTTTTTTTAACTGTCCAGTTTGTTCATTTATATCAAATCAAATCTGGAAACAGAAGTTGAGTTTAATCCAATATGTTTATAGTTCTTCAAATACAGATCCTAACATTTATAAGGACTTTGGTTAACATTCAAGTGTCTATCTAATAATACGTTACCTTACCTTTTTTTTTTAATCTTTAATGTTGAATGTTTTACATATGTCCTCTTTTTTCCACATTGATTCCATCTAGCTTGCCCAAGCCCCCTGCCCCAGGCTTTCACCACCCTAATGTCTGTGTCCATGGGTTACGCCTGCACCAGCCTGCATTCTCACCAGCAGTATACTAAGGTTCCCTTTCTCCACAACCTCACCAATACTTGTCATTTGTTGAACATACAAGTTCTTTGGTTGACCTCTTCCCAACCACTCACCCTTCTCCACCTTCCCTCTGTTCTATGTCCCTATGTCACTGGATTCAATCATTTATCAGTTTATTTTGTTAATTAGATTCCAAATATGAGTTAAATCATGTGATACTTGTCCTTCTCTGACTGACTTATTTGACTTAGTTTGATTCTCTCCAGGTCCTACCATGCTGTCTCAAAGGGTAAGAAATTCTTTTTTTACTACTGCATAGTATTCTGTGGTATAAATGTACCTCAGCTTTTTTATCCACTGGTATACTGATGGGCAGCATGCCTGCTTCCTGATCTCAGCTATTGTAAATTGTGCTGCTATGAACATAGGGGTGCATAGGAACTTTCAGATTGGTATTTCTGAATTCTTAGGATATATTCCTAGAAATTGGATCACTGGGTAAAATGGGAGTAACATATTTAATTTCTTGAGGAAACACCAAACTGTTTTCCATAATGCTTGCACCAGTCTGCATTCTCACCAGCAGTGTACTAGGGTTCCCTTTCTCCAAAACCTCACCAGCACTTGTCATTTGTTGATTTGTTGATGGAAGCCCTTCTAACAGGTCTGAAGTGATACCTCATTATTGTTTTAACTTGCATCTCTCTAATGATCAGTGATTTTGAGCATTTTTTTCATATGTCTCTTGGCCATTTGTATGTCCGCTTTGGAGAAGTGTCTATTTAGGTCCTTTACCCATTTTTTAATTGGATAGTTTATTTTCCTTACGTTAAGTTGTATGAGTTCCTTATATATTTTGGATGTTACCCTTTATCATATGTTCTACAATACAGTGGGCTCCCTTTTTGTTGTTGTTGATGATGGTTTCCTTTGCTATGCAGAAGCTTTTTATTTTGATGTAGTCTCATTTGTTTACATTCTTCTTAGTTTCCTTTGTCCTAAGAGATGAGCCATAAACATATTACTAACAGGGATGTCTGAGATTTTGCTGTTTTCTTCTAGGATTTTTATGGTTTCCCAACTTACATTTAAGTATTTTATCTATTTTGAGTTTATTCTTGTGTATGGTGTAAGTTGGTGATCTGGTTCCATTTTTTTTTTTTTTTTTTTTCATTTTGTATGTCTCTGTCAAATTTTTCCAACACCATTTATTAAAGACACTGTCTTGACTCCATTGTATGTCTTTGTGTCCTTTGTCAAATATTAATTGAGCATAATACCTGGGTCAATTTCTGGGGTCTCTGTTCTATTCCATTGATATATAAACCTGTTCTTGTGCCAGTACCAAGCTGTGTAGATTACAGTGGCTTTGTAGTAAAACTTGATATCTGGTATTGTGATTCCTCTAACTTTGCTCTTCTTTCTCAAGATTGCTGCAGTTTTTGGTTCCATATAAATTTTTGGCGTATTTGTTCTATATCTGTGAAATATGTTGTTCTATATCTGTGAAATATGTTCTCTTCTCCTGAGATTGAAGGGAACAACAATCCCTTCTATAGATTGCCTTGGGTAATATGGACATTTGAATGATGGTAATTCTACTAATCCATGAACAAGCTGTATTCTTCCACTTGTTTATATCTTCCTTTATCACATTTTTCAATGTCCTATAGTTTTCGGAGTACAGATCTTTTACCTTTTTAGTTAAGTGTATTCCTAAGTACTTTATTTTTTTATTTTTTGTTATTGCAATGATAAATGGAATTGTTTGTTTAGTTTTTCTTTCTGAAAATTCATTATCGTTATATTAAAAAGCCTGATATTTGGGGTGTTGATTTTGTATACTGCTATATTGCCAAATTAATTTGTTAAATCTAGAACTTTTTTGGTCTAGACTTTAGATTTTTATGTACAAAATCATGTCATTTTGAATAATGAGAGTTTTATTTCCTCCTTTCCAATTTGGGTGCCTTTTATTTCTTCTTTTCTGATCACTGTGGCTAGGCCTCCCAGTGCTATGTTAAATAAGGGTAATAACTGTGTACACCCCTGACTTGTTCCTATTCTTAGGGGAAAAGGTTTTAGTTTTCACCCATTGAGTATGATGCTCACTATAGGTTTTTCGTATATGCCTTTATCATGTTGAGATATGTTCCCTCTATTCCCACTTTGTTGAAAGTTTTTATAAAAAAAAAAACTAGAGGTCCAGTACACAAAATTCATGCATGGGTGGAATCCCTAGGCCTGGCCGGTAATCAGGCCTGAACAGGACCAGGCTGATAGGGGCCAAGCTGATCAGGGCCCAAGGGCCCTGGCGGTGTCAGGAGAGGGGGTGATGGTTGCCAGGCTGGGTGTGGAAAGAACGGTCACCAGACACCACTGCCACTACCCTTGGTGTCCCACCAGCATGCAATTCGCTGCCTCCCCACCTCTTCTCTTGTGGACACACTGCCACTGAGGCCTGCCACCTGGGGGGAGGGACGAGACCTGCCAGCTGGGCAAGAGATAGGGAGAAGGACCTTGGGAAGTTTGCCAGCCAGGGGGAGGAGCGGCAGTGGGAGGGACTGCAGGAGGTTGGTGAGCAAGGCCAGACTGGCTAGAGGTGAGGGGCCATGGGAGGTTGGCTGGCAGACCCTGCCCCCAAAAATAATGGGGGTGACAATTGGGCTGGTTGACCAGCCACAGTGCACATCATAGTGACTGGTCATTCCAGTCACTTGGCTTTTATATATATAGATGGTGTCCATTACCTTGAGTACTTCATGCCATTTCCTTCTGGCCTATAGAGTTTCTGAAGATAAATCAGATGACAGCCCTATGGGAGCTCCTTTGGTAACAAACTGCTTTTCTCTTGCTGTCTTTAAGATCCTCTGTCTTTAATTGTTGGCATTTTAATTATGATGTGTCTGGGCTTGGGTATGTTTGGGTTCTTCCTACTTGGGACTCTCTGTGCTTCCTAAACTTGTGTGACTTCTTCCTTCACCAACTTAGGGAAGATTTCTGCCATTATTTCTTCAAACACTTTCTCTATCCTTTGCTCCTTTTCTTCCCCTTCTTGCTCACCTACTATGCCAATGTTTTTACATTTCATGTTGTTCCACAACTTCCTTAAGCTGTATTCCTGATATTTAATTGTTCTTTTTTTCTTTTTAGATTTTTCTAAATATATCTTTTAATTCACTGATCCATTCCCTATCTTTTCCTAATCTTCTGTAAATTGCTTCCACTTTGTTCTCTATTAGTGCTCTGTAATTCTTCATATTTAATATATCTTTTCTCAAACTGCTGAGCATCATTACCAACATTTTCTCAACTTTATATAAAAATAAAGTTATTTTCTCAATTTCATTCATCTCTTCTAGAAAAATCCTTGTGCTTTTATTTGTGTTTTTTTGTTTTTTGTCTTTGTGTGTGTGTGTGTGTGTGTGTGTGTGTGTGTGTTTTGTCTCCTAATTTGGCTGCCAGTTTGGGTTTGTGACTATGTATTAGGTAGATCTACTATACTTCTCTATCTCTAGTGCAGGACAGTATCAAATGCTATTTCTGACTAATTAGATCAGGCAAAGATTCAAAGCCCCCAGAAACTACCTCTGCTGGCAGACTGATTGGATTCAATCTTGAGCGGCCTTCAGGCAATCATTCATAAGTGTGGTGTGAGTTTTTCCAACAGGGTGGGGCAATTGCTTCTGCCTGGAGGCAAATTGTTTTTCTCAGTCTTTTAATGAACATCAAAAATTTTACATCATGGGTCAAGGTGTTTTTCAATTGGGTGGGTCAACTGTCTCCCCCACCCCAGGGAAAATTTTCTGGATACCAAATATCTGCCTGAGAAATATGACCTCTGCAGCATGAGAGAATGACTCAGTATAGGAAACTGGGGTATTTAACTCCTAAGCTCTAACCCCAGAGCCCCCCACCCTGCTTCTGCTCACACAGCTCCAGTCCATTCTCACCCTCCCTCTGCTGGAGCACAAGGTAAGTGGCTCCTCAGGGAATTTTGTGTGTTGCCCCTTAAAGAGGGTTCCTGAATTTCCAGCTGTCTTTCTCTGGTAAGTAGCAACCCTGCTGTTTTCACAGCCAGATGTTAAGTGAGCACCTTTCTCAGTTCTGGTGCTCTCCATTGGAGGACCCAGCTTGGGGATTAGATCCCAGAGTTTTCATTGGCAACTCCCCACAGCTGAAATATCTCTCCTGAACATCAGCTGCTGTCTAGAACCAGCCCTTTCATGCCTCTGCCCTTCCTACCAGTTTTTATTGTGGTCTCCACTTTCCATCCTTGTTTATCACAGTTCTCTCCAACTAGTCCTCAACTAATTATTCATTCAGGATATTTTCTTATATTTTAGCTCTAATTCCTGTTTGGTCCTGGGAGTGTGTCTGTGTAACATCCACTTACCCAACCATCCTATTTTAGACTTACCGATGCTCATATTAAGTTATCTCATGATGTCAGGAGAAGGGAACAAAATTTGATTTGCTCCTTCTCTGTTAAAGAGACTTCACATACAATATATCTAATCTTCACATAGGTACAGCTCATGCTCGTTTTAGCCAAGTCACACAGGTAGGAAGCATAGGGTTCTGACATCACACTCTCACTTATTCGGTTCCAGTCCATGACCTCTGATAGGTACATGCATCGACTAGCGCTTTCTAATGAGAGCCCTACTATGTACAACAAGAAGGGCTTTTCTCTTTGTCCTGATGCAAAAATTAGAATTGGAAGTCAAGGGATAAGTTCTGGAACTATTGCAAGGTAGAAAATAGAAAAGTCAAGTCTTATTTTTCAGCAAAGGCAGATGAAAGAAGGCAATTTTTCTAAGGAACAAAAGAAAAAACAAATGGAAAGAGCTTGAGTGTTGTGTGTTACATGTTTTCCATTGCCCAGGGATATATGAGAAGCTACCATGGTGTCCATGGCCATATTCTGCTGCAGTAAATATATTAAAGCAGCAATAAGACTCTAAGTAACTTAAATTTCAATTGTACATCCCTCCTTCATCATGCCTTTTGACTCTTACTTTTCTATAATTCTTGTCCCCAGCAACTTTCAGACAGGCTGCTGAAGGTGGGTGATAGTGTTTTCATCTGCTGTAAGTGGACATATAAACTTGACCTTTGCTCCTTTTTTAAGTTTGATCTACATTCACCTTTTTCAGGGCAGGGGCACAGGGTCTTGGGAGCCTACAGGCCAAGAAACATTAGTTATAATATGCTCTTAATATTTTTAACACTGCTTAATATTTTTCTCCATCACATTTCTGGGATAAACAAAAGCATTTTCTTACTGCCCACTTGTCCATGTCCCTCTTTCCCCACATTAAAAAAGAAAAACAATGCAAACATTTGCACAAAAAGCAAAGAACAAATATTTTCTCAAGAGATGGCAAAAGGCATAGTGTGTTTTTATGCTCAAATAGAGACATTACTTTGGACCACTGCTGTGCTTCTTTAGTGGTCTACTAGGCTAGCTGAAGATCTATATCTATATGTTTCCACACTGTAAGCTACTCGGGTCTTTAATGCCAACATGAAGATACCTTTATCCAGTATATTATTTTGACATTTCCCCCTGCCTTCATGTTTTTCATCTGAGCTCTTTAGAATGGGCTCCACAATTTAAAAAAACTCAGATTTTCCAAAATCTTCATGATACCAGAAGGGTTAAGAAACAACTCTTTAGATTAGATGTTTATTTTAATTTCTTAAGAAAGTTTTAAGATGAGTAAATGCATGCTGCAATGTGCCTTCAGTTTATTGCCCCCATTTTTTATTTACTAGTAATGCTACATTAGGCTGTGGGTAATTACACAGCAGAGTAACATAAAGCAAACTTTTAAATAGAATAAAAATAGTTGCATCGAATCATAATGGCCATCATTTATTATGCCTGACACTGTACCAGGTGTTTATATAAATCATGCCACTTAACCCTGAACCTAATCTCATGATACAGGTTATCACCATGCATTTTCAGTTGAGGAAATAGACACTCATAAAGTGCAAAAGCTTGTTGAGTTTTTAAAAACCAATGTCAAAATTTCAACCAAAACTCTGTGCCCTATTATTTTAGACCAAGCCTTATGCCCCTTGTGCACTTTGCTACCCAGAAGTGGAGATTCTGCCTTGATAGCTGATGATGACATTGACTTGAGATGTATGAACATATATTTAGTTTATGTCAAAGAAAAGCCAGAGAACAGAGAGAAAGGAGAGTGGCTGCATATAGAGAATGCCTTGATCATGTCATTCTTGCTTAACTAATGGGTGAATCTGACAATCTTTGGTTCTGCTTTGCCTCAGCCCAATTTGTACAAAAAATTTTGTTTTCTGGCTTATCAGTATGTAGGTCTATTCTTGAGTGCCTCTCAACATGGCCAGGACAGCTACCTCAATTATGGCCAGTTCTCAAACATGTCCTGGGCATTGGCTAATGAATAATAAATGAGGACAAACAGATGGTTTCAGAATAATGTGGCTGGTTCAGTAGTTGATCTGCAAAGGAAAGTATGACACACAGAGCAGGACAATCTAGCCCGGACAGGGAGAGGGAAAGTCATGGGAGACTTTCTGGAGGATATTGGAAATAAATCTTGAAGGATAATTAGAAGTCAGCCAGGCAAGTAGAGGCTAATGGTGGGCTGAGGAGGGGAAAATTCATCCATGAACAAAGGAAGGTGTACATGAATGAAAAATCCAGGTGTGAGCAGGGAACTGCTAAGACTTCAGAACAATGAGGACATTAAATGCAAGACTAATCACAGAGTTAGAAAAGGGTGCTGAATTCAGAGAGGCTGACAGAACCAGGACAGGGAGGGGCTTGCAGCAGCAGGAGGGTGTGACACAGACAGTTGTGCATTTATATAGATCTTTCTGAATTAAAGAGTAAGAGGCAGTGAAACGACTAAGACGTGGAAGCTCACACCACAGGGTCAATGATTTCCACGCTCTCAAGAAAGCAAAATGATTATTAATAACTGCTGGTTGGAAACTAGGACGGAAATGTACATAATACTAAGAGCTCTACACTGCAAGGTGCATGCATTCATTTTCATTTCCTCTCTGTTGTGAATACAGGCATTCCTTGTTTGAGAGGAATGCCCAGGCTGCCTCTAATTCTGTTATCTCTGGTGGTGGGTCTGGCTACCTTTCCTCAGAGTGCTTCCCTGCTCCTGTCCTTGATGTCTGTGTGAGCACGATTACTTCCCTGGGTCAGGTCTTAATCTTGGCTTGCAAATGAAGGTTGATCTTTCTGTGCATATTGGCATGAACCAAAGGCTTCAAACAGATCAACTCAGTAACTTATACTCTTAATCAAATTGAGTTTAAGGCACCTGCCACTGCTTTTCAGTTAGCTTCTCAAAGTATGAGGCACAGGCCACGCTGCAGCCCAGGTCAGTTCAGGACCCTTGTCACAGCGCAGGAGCAGACTGCACAGAGCCTCTGCATGCGGCCAGAGAAGCCTAAAGCAGTCTGGCTGCATGTTTCATGACGTGGGAACATAACAGTCATAAGTGCTGGCCTGCATTTCCTACAACTTCGCTATGTCTTCATTTTCCTTCTCTAGTCATTTGTTTTGTGGTTTTGCTTTACAAAGTGTTAGTCTGGGACAGTTGGGGTCAGAGATAGGAATGTGGGAGGGATTGATTCTTCTTCAAAAGCAGTTGGGGAAACCTTATCTACTGTGTGTTGCAAAAGAATACCATAAGAAAAGAAAAGCAAACAGCCATTGCATTGCTGAGTAGTGACCGTATGTCAGACAGGCAAACTGGATGTCACTTGACCTTTCGAGGGTCTGTGACTTGGACATTATCTTAGCCATTTTGCAAAAGAAAAGACAGGCGGTGGGAGCATTTAGTTAGACTATGTGGGTGGGAATCCAAACTCACATCTATGTAAACCCCAAATCAATACTGTTTTTAATGCCCCTGCTTCTCTGTTACAAACCATTTAATTTATTGCTAAAATTAGGCTTAGCCTCTTTAAGAGATAGAACATTCATTAAGTTTGGGGCCATATCATAAACCATTTTAAATGTCCATCCTCCATAGTGCAACACTAGAGGCAACATTAATTTTCAATATATTCTGGATAATTGGCTCCTCCCTATTAACACTTGCCCTTGCTGTTTATTAACACTCTGCCTTAGAGCACAGACAGCACCACACCCTCTACGTGAGCAGGTGAAGGCCTCTCAGAAGCAGGCCAGGCTTCTACCAAGGAAGGCCTTTGCATCAGCCTTTATCCAGAAACAAACTTCAGGCCAGTCTTTATGTCTCCTGGGTCACTTTGTGTTTATCTATAAAATTGTGTTTGTGTATGTGTGTTTTCAGAAGAGAGAAGAAATGGGAAGAAAAGGAGGTTTTATCATTCATGAGGCTTCAAATGATTGTCGATTTATACATAGGACGTAATATCACCAGGAAACATTTGTCCGCTTGACACTGTGTCTGTCCCTATCCCATCTCAGCTATCTGTAATGTTTGATCAACAGGGCGATCATGTGCATTACTATGGATGTGGTAACCGTAGACCTTTAACCTGCTGCAGGTCTGGAGAACTCTCCACCCATGAACATGAAGCATTGTCGATGTTCTCCTGGTGCCTCTTTCATCAAAATAGCACACTTTGTAGAGTGCTTGTGTTTCTGAGCTGGTTTCTACTATAAATTCCATTTCAGTGCCCTGAGGAGAGCATGCCAAAGCTGCAGACAGTTTGTGAGATTTATATTTGAGAGAAATTGAAATTTAGTTGAAAGTATTCTTTTAAAAAAAAATTATATATATATATATATATATATATATATATATATATATATATATATATATATCAGAATGGAAGGGAGAGGGAAAGAGAGAGGGAAGATGAGAAAGAATCATTGATTGGCTACTCCTGCACAACACCTACCAGGGATCAAGCCCACAACCTGGGCAAGGGCCCTTGACCAGAATTGAACCTAGGATCTTTGAATCCACAGGCCAACACTCCGTCTACTGAGCAAAACAGGCTAGGGCCAGTCAAAAGTATTCAGTGCAGAGCTGCACCCTGATTTCCGAGGGGAACCAGGTGCCTGAGCTGCTCATTTCCCAGCCAGGGTGTCAGAGTATGATGACTTTAATTTGCAATTAATGCCCCAGGATGGACCAACGAAATTTTCACTGATCACCTACTGGTACAGAGAAAAAGGAAAGGCAACCACTAAACAACAAGGAAATAATGCATCTGGCAAAAAATTGCTAATAAACAAGAGGGAGAAGAATTATCATTTCATAGGTATAGAAAGCTAGTTCCTCGGTTCCCAGGTTACATTTTTTGGGTAGAGCTAGGGTTGGACCCAGAAAAACAGCATAGGCTTGGGAAGAGCTATGCAGGTTAGCAAAGAGGAAGTGCTGCCATGCAAACATGTGAAAGGCAGGTACAGGGAGCACCAGAAACAAGCCCTGTGGCTTCTGCTCCTGACCTCTCCATACTAAAGGCACACTCCCCTCCCTAAAAAATGCCTCTTTGGCACAAGGATTTTCTTGAGTTGGTTATTTTTAAGAAAGAACACGCACAGGAGAAGCTCTGAAAACCAAGAAGCTACACTCTTATAAGAAACATTTACTATACTTATTGGGAATATCTCTATTTGTAGGAATGTCTTCTCTGCACCAGGAAGAAGACTAAGTCTCTAGAAACTCTATCAGTGGAGAAACAACTTACCCCTCCTCCTGTAATCAATTGCCCCGGCCCCTCCTCTGACTTTTCTCTTTTGTCTTTACCTGAAGAAAGTAGTTAAGGTGAAGGCTTGGGCCATTTGAGGGAGTTGCTCCTTTTTATTGGATCTCTCCCATGTATATAAGAGGTTTTCATGCTATTACACTTCTGATTGTTTTTCTCCTATTTTTCTGTCTTTTATTACAGGAGTGTTTTAGTCAACAACCTAAATAGGTGCACCAAGTGTCATGAGGCGAAGACTGGCTCTTTACCACTTCTGCACAACTGCTCCGAACAAGCACACACTATGTGCAGGCTGAGCACACGGGGAAATGTGACTGAGCAGGGAGAGAGGTGGCTTGTGAGGACTTCACAGTTCTGAGTCAGAAGCCTGGAGCTCATCCAATTAACTACTGAGTCACTCAGTGCACTTGCCTGTACCAGGCACCTGGGAGAAGACTAGACAACATTGAGGCCCAGGGCAATGGCATGGGGCATGGAGCTGAGCCCGACCCTGTCTAAGTAATGGGTGCATGCACCAGAATTAGTGTGCAGTTTCCCTTATAGAGCTGAATTCCAATATGATGACACGCAGGGTGTGGACATATGAAGAGATGCTGTATGGGAAAGGCATGTGCTGTCAGACAAACTGAGCTCAGAAACAAGCTCTGTGCATAGCTGTGTCAAACCTGCACAGTTCTCCACCTGACCCCACACAGCCTCTCCTTTGTTACATGAGGACCATCATGGCAGCCTGTGACCTGATGACTGAGGACCCTAATGTCAAACTGCCTGCATTGATAGTTCTACTTTCCAGCTCTGTGACCTTAGGCAATGACTGGCTCTCTCCTATCTTTCCCTCTCTGTAAACGAGGTGTGGATGAAAGGGGCCACATGCTAGCCTGGCTCACTCAGAGGAGGCCTGCATGGCAGTCTTACAAACTCTGAGACCTAAAGTAACCACAAAGGATGGTCTGAAGTTATGTCCTAGGCCAGTATCTTTCCTGACAAAGATCAACTTGGATCTTTACTGAGCCTAGTCTTTTTGCATCAAGGATAACGCACCTATGGAATGTCAGGGTAACTTGTAAGCTCCCTTTTCTCTGGATCCCTCAGAGCACTACCAATGTGTCAGGATGCCGGGATGGAGACCTAAATTCCCTCATTGCTATTGTTACCGTGTTATTTGTTGACTGTTAACTGTCCAGTACTCACCTATGTAACAGAAGCATGTGTCTACCATTTTACTTTTTGTCTAATCCCAGAGATTTCTCTGTTTCTCCCATTTTCCTAGTCAATCATATATTAAATCAATGGATTTAATATAACACACCTATGTCTCCTCCTTTGATGGAAATGTATAAACAAGGTAAAAAACTGTCTTTCTCCGGAGCTTTATCTCAATTCATTGTAATTCTGTTTCCTGGCAACTGTCTAGTTTGGCTCAAATAAAGTCACAAAAACTCTTTACAGGTTTGAATGTTTTCTTACGTTAACATGGAGTTCAACACACAGCAGCCATGCAGGGTCGCTATGAAGATTCTGTATGCCAACAAGAGTAATAACAGGATTGCTTCACTCCACAATGTGTTCCACAGATGGTGGGCCTTCCTTGTAATTTTTCTTGTTTGTGTTTCTGTCACATGGCAAGCATTCTGTTCCTAGGCCATGGTGGATACTTAGCAAAGGTGATTTGAACATGCTCCCCTCTCAAGGGCAGCCTCAGGGATTTTGGAGATTTTAGTAGAAAGGAAATCTCTTACATCAGAGACTTTAAAGGATATCACAGTATAAACCTAATAAAAACAGGTGAGAACCACTATCAGGTTGCCTAAGACCTTCGGAAAACAGATATTTACATTACAATTCATAACGTAGCAAAATTACAGTTATGAAGTAGCAACGAAAATAATTTTATGGTTGGGTGTCATCACAACATGAGGATCTGCAGTAAAGGGTCATGGCATAAGGAAGGTTGAGAACCACTGCTCTAGAACATCATCCTGAGCCTGACTTAATAGAAGTGGGATTCTTTGATTGCTGTGGGCACCTGACATTTGAAGGAAATAAAGGGCTTTTCAGCCATCTTTCCTCTGATGCAATATAAAGGATTCAAGTTCAGTGGTTTTTCAGTGGGGGGCAACTAATTTCAGGTGGATATTCAGAGACTTGCAAATGCAAGTTATTAAGCTGTTGTTCTCTTTTACTCTTGTGAAGGGATGCCAGGGGAGGCTTTGCAAAGGACAAAGGGACAGGCTCTGAATATTTATTCTGAGTCTCTGTTCTTTGTAATAAAAATGTTAATCCATGTTATTCCAGCTTGTTTGTGATGCATACCTTTGGCCATTGGAAATCCTGAAATGTTAATTTTCCCTTCCTTTCCTATCCTGGTCTTTTACATTCTAGACATTTCTGCCCTTTGAGGGGCTCTCTCTTGCACCTGTTTGTCCCCCCAGAGCTCACACCCATCCAGCCAGGAGCTGGGTGAGAACAGGCTGCTCAGGCACACTGAGGTAAAGGGCACTGCTCTGCATGGACAGTCAGGCTGTCCTCTTCGCTCCTCAGGATGTGCAGGGTAATGAGGCTCCCACTCTTTTTTCCTCTTCATTTTTTTTGGGTCATGGTCATGTTTTGCAAACCAGGTAAAACATAAGACCTTTACTCAAGAACAATGCACAGATAAACATACAAACAAAGCGACTTGTGCAGGTTAAGGGATTTCGCAGCAATTCTGCAACACAAAATATGATAAAGATCCTCATGCATCCTAGTGCAGAGAGTCCTGTGAGAAGGTGGAACAGGTGGGGGTGGGGTGGGGTAATAGGCCTTCTACCAAAATCATTGCATCCCATGTTCCCAACACAGAAAGTCAGCAGTGGAGCTAGGTCTACAATTGGAATTAGGATAAAAAGAAATTGAGTATTATTACTGTTTCTGCCTTCATAGTGCCTTTGTTTCAGAGATGCTGAGAGATAAGACACATACAACTACAACATTCTGTTCATACAGCCTAGTAACATTCTGTAGCATGACCTAGTAATTCAATCTTTTAAAAAATGTGAAGAAAGACATTTTCAACTGGAGGCCAAGTCAGCAAACTTTATGTGAGCCCAAAGAGATTGATTCAGGGAAAAGCTTTATGAAGGTTTTCCTGAGAAGCCTCTAAGTCAGAGAAGAGTAGGAACACTCACCTTGAACTTCTAGGCACACATTTTGAATCCAGAGTCATGTTTGAAATCTCATGTTTTATTTGAAAATTTTATGAGATTTTTTATTCTACCCTAGAACAAATCTGTGCTTAATAGGAAAGAAAAAAAAAGAGCTAATTCTTTAAAAGGATAAAATTAGCAAACCTCTATCAAGATTCATTAAGAAAATAAAAGAACCCAAATAAAGAAAAGCAGACATGAAAGAGGAGATATTACAACCCACAGGAATACAACAGGTCATTAAGGAACACTGGACACAAATATCCCAATCTAGAAAAAATGAATATATTTCTAGAAACATAAAACTTCCAAAAGAAACCAAGAAGAAAGAAAATCCAGACTGATTACTAGAAATGAAATTGAAGCAGCAATAAAAATAAATAAATAAATAAATAAATAAATAAATAAAACTTACAACACAAAAAAATCCCAGAACCAGATGACTTCACAGAGAAATTCTACCAAACATTTAAAAAAAGAGTTAATACCTAGTCTCCTCAAACTATTCAAAAAAAAGAAGAAGAAGAAGAGGAAGGAGCACTTCCAAACTCATTGTATTTTCAACATAATATTGGAAATCCTAGCCACAGCAATCAAACAAAAAAACAAGATATCCAAATTGGAAAGAAAAAAGTAAAACTGGCACTACTTGCAGGTGGCATGAAACTATATTTAGAAAACCCCAAAGAATCTACCACAATTAATAATTAGTAAATGAATTCAATAAATTAGCAGGATACAAAACTGATATACAGGAACCAATAGTGCCTGTTCTTTAATATTAAAATATTGTGCATTTCGTAGGCCATGAAGAATGTTGGTGCTCCAGAAAGATGGGCTTTTTTTTTATGTGTGTGTATAAGCGTGTGTGTGTGTGTGTGTGTGTGTGTGTGTGTGTGTGTGTGTGTCTTTCTGTATGTCCCCTCAATATCACTGCTTCCTTCTTTGGTGGTAGGTGCTAAAGCTACAACTGAGAAGGGTTCAGAGATAATGTTACCCTGAGAAATATGATCATTTCACAGCATCATATTACTGAGGAGATTGAAGCAACCATAGGGCTTTTTGAAAACTGTGAGCAAGAGTAAAAGCACAGGTGGTGCCTACTGAGCAGGAGCCAGTATAAGTCATCGACTCCATCACATGGAACCTAAAGCTGGTGGGACTTTGTCTTCTACTATGAAAGTAGCCATGGTTTATATTGAAAAGTTGAATGTGTTCCTTCATGAAAAGCTAATATTAGTTCCTAATTTAAAACTAGAAAAATATTTGTGAAATAAATGTGCCTGACACCAATCAAACAGAATGACATTAGGATCTCAGCTCCTAGTCAGGCTCTAGTATCATCTCCTCAATGGAAAGAACATAATGCTTTGGAATCAGAGACCAGGATTAAATCTCAAGTCAACTACATAAAACAGCATAATAGTTGTATATATTTAGGCAAACTATTTACCCCCTCTAAACTGGAGTTTCTTAAGAAATATTAACTGCACAGGGCTGTGTGGCAGATGAGTAGTAATGAATATTAATGATAAGGTCTGGCACACAGTAGGCAGTCAATAATGGTAGCTATTATTACTATAAACAGAGACTATATAAAATTAATTCCACACATTGAAGTGAACTTGGACAAATTATTAATGGAAAGAAAAATGGAGACCTATAAAAGTCAGTACATAATTAAGAGCTTAAAATTTAATGTATATTGTGTATGCTTACAGAGTTTACAGTATAGCAAAATTAATTAAAGTTGAAGAACTGAAGACTAGAATAGATTATGGAGAGAAGATCTGTACAGATAGAGGTAAGACTAGAATTTACAGTTCACCCAATATAGAATAATTCCTCAAAATAACATTCTGCAAGATATTATTGAATAAAGTAAAGAGAAACATCTGTATCATTTGAGGACCAATTAAGAATAAATTATAAGTGAGAGAAAGGAGAGACAATAGTGGCCTGTAGATAATAAGCTGCTGTTGCTCTCTAGCTTGATTCATTTTAGATGTGAAGGTTTAAATTGCTGTGAAATATAGCTGAATCTTCTCTGCAACCCTGGTTTCCTTATGGCCATCACACTGTGACACCCAGGCAGTAAGAGCTAAACCTAAGGAACGATTGTGTTATATTCTAGACATTATATTTGAAAAGAATATTGATAGAAAAAAATATGTACAACGTAAGGGAACTTGATGGTGGAAAGTCCAATGATGAAGAGATGTATCTTAGAAGAAATAAATATTAAGAATATAGCCCTAACCATATCTTAGAAGAAATAAAGATAAAGAATATAGCCCTAACCAGTATGGCTCATTTGGTTGAGCATCTTCCCATGCACAGAAGGGTCTCTGGCTCAATTTCTGGTCAGGGCATATACCCTGGTTGTGGGGCTCGATCCCGAGTAGGCGGTGTGCAATCTCTCTCTCTCAATCTCTCTCTCTCTCTCTCTCTCTCTCTCTCTCTCTCTCTCTCTCTCTCTCTCTCTCTCTCCTCTAATAAAAACATTTTAAAGTAAAAGAATACCATATATAAGGACACCAAAAGAAATGTGGATACTGTCTTTAGGTATATACAGAAAAATCATGATAAAATGGAAAAGCTATGGTGTGAGATGTTCCAGCGAACAGACCTCAGGGGAGCGGTTTGGTGCTACCTGAAGATAGGTGGGTACAATGGAAGGCAGGATACTCTGAAAGTTATAGTTTTTGTGGAGCAGGGACTTGAACTGTCCTGTGAAGCCATTTGTGGGTGTGTGCTTATGAGAAAGAAGTAAGATGAAGCAGCCATCTACCTGGAATGTCTTTAGGAAATGTGGAAATCTACAGGTCATGGCTGGACTACAATAACTCTAAAGGTCTGCATTCCCCAACTCTTACAGCCTCTGACTTTGTAAACTAACTTTTCAAAAAAGTAGAAATCCAATAGAGGCCAAGGCCAAGCACCCATTTCCATTGAAAAGGTAAATCAAAGGTTGTGTGTCTGCTTTAAATGATTTTTTAAATTATTTAGAATTGCATTAGAGCAGATAAGAGATGAAAGCTAGTATCCTTATCTAAATGATATTTGAGTTGCTAAATAAGGTACAAAATGTCATCTGAATTAACTGATTGATGGCGTTTCCTGAGCCATGCCCATATGTCACCTTGGAAGTTGCATATGCTGCTGTGGCACCTTTAGTTTCATCCCAGAGCCTCTCAAATATATAGGCATTCCAGAAGGGTCCTAGATAAAGAATGAATGGCAAATAGTTAGAAAATGCTCTCCTATCACATAAACTCAGCTAGTGCCAAAGATGGCCTGGCCAGATGGTTTTCAAGATGAGGATAAAGATTAAACTAGAATATAACTAGAAAAACTGGAAAATGGTATAAAATTGATCATTGCAGTTCTCAGTCCAGGATATTCCTGATGATCCTTGCTCACATTGTGCTCCTATAACCACTTGTTTGTTAAAGACTATGGGAACATTATAGCCAGGCCACTACTTCTCCAAATAATGCAAATTGAAGTGAGCATGTGAGTTCAATTTCTCAAAAGACATTCTTCGTCTCATGTGTTATTCACAAAAGTACATGCTAAAGGAAGATATCATCATCCTTATTTGGGGGAAAAATGTATAATAATAATAAGCACAAAGTCACACAGTCAGAACCATTATTTATTTCTTCTCCTAGTAAACAGGTCTTTGTATAGGACTAGACATTATGGAGAGGATTTTGGGGGATGATGGTGTTGTTTTTTTCAATTAACATGCAAAGGTCCATGATGACAGATCTAAACAGAGTTTCTCAGACTTGATCTATATTGTCATATGGGGTTAGATAATTATCAGCTGTGTGATGCATTCCTGTGCATTGCTAGATGCTCACTAACATCCCTGACCTCTACCCACTAGATGCTAGTAGCAAACTCCCAATTGTGACAACTGAAAATGTCTCCATATATTGTCAAATGTCCCCCGGGAAAACAGCTTCTAATTGATAAACTAATGTTACCAGGTTTAATTTCATTATGAGAGAAACACCAACTAAGTAGTCCACAGTGGGAACATGTGAGTTCTGTGTGAGGCATGTGTGTACATATACATGTATATCTTGGACAGAGAACTCTCTAGTGTCTTTGACTTCTTCTAGGAATCAAACCCTCCTAAAACACACACACAAGCAGAGGTATCCTCTTGGCTTAAGTTTCTAATCTAGGATAAGTTAGCTGGTATGTAACATGAGACTCATTGGCCAAGTGGGAAATTTTTATTTCACCATATACAAAATGATATTATTTCCTCAATGAAGTTACAAAACACTTATCTATAGAAACTCAATAACTCAAATTGAATTTTCCAACAAAAATTACATTTGTATGCATAACAGATAGAGATCTTTATCTCAATGTATTAACAAGGGTGAAAACATTTATAGTTTTACATTTCCCCCTTTAATTGTTTTTGTTTCACTTGCTCAGACGTTTCTTGGAATATTTACAGCATACAGACCCTATCACAATTATAGCTTTTTAAGCCAAAACTTTACTTAGTGCATATATATAGCTACTCAGTACTCAAAATTAATAGAAGAGTGCTGACTAGATTATGAAATATTTCTATTGAAGACTCACAGTTTTAGAAAGAATTTCAACCATTTCAACCTTCTTTGATGTGTTCAAAGGTGCCTAAACACATGGTATTAACTTTTGTTAATAAGAAGGGTGCAGTATTAAAAATACAGGCACATGCTTCTCCAAAACACATGACATAACATAAGATCATTTCAAAATAACAAATCAATATCTCAAAAGCTAAAGAACCACTTTGTAATTTTATGTCTCTTCCTGTATTCTTTAATTAGATCATTGTGGAAGAAGCTTTGTGTTTCTCAGGTAACAGTGTATTTGCCTAAATTAATTCCAAAGCAAGGTGCTCATTAATCTCATGTACACTTATTATCCAAATGCTCAAGTATCATTATCTCCTGATTATGTTACTAAAATGTCGCTGAACATATTTGAAGTTTTGCATTCTATCCATGAGATAAAAGAACCATGTGGGGGAAAACCATAAAAAAATAACCACAATAAATCTAAATTCAAAGGCTGCACACTGAATGCCACCCTAAAACAGAGCAGCCACAGTGGAACATGGCAGCACACCTCCCAACATCCTTTTGGCAAAGCCCATCCAATAAATAAATATTCATTCTCATCCAGGTGCCCATTTCAATGTATTATCTGGAGAGGTAAATATCCATTCACAAAGGTGACACCCACATCAATATTGACCTGGAGGAATAATAAATTTTGACATTTACCAAATAAACAAACAACAACAACAACAAAAAACAGTTCATATAGAATATATTATACAAAGCTATGTAAAATTTCACCTGGTATGTTAACCATGAAAGAAAACAAAAGAAACCCAAATGTACTAGTATTCGCATGTGTGTGCGTATATATATATATGCATATATATAGTGTGTGTATATATATATAAATACACACTACATTACATTATTTATTATATGAAATTCCATCAACAATAGAGAGAAAAAAACATCTTGCATTCACTTGGGTTTACTTTCATATGTGAGTGCTGTGTAGATCTACATGCAATGGGATTTTCTAATGGATGGTGCTCTAAGTATACATTCAAGCCTGTGACTACAATTAACAATCCAGTCAAAATTAGAAACCAAGACTGAATCCAGACATGCAACACTTTTATTTAATCTGAGATCTTTCACCACTTCTAGTCCATTGATTATCACTAGGGTCCCTTGGGAGGGCCTTATTGAAAGAGGCCAAGTTCCATTTCTCTCACAAGAATGGGGCATTACAGACATGATGTATTGAGGTGGCACTGACCTGTGTGCCCACATCCAGCCATTGGCCCTAGACTGCCCCTGATTCAAGCTTGCTCTCTCCACCTGGGTTTACCTTTACTTGCCTAAGCTTTGATTCAATTTATCCAGTGGTTTCCGTCATTCACTGATGGATAACATGAAACCTTCTCTTTTGAGGAGGTCCCAAGAGGATATCTGGGATGGGAGTGGATATATAAATGTCTTCACAAGATTAGTTTTCTTTAAAAATAAGAATAGTTATTGACTATCAATTAACTAAGGAGACTGAAATGAGGGGATGTTTCTTTGACAAGGTATTGTTTTTTCAAATCAGCAAATGTCAGTAACATTCTTTTGCCCTGTGACTTATATAAAATAGCATCAAGAAAAAACAAATTTCCAAAGGGTTAAACATAGGCACCTGGGCAGAAGTAACATTAAAAATGTTAATGATCTCAACAGTCAGATGGGAAGGCCAGCAGCCAAGCGTTGGTGACCATTGAGGGTGCCAGCCCTCCTTTCCTGGAATCTTTATGTGCCTAATTGCTTGTGCATGGAATGTGCACTGAGAAATGCCTGCATTGAGGACCAAGATGGATGTCCTTACATGCCTTCCCTGAGGATCAGAGGAGACTGAGGGCGACTGAGGGCGGGGTTCTGTACTCCTTACCCCTTCTTCCTAAAAGCAGAATCTTTGTATTCGCTTATTGAAATTCTGTACACGAATTCATCTTGAAAACAAAATGTTCTGCTCCTAAAATAAGCTTAAATACTAGGGAGTTATTCCTTGAAACTAATTCTTTAGAAGAGCTGGAACCCAGCATTTATTAATTGCCTCAGTGTGAACCACTTCAGAGCCTACTATGTCCTTTCCTGAGAAGAGCATTGATAGAGGGAGAGAGTCAAGATTATGAGGGTACAGGGTGGAGGACCAATCACCCAGCCTCCGAAAACTAAGACAAGAAAACAGCTGAAAAGGAGGGTAAAGGACACAAAGACAGAACTCACAACAATGCCAAACAATAGTGCAGGTCCAAAGAACAAGGGCGGGTCAGAAGAGCAAGCGCAGGAGAGCTGAGAAGTAAGCAAAGAATGCCCATGCATCTGTGATCAAAGCAATTCAAGCACAGGCTGGTCCTCCTCTACCAAGCACCTGGGGTGTGATGAAGAGTACAGGTATTGGGTATGGACTTGTTAACCCCTCTCCATCTATTCCTACTACGTGAAAGGGGTTATGGGCTGGGTGTGGGCTGAACTCTGCAGTCCAGAGATGGAGAACAGAACTGAATGCCACTGAAACTGTATCACTAACAGATTTTCATCATTAGCATCAACTTAAAAATATCAGAACTTCCATCTAAAATTCTTGGACTCTTGGAGTATGATGTAGTGATGACAATATGACATTTAGGGAAAATGGTCTCTAGGGAGAATGAAACAGGAGCAGGTGTGCTAATGGTGGGCACTGATCATTGAGTCCAAGGCCATTAGTTGCAGGCACAGAGCCTGGCCTTAAAGAGTTGATGGCATGAGCCTTAATGAATGATGCAATTGACTTTTACAGTGGTCAGACCAACAGAAACTTTTTTGCCACAGGGATTTCTAGGTGTGGGTGAAGGACTGCTTGCAAGGTTAGAATTACCTAAACACTAAGAGAAATCTGTAGATCTAGACAGAGAAGTCATTTTTCACCAGAGATCAAGATGACTGGAAAGTTGAACACCTCCCAGTTTAAGAATAGCTCTGCCTTAACTTTGGGTTTAAAGAAACAACAGTTTGAGTAAAAATAATGTATGGATTTTGGAGTCAGAGAACATGTATTATAATCCCACTGTGACCTTCGACCTATTTAATTTTGGTTAATTACCTAACCATCCAAGCCAGCACATTATCACTCAGGAATATCTTAAATATTAAATCCCCTGGGTTCTTATGCATTTTTTTTTCTAGCGAGTGGCACTTCAATGGAAAAGTTCAAAAAGCTTTAGCTTCTACCAGAAAAGCATAAAAACAAGTCATATAGCAAATGTTAATTGAAGTCAGCAGTGGGGAAGAACAAATGTCCATAGGACTAAGTGAAGAGTAAAATAAGACCATATCAGTTACCGCTCCCTCATGGACAGAAATCTTGCCAAGGAAGAGACACATTTCTTGATCTATCCCCCAACATCCCAACATTCCAATCTGCTGGTTTCATTTCTTGTGATTGTATCAAAAATTTCCTGATGGTTGTACAATGAGAGGCATTAATCTCCTTTAATATCCTGGTGAGCTCAGCCTGTCTCCAATCTGGAACAATCTGACCCAAATCCTGTCAACAGGCAGAGCTTTCTCTCCAAGATAAACTGTGATGTGAGAGCACAGGGCAGGGTGGTTCAGTGGATTCCAGGCAGACTGGAGTGGGTCCTGGTGAACTTTTTACATACAGCTGCTCCACACAGCTCCATTCCCCTTCACTACTTACCCTCCTGTGAATGGATAAGCGCTCATCACCTCCCACATGGACTTTCCAACCTGCAGCTCACACCTGCCACAGGGAATAGGATATGAATCTACGGATTGCTCCCAGGTGAGAGAAGAGACAGGGCCGTTCCTCTTGGACATGCTGAGTGTTCCATTGTTTGCTCTTCCTCAACTCAGAACATCATCTCCCCTCTTCAGACACCCAGTATTCGCTCTTCTATAAACCTTTCTTTGGCAAAAGGTGTTTCTCTCAGTCAAGTATAGTTCAATATAGATTTACATTCCTGTATTTTCTATCCCCATGGGGCTCTGTGTGGCAATGCTTATCTTTATAATGAATGGCTTTCCCTCATATTTACAGCTTAGCAGGCTTATGGAGTTCGCAGAGAGTGTTTGGGGATAGATGACTGGGGATACTATTATATCAGATGGGCTCTCCCAGAGGCGGGGGTGGGGGTATGGCGGGGGCGGGGGGGGGGGCAGACCCTGTAAGGCTTGCCCTCAGAATAGGCTTTGTTGTGCCTACAGAGTTTCACAAGGCAGCCCTGGGTCCAACAGACTTGCCCCTCCTCTCATGTTTTATCATAATCAGGAGTTCAGAGAAAAACCTGAGGTAACACCCAACACATGGCTCCAGGACAGAGAGGAGTGGGAGAGGAAGGGAAAATGTGAAAGACAGAGGGAGGGATAAAGGGGTGCAGGGCAGAGAAAATATAAATTAACTAAACAGTAGCCTAGATTAACACTGACAAGCATCTGTCTGTTAGGCACGTTGCTTTAGACAATCTTCAGAAGAATATTTCTGCTTCCAAAGGTGGATAGTTAAAAATAATATACATCATGATTGCTGTTTTGGCATTTCCCTTCACTTTCTATCTTCAACATCACTGTTGTCATCCTTTAAAACTCAATCAATTCAGCTGATCCTGTGAACAGATGGCATTAATCAACCCCCAAGAATATGCACAAAAGACATTAGGAAAGTAGTGACTTGGAATTTATGCAAATTAAACACTGATGATAGAGAATCAATGCGGCACTCCCAAGTCCCCCAGTTCCTGTTTTCACGGAGGAACCAGAGTGGTAGTAATGATCCTGGTTCACCCCCTGCCCAAGACAGCATGGGAAGGGGGATGCGGAGGTTTAATTACACATTCTTTAATGACTAGTTCTAACTCTGCTGACAAAACCCAGCATAATTTACAGACTGAAAGATACATCAAGATGATAGATACAGACAGCATATGCTATATGGTGCCATGCAAATCTGAAATATACCACACTGAGAATCTGGTCATTTGGTATTCCCAGGGAGGAGGTTCATTTCAGAGAGCAGAGCACCTCTCTCAGCATCTAGAGCTCTCATTTGTCAAAAACAATGGGAGCAGCTGTAGGATGCATTTTAACCACCAATCTGTGCCTTTTGTGAATGTACTAGCTCATCCACTTCCATGTTTTGAATTTACTTGGCCATTATTTTCTTTCTGATTCTTTGCAAACTTTGCATATTCTGAAACTTCCTTCTTTTGGCCCTTGTTAATTATCATATAAGTTATTGTAATAATCTCTTAACTAATTTTCTTACTATTATTCTTGGTCCATTCTAGTCTATTCTTTACTGTTATTTAAACACACACACACACACACACACACACACACACACACACACACAAAATGGAAATCTGACTTTGTATATCTTACATACAAAATCCTTCAATGACTCTCCATAGCTTTAATAGTAAACATGTAAGAGCCCAACACTTGCCTATAGTTTCTTCTTCTGTCCCACTGCCTCTGAGCTACTCATGCAGTCATTACAATACACCTCTCTCACACTTCGCACGGAAAACCTATAATAATCTCTGCATTTCTCCAGCCAGTGAAGTCTGACTTTATTTAAGTCTTGCATTAATTTTCATTCCCCTCAGAGAGCTTGCCCTGATGCCCCAACCACCTTACATTACACCTTGTGATTAACTTTGTTATAGCATTTATCACTTTGACATGTTAAAAATTTTATTTTTCTGGCTGCCCATGTTCAAATTTCCTGGAGGACATAGACTGTATCTTCTTAGTCATCTTTACTTCTCCAGGTTAATTTTTGAAAGAAACCACAACCTTGAGTTTTGGGAAGAAAACCTTTAGTAAGGATTCATTTCTTTAAATGAGTAACACACACAAACCAATAACACTTAAATCTTCCCCCACCACAGTTTGATGAGATGACATTGGAGACTCAGAATAATGTTATTTGGGTTATGTTATAGAATTGCAATAAAAAAGATCTGTCCAGTGATTTATGACTAAAACCCAATTAAATAGTACCCAAACTTTTCCTTTTTATACTGGAGCCTGGACTATGAAGAAGAGTTCATATATATATATATCATTAAACTTGCAAAAATACTCAAAAATGTATTAATAAAATTAGCTCAAGCTTTGTACTGAGTTCAGAGGAATACAGAGGGTTTTTCATTTAGGACCCAATGGCCACTTGACAGGTCAGTAGAACCCTGTCATGGCAAAGGCAGACCCTGCATGTGCAGGGCTCTCAGATTGCTTGGCCAATGGAAGGACCCAGTTGGGTCTGCTCTGTCACCAACAGCCCCAAGCGAATACTCCTTGGCATCTCTAAATGATAACAGGTAATGCCTGTCAGTCTAAAAATAAATCTAAAACAAAAACATTTTAAAAAAATTGTATCAATGAAAGAATTATTTTAATTTAGAATTATTTTCTTTAGTTGGAGACCATTCATTTATTATCTCATCTATTCCTTTGTCCAATGTTTTAGTTTGAATATAGACATTGAAATAAAATATAATAATCAGGGAACTTACCATTTAATTAGGGAGACAAAGATTATAAGAAGTGCCATAGAAATATAATAGTAATATATAAGGGCACTTGACCCAGCCTGGGGAAAGTGTGTGTGTGTGTGTGTGTGTGTGTGTGTGTGTGTGTGTAGAGTTGGGGAAAAGTGAAAGAATATATAAAATGGGAAAGGATATTCTAAACTAAGCAGACAAGTTATGCAAATAAATGATGTGAGGAGATGTGAGACAACATGGCTGTTTGTGGAGTGTGTGTGTTCCATAAAGTTAGAAATGTGGGGATGTATAAGAAGTGGTCAAGATGAAGTCTAGTCTTATGCTGTTTGGTCTGATATCTATAAATGGACAAGACATGATGTCAACAGTGTTACCTTTCAGGTATTGAGGTGAGAGAGAGAGAGAGAGTGTGTGTGTGTGTGTGTGTGTGTGTGTATGTGTGTGTGTGTGGTCACAGTCTTTATCAAGTTTATGGCATTTCCTTATCACATTTTTATAGAAATTTATAAAAATATAAAGCATCTGGTACATGTCAGATGTGAGGCCTCTTATGTCTCATCATTGTAACACTTGGCTACTTGCATCGGATACAGATTGCAAATTTTTGGGTGCTTCTTTAAAGAATGACTTAAGAGTTGGCTCTGGTAGAAATGAGACTTCCATCCCCTTTGCTAAGGATAGAGCTACAGAGACTAATCCTAGGAATCCTAATGCATCTTTCCACAGATACTAACACAGATCCTAACTTCATGGGAATGAATTAAATACCTTATAAAGACTGTGGTCGGTGGAGATAGGTAGATATAGTTCCAGATCCTGACTTTTTTTTTTCATTGCTTAACTTTATGGTCCTGGAGAAATTATTAACTTCTATTAACCTTAAATGTGCTCATCTGTAAAGTGAATTTAATAAAATCTACCTAGTAGTGTTGCCTGGCCAAATTATGTGGACTTAGCATACAAAATGAGAAACTCAAAATGCAAAGCAGTTACTAGAAATTAAAACCCTATTATGCTGTTGTTATAATAAAAGTGCTTGACAATGCTGAGTACTATTACCCCGGAAGTATCCAAATGGAATAACCAGTAGGCAACATCAGCAGACAAGAATACATTATGATGAGATAGGCCCTTAATAATAATTTGATCCAACTCCTTTATTTAATACATCGAGAACATTAGGATAAGTCCATAACCTTCACAAGGACACCAGCCAGACAGTGTCAGAGTGCTGATGAATGAAGACAGCTCCCTTCTGCATTAAAAATGTCATTATTGGCTCTCAACCAGCACACTGAAGAGTCAATATAAAGCCCTACTGAGCGAGTGACTATTCTGGTCTTTCAGGTAACTGACCCTCCCCCTACTTTCTTATATGACTAGGATAATTAGCTCATGTATAAAAGCCATATTTGAGCAGATTCCTGAAATATAAGCTAAGGGGCTTTGATCACATTCTAAAGGTTTTTAGAATATTCCAAATAATATATCATATTATTTTGTTTTGTAACAAACAGCCACTGAAAAATAAATCAATGTAATAAAAAAAAATGGCAAAGGGAAGAGGGAAAATTGAAAACTTGCAATTTAGAGAACATTCATTCATTAGATTGAGAATAGGGGACTGGGAGCTTATTCCAATGGATATAAATTGTCTCATAATTCTTTCCCTTGTGTGAAAGTTGCTAGTCCTTTAAAATCTCCAATAGTCTAAACAGGAATCTGGTTTGGAGATAGGGGCTATGTGAATAGAAAGGGAAGAGAACTCAAATGGATGGTCAAAATTAAGGCCATTCAGCCATGAAAATTTTAGGACTCTTCTACATGAGCATCACTACTTCCTTCACTTCTGCTAAGCATATAACACAAAAAGTATGCTGCAAACACTTTCCTGACAAAAGAAACCAACATGATATTTGTTTGTTTGTAATATTACCTACAGATTGGGCTTGTGCATAACTATTAGTTAACTGAAGCTACGGTACATCCCTTCATTTGAAGATCTCTGTGAATATGATTGGCACTCTTGTATATTTTAGATGAAGTTCTATGATGGAGGGCTAGGGTAAAGAGTTTTGTGTTTCCCAAGGTTATTATCCCTGTGAACCTAATATACAAAAACAAATAGATAGAATACTTACTGATAAAAATTAAGGTTTTTTATAATCACATAACATTTGATTGTTAAAAAAAAAAAAGTAAGTGAATAGTGACCTTGCTATCCCATGCACTTATCTTCTGAATGCAAGTTCTCCCATGTTCTTTCAATATATCTAATATGTGAAGAATATCCTCAGTAAAATGATAAGCAGCTGTTCTGTATGGGGGTAGATACAAATCTCAATTGCTATTTTATACCCAAGTATGTGAGCGCAGGAAGGTTGCATAACCTGATGGGTATTTGACATCTTAGCTGTGGCATAAGTAGGGCTAGAACTCCATGGTACTTCAAAATCCTGGTTTCCCTTTAATTAACTACTAAGTTACATTGTTTCTTCATGTGTCAAGTGAGTTGATATTATATGTAGAAAGGTTTTTCATTTGACACCGGCCTTTCATATCTAAATTAACTAATTCCCTCAGGATAAATCCAAATACGTTGTAGCTATTTAATATCCTGAAAATCTGGAATGGGGAATTTCAGAGTCTTTTATTACTGGTTGATAATTATATTCTCTGCACAAATTCATAATATCTATACTGTAGCTGGCCTTCTAACACAACTTTAAACTTTATTTAATTAGAAATGTATAAAATCTATAATTGGGCAAGCATTTCCCCCTTGCTGATAAATGCCCAAATTGGCAAGATTATTACACACACACACCCACACACATTATTATTAGAGAATGAAAACAAAGGTTGATTTTACTTGAACAAAGTTCATAGGCACACAGACACCATGGAGCATTTTGGATAACTAATCGATTTTCAAGGCTACTGTCATAAATGACATGAAATATTGTTTCAAAATATAGAAAGAATATACTTGAAGAAGAGAATTTATCCAAACAATGTATACCATTGTACAAATGGACCACTGCTCAGTATCTGCAGGTGCGTGTTAGTGGTGGGATGGCTGGGAAGTCAAGGCCCTGGGATGATGGTGAAGAGCAGGAGGATTGATGTCAGGGGGAGTGTGGAGTCCTCACTTCCATCTTTCCTCAGAGGCCTTGCCTCAGAGGTCTGAAGCCAACCATGTGGTACTGAGTTCAGAAGTAATTTTCTGCTGCTAGACTATTGTTCACTTAATCCATGTTGTTCAGCATAACAAAAACATCCATCATTACTTTTTAGGAACACTGACCCCAAAATATTTAGCAAGCAGGGTGCATTCAATTGAAATGTTGGTTGGAAATAAGGAAATTAAACTGTCAATGATGAAATATTAAAGCTCATTATCACAAAGATTTATTTTTAAATTTTAGAATATGCTTTGTTGCTGCATTAGTAATGATAAGCATGAGCCTTAAATTAATACCATAATACCTTTATAATCATGATTATAAGATATTAACCATAATTCAATTAATTTACAGAAAATGCCATTCAATGATTTATATTTTCCTTTCCTCTTAAGAAGATGGACTATGTAATAAAGCCCAAACCATATTCCTATAGAGTATGTTCTGCCTGTTTCACCACTGCTCACTCCATCTTTGTGTGTCTTCAGAATATTCACTATTTTCAGAGGTAAATGTGCCCAAGGAAAACGGATTTCTCGCTGCACCTTTGCATTGTCGGGCCAATACTGACCTCTAGTGTTCCAGGAGGTAGAGCCATAGCTCAGCACCAAGCCTAACTTCCTCTTATTAAAGGGTTTAGATGTTTCTCTAAAGCATCATGGGAACAATTTCACTTAAAAGAAGAAAAGGAGAAGAACCAGGGGTAAATTAAGGAGGAGGAGGAGGAGGAGGAGGAGGAGGAGGAGGAGGAGGAGGAGGAGGAGGAGGAGGAGGAGGAGAATAAATATTAGATTATAACCTGTCCTTACCTGTTCTCTGAAACAATTTCGAATCTAAGGCCTTTAGGACCTCCCTTTAGAGAGGTTGACCTCTTCAGTACTGCTTTAGAATTCAAACTTTAATAACGCCTTCAGAAGGCATTACCACTAACTATAGATTCTGCACGTCTACAATTTCCAATCACAGATAGAAACACCGGCTCTGCTTTGGGCAGTTTTCAGTAAATAACCATTGTTGAATTATCTTCCCTTGAGTGTCTTACTCAGGGCCTTCTCAGATCTAAGAAGGTGGGAATAAAGAAGATGGTATGGAGCTGTCTTACTTTCAGAAATGGTTCTGATTGCAAGCAACCGTATTAGAACGCATATGAGTAGATGTGTCTGAGATACCAGTGGGCTTAGCAGGCAGAGGAGCAAACCCAGAAAATTGAAGAGCAGGACCTTGGTAAACTATCTTTGGAAAAACACAGATGGCTTAATTGCATTCTTTCTCATTTAGGAGTTTTCGGAGCTGGAAACTTCCCCTTCTCTGCCTAGAGAGGCAGCTGAGCAATGGAGCTTAGATCTCTGATGGTTCCAGAGATGTATTCAACTTGGACACACTGGGTTCTTTAAATACCCGGTGCAGGTGGCGGATCCCCAGGTGTCCAGCCCGCCTGCCTATTAAATTAAAAGCTCTGAGCTTTCAGGGTTAGAGCTTGGAGAACAGCGTGAACATTCGGCACACTCCGTATGCATCCTTTGGCACAGAGATTTGAGGTGGGGTGTGCATCCCAGGGCCTCCTCCTGAGACTGGGACGGCATTGATCCTGTGGTCTGACTACACTGGGCCGTGACTCTGAGGCCAAACTCCTGTCCTCCTAACCGCTCTCCATTGGTGGCCAGACACCAGCCGGCGCCTTCCCCTCGCGGAGCTGAGAGCCGGTCTTGGAGGCACCGAGCTCCCTGCAAACCCCGGGCAGCCGCATTGGCAGACGAGCCGAAGCCCCCGGGCTCCGAGGCGGGAGACTCTCCCCGCTCAGCCCCGTGGCGCAGACGCCCGGCCCCGGCCTTCCCTGCTCGGCGGCAGGCACCCGGCTGGAGCGGAGCGGGCGGAGGGCACGGACCCCTCCTTCTCCCCGAACTTCGCTGCGGGGCGAGGCCAGACAATCCAGGGGCCAATCGTTCCAGCACCGCGAACTTTTGGGCAGGGGCGTCTGGAGCCACACCGATCAGCACCCCCCCCCCCCCCCGCCCCTCTGCTCGGAGCGGACACATTGGGCAACGGCTTCCCACGGCAGCTCCCCGTCCCCGCGCCCGGCTCCGGGCTCCGGGCCCCGGGCTCACTTACAGTTCGTCGCCGTCAATCCCGGGCGCCACGAGCCGGCGAACAGCAAAGTGAACACGCTCAGCAGCAGCGGTTCCGAAGCCATGGCCCCGACCCAGCGCTCTCCTCCAGCCGAACCCCGAATTCTGTGCGCTGTCCGCACCGGGACCCTGCCCACCTGCCCCGGCAGAGGCGCCGGCTCAGTCCATCCCGCCCGGAACGGTTCGGAGCCGAGGCCGCGCTCAGTGCCCGCGGCCGCCGCCGCCGGTGCCGCCGCCTCAGCTCCGGAGCAGCGCAGCCAGAGCCGCTGCACCGGCGCCGCGCGGTGGATGCGGAGCTGCAATCAGCCCCGCGCCCGGCGATCGCCCCTTATAGGCGGCGGGCTGCCGGCGCCGCCCCCGCCCCGCCCCGCCCGGCCGCCTCCCCGCTCCCCGCGCCTCTGCCGGCGGCGGGCGCTGGGGCCGAGGGGGATGGAGACGCTGCGGGGCGCTCAGGGCCGGGGGCGGAGGGAGGAGGCGATGGGGGCGGCAGGGGGGTGAGTGTGCTGCGGGCGCTCAGGGCCGGGGGCGCCGGGGGCATGAGGGGTGCTGCGGGCGCTCAGGGCCGGGGGCGGAGGAGGGGGGAATGGGGAGGCCGGGGGATGAGGGGTGCTGCGGGCGCTCAGGGCTGGGGGCGGGGGAGGGGGAAATGGGGAGGCCGGGGGATGAGGGGTGCTGCGGGGCGCTCAGGGCCGGGCCGGGCGGGGCGGGGGCGGGGGCGGGAGGACCTCGCCCAGGGCTCTCCGCCGGCGGCGGGGCGGCTGAGGACGGGAAGGGCTGGGGAAGAGGAAAGGGAAGGGGAAGAGGAAGGGAACCTGTTTGGGTCTGACACAGGTGCCGAGATGAACCAGGTTCTGGAAGAAGGCTGCTGAAGGGGTATGGACAGGAATTGGAAGACAACGCATTAGCGAGACCGGGCGGCGGGTGCGATGCGGCCGGGCTCTGGGTCCGGAGCCGGGTTCTGGCGCCCAGAGGGGGGACTCGGGTCTGTTGGGTCAGAGCCGGCTGGGGTCCTGACTGCTCTTAAGCTCTCACACCTCAGGCCGCCGGAGCGGTGCAAGTTCGGGAAGGGGACACAGTTTCTGTTTCTTCCCGGGCCCCAGGAGGCTCCGTCTCTGGCTTCCAGTTTACAGCTGTGACTCTCCTGCCTCATCATAAATCAACTCCTTTTGCTGTTATTGGGAGCTGTCAGCCGTCAGGCTAACAGAATGAGGGCCGCGGTGATCTCTCTGCGGGAAGCTGCGATCCGGTTGGGAGAGGTCCCTCCGGGGAAGGTGCGTCCCCCACGATGGCAGCAGCAGGAGTGCCGGCTTCACCGGTCACCGGAGGCGCGGGCCCCAGCGGCGGCGGCAGGCTCTGCAGCGAGGTCAGCCCTGGTGTGTTACAGCTGGCTCACATCTCTGGGATAGCAAGGACAGCTGCAAGGCAGTTGGACTGTTTTATTAGAGAAAGATCCGAGGGTCCTCCAGCGGGTTAAGGAATGGCCCTCCTACCTCTAACTCGAAGGGCGCGCAGTACCGTCAGTTGCAAAGTCCTGGACCAGGGAAGCTTCCCAGGACCAGGCTTCCCAGAACCAGGCAGCTGCGGAGACAGGCCCTGCCTGGGGGTGTCACCAGACTGGGAAGCTGAGGTGCAAGACTGCCCTGCTGGCAGGGCTGGAGGATGGAGGGGGAGGAGCGGGATTAAGACCAGCTCTAGGGCTTTCTTCTGCTGAGGGCCCCCAGAGGCTGCTACCCTACCCCCATCCCACCCCCGCCTTGAGGACCCCAGGATTAAAAACAAGTATATGAGTCTATCAGAGAGTCTAGAAGGAAAAAAAAAGTGAATGTTATCTTGCTTTATATGTTCTTTAACACTTAGACCTTTTAATATATATATATATATATATATATATATATATATATATATATATATATTGCAAATGTAATTTGCATTCTTGTCTGAACCTACTCATCTCTCATCACAACTGGAAGTAAGCTTTAAAAAAAAAAATTCCTATCGATCATGTTTTTATACCTTTACCATACATATTTGCATTCCTAGGAAATTTATAGTATTGTTTTGATTGCCTTTAACCAATATATAAATGCCATATTTCATTTTCAACTTGCAATTTACTCAACATTATGTTTTTGAAATTTATACATTTGGATACGTAGATTCTGAATTCTTTCATTTTAACTGCTGTCTTATATTTCATTTTATGTGTACACCACAACATATTAATTATTCTGCTTGTTAATCTACAGATTAATTCTGGGGATTTTTCCTCAATGCAAACTATACAATCTTGTACCTATCTCTTGGTGTTTCTCAAACATCTACTTGGGAGTAAATGCTTTGACCACAGGAAATGCCTCCAGCGTTAGCAGGTGGTAGCAGATTCTCTATGGAATGGCGGTAGCAGTTCATTCAGCTCTGCCACCAGCAGCCTGCTATGTCCCCTTGCTCCACATGCTTCCCACACTCAGGTCCTCTCTGAGGACAAACAGGAGCATGATCCCCACTGCCCCCCTCTCTCCGCCACTTTTCACACCTCTCAAAGTCATTTAGGTAGATAAACTGTTCAACAAGTCATGAACTGACGATGTCTTTTTGTTTTCTGGCAGAATGACTTAAAATGAAGCTGTGCTGATGAAATGTGCTTGGGTTATATCTAAGAAGGCAAACGGAAACTTGTTTCATGAAGATCCCAAGCTGTAAAAGATCTTCAAATTATTAGTAAATATTGGAACTCTGCATTTACAGATGCCCATGTGCAGGCCTAGTGAATAGTACACAAATTGCACCTAGATTGAAGTTCTATTTACAGTTGTAGCGCGCTCTCTCTCTCTCTCTCTCTCTCTCTCTCTCTCTCTCTCTCTCCCTCTCTCTCTCTCCCCCTCTCTCTCTTCTCTCTCTCTCTCCCTCTCTTTCTCTCCCCCTCTCTCTTTTCTCTCTCTCTCTCTCTCTCTCTCTCTCTCTCTCTCTCTCTCTCTCTCTCTCTCTCTCTCTCTCTCTCTCCTGTTCTCAGAGCAACTTTGAGCCTTGAACAGCAAACATTTGTCTAAGATTTGTTAGCATTTCAATAAGAAGACTGCAAGTCTGAATTGGCGAGAGGCAAACAGCTGTTCCTCTTACACAATAGTGTAAATAATTCTATCTTCTGAGGACATTCTGCCAGCAAGATTTTATTAGCTGTGGCATATTAATGTTATTAAAATTGTTTCAGCCAGATTGATATTTACCTATTGAAAGTCTTTAATAAACCTTCTAGTCTGATAAATACACCTTTTGAATAGTGGAGTAGAAGCAGAATAATCTGCCTTTTCCTCTCAGGTTGATTGACAGAGAAGAAAAACCCATACTTGCGGAGCGCCTTGTTTTGAAGAGGCACAGAGAGGGCACATCGCTGGCTAATGGGGAATGGAACAATTAATTACCTTTTATTTCCCTTGAGAGCTCCAGTTTCTTTCTCCTTAAAAGAGTAGAGGGAAAGAGTCACTCGTCAAACTGGATTCTTTGCCTTCAGATATCAACAACTGGTCTCTCTGACTGATTGTGTGATCCCGTAAGATGTATAGAATTTCTGTAAAACATAGAATCCCACTTTATAGATGGGGGTCAAAAGCAGCCAGACTGACATGCTAACTGTCACACAGAATGAATGGCCTTCACCATACAGCATGTAAAATGAAAACTTCCCGTTTTATTGCTTTTATGTTTAGAGAGGGAAGAGTTAGAAGTAGCTATGACAAAAGTGCGTGGTCTGTAAGGGAGCAGTGTCTGCCCAGGGTACAGTGGGCCACTCCGGTTTGATTACCAGTACTTTTAGGTACTTCCACCCTCACAGACTAAGATATGTTGTAAGGATTGAAGGATGACTTCTGTTTCCACCCATATGTTCAAAATAGTTTTAAAAACTATTAATGTAACAAAAGGTTAATTTAATTATTTTTCTTTTTTTATTGTCTAATGTTTTAAGTTTATTCTTGGCCTCCCCCCCCCCCTTTTTTTTTTAATACTTTGTGACCAGTAATATACAAAACCTGTAGGTATAAGAAATGGAAAAAGATGTCTGGTGTTATGGAACCAAAAGTTATTTGGTAGAACATCGTGTAAACACATTAAAAAGTTAAGATAACAGTTGAGATATGATGCAGTGGCACATGGTTCAGATAATAAGTGCTACAGCAGTTTGCAAGTTGACAGATATTTCCTCTGGGAAGGAACACTTGCAGTTGCCAAATGAAATGGTCCTTTGCCTCTTTAAGGGAAAAGGGATTTTGGTCACCATGGGACACAAGTCCAGGTAAGTCAGACTGCGTGCTTAACAGAAAGTCAAGTCTTAGGGTAATGAGGGCAAAAGTCTACTTTGCAGAAGAGTGGACTTTTCTATTGAGGCGAACGGGCTTCAGCTAAACCTTGAGAAAAATTCACTTGAGCTTTTCACCACTATCTTTCTCCTAGTCTATCTCAAACTCAATTTGTCACCTTAGTACTCATTCTTGCTATCAAAGCTAAGCATCCACTGTCTCCTGTAAACAGAGGAGCATTTTAAATAGCTTTCCCTGGAACACATGCCTCTCCGCGGGGAGCCGGCCCTGCCTTTGTGAGCACTGCTCTTTCTTCCTCCTGTGAACTTCTCCTTTCTAGCTGGCTAAGTGGCCCTCACCATTCATGTCCAAATTTAGCTAAGCCCTCTTTCTGGAGGTCTTTATTATTACAGTATTTCTGTTTGCATATATTTCTAATTCTGAGTAGTTTATCACTTAATATTCAACTTTGAGTTTTTAGCATATATAGTAGGCTTTCAAGAAACGCAGGATGAATGAGGAATGCTAGATCTCAAAATGTTTTGTCAACTTTACACGCGCGCGCGCGCGCGCACACACACACACACACACACACACACCTCACCTCCATCCGGGCATTTTACCAGATTCTGAGGCTCCTTTGAGGGCATTTGTCCTTATTTACCTTAGAAATCAGGATGTCAGTTTTATGGGTAATCAACTGGAATGCAATTTAGAATAATACCCTGATAGTTCATTCTCCTAGCCATGTATTTTTCAAATACTTGGACTTATTTTGGGGGAGGATTTCACCTTCTAAAGTATATATAGCTACATTTGTACAAACCCAGCCATGCCATATTCTGAAACATATGTGAAAAAAATATTTCTTCACTTATTCCTGGCTCTTTCTAAAGGAAGTTCTGCCTACAGTCATGGAGGAGATATCTGTGACATATATCATGTTTCAGGAGAAACTTGTCTGCAGTGCTTTAATGAAAAGAGCACTGAGCTTAGAATCAGAAACCCTGAGTATTAGCCTTGGCTTTGCAGCTGACGAGGTATGAGAGCTTGAGTATATAAATCGGTCTCTTTGAGATTCAGTTTCTACACCTGTAAATTGTGAGTGTGATAATTCCTGGCTTAGATATTTTTGCATAGTGAATAGAATGACATGTAAAAATATTTTTGTTATACAACCATGAGTTATAAATATTAAGTCCTAGCTCAAGAAAGACAATTTATTCAGCCCCTAACCACTGGATTTCTCATACATTTCACTTGTCAATTCATCTCTAGAGTAAAAATATATGCATATATGTAAAAAGATTACCCATTCTATGGGAAATATGCATAATTTATTATTTAAAGACATCACAATAACTCCATAAGCCATCGAGACCAGTTTGGCTCAATGGATAGAGCGTCGGCTTGGGGACTGAAGGGCCCCGGGTTAGATTCCGGTCAAGGGCATGTACCTTGGTTGCTGGCATATCTCCAGTGGGGGGTGTGCAGGAGACAGCTGATCGATGACTCTCTCTCATTGATGTTTCGAACTCTCTATCTCTCTCCCTTCTACTCTGTACAAAAATCAATAAAATATATATTAAAAAAAATAACTCCATAAGCCAACATGAATTTATCCAGCAACATTAATGTGCCTCCACGTGTGTTATTTATTTTTGGTTAAAAAGATGCTGGAGATGAGATGACTTGTCCTGTCTTTGCAATTCTTAGGGGCTCACAGTTTCTAATTGGGGAGGTAACATAAACATAAATAATGAATGTTTATGATGAGAAACAACCAAAGGCAGTGTTTTTCAAGTCCATGGAAGTGGCAGTCATTATTAGTTTTTTTAATCAACAGCCATTTCCAATTTCTTCCTTGGTTGCAAAACAGTGATAATTTGACTGAGCCTTCCAGAACAATTACTTTCCCCTCAGAGAGTGATTATCTCCTATCTGCCCTGAGGCCCTGTTCTGACCAACAAAGGGAGAGAGAGGTTTTCTTCTCTGGGAAAAGGGAGAAGAGTGTGACTACAAACACCATTGTCCCTGCAGCTTTCCCCAGAGCAGGGACACTATCTCATTAGTGCAGGAGGTTTGTATCTCTGGTAGCCAACTTGGAAACATGGAGAGGTGACCAGGGCGAGGACAGGGCAAACAGCACAGCTACTTAATCACCACAGTTACTTTTGCGCTGCAACAAGTGTGTGTGTTGTCTAAGCCACTGCTAGCTAACTTCTTTAGAGGAAAATGGAAAATAGAATGATGTTTATTAGCTACTAAACTGCAGTAGGAATTTAACTTTGTTTTCTCTTTTAGAATTCATGGCACAATGCTGTAGGGTGTATTATTACTTACCTTGGGCAGATATATAATAGATGCTGAGACTCATGAAATTAGGTAACATTATCCAAAGCATAAAACTGTAAAGCTGCTAGTTTGTTAAGTAGGAAGTGCACAGGTTCTGATTCCAGAATCTTGGCTAAACATGCTTTTGCTCATTGTTACAAATACTCAGAAATGAAATACCATATCTAATAAATTCACTCTATTTTATAAAAGTGTTTCCTGTAAGAGCAGGAACAAGCCAGGGATGTCCACTTTCACCACTCTTATTCAATATAGCACTGGAAGTCCTAGCCACAGTGATCAGACAAGAAGAAAAAATAAAAGGCATCCAAATTGGAAAGGAGGACGTAAAACTGTCATTATTTTCAGATGACATGCTATTGAATATAGAAAACCCTAAAGAATCTACTAAAAATCTACTACATCTAATAAATGAATTTGGCATAGTAACAGGATATAAAATCAATATACAGAAATCGATG